>NW_004567105.1:30770867-30786292 GCF_000260355.1 Condylura cristata
GGGATTGCTGGGTCGTAGGGAAGCTCCATGTTTAGCAGTTTGAGGAACCTCCAAACAGTTTTCCATAGTGGTTGTACTAGTTTGCATTCCCACCTCTATTGGGATGTTTTAACTGCTGTTACCAAACAAATTCTGTAAGAGAAATATAGACTCAAATTTTATCATGACCCACAGCAATGTAACATACTTCTAGATTTCCCTAGTTCTTTATTTCAAATTCCAAGGCAAAAGATTCACTCAGATAAAAAATGGGGAGAGTGAGACAGAGTTATGGGGGAATTTATTCATACACTCTCACCTGAAATAGGTTTATATTTGAGTTGGGTGGGAAAGATTAGTTTTTTTTGAATTTGGTCTTAATTTGGTGCTAGGAAAGGAGATTTGAGGATAGACTTTTTAAAGAGGTTATTTTACTTTAAAATGCCTTCATTCTCCAGTTGAATACTTCTCCAGCATGAGCTCAGACAAGGTAGTAAATTACAGATTACTTGATATGTCTTTGAACTTTTAGCTGTAATTTACTGTGATGAAACAGAAAAACACAAATCTATACTTCATTGGTCAAAAGGATTGTACATGGTTATTGGTCCAATTTCATAATTTACTTTTATGGCACAAAGCCTCTATGATAATCTGTCTCTTTGATTATTTTTTGGCAACAATGGAAACTTTTGTTTTCTCAAAAACAATCCTATCAGTCATTTTAGAAAAATTGGCCCTAAATGGAATTCTGGAACTAAAAGCAATTCTGCACATCTGGCTTTTCTTCTTCCAATGAGTTACATCTTCATAGAGATTTTTTCCTTTTTAGTATTGGAGATTAACCTTCAGGTGTGTTTTGCAGTAAACACATTTGCCTTCTTATGTTGGAGGAATGAGAAAAGTGGAGGAGTAATGAAGTAGTAAAGAAAAAACATCTGTATGGAACTAATTAATCAATACCACAAAATGAACACTTACTGAATCCTTGGTACATAACAGCCACTGCAGTAAGGGCTGGTAATTTAAAAATGAATTAGATATACCTGCTATAATAGAACTAAGGCAGTGGCAAAACAATTTATTAGTCTCACAAATGCTTATGTGCCCATAATTGTTATCCATAATCTGATGAAAAGTTACAAGGCATTACCTCATACAACAGACAGGCTTAATAGAGTCTGGAAAATCCAGAGAGACTTGTTACAGGGAAAAGTGAGATTTAAGCAGGAGTCTTAAAAGATCAATGGAAATCAGTATAGTAAAGGTCAAGAGAGAAGAGGTCCAGAAAGAGGAAATATTGAGCCCTCAGAAGCAGTGTGATGCATATAAGAAGCCAAAAAATAGCAGGTAATGCTCCAGTTCACAACTCCAGTCCTGTACTTCCCCATGAAATCTATTTTCATTTATCCCGTTGTCAATTTGACATCTTCACCAAGGTGTCTAACTACTTATAAAGCATACTATATATATAAATAAAAGTATACTATAATGTATATAAGTATACTATAATATCTATATATATATCTATGTATATCTATCTATCTATATATAAGTATACTATAATTTCAATTAGCTTCATGTTGATAACATAACTTGGAATAGTTTCCCACAGCATATATCAACAACAGTTTACTAAAAAACTGCGGATTGATGATGTCATTTTTGTGAATTGTGAAGTGTGATAAAAGTTATAACTTCCTTACTTTGTGAAGAATTTTCACAAGTTATTTCCCATGGGAGAATTGGGCCATGTCTCTGCTAAGAAAGCATCAGGGCTGCACAGGATGTTTTATGACTTATTTCACTCCCTTGGATGAACTGATCAAGTGCTTTGAGCAGGCAGCCAGAACAAGAGCACCATGTAATAATGGTCACCATTAGGTAGGAGGGAAAATTTTTAATTTCATGATTTTATTTTCCCAGACATGATGTAACATAATAGATCTTATGACCTCAGTGACTACTGTTACTTTGTTTTCAATGTGCTCAAACATAGAATTTAAAAATCCCAAGATATTTAAACAAATTTGGGGGCTTACCTTACAAATGTAAAGAACTCAAATTTGCAAAAATCATTACATTATTCAATTTTCATATGCTGTAATAAAATATAACCTAAAAATGAAATGTTGTATCTTTAGAGCTTACACATTCCATGTTAAACTTTATTATAACTTTTGCTGACAACTATTCATGTTTTTTTCATCACCATTACCAGCTCTAGCGATTGGTTTCTAGTTTACAAACTTTATTACTTCCTAAAAAATGGTAAATGAATGATAGTGAGTAGAGCAAGAGAAAAAGACTTAAATGCTTATAAAATATATTAAATGCTTATAAAATATAGGCAGTTGACATAAATGAAGAATTATTTAAAGGTATGACACAGGGCTCTACTTGGTGGCACAAATGGTTAAAGCATTGCACTATAAAGCTCTCCGAAGCCACTGCAGCACAAGTTCGATTCCTGGCAAGGGAGATGACCAACATGGTGCAGCAGACCTCTCCTGACCCACCCCTGCTTCCCTCTGCAGTGTATTTTGGTCAGTCTGCCTGTTCTGTTCCCTGCTCTGTCTGAATCCTCTCACCTGCCACACCCTTGGCCTATACCCAAGTCCGGAAACAAAAAAAAAAAAAACCTTTTTTTTTGTTTTAAAAAGTATTACACAGATTCAGATTACTCTTCTTTTACTATAAGAAACAGTGATTCAAGTGTGATTATAAGAAGTACTGGATCCTGGTTTCATCTGGAATAATACTAAGTGGTAAGGTAAGGAGTGGTGAGGAGAGAAGCCAACCAATGAGAGTACATGCCCAGATAATTCTTGTCACAAAGGATTTTTTATTGAGAGTCATAAATATTTTTCCTGCCCTTTCCTTTTTTAAAAATGTAAAATGTCTTTCAATTTTTTTTTTAACTTTGGCTAAATGTTTAAGTTTAAATTTAAATGCTATTTAGAACAGATAAAATATGTCTGCTGATTGATTAACCACAGAAGCAGTCAAAAAATCTGTACTTTTTTTTTAAAAGATTTATTTATTTATTCATAGAGAACTGGGGTACAGGCCAGAGAATGCAGAGAGTGAGAGGATTCACCAGGAACAGAGTGGGGAGCAGAACAGGCAGATCTACGAAGTACACTGCTGAGGGGAGCAGCGGGCAGGTCAGGAGAGGTCTGCCGCGCCATGTGGATCTCCTCCGGGGTAGGCGGGGATTGAACTCATGAGGAATTGGCTTAAGCTTCTTAGTGCAGTGCTTTAACCTGCTGTGCCACTAGGGAGGGCCCAAAAAATCTGTACTTTTGATTGCAGAATAATCAGGATCCACTGAGATGGCTATGCTAGACCAGTGTACCCCAAAGGGTGAAAGAGGGGAGGCAGTGAAAAATGAGAAGGAGGGAGTAAAAAGTGGGAAGGGAGAGTGAAAGACAGAGAGAGGTCAAAATGTTAGTAGTGATGACTAATTGAAGAAGTTTAAGAGATCTTACTGGCTAGACTTACCTGCTACTGCACACCAGATTCACAAGGCAATGATTTCACATAGAATTGATATTAGCTTATCAACAAATTTAAAAATCACTGCAGACCTTCAGGGTAGTTTTTAGACAAGCTGAAATTGGCATCTATAAAATGTCATCTACCTATTAAATCTTAATTTGACCAATCAATTACCTTATAAAAACCTAAGGACAAGATTGAAAGCCCTTTCTTAGCTTAAGGACATTTCCATCATCTGCCTAACTATCTCTCACCTCCAGAAAACTAAACTCTGAACCAGGAGATTGTTTCCACAAAGGAAGCATTTTATTCCTGAGTGGGAGTGGTGCCACACCTGGAGAATGGTAACATCAGTAATCAAGCAGAGGTCATCTCTCCAAGTGACCAGTGAAGGAATATTATATGGAAAAGGAAGGAAGGTGAGGATACACAGGAGAGGGGCAAGTTTTTTCACTCTCAGTTTATAGGGCAGGCACCAGGCAGTCTAGGAGTGTCAATCACAAGGCTGTTGATGGTATTTCAGTAAAAGTTGCTGCTTTGGCATTATCAATTAAAATAAACTGAGGGTGTTTGTCAGGTGCTGATGTTATCAACATCCTCAGAAAGAATAGAAGCATTTCATTAGGCATTAGGCCACCCATCTTAGTGGCCAAGGAGCTTAGTACAGCGACTTCTCAGGCATGAGTCCTGTCATTATTTTTGATTCAGGCCAAACCACATTTCTTTGATGAAACAGTAATTACAAGATTTACTGGGATCATAGGCTAGAGAAAAAATGAATTGTTTTAGTGACCCTTGGAAACATGGAGAAAAACTCATACACAGAGTTTTGATGAGAGTGGCTTTGCTTATTAATTGCTTAGAGGCTTAGAAATTATTTATCCAGTACCTATTATTATTTATCCGTACCTATTATTATTATTATGCTCTTACTTTATGAGGCTAAGGAGAGACCCACCATCATTGGGCATCATTGGCATTTCCATGCTTCATTCTCTCTTTTTATGGAAGGAGTAAGTTCACTGAGTTCTCTAAAGACTAGACATTTCTCAGGCAAGCACCTATCCCTTTTATGGTTTTGTGATTACTTATTTAATTTCAGTATATTAATATTTAAAAAGGGTCTTTGCATAATCAACATTTATTAAACCCTTACTATTTTACTTTTGTTATATCATTTTGAACCTGCATCAACACATTAAAGATTCATATTACAACCTCCATTGCTGCCAGAGGAAAATGAACCACAAATGGAAAATTAATGAAAGTCACAAAGCTACTTAGTAGCTGAGCCACAATTTGAAGCCAGGTTTTCCTGACACCAAAAGTTGGGGTTCTGTCCACCAGACAACATTGTTTCTCAATTTACTAACACCCTTATTGAACTCAGTAGTCTGAAAAGTATCCAGTGAGATATAATCAGCCAGAGTCTGCTTTTTGGCTTGCTTGTTTGTAAGATTGTTGTTTGTAAGATATTGGAACACCAACATTTTCATTCATTTTTAACTATTTGAGTATTTTGCAAATAGGCAAATTAGCACTACAGGAAAAAAAAAAAAAAAGCATATTCAACTTCTCAAGCAGAGGAAATATCTGGAAGTAGATCCCCTTCATTTAGATGAGATAATTCTGGAAAAGTCCTGTCCCTGTTCTAATAAACTTGCTCTTTAAATATAACTGAGTCTCTGTCTTGTGGAAAATCTCAGCGTGTGCTGCTGAAAGGGAGCTCTGGTAAAACCTTTCCCAGAGTGAATCCAAGGATTCTGCACAAACTCCAAAACCAACAACAGTTCTTGGGGTACTAGTCAGTAAGTTAACAGGGTGATGATAACTGAGACCATGGTCTTCTGGGGTTAACAGTTAGCCAATGACTAAGTCAAGTGGTGAGACAGTGGCTGGTCATTTCTATTCAATATGGAACTCCACTAATGGGAAATCTTTGTTCTAGAGCTCTCTGTGATCCTAAAGAAACTTTGTCAGGTTGATAGATGGTTTGATGGTCTCTCCCTGTCCAATTCTGCTTTCTTCCTTTTCCTTTTTCAGTTGTTGCTGTGCAATAAGTAATTCAACCTCAGAATATAATACACCAGATATAAGACTCAGCATGGAACAAAGAAATACAGTAAAAATTCATCAATCTAACAATCTAGTCAGGAAAGTCAGGGTATAAACCACTGTGTAACAAGGAAATATAAAGAAATTTTGTATATTAAGAAAATGAAAAGCAATGAGATAAAAAATGAAGGGAGGATTAACTCTTCGGTGAAGACATTTGAGCCAAGAATCTGAATGACAAAACATCAGCCCTGCAAAGATCAGGGATAAGAACACTGAAGGAGGAGCAAATAGCTAGTTCAAAGAACGAAAGATGAGAAAGAATCTAACATGAAATAAGAGAGAGAAAACTAGAATGAATAGCTTGAGTACTTACCATGTGCCAGCTCCTAAGTCACAGAATTCTTCTTTTATTGAGTGTTTATAGAAACTATGTGAAGTTGGTGGTGGGATCAGTTGTGGTGCTAGCAGGAGACAGATAACATGCAATGGAAATTTACACTTTCAGGGGGAGGGTTAATGTAACCACTAAGAATGGTGAAATCTCTCGCCCCCCTCCCCCATGCCCTCACCCAAGTTCTGAAGAAACAGTAAGGGAGGAAGCATTAAATGAAATATGAGTGAACCCAAGTCATGGACGAGAAGCCACCAGACTGAAATGTCACCTCAAGGAGAAGACAGCAACTGCCCTGCCTTAGCCCTATAATAATGAAGGGAAACAGTCTTCAAACTCTCCATCAATTTCCTGCTATTTCCCCCATCATTGACCTGTGAAGAACCCAGTTGAAACTTTGCATTAGAAATCAGTCTCAAGGAGAAGGTTGAAAATAGATTCAAAGAGGCAAATAAAAGAATTTATACAGTAATAACTTTAGGGGAACAGAATGCTCTGAATGCACTGCACTCACTGTTGTTTTATGGTCTCTGTTGTGCCAGGTTTCTAGTTTCCCAAAGACCACCAAGGAGCCGATTCCGATGCAAAGCACACGAGGGTCTTTATTGCAAGCCTGAGCTCCCAATATGCAGTGACGCAGCAGCCGAAGTTGAGAGCCCTGAGCTCAGGAAAGGCAGGGTTTTTATTACAGAAGAGGGGAGTTTCAGCTCAGCAGAAGGGAGTTTTAGCAAAGCAGTACATTGATTGGTGGACATTGAGCAAAATTATCTTGTCTTAACCCGGTTGATCTATGCGTGTAAGATGTGACCTTCACTACTCGGCCCGCATGCCTTAGGACATCTGGCGTTTTCCTGATATGTACTGGTTACTTGCCTACTTGCTAATTGGCTGTTGCTATGGGATGAGCAAGATTAGGACATTTACAGTTAAACTCGGCCTTGGCGCCTTGTTAATAACCGAAACTTAGGCCTGGCTGGTTCAGAAGCATTCTGAAGCCTGTCATGGTACCAGTTTGGTCTGTCAGTCTCTACCCCACCTCCATGCCAAAGAGATCCCAGGCAGCTAGGACTGCAACTCCCATCATGCCATTGATCTGCCATAACCTGTTACTCCTTGAACGGGGTTTCTGGGAACTAAGGGTGGAGTTAAGCAGCCAGGCTTGATAGAAAAGGGAAGACAGGTGGGCTGGAGGGGCTTGGTTTTGCCTGCCTACAGCTGCACTAGGTGCCACTCAGGCAGCATTACAGGTAGGACATAGTGACCAATTAATCTCTCCATATCTCTCAGTCTCTGTGCTTCCCCTATTTTTATTTCCTTTGTAAATAAACCTTTTGTTAACCTTTTTCTGTATGCCTGCCCTTGTCTTGTTCTGAGGCTTTTTTAAGTGCCAGTATGAAGACTCACACCCAGGCCATTCTATTTTGCTTTGGGGTTACTCTGTAACACCATTATCAAGTCCATTTTACAGAAGAGAAAACTAAGGCTTTTACTGATTTGCAGACACCTTTTAACCTTTCTGAAATAGGGAAACTTTTACAATCAATATAGTATAGTTTAATTGGCTGTGTTTTTGTCCTTATTTATTGTCATAAGATAAAAGTGGATTTTATAATTAATGGAGTCTTATTTTATGAATATGGTACCAGGTGAAGATCAGGCAACTAGAAAATGATGGAGTTGTGAAGTACTGGGAATAATATTGAGGATGAGAAATCCTTAGCTTTCTTAATTGGCCTCTCTCCTTCCTTGCTATTCTGAGCCCTTTCTTTTGTGAAAGAGCACGTGGTTTCTCTAGCATCTCACTTGCTGGTGCAATGTGATGGTGGACCCTGGATGTGTAAATTTATCACAGCTGTCTGTCTTCACTGGCGTCATGGTTTATCGATAATGGGATAGTGAGAAGTGAAGGCTGAGGTGACTTATTTAACAGGTTAGGGTTTTCTCACATGCTTTTCACCCAATCCATAATTCAAGAAGATTAGGCATTACTCTTTCTTACTAGTTAATCTAGATTTTACTGTATTTACAAGTGAAAACAGCCACTAGCCTCTAAGAAAACTGTCCCCAATTACATTCAACTAATGTCAAGCTCTGGCTCCTTCTGGCCTAGACATGTGAGACTGGTCTTTGATAATCTCTGTTTTAGCACTTTATCTTCGGAGTTATCAAAAGGATGTTAATCATTCAGTTGAAACTAATTCAGCAAACATAATTTTAAAAACTGTTTGAAAAGTTTTGGTGACCCTCAGTTCCATGTAGAATAAAAAGGCAACTCAGTTCCCTCAAAATCATCCTTCCTGTGGCCGTTTGCTGCCTGCCTGACGTATTCCTACTGCCCTGTCTCTCTGTGCCATCCTGTTTCTCCCAAGTACACAACTGTAAGCACTCACAGGATTGTAATTCCACGCCTTTCTTTTAAAATCTTCAGTAGTTGTCTCAAACATTTTTTTTGTTTTTTAAATTTTTTTACTTTTTTCAAGTGCTTGTGACCACAAGCTGGTTCTTAAAAGCAAGGCGTAACATTTCTATGTGCAGAAAGCTTTTAGTTCTCATGTGTCTCTTTGAAGAGATAGAAAATTAAATTATGATTCAAGAAGCTCCCTTTAATTTCATTACTTATAAATTTGTGATTCTCTAATTTTCAGCTACCTTTGGCTTTTCTCAGCCAACATGATATCATTCCCAGTACCGTTGAGTATTCTTTCCTCTTACTCCTGCCTCTGTGTGTCCACCAGGATTCTTTTCACTGGAACAGTTTACTCAGTATTTCTTCCTCTTCATGACAATAGCATTGCCTGTTAACCAAGATTCTCAGTGTTAAGATTCTAACTATATTTTGCAGATCTTTAGCTTTTAAGACTCAGGCTTACCATGCCTTCAAGTGTAGGACATTCTGTATTGGTTATTAGCACACACTCACTGAGTCAAATTTTGAATAGATCTACTGAGCTTCTTTATTCTCACACAAAGGAATACACCTTCATACTCTATTTGTGGGGAAAATGACCACATTTCATTCATAAAAGACATGTAGTAAATTACAAAATCAAGGGTTTTGTGGTCTTCTTTTGACAAAGAGCACAAACAAAGAAAGTCATATACTTTTTTCTGATGAGGGAGCTGGTATTTTAATAATTTGTTGTTAAAGACTCCAGGATTGAGGGTAAGAAGAATATTGCTAGATTCTGGATATTGAGACTTTAAATGATCATTAGCTAAGAATTTACCCCATATATGCTTGGTAGGTATTCATGTCATCAATAATGGTCTTGTCAGTGCTAAGTACTGAAATACACATGACAATCTATTAAAATAATTTTTCTGAATATCAACCTGTTGATTTGCCAGGTATCTTGATTTTGAGTGAAACTACACTTTACAAATGCCAAAATTGTGCCTGACAATGGAGAGAGGAACAGTATCTTGAAAATCAGTTCTAAGATGTAGAACAACTTATCCCAAAACTTAGTGGCTAAAGTAATCACAAACATTATCTCTCATAGTTTATGTTATTCACAAATGTGGGAGCTGCTTGGCTGTGTGGTCCTGGCTCATGTTGTCTCTTGATTTTGCAGACAAGATTTTGGCCAGCTCAGCTTATGACTTGACTGGAGCTGGAGGATACACCTCATCTCTTTCTGGCCTATTCACTCACACTACCCACCAGCTGGCAGGTAGGCACTGACAAGCATCAGGACTCATTCTCTGCAAAGAAATGGGGTATACCAGGTAGAGATTTTAGAAACCAGTTGTTGACTCCCTAAAAGGACTCAAAACCTCTGCGTGAGACTTACCTATAAGATGAAAATAGCCTGTATTCATCAACATCATCCACAACCAGAAACACACTCTTGGACTGTTACATAAATAAGAAATAAGTACTATTGTGCTGTGTCATCAGATACGCCTATTTATTTAGCAGGAAGCATCTCATTCGGTCATTATTCATAATCATAAATTATGCACATGAGTTATGCCTGCATAATAATTTCTCACCATACATTGGTGATTGCTTTTTCTTCAGTCTGTCAAATGTCTGAACAGAACTAGTGAAGCGCCTCCCCTACCTCCATCTGAGGTAGGACAGGCAAAAGGGAGAAATAATGAGATAGAAAAGACCCAACTCCGTAGCTTACCCCTAGATGGCATTGGGCTCTCTGGCCAGTTTCCTTCATCTCTCTCTGACTCTCTCTCTGAATTTTTTAATATAATGAAAACTATCATTAACTAGCTAAGCACTCAGGACTCTGGAATTGGTTCAGCTGTACCATGAGTCATGCTGTGTGACCTTAGTGGGTTTTCTAACCTCTCTGGGCCACTGTCAAGTGAGAAGTTTAGATTGAAGTAATGGAACCAAGTTCCATTATTATTATTAAAATGAAGATATTTGAAATATTTAGCATGCTATTTGAAGCTGCATTTGGATTGTTATGAGTGACCCACATGAGTGACATGACACCTGCACTCAGACACCTTGGCTTCCCTGGGACCAGCTCAGGTCAATACAGGTGATGTGTGCATGAACCACTGTCCACAAGTACAGACTTCGTTGGTGTTCTAGACCTGTTAGAGGCCAATGTTTTGCTAATTGTGTTCAGGAAATAACAGGAGCCATTTGTGTAATAGCTGATATCTGCAAGTTGCATTTCCCAGAGTTTATGTGGCCACTATATCTCTAAAAATAGTAATTCTGCCTAGTGCTCTAGAGATTCACTTGGCTGGGAAATATTCACATCCTAAATTTAATCCTCAAATTCCTGCCCATCAATTCAGTTTTACATGAGTCAATTCTTGGGCAGCTGTTCAAGCAAACACTACTGTGTGATCCACTCAAGGGGTTATTTTTACAAGATGTTTGAATGCCAACGTAGGTTTTAATGGAGATGAAAGTCATCTGGATTATCTCATGAGGCTAAAGCTGTTACTAGAGTTTTCATTGAGTGTGAGTCTCTGGTGTAGGTGCTTTTAGTTACAGCCTAGTTAAATATTGTTACCCTATAAATCTACACAACATGTTCAAGTACTTTAGGGAGTTTTGGGGTGGGCTGAAGCTGATGGGAGGTTAAGATTCAAACGGGTTTGCTATTTTTTCCCTTGACAATAAAATTCTAAGACCTTTTCTCTTTAAGTACAGAAATGAATAAATGTAAACAGTTGATGACACATAACCCTTTGTGATTCATCTGAACAACTGAAACTTTCCCCAAAGTTTAGAAAGGTGCTAATCTGTAGGAGCAACAAGCTCACCTGCTTATAATAAGGGTCAGCAAGCTGAAAGGATTTAAGTTAATGTTAGACCCGTTGAGCCACTATTTCACCTCCAGACATTTATATTCACTTTGTGTGTGTGAGGTTTATATTATATATTCACTTTTTAAAAGTACTCTCTAACAAGTAATACTGGTTGCACCAGTTTACCCTCTCTGGCTAGAAGATCCCCTATAGAATATGAGTTATGATTTTCAGCACGCTGAAAATGATTTTTGCTTTAAATAGTCACTTCCATGAATGGAACAGTGCTTAAAATTCTGCTATTCCAGGACAGTCTTTAGATGAACCCAGCTGTCTCTACCTGCACTTCAGAGAGGAGTAAAAGAATGTCTATAAAAGCATGTGTATGGATATCAAGCATGAGTGCGGGGGTGCTGATGTGGCAGGAAGGACACACACTGTTGCAAAGTACAGAATTTAGAAGGAGATGGGGATCAGAAATAGTATTCTTCAAAAAAATAAACATTATATTTATTCAGCTGTGACTTGTCAGGCATTCTTTGAGGTTTTGTTTTTTTTTCTCAAAAAAAGTGATTGCCCTCCCTGGTAGTTCAGTGGGTTAGGACTCAGCACTGCAAGCTAGTCTCAGCCACTTCAATGCCAGTTCCATCCCCTGCCTGGGAGGTGACCCACATGACATGGCAGCTGCTCCCCTCAGCAGTGTACTTAGTCGATCTGCCTGTGCTCCCCGCTCTGTCTCTGGTGAAGCCTCTCACCACCCCTTGGCACCTCTGGCCTGTACCCCAGTTAGTGATTTAAAGATAAGTATTCTTGTTATTCAGGCAATGAAAAAACTTAAGCATGAATGACTAAGTTGCTTGCTAAAGATCATAGAATGATAAGATTCAAATCTAAATTCTGTTGTTCTGAGTTTTCTGTTCCTTATGTTATATCTATTATTTTCTAAATCATGTTAGCGGTCAGTAAATTCTGAATACGCTCTGTTGTGAATAATTATAGCTGCAATTAACTGAGCACCTTCTAAGTATCATAAATGCTTGGACCTGGGAACCAACTGTCCTGGGATTAAGACTCAGTTTCAGCAATTGCTGATTGTACAGTTTTGAGCAAATAACTTACTCCCCATGGACTTTACCTTTAAGTAGGGATAAGGATAATAATCTTACCTCATAGGGTTATTGTAAGGATTATTTGAGTGACTACATGTAATGTGCCTAGAGCAATTTTTAGCATACAATAACTACTCAGTAATTTTAGTTATTTTATTTATTATCTCATGAAATCTTTCCCAAAGCATTCTCAAAGAAATCTTCTCTTTATTTATAGATAAATAAACTGGATTCAGAGAAGTTAGGTAATTTGCCTAAGGTTGCTCAAATAATAAATTCAAAGCAAGAAAGCTAGTTTACTTTATACCAGAGTTGCTGCAAAGTTGAGATAACACTGTAAACATTTTTAACATATGCAGGGGTCACTGTCCTTGGTCAAGCAGACAAGAAGACAAAACCAACTCTACTTCTTCATCCAATATGTAGGACTATTTCTGAAGTAAAGTCAATCTTTTCACATTTTATACACACATATATATGTATTTATGTATATATGTTTATACACACATATATGTGTATATATATATATATATATATATATAAACAGATTTAACAGTGTGCAGCCAAGTTTTGCATCTGCATACATTCATTAGCAAGGAAAAAGTTAAATCCTGCATTGTCTCCATCATTAGCATGTGTTATGTCATGATCACTGAGAACTAGATATCCCTCCTTTTAAGAATAATTATATTCCTAATGTCCATGACTCTCGGTTCCTACCTATATAAACTAAATTCAAACTTGTATTTATCAGACCAGCTCTGATAGAGTAAAATCTGTTGGAGAGCTTCCAGCTTTGAATTCTCATTGCCATGGTCTAGTAAATTCTTTGCTGAGAGTTTTTTAGTTCACAGAAGCTGCAAATCTGATAGTGAAGCAAAGGGCAAGGGGAGGGCCTTAGGGTCAGAATAGAATAGGAAATGCCCCAGAGGAATAAGGAGGCTCCAGAGATAAGGTCAACAAATTTCAAAAGGGACTAATGAAACACCCCAGGACTAAGGGCAACAGGACCTTCCTGGACAAGGACATAAAGAAAAAGGACTCTAAGATAAGGGCTGGGACTTAGTTCTGGACACAGACGTAAGACAGAGTGAGTGAGACCAAGGAGAACTAAACAGTCACAGAGAAACTGGTGGTGCTATAGAATAACTAGGGAAAGAAGGTCTAGATTCCCTGAGGCAGGACACCACTTCCCTCCCTTGCCCCTCCCTGGCCTGGTTCCACAGTCCTGGGAGTCCATTTTATTTCTGTTTCTTTTCTCCTCAATACACTTATTTCTCTAAACAAACTGGCCTCTTCTTACTACCTTGCCTGAGCGTCAGTGAAGTTCTTGCTGTAGCTTCTTCCTAAGACACCAACCCAGGTGGCCGGGACTCAGCTCTGCCTCTTCAGCCTAGGATCTGTTCCTGGCTGGGAGACTAGGCCTGAAAACCTGACATTTAAGTATCACTATGTACTGGGAAAGTAAATAGAAATGTGGGACTGGGTATTTACCTGAGGAGGGTACACACTATGCATTGATTTTGTTAGTTTATAAACCCACTATGGAAATGGCCTCTGTGACACTTCAGAATCACCTTGGCTTGAGAGTAAATGTCAGGGTGTCATAGAATAAGGCTAAGCCTTATTGCTAAACCCTTACTCCTTGCCCATCAAGTAAATTTGGGAGGCTTGAATAGATAAGGGAATTGATAAGGTTGCCAGGGGAGCTGGCCCAGAAGACCGACCATCAAGACCAGAAAAGCCAGCCCAGCTCCAGGACTGCAGACACAGGGCCAGTACCCATTCTGTGTCGAAGGTCAGAGCCCAAGACCAGACATCCCAGCAGATACTGATGCCAACTGATGCCCCAAGTAGTGTTGGGAGTGACCAAGTGTGGAGATTTACTGAGGGACTGGATAAGGGCAGTAATAAATTAGGCCTTGCATCCAAGGGTGATAAGGTGGTAATAAACTGGGCCTTGCATCCAATTAACGGGACCTTGCATCCGGGATGGGACTAGATGAAGGTGATAACGACTGGGCCATCAAGGGACACAGCCATGAGTCGCTCCTTTGGAATCTGAGCTTAGAATCTATATAAGAGACCCTTCCCCCATAGGGGTGGCAGTAGCTGCGGACTCCAATCTAGGGGCTCCGTCTCAGCTGCTGTCTGGGAGCAATAAACTCTGCTTGCTCAGCCTTTCTGCCTCCCGCCTTCCTTTCTTGCGGCCGGTCACAGAAGTTGGGACAAAACAAGTAGAAAGCCCAAAAAACAGAGTATAAAAGAGAGTCCTAAATCCTTCTTTGTGCACAGGGAATAGCTCCCCTGTCACCTGCTGCTCTTGCAGGGTGTTTTAATAAATTTGCCTTCTCTATTTTCCACTCTATCTCTGGTCAATCCTTTTACCCCCAGTGAGGCCTCCAGCCTCAGTCTGATGTGTTCCCCACAAAAGTAAACACTAAACCTCAAAAATATGCCTCTTAGTAATAATCAGTTCATACTGAGTTAATATGATGTTAAATTGCTCACAGAAGTTAAATATATCTCCAGAGCTTGAAATTTGACTCAAGTGTCCCAGGATTTTTTTTATTGCTTGATATTAAATTTTACAAGTCTTGGAATTTGTGGCTTCTTCTTATAAAGTCTTTCTGTGAGGACAGTGGCTTCATTAGAGACAATAAGAAAACTATTGTTCACAAATCTTTGTAATTTTGTGTTGTCATTTAAAGAATTGCCTTTCCAGAAAAATCCAAAATTCACATGGGGCCATCAAAAGTTGCCTATTCAGCTGCAGCACTAGTCAAAGCAATAGCGTCCAGAGTCCAGATGAAGAATTTCCATCTGTATGGAAACAATCAGATTCTTTTCTTCCCTTGAGAAGTGGATGCATAATTAAAAATAGGACATAATTACTGTTCTTTGGATTTGAAAGAAAATTCATCAAGTAAGAGGCAGATGGAAGAACTAAACCACAGGTGAAGGCAACTTCAACTTGGGAGGTAATGGCCACATGATTTATATACTACATTGAGAATTAGGCACCAGATGAGGGAGCATATTGTACACATAATATGTAGCAGCTCATTTGTATTAATGCACAGCAGGAGGATATTTTAATCTTTCAGATTATCATTGCATTAGTGAAAGGTAGGGATGATTTTTTTTTTTAAAAA
>NW_004567105.1:30787117-30825245 GCF_000260355.1 Condylura cristata
CAACACTATCAAAATATTCTGAGTTCAATACTACAAACCCAATATTTTTTTCCAATCTGTCATGGCTCAGACAGAAAATGGAGGATCTTTCCTGTTTTATTTGAAGCATTTAGTTATGTCTGTGACACTACCTATTAGTGCTCACAAGTCATGATTTCTCCTTTTCCCTGACACTTGGGAAGACCAGAGATCCTGTGTCCGAATAGGGTGAAGTAACTAGATTTTGGAAATAGAACATGAACAGGAGTGATAATTGCCACCTCAGAGCCATGGTCGTTGTGGAAATGTGTGACCTCTTCTTCTCCTGGGGTCTTAATCATTTCCCTGAGTTCAAAAGATGCTGTGAAAATGCAAAGACCAGGTACTTTGGTTGTTAGAGAGGCTGGAAAAGGCTGATTTACCTGCAGGCAGTAGATTTTTGCATTGTTGCTTCACTTCAAATATCTGCAGAAGGCTTTCCTCTCGTGCCTCCTAGACTATGAGTAGTTCTACAATATTTTACAGCATGTTTGCAGCTTCTATTCAGTAAGAATCATGGTAGGTTTTATTTATTGATTTAACCTATTTCCTTTTCAGCACTAGTCTAAAGAGAACTTTATTATATTTCTCATTTTCTCCAGTATCTAATAAGAGTGTGTCTTCAAGTTGGGAAGAGGTTAAGAGATAGCCAAGACCTAGAACCCACATTCCTGGCTATTTGGCTAGCTATCAAATGTGCTGAAAAATAGACATTCGGAATTGTCAGGAGATGATAAAGTTCTGTTCTTAGAGCCTGGATTCTGGCATTAACTGGCTTAAATTTAAATCCTGCTTCTGTCACTTACAAATTGCTCTTGGGGAAGTTTTTTAATATCTCAGTGCCTTAGTTTTATCCTTTGTTAAATAGGAATAAAAATAGGACTGATCACATAGTGATGACATGAGAATTAAATGACATATAAAGCAATTTACAGTGGTGCCTAGTGATGGAGGCTGATTTAGGATGGAAGGATCACAAGACCAGCAACTGGAGGTGGGGGTAGAAATGATGAACATAGTTGTTAAACCAGCTACAGAGATGAAAAATTCTTGGGCCCCACTACTATAGGAAGTATCAGACTGCTATAGAAAATATGGCAGACCCAGACCCGAGATGGGGACATGGAAGTTGTGGGCCAGGGTAGAGTCACTGGTCCTTACAAAGCAACCTACTCACACTCTAGAAGTATTAATTTAAAATAACAATGCAACAAAGGAATGAAACTCTCCCCCAAAAAACACCATATCAGTGCAATTTTTGCCCTGGCGAAGAGGCAGCTCTTTTCCCAAGCCTGCTCACCTATGATTACGTAGGTGTCTCCTTTATCAAACCTTTCTCTTTCAGAGGCAGTTCTTCCTGCCCACCTGTGCCTGTGCAAACATCCTTTATTCTTTCTTTTTTTATATAGTAAGCTTGCCTTTTTCAATATAATTGAACATCTCTGCCTTGTGGAAATCATGTGCCACTGATAGGGAAATGCTAGTGAAATTTTTCTCAGAAGTAACCCAAAGACCCCATTCTCAGAACCCAGCAATTCTCCAAAAACTGACATCACCTAAAAACTGTAAACCACCCATATGTGTTAGTTATAATTTTTTTGCTGTTATTTTGTGCAGATATAAGAAGTGCTCCAGGTAAAAATTACTCGATTACTCTAAAGTTATGTTAAATAAACAATCATGACTATGTAAATAGTCATTCCACATTAAGAGGGTCTGTGGTCAATTTCAATTTGGAAATGCTGAATTAACTATATGCTAATATTTTCCATAAAACTCAAAAGAGTTTTTTTAATCAGTTAAACAGATTTTTTTTTTAGCCTTTGTACATTTTGTTGTTGCTATTATAAATACTTTTATGGAAATGTGATACTGAGTATTTTGACCTGAATCCTTATGTAAAAATTCTTGGCTCTCTTAACATGAGGAACCACAATGGTTTTAGGTTTTTTTTTTTTTAATTTAAGTACAGAGTCCAAAGTGAAATGAAATAGGTAAGTGACCTCTTTGTCTCTTCCTCTAGACTAACCCTATTTTTCTGATAGGGGCAAGGAATCATTGGTCCTACTTAACTCAAAGGGAAAGGAACTTTTTCCCTTAAGCTTAGAGTGGTTCACTAAACCTACCTTAAATTCCCCAACTCCACCTTGGTCCTGCTTGTTGTCCACATGGTGACCAATCCCAGCCCCATTTTACCTATCACTGTATTTTAGTTTCAATAGACTTTTCAATGAAAGATTCAGTTAAAAACAGCTGAAACCATGGCCAGTCCACCCTGCCAGCACGAACAGTTGGGCATGGTTAACTCTCTTTTAAGCTTGTTTTCACAGAAGCAACAGGGCATGACGCTTAACTATGAGTCATACGGCCAGAACCAAGAGACTGCTGACCCAGAACCAAAAGACAGGAAAAGGAACCACCTGGACTGCATTCAGAAGTGGGGGAGGGGGGAAGAGGTGTCCATCCAACAGGAAGATCTCCTCCTTTGAAAAGGACCTCTCAGCACCCAATGGCCTTCATCCAACTCTCTATTCCTTTGTCTGTCTATCTGCCTCACTCAATGACCTCACACCTACCCCAAATTCCTGTACCCCCAACCCACTCCCCAGACAATGGAATCTAACTCTCCTGTTCTGCCAATCTTGGCTTCCCAAAACATGTTGTTTCCCCTTCCTCTGGCCTTGCAGGGAGTTAAATCTGAATCTTGAGTCTCTACTTTTTGCGCACCCAGCTCTGCATTAAACTTCTTTCCCTCCTGCCCTGCCATATCTTTGGTGGCATAACTTTAGCAATTATGAGCATTGTATAGATGAACCTTTTATTTCTTAATAACACAGCTACTCTCACAAATACAAGGAATTTGACCCCATCGGTTTATCACACTAGAAGTTTCAACTACAAATTCTGGAAATGATGATATGCTTTACCTTGACTCAACAAACTAATATCCTCCTCTGTTGTAACCAGGGCAGAGTCCCAATTAATTGTGCCACAAAACTTAGAGCAGGGTCTGGTACAGTTAACATTCAATATTTAATTGTTGAATTAATAAAAGGGTTAAAACTGAACATCTGGGAGGCAAATGCCACATTTTAGTTAACAATATAGCTGGGAGATAATTGATCTATGGATTGGCAGCATTGAGTAATGAAGTCTGACAAAATTCAGACTAAGAGCAATGTGAAGAATAGGAGGCAGAGACCTTCCATAGAACACCGGGGTAGAAAAGTTGAGTTGCGTTGGAATGAGGGATGAGGACTGAGGCTTGAACTTCTGAGACATTGTAGGTGGCTACCAAATGTGCTGGACAATTTGGACAGAGGAGCAGTGGGGGGCACAGATTTGTCACATGCCTTTTGAAGCATATGCTGGGGGGTTGGGGAGGATCCATGCAGCCCCTGGCAGAAGTCCTTTCTGAGATAATTTTTTAGCTCAGGCTGACAGCCAGTGCGCCTTGATCCCGTAGATTGCAAATAAGAATGTGCTCAATTCCATCTTTCTTGGCAAGGGATGAAGTTGCTTCTCCCTTTTAGATGATTCTATAAGAATTTTTTTAAACAAAGATTTATTTTTTCATGCAGAACTGGGGTACAGGCCAGAGGCACAGGGGTGGTGAGAGGATTCATCAGAGACAGAGTGGGGAGCAGAGCAAGCAGATGGGTGAAGTACACTGCTGAGGGGAGTCACCGGGGAGGCAGGAGAGGTCTGTGGCACCATGCAGATCACCCCAGGGGACAGGGATCGAACTTGCACTGATACAACTATGGCCAGCTTCACAGTGCTGTGCTTTAACCAGGGAGGGCCCATTCTATAAGGCTTTTAATGCAAAGTGGGAAAGAGTTCCCAGGAGCATCTGTTTACTCCACCACTTTCTGTCAGTTTCCAGATTTCATTTAATGTGCCTATCTTTGTAAGACAGAAGAAATAAGAATATAAAATATACATCCAGTTATTGTGTCTAATCTGTAGGTATTCTTCCCCAAACCCACTCCCAGAACATTAGAGTTAGTTTTGGACATCTAGTATTTACAGATATAGACTTTTTTTTGCATAAGATGATAAACAAAAGGGGCAGTTGTTCATGATTTTGTGATATGGAAGTGTGCCCAGAAGGAAGTAGAATGAAATTATTAGACTAATTTGGACTTTGCAAAGTCTTAACATGGTGATCTCTTTGAGAGACAACTTGAAAGTCTGAGTATTAAGTTTCTAGCACTGGTGCCATTTGGATCCTTGCCATTTAAATGAAACATTTTTTGTTTGCAGGGAACTTCAGAAAAACTAATGTGTTAGAATAGAAATGTTAAGATAAGAGTCAAGGAAGTGTTCAATAGAATGTGCTTTAGTGGGTTAAAAACAGCTTTCTAGCCTTGCCCTGAATTACTGGAGACAACCTCAGGGACTTGTAAGAAATGCAAATATAATGTTGAACCACTTGTCTGTTTTCCTTCTCTCACGGCACTGTTGTGCCTTGTCTGACTCCAGGGCAGACAGCCTGCTTCTGCCTACTGCACTTTACAGATACCACATTTTCACAAATAGAAGTTTCTTGGGAGCCTTGCAACAGCCCAGCCTACTGGTGCTCACTTTTGTCTCTCTATCACATTTTGCTAGTTCTCAAGATAGTTCTGATTTTTTCATAATTGTTCTGTCTGTTAGGGTGACCTGTGATCTGTGATCTTTGATGTTACTCTGGTGATTGTTCTGGGTTACCACCATGCCCACATACTATAGTGAACTTAAAAATGTGTGTATTCGGCCTGACTGCTCCACTGCCTGACTCTTCCTCTTTTCCTCTCCCTCTCTTTAGGCTTTCCAAGACAGAGCAACATCAAAATTAGTCCAATTAATAACCCTACAGAGACTCTAAGTGTTCAAGTGACAAGTCACTCATCTCTCACTTTAAATCCAAAGCTGGATATGGGAAAGTGAGCCAAGATAGACCCAAACTAGGCCTTTTGTACTGGTTAGTTAACTTCTGAATATACAGAACATTCTGGATAGAAATTAAATTCATGTATTTGCTCTGATGAATACATGAATGATAAAATGAAGCAGCTTTATTGCTGACCTAGACAAAGCGTTAGCAGTCTCGAGAGAAGGTCAGATCACTCATGACATTCCTTTAAGCCAAAGACTAATCCAGAGCAAACCCTAACTCTCTTCAGTTTTATGATAATAAAATGAGGAAGAGGCAGAAGAAAAGTTTTTGAAGCTGGCAGAAATTGACATATGAGGTGGCACAATGGGTTAAAGCACTGCACTATGAAGCTCTCAGAAGCCACTGCAGCATGAGTTCAATTAACACCAGGGAGCTGACCCACATGGCAGACCTCTCCTGCCCGCCCGCTGCTCCCCTCAGCAGTGTACTTCGTCTATCTGCCTGTTCTGCTCCCCACTCTGTCTCTGGTGAATTCTCTCACCCTCCCCAACACCTCTGGCCTATACCCCAGTCTGTAAGCATAAATAAATCTTTTTTTTTTAAAGATTTATTTATTTATTCATATAGATCTGGGGTACAGGCCAGAGATGCAGAGGGTGAGAGGATTCACCAGAGACAGAGTGGGGAGCAGAACAGGCAGATCGACGAAGTACACTGCTGAGGGGAGCAGCGGGCGGGTCAGGAGAGGTCTGCCGCACCATGTGGACTCCTCCGGGGCAGGCGGGAATCGAACTCATGCAGAGGTGGCTTAAGCTTCTCAGTGCAGTGCCTTAACCCGCTGCGCCACCAGGGAGGGCCAAGCATAAATAAATCTTAAAAAAAAAAAAGAAAAATAATCTCTATAATAGCAAAGTACAGCAGGTGCTAATGCAGAAATTCCAGCAAATTCTCCCAAAGATCTAGCCACGATCATTGCTGGAGGTGGCTACACCAAGCAACAGACTGCCATTGCGATTCAACCAAGAGCATTTATTGACCATTCGTTATGAATCTTTCATTCTCTAGGTCTTAATTATAGAAATAGTGAAACATCTGATGTTCACAGTGCTACATGCTGCAGCCCCAACTTCCATATAGTGTTCAGAATTAAATACCTCTAATGTCAAACTTGAAAGCCATTTGTCTGTAAGGATTTATTACTGAAGTCATCTTTAGGCATCTCTAAAATAAGGACAGTGACACAAAACTTACTGTCAGCATCTGTGGAGTGTTTACACATGGACCATGTATGTGTCTTGGACAGTGTCCCAGTTAAAATGCATTTACTTGAAAGGCTAACCCAGAGAAAGTTCTCTGGGTCTCAGAGTTCCTGCCGTTGGGCTATAAAAATAGGTCACTTTCAAACAGTAAATATTTTCATAATATATAAGAATTCTAGGAATCAACTAGGTTTTCTCTGAAAAGACAACCCAGGTAAAAACTAACAGTGGCATGTAAGTCTTGGTTTATAGATTTCTAGACATTTGATCTAAATTTCCCAAGAGTTTAGCAATGTACTGTCCCAGTGAGTGCTGAGGGTTTGACTCTTTGATAATATTTTTGTTTTTGTAGTTATAGCTAGAAGACTTGTGGGTTCTTTATATTCCTTTTTGGTCCAAACGTGAGTCTATCATTCTGAAGAGTGTTTTTTCATTTTCCTTATACTGAAATAGTCACAAATCTTGACTGTACAAATTACAATTAAGGCACAATTTAAATCATCTGTTCAAGGGTTCACCACTTTTGACATTTTTAGTTTAAATAAGAAACAAAGGAGTAGTGCCCTTCACAAGAATGTAACTTTGGTGAAGCAGCTTTAGTGGCACGCTTTCATAACATCTGGGTATTGGACATAGAGAAATGAAAATAATGAAGTGAACATGATTCAGAACAAGGGTCTTTTGTCAGACAGACCTAGATTTGCATCCTGGTTCTACAACATATATACCTAGAATGTTGAGAAGATTACTTACACTCTCTAAGACTTAACTTTCTTCAACTGTAAAGTTGGATTTTGGATAAAAGCCTGCTTCATGGGCATCAAAACAGGTTTTCAATGTAGATGAAACAGCCTTGTAGTGAAAGTAATTGCCCCCTATTTTTCTTTTTTTACCCCCCCCCCGTGACTATCATAATTCAAAAGGGGAAGTCAAGGTCAGCCTGCAAATATTCAGAGGGCAGTTTTACTTTTTTTAGAGACTAAAGCAGCTGATGGATTTCACTTGAAGCCAATGCTCAACTACTATTCTGAAAATCCTACAGCTCTTAAAAATTATTCTAAATCTCTTTGCTTGTGCTCTAGAAATAAAACAAGTCTAGATCATAACACATCAGCTTATAACATGGTTAACTGAATATTTAAAACCTGTTGTTGATACCTATTATTTAGGAAAAAAAGATTCCTCTTAAAATACTACTGCTCATTCATGGAAACAACCCAAATGCCAAATAGTGGATGACTAGGTTAAAAAGGATGTGGTACATACACACAATAGAATATTACTCAGCAAGGAAAAAAAGAAACACATGTCTTTTGCAGCAACGTGGATGGAACAGGAAAAGATCATGCTTAGTGAAATAAGCCAGAAAGAAAAGGAAAAATACTGGATGGTTTCACTCATAGCGGGAGGATAATTGACCAGGCAAGAAAATAATAATAATAATGAACAGCTATATACCAGAGACATTTTATGGGGGTGGAGTGGGGGATGGGATCAAAAACAGTGGGGGGAGGGAAATGCACCAGACAATGGTGATGGCACAGGGTGATTTGGTGATGGGAAGCCCATGGGGATTACAACTGAGATGGAAAAATGTACAAAATGATGTAAAAATAAGCTATTACATTATTTTAAAAAATGCTACTGCTCATTGACAATGCACTCAAGAGTTCTGACAGAGATACAGAAAGAGGTTAATAGGCTCATTCTTGCTGACACACATTTATTCTGCAGCCTTTGCATCAAGAAGTGACTTTAACTTCCAAATATTACCTAAGAAAAACTTTTTGTAAGGTTATGCTGATAACATGATTCCTCTGATAGTTCTGGGAAAAGTAAATGGAAACTTTTGGGAAAAGGTTCATGATCCTAAATGCCAGAAAGAATATTCACAATTCATGGGTGGAAGTAAAAATGTCAGCATGAACAGGAGTTTAGAACAAATTGATTCCTGCCCTCAAATAAGACTTCAGTGATGGAAATAACAATAGAATTGGAGTTAGTGGTAGAGACTGAAGAAGTAACTGAATTGTAATTTCATGTTCAAACATGAATGAATGAGGCATTGAGAGGCATTGCTTCTTATGGATGAGCAAAGCAAGTGTCTTTCTGAGATGAAATCTACTCTTGGGAACGTTGAGATGACAACAAAGGTCTTAGAATATGGCATAAGTTGAGTTAATAGAGCTATGTCAGGGTTTGAAAGAAATGGTTCCAATTTTGTTAGAAGTTCTACTGTGTTTAAAATTCTTATCAAACAATATCAGGCTACACTGAAATCTTTCATGAAAGAGTCAATGATGCGGTAAACTGTATTGTTGTCTCACTTTAAGAAATTTCTACCGCCATGCCAACCTACAACAGCCATTACCTGATCAACACAGAAGCAAGATCCATGAACAAACCTACTAAAGGCTCAGATGATGCATTTTTGCAATAAAGTATTGGAAATTAAGGTATATGCCTACTTTTTAAAGTATCTAATGCACATTTAATAGACTTAAATAGTGTAAATACAACTTTAATAAGCAATGGGACTTCAACAATTTATGTGACTTTCTGTACAGCACAGTACCTGCCTTAGTGCAGTGGTCTGGAATTGAACCCTGCAATTTCTTCCAGGTATATCCACATCTCAGAACCCAGTGTGTTACATATTTTTTCCTTTTTATTTGGGTTGTTTTAACTAGAAAGGATAAGCTAGACTGTTTCTTCATCTTGGATGGAAGCAAATGTGTATCTACTATTGAAATTTGTGAGTTTTTTATGTATTCTGGACATAAATCCTTTGTCAAATATGATTTTAAAATATTTTCTGCCTATATATTTCTCTTAATGGAGTCTTTTGCAGAGAAAGTTTTTCTCATTTTTCTATCATAACCAAGAATTCTTTCCTAACACCAGGTCACAAAAATTTTCTCTTCTACTCTTGCTATTTTAAGCTACTATTCCTTTTTTTTCTTTCAGTTGTATATAACAAGAAAATTTATTTTTGTTGTTGAGTTGTATGATATCCATCTCAAATGAGCTTTCCACCCTGGACTATCGTCCTTGGGGATTTTGACACACCTGTAATTATTCTGAGTCTCCACTGGATGTCAATACTGCTCAAGAAAAGCTCTTCAGACTGCATACTGGGTGCAGAATATAATCCACCTTTTAAGAAGTGCTAGGGTGGCAAAATTAGAAAGGAGAGATGAAATATATAGAGAGAACTGTCTCCTTCAGCCCTGTAATAAATGTCAGTGGTGGGACAGTAGTATGGAGCATTGAACTTGAAAGACAATTTTATTTTCCACTCTGGCTCTTTGGCTGTTGTCTTGTACAGTAATAAAGCCAAATTTTTGCTTGAATTATTTGGCTCATTCTCACAAGGATTTTACTAATCTACAATTAGAGATCCAATCTTAATGTATTGTGTTTGTTTACTTCCCAAACATACAGATATTAGCAAGGACCAGGTAGAAAGAAATGACTTTGGTAAGAATTACCTAGGTCATTTGGGTTTTCCTATGATAACATTAAGCTCAGGAATATGAAACAGGAGCCAAAGAGTCAAGTGACCTTTGATCACACTTGTGAGTGTGTTTTGTTTCTAGAAAGAACATAGTGTATTGAAGGATTGAAACAAGATAAACGAAGTTGAGTTTATTTTGCTTTGCCCACCTAGTAATTGGCCACAAAATGCAATTTGAGGCTTGCAAGCTTTAATAATTGATTTCATGGTACTCTTTTCAGTTCTTCATTCTAAGCTAGGTAATTTTACATTCTAGCATTGTTATTATTATTTTTTTAAGTAAAATCCTGCCTTTCTGTGGATGACCAGTTTTGAAAGTTGAAGAGTAAACTATGCCATGACTAGATGCCTCACAGATGGGAGGCAGGGAAAAGGTCTCATCAGGTTTTATAACAAGGTTTACAGTACGTATTTTATGAAATATCATAACTGTGTTATTTAATGAAATATCATAACTGTGTTATTTAAGTTTATTCAGTAAGGCTCCCAGTAGACAGAACATAAAGCTTATATTCATTATCATCTGACAAGTATTTTCTGATATGTCTAGCAATAAAAATTTGAATAACCATTGTATCTTAAGAAAATTGAATTTTTGAGTGAAATTAAATTTAAAATATTAAAATAACTAATTACATATTTAATTAAATTAAAAATGTTCTAATATGTAGAAAAAGATACTCCAAATATAGTTTGCAATATGGGGATAAACTTACTCAAGCAGAATTTTCCTTTAAAAATAAAGTACTGGGGCCTCCCTGGTGGGACAGAAGTTAAAGTCTCAGCACTATCAAGCTATCAACAGCCACTGCAGCATGAATTCATTCCTCAGTCCAGGAGCTGACCCACATGGTACAGCAGATCTTTCCTGTGTCTGCTGCTGCTCCCCTCACCAGTGTATTTTAGTGGATCTGCCTGTTCTGCTTTCCATACCTCTGGTGAATCCTGTCACCATCTGCATCCAGGTGACCTGCAGCCCAGTTCTTGTATGCATAAATAAATAAATCTTTTAAAAATATAAGGTGCTGTTTTTAAAAAAAATATTATGCACTCAGGTGTTGGTGACAGAACAAACCTAAGGTTTTTGGCTCTCTGAAGAGTGTGAATTTTCCATTATGACCTATTTCCTGCAGGTGGTTAACTTCCCTGTATAGCTAAATATCCTATGGACCTCATATTTGAATTGAGTTAAGTAGGCAGACCGACAAACATGTGTCACCAACATCCCATGATCCTTGTCTTCAACTAGTTATGGTTGGTAGAGTTTCACTGCATTCAGTTTCAACATTTCATCTGGTGACAAGATTCTGTCATAGCATGCATAATTTTTGGCTTATTTCACCGCATGTCAGATTGCTATAATCATATACATACTTTGACAACTGGCTCAGATTGTAGTGCAGCCTTGTTCACTCTCTAAGTCAACAAGGGTTGTAAGAAATGTAAAAATTAACACTATTTAAAAAGAAATCATTTGTAGATAAAAGACCTAAATTGTCTATTTGGAACTCATGGAAAGATTTTCCTATAGGTTGCTGGCATATGACAGAAATTTATGGAGGTATAACTCATATCCCATCCTAAAATCTTTGTTCCAGACACAGTACTGGCACAAAACTAAAAATATTGGATTGATTTTCCATAAGTTCAGAGCCATGTTTTTTCATATCCTTTATTTTAATGTCAAATTTTGTCACTAGCATTATTTTTTTCTCCCTATTTTGATTTGACCTTATATTATGGTTCCATCTTTCAAATTTCTATTTAATTTGTTGTCTGACATATTTTTATCAAGCCAAAAGAATTCCAAATCTGGAAGATGCATATAGCCCATTGGATGACCACTATACTACTTAAGGGGAAATATCACTAGTCCACAAAAATAAAATATTTGAAAACATTGCATTGGAATAAAAACAAAACAAAGATTTCTTAAATAGCAACTATTGTTTCCAGGTATCAAGTCTGTGCTTCATAAGATGGCAATTTTTCCATCTCAAATTAACACCAAGTTTTAACTTGTGTGTCAGAAAATACTTCTGTTCTATTTTTCATTTGTTTCTACTATGTATAATACTTGGATGATTGGGATTAATGCTCTGAATGTTTTCTAGAGGGTACATGAATTGTGGGAAAGAAATGATCTTCCAATAACACTGAATGAAACATATAATTTAAAAACAGATATGAAAAAGTATAATTTCAGAACAGATATTTTCACAAATTAATTGACACAAACTCAAGCTCAAAAATACTCAAAAATTATCGTTTTATTAGCTTTAATAAACTACAAAGTCTAGAATTGAGCATTCTGTGGCTTTAGGGTCCAGTGATCACTTAGACTAGTAGAATTACTATTTTTTAAAGATTTATTTATTTATGCTTACAGAACTGGGGTACAGGCCAGAGGTGCAGGGGTGGTAAGAGGATTCACCAGAGACAGAGTGGGGAGCAGAAGAGGCAGATTGACAAAGTCCACTGCTGAGGGGAGCAGTAGGCGGGTCAGGAGAGGTCGGCCACACCATGTGGGTCAGCTGCTTGGCCGGGGATCGAACTCGTGCTGCAGTGGCTTCAGAGAGCTTCATAATGTTGTGCTTTAACCTGTTGCGCCACCAGGGAGAGCCCAGAATTACTATTTTTATTGTGTTCCTAGCATGATGCAGGTTTACATTTGGTGTTCTATAAGTCAGTTTGTTTACCACATGAATGCACTCAAGGATCTTGAGGCATTCAAATGTTTCATACCCAGGCGCTCTTCTGGTAGCACAGTAGGTTTGGGACAAGATCATGGAAATGAAATAGCAAAAAATGTATAAGAGGTGAGTCTGTTGCATCTTCATCCCCAGGCTGGTCACTTATGGCAAAGGAAAGGCTATAAACCCACCTCTTTTATACACATTTCCGAAATGAGAAAGTCTCAAAAAACTGAAAGTCTTTTCCGAACTCATTTGAAGGTAAAACCAGATCTAAAGTGACATAGGCTATTTATTTATTCCACTTAGTGTAAATATTCACATAGTTTGTGGCAGAGACCAGGTGTGTTTGATTACAGTTTCCCACTTGAGACCCTGGTGGGAGACTATATAATATACAATATGTGCACTTTAAAGACTTTCTAAAATACATGCAATTCTGACTTCTGAAGCATTTTGGTCCCAAGGTTTGGAAAAAGAGGTTGTGGATTATCGTCATGTTTTCTGCATATTTCCCTATGTGTCAATCATCCTTTTCTTTCTGATGCTCAGCTCCCAACAACTTCCTTGCATCAGAGCTTCTCTCCCAGATGGCAAATGCTACTTTCTCTGTTCCTTGATTCAACTGTGATTCACAGTATGAACCACTGCCCCACTGTCAGTCTCATGGGAGCTAGTTTCTCTGGGCGGGTGCTCTCTGAGGTTGGCGAAGGAGGAAAGCCCACACATAGCCTGCCTGCAGCAACAGCAACTTGTGAGCTGACTCACTTTGATGTGTCTGGGACCCTGAGAGCCAACACAAGCTTTGAATGAGAGGGTATGTGGCTTGTGTTTAGCTTCCTTCATGGAGTTGTGTAAAGAAAGAACCCATGACTTAGGTCTTAGTTTCCAGCATTACCCATCCAGATATTCAAGGGAGAGAACACAATTTTATATTTATTTTTGACCAGAGAATTGTCCTCCTGTATTAGTGAAGAAAGAATACCTACATGAATCAAGCTTTTCCTTTCAAGATTTATTTATTTAGGCATCCAAGAACTGGGGTGTAAGCCAGAGGTAGGTTGGGTAGGGGGATTAAGGATTCACCAGAGACAGAGTGTAGAGCAGAACAGGCAGATTGACTGAAATAGCCTGCTGAGGGGAGCAGCAGGTGAGACAGAATTGGTCTGCTGCGCCATCTAACTGACCAGAATTGAACTCATGCTGCAGTGGCTGGTGATAGCTTGATAATGCAGTGTCTTTAATCTCTGTGCACCAGGAAGGCTTTTCTATGAATACTAGGTATCATATCTACTACACAAATCCCAACCTAGAATGGCTTCACATTTGGCTTAAATTAACTGGCCCAGATTGAGAATTAGTCAGAATAGAGAAGGAGCAAAGCTCACGTTAGTTCTGTTCCTTATTAATAGTTCTGGCTAAGGAATTTGTGAAGATGATTAAGGGTGTTTAATGCTCTAAATTTATTCATGTAGTCACTCTAACCAATTCTACTAATAGAGTCACACTGAGAATTAGAAGCTCAGAGAACTAGTATCTGAAACTGGCTATGATAATCCAGACATAGAAGAAAATCTTGTTTCTTCTTGATTATCTAGATTTTAGAAGTTCAGGGGAAACACCAGTCCTATGTGTTTTCTCTGATGATATCTCTTCTCCTCCCTCCCCTTTTCTTCCTCCTTTGTCTCTTGTCTCTGTCTCTCTCTCTAATCATGTATCACTCTTTGTTGCTTTCTCTGCTTTCTGTTGCTTTCTTTGCTTTCTCTGTATGTCAGTTTATCTGTCTGCTTTAAATATATAAGAAAGTAGAAAAAGATGAGGAAGGAGAAAATGGACATTTACTATCCTCTAGTGAGATTCAAAAATGTTCCAGAAATCATTATTTATGCCATTTTTGGTCTTCTAACAGTAAAACCTCCATATAACAATGATGGCACTTCTTAAATTTCACTCTGTGAGCCACTTAATCTAGAAAGAATTTAGTCTGGATGCTGTGAAAATGAGATGTAATTTGTAAAGCACTTTGAATTCCTTGGAAGATTTCAATTTAATGGAAGTGTGCTAATCCTTTATACAATAAAATGAAATCTACTTGAATGTTGACCTTGGAATGCATTTTTGAAGTGGATAAATTCAGTACCCAGTGTTGAATTTGTTTAGTTATGTTATCAAGGAAGGTTCTGGAAGTTTCATTTTAAAGGGAATCCCTTGGGAAATTTTCTCATCAAAATTTTCCTTTTGATTCTTGTCATTAATTTACCTATTCAGGAAATGATTAAACAAACAAATAAAACTCCAGGGATTCCAGAATGTGGATAAACATTTCTTTACTTAATAAAGAAGTTTGTGTTCTGCATTGTATTGTGAAATATATTAAGAAAAGCTTCTTGCCTTTCTGAACCTACTGTCAGTAAGTAGTTAGAAGGTGATTATGAAAACAGTGGCAGTGTGATGCTGATAGGGCTTGGTTTCCTACCTGGCATCTCTAGAGGGAGGTAAATCACAGCCACTTAGGCTGAAAAGAGCAAGAATAATGAGGAGTGACCTCTTTGGGGACTGAGAACCTGAATACCCCATTTACTGGCTCAGGCTATTTGCAGAGTGCTCCTGTTTTTCCCTCATGATGGCACAGTGCCCTACACTATTTACCAAGTCTTCAGAAACTCCATCCAAATGGTGCTGTGACCCGAGACCAGGCCTTCCAAACACAAAAGCACTCATGCCCCAAGCAAGAAATGTTACTGAATGAAGTGCGTCTGCAGAGGGTGAGGGCAACACAGCCTACGCACAAGGTCGCCAGAGGTTCCATGAGTTATTTTTCAGATGTAGTTTTGTTAATATTTTGTTAAATATTCTCTTGTCAATAGTCAGGTTTTTTTGCAAAATAAAAGCAACATAGCAACAAGCTGAATCTAACCTATGAATTTCCTGCTGGATTTCTGCCTGAAATGAAACATATCCAGGAAGAGATATCTTCACAGTTCACCTCTGTACTGATGCATATAGCCAACATTTTAATGGGTCGGGCATCCTTCTAGATTACTAGAAATTGCAAGCAGAGCCCAGAGCCATATTAAGAATGTGTGCAGTTACAGCATCATGATCTTGACTCCTTTTTTTTTTAAGATTTACTTATTTATACATACAGAACTGGGATACAGGCCAGAGGTACAGGGGGTGGTGAGAGGATTTACCAGAGACAAAGCCAGGGAGCAGAACAGGCCGACTGATGAAGTGCGCTGCTGAGAGGGGCAGCGGGCGGGTCAGGAGAGGTCTGCCACGCCATGTGGGCCACCTCCAGGTTGGGGATCGAACTCATGCTGAAGTGGCTTTAATTTCTCAGTGTTGTGCTTTAACCCACTGTGCCACCAGGGAGGGCTTGGTCTTGACTACTTTTAATCACTGGAGCCCACTTGGACACTGACTGAAAGGAAAAATGGAGATCAGTGACTGTGGATCTGTGCTTTCCAGCTAAGCTCTTCCTGCAGATTCTCTCAACACTAAGCCTGTACAGACAACGCTTTCACAGGGAACAAGTACCAACGTGGTGAGCTAACGGTAAGAAATTCCCTCCAGAAGACACCACCCAAAAAGAAGCTGAATTAAAGTTCCCATAATACAAATCATTGCTACTGGGAAATGAAAACCCTGAAGAGATTGTTACAGACTGTGTCACCTTAGCAGGGGAGGGACGTTACTATGACCACAGGAACTGGCTCCATTTTTCCTGATCCCATTTCCATGCCTCTTACAGCTCAGCTGCTTTGGATTCCAATTCCCAGCATGCCAAGAACAGGACTTCCTGAATGAGGTGGGGGTGGGGGTGCCTGATGGGAAGGAGGAAAGAGGCAAATATATTGGTGTGGAACAGAGAGAAGGGAGAAAAGTGGGAAGGCTGGTCCTTGTTCCTTGGTTTGGTGGCTCTAGCACTTTGCCTGTGGGCCCTTTAGAGACTGGTAGCTGTTATCTTGGCTCTGGGGTGGACTCCGCTTGTATGATACGTTTTGACTCTTGTGTCAGCTCTTTGGTACCTACCTACCCCTGGTGGTTCCTGTCAGGTTTATTGTTAGGCCTCAGCTGGGCCCATCCTGTTCATTGGGTGTTTGTCTATGCAGGGATGTCAAGATCATAGAAAAAGAGAGTAGGATGGTGGTTGCCAGGGACTGAGAGAAGGAAGAACTGGGGTGTTGTTATTCAATGGGTATAAAGTTTTAGCTAAATAAAATGAGTAAATTTTAGAGAGATGCTGTACAAAACTGTGGCTGTGGTTAACAGTTCTGTATTCTACACATACAAATTGACTAAGAGGGTAAATTTCATGTTATAATAATAATAGAACCTGCATTCTTAGTGCAGTAGGCAATATGTCAGTCTCATAATAATAATAGAAACAATAATAATGATAATAATGAGTTACTTTGTTAGCTATGATTTTGAATTCTGGTTGACACAGGTACTCCTAGAAATTTAAATTTTATGAATTTTATATACCCCTGCATAAGGGACTTAGACTGATTTTTTTCCCCTTTAAAAGCTGAATAACGCTGGCTTCTCCCTGGTGACGCAGTGGGTTAAAGCACTGCATTATGAAGCTCTCTGAAGCCACCACTACAGCATGAGTTCAATTCCCCACCAGGGAGGTGGCCCACGTGGCACAGCAGACCTCTTCTGACTGCCCACTGCTCGCTGCAACAGTGTATTTTAGTAAATCTGCCTGTTCTGCTCCCCACTCTGTCTCTGGTGAATCTTCTCTCTTACACACATTTGGCCTGTACCCGAGTTCTGTAAGCAAAAATAAATAAATCTTAAAAATAAAAGCTGAATAATGCAAATAGCAACTAATTTTGTAATGACATCCATTCTGTATACTCTTCAGAGAGATCCCCAAATATATATTTTTAATTCTTGGGAAGTCCTTTTTCATTTGTGACCTAAATTGATGCTTTCTTGGTAGTTAGGAACAGAGAGTGGATTTTCAGTTCTATATATCCAATGAATGAATTCCTGAGTTTTTGTCGGAGCCCTGTATAATACTTCCTAAATAATCATCAGTTGACAATGGAAATTTTATATTTTAGAGAAATGAAATATATGAACTTTTATCTATGACAATCTAAGCAAAACTGTGCCAGTTGATCCAGATGAAACTCAGTTAATTTTTCCTAATAGTAGTTTCCCAGGTTTGCAAATACAGACTAAAATTTAAAATATATAGGTGAAATTAATTTTAATAATATTTTCTTTAAGCAGATATATCCAAAATGTTATTACAATTGTTATTATAAATGTGGAATATGAAATCTTTGATATTTGCGACTATTTCATTTTTATTTGTTTTGTTATTTTAAAGATTTATTTATTTATGCATATTAGAATTGGGGTACAGGCCAGAGGTATGGAGGGTGAGAGGATTCACCAGAGACAGAGTGAGGAGCAGAGCAGGCAGATATACTGAAACCCACGGCTGAGGGGAGCTGTGGGAGAGACAGGAGAGGTCTGCTGTGCCATATGAGTCACCTCCTTGGCTGGGGATCAAACTCATGCTACAGTGGCTGCTACAAAGTGCTGTGTTTTAACCCCTTGCACCACCAGGGAGGTCCCTTATAGCCCACTTTAATTTTGGCCAACCCCATTCAGATGTGGCTACTGGCTACAACAATGGATAATAAGGATCTACGATGTAAAGAAAGTGACTATCTCAGTGTGAAATAGAATATATCTGAAAATTTCAGGATGTGATTGCTGTGGTCATAGGTGAGAAAATATAAATGAGTATTTTTCACTAAAAGATAACAAAAATAAATTATATTAGATTCTGAGATTCTGTAATGTTCCTTATCTGTAAAGATCAGCACTTGGGATTGGAGACATATGGAAACTAAGGAGTATGCTAAGAATAAATAAATACATTGGTCTGTTCATTCATAAACAGACTAAACAAAAATGCTGAAAAAATATATTTCGAGCAAAGTGTTTAAATTGTTTTAAAAGTGAGAAAAGCAGCTTAACCACAGAAAACATGCAGGATTATGTTTTGTTTTGTTTTGTTTTTTTACTACTTTGAGGTCACATATTGATTTCGTTGCTATTTAAGTCAAAGTAGAATGGATCCTCCTATTTTGCCAGCCAGTAGTGTTCAAATCTATCCAGTCAAAAAATGCTGCAGTGGCTGTGATAGCTTCATAGTGCTATGCTTTAACCCGTTGCCACCCCCTGGCACCTCTAGCCTGTACCCCAGTTCTGTATGTAAAAATAAGTAATTTTTTTTAATGCCAATTTTTTGTCAGTTCCATGGCAATTTCCACTGCTTGGTTCAAAATGATTTCATGAGCTCTGGTTATCTTGTCCATTGATAGCTGCTATGAAGGGGGATTACAGAGGAGAAAGGCCTCATTCCTCCTTAAAGCATCATTTATGCATTAGTGATTAGCGTTAGTGACTACATTAGCCAGAAATTAATCACATGACCACACGTTACCAAAAAGAAGGCTAGAAATGAGGTTTTCAGTGGGTCCGTCGTGAATCCAGATAAAATATTGATACAATGGAAAAAAGGAGTGAATAGATACTCTGAGTCCATTACTAGTAGATGTCAGCATTTGTAATTTTCAGTATCGGTAGGGGGCAGATGGAAAGACATTACCTTCAGCTGCTCCACAGCATAACTGTTGCCTCTTTTTTCCTCCTCAGGAGCTCCATTGCTGTGTCTGAAGCTCAGTGGTACCCATGGATTCCAAGCTGGCAGAGCATTTTTGAAGAACTTATGTTTTGTTTGGCAAAAATAACTGGCCTACTGGCGAGATCAGTGAAGGACTGCAACAAGATAATTGGTGAGATTAAATGTAATTCTCAGTCTTGAAGATTTCATAACATTTCCTTAAGGCACAAAACCAATAGGCCAAGGATGAACAGAATATTGGAAACCACCAAAGCCAGTTGGGCCTTCTGAATAAGAATTTATTTTTCGACCTTTCTTTCTAGACTTGATTTCCAGACGCAGTCCTTTTTCCTCTGCTTTCTACAATGGCCTTTCACTGACTCCACACAGGTGGGAAAGAACACAGCTTCTTCATCCTGCATCCAGTCTCCTTGACTACGGTTCAAACTGCATGGTAATTTCCCCTAGCATTGCTACCAGACCTAGCAAGGGCATGCATTTTAAGTACTGTTATTTAGCAACTTTTATCAAAAGATCTATCTCATGGATTAAATAATAGTGTTCAAATACTGAAATATTTTAATTTCTTTTTGAATAAAATGAGGCCTGACTAGACTTGCTTTTAATACAAAGTAGCAGTAAGTGCCCAGTCCTGGGGGCTCTGGAATGTATGTGTCTCTCATTTATATGTATAAAGGAGAGCATTTTCTTATCTCTTGAAGTTTTATATTTATGATCTAATCTTCAGCTCTCTCAATTTATATATCTACTTCTGATTTACCCCCTTCCCATGTTTGGTGATATCCCAGTATTATTCAATTAAAAAAATAATTAAAAGAAAAGTAATGCTCTGTCCAGCACAGACTTTTGCTCCTCTTTACCACAGTAATTTGCATAAAGTAGGTAATTAGTCAATGTCTGATATTTGTTAAAATGAATTAACTAATGCATATAGTTTAAGTATCTTTCTACTGTTAATATGTTAGCTTTCATATATTAACATTTATAACATTACTACTATATGCTAGTCATTAATAAATACATGCAATATGTCATATCACTTAGTCTTTACAATTCGTCTTGACAGTAGGTCTTTTACCTCTATTTATAGATAAGTGTCATGGTGCTCAGAGCTGTTAGAGGTCTATACCAGAATGTGACAAATAACTGGAGCTGCAGGACTAGAATTCAGGTCAGTTGGCTCCAAAGTCTTCTTCTTGTTGTTATACATTACATCGGTATCTTTTTGTTTATTTTTATAATATATATTTTTTATATCATTGTTCATTTTTGTACAGTGTATGCTGATATGCTTTCTCCTTTTAGGTGCATTCCCCATAAAATTCCCACCAGCAATTCACCTGTGAACCATCACCAAATCCCTTGTGCTCTTGCCCCTGTTTTGATTCTTCTGTCTTCCCCTCCCCTGTAGGATATCTCTGATTTATAGTTGCCTGCTAATTTTTTATTATTGCTTTTTCCCCCAATTCCTTATTTGGCTTCCATATATTCCTTCTATAAGAAAAAACTATCTAATATTTTTCTTTTTCCTTCTAGCTTATTTCACTGAGTATAATCCCTTCTAGCTCCATCCATTGGTATTATTTTTTTAAAGTTTATTCTATTTTACTGGAAAAAGGAAAAGGGACCAGTTGTATGTGAACCATTGTAGAACAGTCACTTCATCACAATATTTATACCAATCACTACTCCCCTCTATGTCAACCTAACAATAGGTATCCATGCCCTGGTCCTGCTCTCTCAGAAAAAGGGGTGTGTATAACTACTGAATTCACCTGTCAAGCAACACTGTCAAGAGTTTCTTGTGATGTTTTCTCACTTCATATTGTCACTTCAGTTTCTTTCAATACCAGAGTGTAGGTACAAAAGAGGAAAAAAAGATTCAAAGAAAATTTTGATGCCCATTATTCTTTTACTCCTAGTGCCAGTCTTAAAAAGAAAATGCTTTCCAGTTCACCTTCCTCTGACTAACATATGCAGAAATGTGATCAGTCATTGAATGCTCAAATGCACTGCAGAGATTTTGTGAACCATAAAACAGCAGCTCTGCCATCTCCGCAGTCAACACAATTATAAGGAAAATCTGCAGTTAATATTTTTAGCTACAGTTTAGAAAGGTTATCCTTAAAAAGTGAGTAAATCTTCAGAAAAAAATTCTTGTTAGGGGTTCTCCCTGGTGGTGCAAAAGGTTAAAGCACAGCATTATAAAGCTCTCAGAAGCCACTGCAGCACAAGTTCTATCCCCAGCCAAGGAGCTGACCCACAAGGCGTGGCAGACCTCTCATGCCCCACCCGCTGCTCCCGTCAGCAGTGTATTTCAGTACATCTGCCTGTTCTGCTCCCTACTTTGTCTCTGGTGAATCCTCTCACCTACTATGCCTCTGGCCTGTACCCCAGATCTGTAAGCATAAATAAATAAATCTTTTTAAAAAATTCTCATTACACTGTTACGAGAAGGTTAAAGATATTCAGAAATAGTAGCTTGAGCAGTCACAGTAGGGATAGTGCATTTGTTTTCTACTATTATGTAACAAATATCGAAACTTAGCAACTACAAGCAATACAGCTCCTTAGCAGAGTTAAAATACAAGATGTATAAGGCACTCATACAACTCAAAAACAAGACAACGGCAACTCGATAAAAACTGGACAGAAGATCTCTGTAGCCATTTCTCTAAAGAAGACACACAGATGGCCAAACGGCCCACAAAATATGCTCAACATCAGTTATCCTGAAGGAAATGCAAATCCAAACCACAGCATCACCTCACCTGGCCTCTCTGGAAAGGATTAAAACCACCATGTGTTGACCAAAGGACCCCCCCATACACTGTCAGTGGGAATGTAAATGGGTGCAACCACTTTGTACAGAGTTTTCTCAAAAACCTAAATATAGAGCTTCCTCATGATCATGCAATTCCACTTTTGGGTATCTATCCATGAACATGAAAACACAAATTCAAAAAATACTTATGCAACCCTGTGTTCATGGCATCACCACCACAGTAGCCAAAAGCATATGGAGACAGCCTATGTAGACAGACAAGTAGATAAAGGAGAGGCGAGACATATCCACAGTGACATACACGCAAACATACAAGATGATATTTGCAGGCCCTCCCTGGTGGTGCAGCGGGTTAAAGCACAGCTAAAGCTAAAGCCACTTCAGCATGGGTTCGGTCCCTGCCTGGAGGTGACCCACATGGCACAGCAGACCTCTCCTGTTTAACTCACTGTTCCCCTCAGTAGTGTACTTTAGTCAGCCTGTTCTGCTCCCCACTCTGTCTCTGGTGAATCCTCTCACCACCCCTGCACCTCTGGCCTGTACCCCAGTTCTGTATGCATAAATAAATCATCAATGGAACCTGAAGGGATGATGTTAGAAGAAGTAAGTCAAAAAGATAAAGACACATATATGATTCACTTATATGCTTAATACAAGGAAACAAGCAAGAAGTAGACAGTGCAAAACGAAAACAAATCCTTGGATTCTGACAGCAGAACTGAGGTTACCAGAGGGGGAGAGGATGGGAGTTGGGAACAAAGGAAAGAGAAGAACCAATGTACTAAAGTTATTAAAAAATTATTGTGGGTGTGGTATGGCATGATTTGATGAAGTGTGAGCCTATACTCCTAAAACATATACAATGTTGGAAGCTAGGTTTCCTTATTGAAAAAAAAATTAGAACATTTTGGGGATAATGAATTTGTACATTATTTTAAGTGCGGTGATGGTTTCATCAAATTATATACTTTAAGTATGTGCAGTTTATTTATGTCAATTGTATCTCATTAGTTTTAGGCAATGAGAGCCTGTCTTGCTTGCTGTTCTCCTAGAACTGCTTTAAGCTCCTAGGGCCCTCTCAGGTCCTTAACACACACACACACACACACACGTACACACACACACACACACAGTTCTTGCCACAGGCTTTCTCAGACTTCTAATCTCTTTTCCTTTAGGAAGGAAGGGCACAGTTCCTTTTAAGTGCTAATCTCATTAGATAAGCTCAATATCCCTTTTGATGAATTTGAAGTAAGCAAATTAATGATTTATTCCAGGGATAATAGCCATCACATTCAGTTTCTGCCAACTTGGCAGGAAAACATTACCCAGGGCATGTACGCAGACAGAAGGACTCTTGGGTCATTTCAAAACCCGACTAGAACAAGGGATGTTATGGGGAGTGTCTGTGAAGTGCTGTAAGCACAGTGAAATGTTATCTGAAAGGGGTCAACAAGAATCTCAGTACTTTCTGGGATTCTATCTTGATGGACAACAAGATGCCACTGGACAACAGCGAATGGTAAGGGCAAGTTTCTGGAAGGGTTCGAGGCCCAGTCCCTGAGGTTCATGGGCATATATAAAAGTCGTATTGGTGCAACAGATTTTCTGCAAATACTAAAAATTAGAAAGGATATTTGGCTGCAGACAAGTAATAAGAGATGGTGGTGTGGTATGCTCTAGGAGATGACAGAGTCACCCCCAGTACAGTTCTGCAAGGCTCTCAGGGAAGTTTTTGAGTGATGCCAACTAAAGAGAGATAAGACTGCCCTCTTTGAGATGCCCCAGTGACTGAGAAGTCTGAGAGCAGGATTTCTTTCCAAGAGAAGTATGCATGGAATCCCTATGGAAAGTGTTATATGAGAAGAGAACACAGAACAACCAGAGCCTGGTTGAGACTGTGGTTGCCTCCTGACCACCAGCAGGTGATCGATTACCCCAATCATCTCCATTTCCCTCATTTATCCTCCAAGCCTCCTAAATCAGAGAGCATTGAGCTTTGACATAGGGAAGGGAAAGATAACCAGAAATATATTCCTTCTCCAAACTCCAAACCTTTTAAACTACTAGCCTGGTCCACTGGGGAGTGGGAAAAAGGTCTGGGTAGAAATGGGAGCAATTGTGATTTAAGCCAATATAAGATGAGAGCCTTAAGCAGATCTTGACTTTTAGCAAAAACTATGGCATGTTTCCAAGGTGTCCTTAAGGGACAGTGATTGGCAAAAGTAAACATATTTCATGTTTATAATCCAGGTGGAGGCTACTCAATGAGATAACAATTCATATATCTAAAATTTCCTCCAAGTTTCCAATCATTTTACGTTCAAAAGAGAAATTCTTCCCCACGACTCCCAATTTTTCAGAAAACAAATCATATCACTAAGTTACATAGTAAAGTGAATTAGCTCCAGTTACATTTCCCAAAAGAAAGTTTTAATAAGGAACACTAGGATCAAATCAGTGCACGGGATGTATTAGTGGATTAGTAAGAAAGAATTGCTATTTAGGCAACAGTTGAAAAGCATTTCTGGATGAGAAATTATACGTGGTTTGAAATGTTTCCCTGTTACAGAGAATATTAAAATTCGGCCCTAATATTTGTTTTTGGATGCAGAAAATATATCATGTTATATTTGGCATTTTAAAATAATGTGATGTTACATCTGAAAATACAAAAATTATTTCACAAGAACTCAAAGAAGCCAAAAAACCATGGCAACATAGTTAATTTTATATATCCTCCTCTAAAATAAGTTGACTCGTTACAAGGTGAAGAAAGTAGTTCCTTAATATTCAATGTCTGAATAGTATTGTATGAAATGTGAATAGTGTCCATAACATTTAAGGATATAAGATAAATCCATGAGCTATTATTCTTGGATTTTTGGTTCAAATGATACCCATTCTATTTTAAATCCTCACAGTGTGCATTGCGAAAAAGTATGTGTGTAGTTGTAAGTAATCACAGCAAATTAATCATAGTGTAAACCTTTAGGATTTATGCTTAACTCCAGACAAGCAGAAATAAGGAAAAATTAATCAGAAGAAACCAGCCTCTTCAAATTTAACAGTAAGAATTATGAAGTATAATAGTAAATAGCATATCCACATGTCAGAGAAAGCCACATGTCCCAGCAGAAGGAATAGAAGGCTAGCAAGAACTAACTTGATTTCACTTGTTTGACACATGTAGGCCAAGCTCAGCAAACAGAAAACTTGAATGTTAAAATAACTTTTTAGACTTGCATGCCTGTAATAAAATTTTGTCCAGCGTTTTTGGTTTTAAAACAAGTTAATATAAAATTACAGTGTTTTATAATAAATCATTAATACTTTAAATTATTACTTCAAATATAGTAGATACTTTGCTGGGAAATCTGGTATGCTATGGATTTTGTGTATGCGCAACAAGATATAAAGGCACTAATGTTAGATGAGCATGGTGAATGGTACCATTGATGAGTGGCAAACTCTTTGAGTACTCCTTGGCAACACAATTGAGAGTAATGACATACATTATGCATGATTTTAAATATGATTAATGGTATTAAAAGATTTATTCTCATTCAAGTACAGATATACTTTTTTCTAAAAGAGACTTAGTTATCTTACACTATTTTCTGGGATAAAGATTTTCCGCAGATGGGAAATTGTCAAAAGCTTATGAATATATACACACATACACATATGTACACATGTACATATACTCATATGTGTACAGTTAAATGATTGCCTGTACTTTTGGAAGGTGAGAAAATGGTAGAAGTGGTTGCCTCAAGGATTAGGATGGGGTGTCAGAGGACAAGGATGAGAAGGTGTCTTAATTTGGCTCCCCCCCAGAGCTGATACTGAGTTATGAACTGATGTGTAGGTATTTCATGAGAGGCAATGGAAAGAGGTACAAATAGAGAAGTGGGAAAAGTGAGAAAGAAAAAGATAAAACCAGAGTATGATAATGAACATGTTACCAGGGAGCGCAGATAGGGCTCTTTTCCACTGGGGATATTTTCAGAAATTGAAACATTTCTAAATATTCTTTCTGGAAAGGAAAGGAGGAAAGTTGGGGGCATTTAGACACAGTTCTACTCTCCTTTTTTTCCATTCATTGATATTTACTCTAAGAGCATTAACTTATCACAATTATTATGCAGAGAAGAGAGACTGTGACATGTGAGGTAAAAACTGCTATTATTATCCCTAAGGTTTTTTGGGCCTGCTGGAAAGTTCTTCACCCAGTTCCTATTTCTCTGAGTTCCTGCTTCTACTCTGCACTTCACACACTGATAGACCTGCCTTTCAACATCAGTATTATGTTCTCCACACAATTCCTGTACAAGGAAATGTATTTAATATATATATATTCATGTTCCTGCAGCATTGCCCACAGCACCAAAAGTTGGAAACAACCTAAGTGTTCACCAGCAGTTGATTGGATAAATGAAAATGTGGTACCTAGAATCACCATGGAATACTGCTCAGTTGTAAAAAGGACAAAATCCTGCTATTTACAACAGAACCTAGCAAGTATTACTTCAGGTGGAGAAAGACAAACTCCATATTATTTCATTCATATGTGGCAAACAGAGAAGATAAACAGATGAACTGAATAAAATAATGATACACTTTAAAATATAAAACTAACTCGTGATTATCACAGGGAAGAGGGAATTAGATTAGAAAATTGAATACAAGGAGAAAGTGTTATGATGAAGGGTAGATTTGGACTTTTAGGTGAACTTAATGTAATAAGGATGTTGATTTATAATGATATACATCTGAAACTTATACAGTTATAATATGATGTTACTTCAATAAAAAAAAAATTTTTAAAGGATCCAGCAGACTTTATTAAAAGTTCAGAATAACAGAGCCAGGAAACCTTAAATAACTGAGTAGCATGTCTATTCCTAAAAGGACTCTAATAATCCTCCCTTCCCCTTCAGGAATTCTTATTGACCCTTTCCCATTGTTTTGTCGGGCTCTTCTTTAAATTCCCTTTTTTTACCACTCATTACTGCCAGGGGCACTTTTAAAAGAATTAAATTCCTTAAAATACCTTAATAATCAATTCTGAAATTCCCTGCAGTGTACTTCAACTCTGTGTCTTTGTTCCTTCTTCTAGGCTTCCTCTTGCACATCCAAGGAAAGTTACCAAATCATTTCTTAATGTAGGCAATTATCTACTAGGAATAACATTATTTCTTGCTGTTAAGATAACAATTACATTTCTATTTCCCCCCGCTAAGGTTGACATGCAATAAAACTACTCTAACAGTATAATGGGTTCTGACAGTATTATTTGTTAATTGTCTTGATTTAATCTCAGTCCTCTTTTTCTCTTTTCTCCCAATATAGTCTGTCTAGAAAGTGTGTCTTTTGCATCTAATTCCTCTCAGTGACACTTCTTGGACATTTCTTGTTTATCCCAGGGAATCACTATGTAATGCTCCCTATAGATAGCTGGTCATTAACGTGCCTCTTCTATGCCTATGTGAAGGATTAAAGTGAGACAATGTAGATGAAAAAAAAAATTGGAAGTTGGTAGGATGGGTTTCCCCAAATCTTGTTTGAACAGTTAGGTGAAATCATTGACTGACAAGTTCTGTCCAAATGGTGTCACATTGGCCATGAGTCACCATGATAGACAAAATGCACTAAATGCTGAGTAAGGGCCCTCGCTGGTGGTGCAGTGGGTTAAAGCACAGCACTATGAAGCTAGCAGCAGCCACTTCAGCACTGAGTTCCATCCCCTACCAGGGAGCTGACCCACATGGCACAGCAGACCTCTCTTGTCTCTCTACCTCCCCTCAGCAGTGTATTTAAGTCAATCTGCCTGTTCTGCTTCCCACTCTGTCTCTGGTGAATCCTCTTATCCCCCACACCTTTGGCCTGTACTCCAGTTCTTATATGCATAAATACATAATTCTTAAAAAAAAATCCTGAGTAATGATTGTTTTCTAATTTCCTAAGTGGAGAAGCTTGAGAGTACACAGTTGAAGTTAATGCATCTGTACATCCGGGGCACCGCCCCACTCAATAAAGATGTGATGCCACTCTCCTCCACCCCATCTGTAGACTCAGTTTTAAATATCTCCCCCTAACTCCCTTCAAGGAATTGAGCTAAATTCCCCTTTCCTGCACTGGTTCCCTCATGCAGGAATTGCTACTAAAACCTTGCTCAGTTAAACTACACCTAGCTCTCAATAATTCTTTCCCTGGACAAATGATCTCTCTTTCTCTCTCTCTTTTTAAAGATTTATTTATTTATGCATACAGAACTGGGGTACAGGCGAGAGGCACAGGTGCAGTAAGAGGATCCACCAAAGACAAGAGTGGGGAGCACTCTTAAATCTTTTTTTTTAAGATTTAATTATTTATTCTTACAGAATTGGGCTACAGGGGTGGTGAGAGGATTCACCAGACAGAGTCAGTAGCAGACAGGCAGATCAACAAAGTACACTGCTGAGAGGAGCAGCGGGCCAGTCAAGAGAGGTCTGCCGCACCATGTGGATGAAACTCATGGGATCAAACTCATGCTGAAGTGGCTTTAGCTTCTCAGTGCTGTGGATTAACCTGTTGTGCTACCAGGGAGGGCTGGATCTCTCTTTTTAACTGGGGTCTGTAGCAGAAGGTCTTATGAAGACCTTAGCAGAAAGAAATTTTTCTGACTTGTAGTTTGAACTGAAAACATCCCTGCCCCACTCCCTTCCTCAGTAATGTAATTTTCCTTCTCTGATTTGGGCAGGACTGTGTGTTTGCTGGGTAATGCCATTAAAATATCTCCAGTCCACAGAAACGCTGAACATTTCTGGTTTATCAAGCAAATTTCAGTGGCACCAGTTGATTTCCTTTGATAATTATCAGAGTCTATACGAACATTTCAAATTGACTTTGTGGAAGACCTGTATTTCAAGCTGCAACTCCTCTATTCTGAGCTGAGTTGAACTGTTAATTTTAGAAAATCTTTAGGGAAATAAATATTATTTATTTGCTCTAGAGCTTTTGATGTTGACATTATCCTTCATTTACCACAAGAGAGTTTGACTAATGACCTACCCAATGTTATGAGGACTAGACATTAGAGACGAAATAAAGTCAAGTTATGATTCTCTTCAACCCCCTTCCCACCAGCCCTCTGCCTGCATGCATTGTTTACTGAATTATCCTCTTAGGAACTAGATGATATCTGATGAAAATAGAACTGTAAGCAAACGTTTGGTTCAATTTTCATTCTTGATAATCTAGTTTAATTGGTTACAATGATTTCCCAAAAGGTTCTTGCAAATGAACATTGAATTTAAACAAGCAATTTCAGTAAGCCATTGAGTCAAATCACATGATTTTAAGGTAGTACACATTCATCTGTGGAGAATTTTTAGATGCTGGTGGAGTTGTTTGTCCATCCTCAAGCATTTTCTAAGATATAATTCTACCAATCTTTTCCAGTGATACTGAAGACAGCCTGAGAAATCTAGTTCTCTTCCTGTCTTAACCCCTTAGTTTTCCCTAATGGTGAGATGTGGATAATTCTGTCAGAGTATTTGACATCATAGTAGTATCTCATTACTAGCAATTCTTACTTTAAAGTGCTTTCCAATAAGGACTTTACACAAGTGATTACTTATCTTAAAAAAAAAAAAAATAAGCTGGCCCTCCCTGGTGGCGCAGGGAGTTAAAGCACAGCACTAAGAAGCAAAAGCCACTTCCGCATGAGTTCGATTCCCACCTGCCCCGGAGGTGACCACATGGCGTGGCAGACCTCTCCTGACCCGCCCGCTGCTCCCCTCAGCAGTGTACTTCATTGATCTGCCTGTTCTGCTCCCCACTCTGTCTCTGGTGAAGCCTCTCACCGCCCCTGAGCCTCTGGCCTGTACCCCAGTTCTGTATGTACAAATAAATAAATCTTTAAAAAAAAAATAAGCCACTATATAGAAAATATTGGCTACACTGGTAAAATATATACCATGTCACCTGCTTTGTTTAAGAATGTCTCAAATCAAGAAATGAGAATTTAAAATGACCATTTCCTTAACCATAACACACAAAAAGACCTGATTATTTGTCTATTGATCTATTAGGAAGTAATACCTCTTAAGCCTTGATTATGTTAAAGGCCCACATGTTCAGGGAACAAGTGTAGCTAGAAAACAGGCAAAGCAAGCCATTCTTTCTCTTCCCTCTCTCATCAAAATATCCTCCTTGAGTGACGGGTCACAGTTACCTCTGCCAAGCTCATGGGCACAAGTAACGAAGATGACGTTGTTAATATTTTACATTTGTATAGTATCTATGGTTCCTAAAATTATTTCATTCAAAGAGAAGCACTGCACCATTGTTTTGGGGATGTGCAACTATTCAGATAGCTAATTCTGATTAAAATAGTCTCTTAACTTCAGCTTCTGTTTCACTGCTTTTTGGTTCAGATAAAGATATTATGCTGATGTATAGTGTTGGTCATTTTTCAGTTACAAAAGCTCACTTGCAAATAAAATCACAGAAAGTTTGAGTTGAAAAAGACTTTGGAGGAATATTATCCTAGATATTTTATTAGCGACTTTGTGAAAAGCCCAGGGCTGGGATAGGTTTTCTACTCTGAAAGCTAGAAAATTTGTTGATGTAAGTTGTCAGTCATTCATTTTTTAATTCTTCCTGTGTTTTAGAAATTTTTTTTTTTTTCAGAAGACTTGTGAGTATCCTCTTTTCTTCTCTTTTCTTCTTTTAATTTAATTGAAGGGCTTTCAAAACTTAATCAGGTATTGTTTTTATGACTTTTCTCTTTAGATCCTTTAAAGAATCTTGTAAAAGTAGTAAGATAGATGTCTTTGGCCCTGTTTTATAGTTAAGAAATTAGGGACTCAGACAAGACACATGAACTATACAAGATCATATGACTAGTAACAGAAATTCATAAGATTAGAAACTACCTGTTTGATTCCTAGTTTAGTCCTATCACCTCCACTTTTTTTTTTTTAAATTTATATATTGATGCATACAGAACTGGAGTATAGGCCAGAGATGCAGGGGCGGTAAGAGGATTCACCAGAGACAGAGTGGGGAGCAGAACAGGCAGACTGAAGAAGTACAGTGCTGAGGGGAGCAGCGGGCGGGTCAGGAGAGGTCTGCTGTGCCATGTGGGTCAGCTCCCTGACAGGGGATTGAACTCATGCTGCAGTGGCTGTGGCTACCTTCGTAGTGCTTTGCTTTATCCTGTTGCACCACCAGAGAGGGCACCCCTTCATTTTTTTTTTTTTAAAGATTTATATATTGATGCATACAGAACTGGGGTACAGGTCAGAGGCTCAGGGGCAGCGAGAGGCTTCACCAGAGACAGAGTGGGGAGCAGAACAGGCAGATCAATGAAGTACATTGCTGAGGGGAGCAGCGGGCGGGTCAGGAGAGGTCTGCCACACCATGTGGTCACCTCCAGGGCAGGCGGGAATCGAACTCATGCAGAAGTGGCTTTAGCTTCTCAGTGCTGTGCTTTAACACGCCGAGCCACCAGGGAGGGCCACCCCTTCATTTTTTAACTGCATATCACTGTTGATGCTAGAATGGATTTGAGGATTATAATATTTTCTTCAAAATAGATTTTTCTTTGCCTTTTCCTAGTAGCTTGAGAAAAGGGCATGATAATCAGCCCATGCCACTATTGGATACAAGTTGCAGTTACATATGCTTGTGTTTGTAAAAATACCTGCAACTCCATGAATTTCTTTTTAAAATTGTATCCTTTATTTCTAGCATTTCCAAAATGAGATTGGGTAAAAGACATTTTTGAAACATGACAGAAGTTTAATAAATTTTAATTGGAAGAATTTACATTTAAATTAGATATGGAGTTACAGGGTTGGAAAGGATCTTAATTGGAAAGTGAATAATTGATATGTATTTTGTGGTAAGAGAAGAAGAAAAATTTCCCTCTACCACTTCGAATTCTTCACTGGTTGGTCAAAATATCAAATTAACAATGAACATATTAGTAGGAGAGAAAACTGAATTTAGTCACATATGTATGGTAAGTCGATAAAGAAAAAAAAAATTTCAAGGTCAGTTAGGAAAAATGGGTGATATATCCTGAGCTAAGGGGCTGGAGCTTCAAGAAAAGGAGCGATGTGGGCCTCTGGTGGGTCCGGGACCTGGGGCGCTCCTGTGAAGTACGGACCAGAGGGATGACTGCTATGTCCAGCATGCAGTGGATCTTTATTTTGCAGCATGCTCTTTATATACTGCACATTAACAAGCTGAAACAATAGCGTATTGACCTATTCTAACTCTATATCTGGTGTTCTTGGGACACTGTGTCCAGCCTCAGATGACTGAGCCCTCACACACACCCAGACACTTCTCTTGATAAGCTCTTTCACTGTCTTTCTCTGACATGGCTGCTTGCTCGCATGACCTATTTCCTCACATTCTTGGAGCTCAGACCCAGCACTTGAGAGCGTTCCCCCAAGGCGCATGCGCTTTCCCAGGCCTTTTGGTATCCAAGTCCAGCCAGATGCCAGTCAAGGTCATGCAAGAGCTCTGCCAACAGAGTGAGACTCATTTGTTGATGAAATTATGGCTCTATGACAAGGTCAGATGCTCTGTAATTAGATGCTTGCCCTGCCACATAGAGAGGTTTCTCCAGAAGAATGTTTATTTCTGGATAATACTCCCAGTTTTCTTATAGGTAGGAAAGGGAATAGTAAATGTTTTTCACATACCTGTGGGGACTTGATTTACCTCAACTTGAAATAACCCACAAGCCAAAGTGTCCTATTTTGAGAAAACCTATTCTGAACACCTTGGGTAACTTATCCTTTATAACAACATGCCATGTCTTTTTTTCAGTGTAAATACTCAAAATAAAATTGCAGATTTTATAATATTATCTCCTTAGAAAAAGTGAAGGAACTTTCCTAAAGTCATATTTCTACATGACTCCAAAGTTCATGCATTTTCTGCAATATTTCTTATTTTTCCCAAAAAAGCATAGACTGAGCTATAATACATCTCAAGACATAGAAACTAATTGATTCCATTGATTCTAAGGAAAAACTACTTACTTTTGATTGACTAAATCTGTAAAGACATCTCTATTTATAGATATTCCTGATCATCTATGCCGACTGAACATAAAATATTTTCAGATATCAGGCTAATATTACATAATGATCTTTCTTGAACTAATATGATTAATTTGTCCCATTTAAAAAATCGAATTACAGAAAACATCCTTTCCCTAATGGTTAATTTTTCCTTATTAAATTATACTTATGAACTATAATGCATATTTCTGTCATAATGGATGAGTTAAATCAATTGTAATTGAGACTTGTCAAAAAGTATCACAAACTATCAGTCATATATTGGGAGTTTTACCAAGACCAATATATTGTCTTTGACTTTTAAATGTACAAGTCTTATAGAAAATCTAGCTCGCATTTTGTTTTAAATTTATTGTCACTTAACTCATGAGATTTAATCCTCACTTTCAGCTGCTATAGAAAGATTATATACTGCCTTTCACCTTCATGACAACTGGTATATTAAATTTTCACATTTTTCTCTTTGTGAGATCAAAAACTGATAAATGATTTTGTTCATCTTCTTTTTCTCTTGGCAAAATAGAGCAAATTTTTATTTTCATTCATCAACCAAGTTTCTTCTTATGTGTTCTATCCATTGCCCATTTTTCTGCTGAATTGTGTGTCCTTGTTTACTGATTTTGAAAAGTACATACATATAAGTTATATAGCATGCTCATATTTTCCTGGATATTAGCTGGCTATTTGTTATATAAATTGGAGCATTAGTTACCAACGAGGTTTTTTTTTTTTTTTCACTCTATGCTTAGTTTTAATTTAGACAAAATGGTCAATCTTTTCGTTTATGGTAGTTGTTTTTATTACTTTCTACCTAGGGCCTTCCTCTTCCCCCAAATCATTAATAAATTTCACCCTATTCATTACTAACATTTTTTTTTTAAGATTTATTTATTTGTGCATACAGAACTGGGGTACAGGCCAGAGGCTCAGGGGTGGCGAGAGGCTTCACCAGAGACAGAGTGGGGAGCAGAACAGGCAGATCGACGAAGTACACTGCTGAGGGGAGCAGCGAGCAGGTCAGGAGAGGTCTGCCACACCATGTGGTCACCTCCTGGGCAGGTGGGGATCGAACTCATGCGAAGTGGCTTTAGCTTCTCAGTGCTGTGCTTTAACCCGCTGCACCACCAAGGAGGGTCTCATTACTAACATTTTAACATTAAAGTTTTATATTGTGGGCCCTTCCTGGTGGAGTTTTGCCACACTGCAAAGCTAAGCCAAGCCACAGCCGCTTCATTGTGACTTCAATCTCCTCCCAGGAGGTGACCCACACGGCCTACTGGACCTCTATTGTACTTTGTGGATCTGCCTGTTCTGCTCCCCACTCTATCTCTGGTGAATCCCCTTGCCACCCCTGCACCTCAGGCCTGTACCCCAGATCTGTATGCACAAATAAATAAAACCTTTAGAAAAGTTTTAAATTGTATTATCTATTTTTTTTTATCGCAGTAAAGTTGGTTTACAACTCCATATGACTCAGAGTTACTGGCTCACACCTCTTCAGGTGTATCTTACCACCACATCTTACCTACCACCAAGGTATCTGGAGACCTCTATCACATCCATTGGCCCGACCTCCTACCCTCTTCACATTTATTTTCACCCTCACCTCTGGTAGCCTCAAATCTGCAATAAGATTTCTAGGGATTAGTTTAGTTAACTTTTTTTGGTGTTGTCTGTTTCTTTGTTCTGTTTCACTATATTGTACCTAAGACTGGAAATATCCAGTATTTGACATTCTTCTTCTGACTGATTTCACTTGGCATAATCCCATGTCCTCTAGTAGCTGAGTAGTATTCCTCTGTGTGTGTGTGTGTGTGTGTGTGTGTGTACCATGTCTTCTTCATTCACTTATCTCTCTTTGGGCACCTAGGTTGTATATAACTTGGTTATTGTAAATAATGTTGCAATTAATGTAGAACAAATATCTCCTAGAATTCTAGCATCTCTCCCCCTCTCTTCTGTGAACCACCATGTGTTTCATAGAGTTTAAGACTTAGTTTCTTATTGTTTTGTCAGTTTTCTTTGATTATTTATATTCCTCAAATGAGTGAACTATCCAGTAATTAATTATGTTATACTGTCTAGCCCCTTTTACATATATAATCACTTCTAGCGCCACCCATATTTATCAAGGGGCATAGTTTCATCATTTTTTAATTATAGACTAATTTTCTAATTATAGACTAGTTTTCTTGCTGAAAAACTGTATTAGCTCACACATATAGCTCACTTCTATATTAGGTCAAATTAAATAACAATCTGTTCCTTTTCAATTTACATATTTATATACTAATTTTTATTCCAATCTTTTTATATAATTTAGTTTATTGACTTGGAAATTTCCATCTTCAGAGGATGTACTGAAGTTTTATTTTTTTCTATTCATCTAACTTTTCTGCAGCAGTTTTGATTATAGTCAGATTTTGTGTGTGTGTGTATGTATATATATATATTTTTTAAAAAAAGATTTATTTATTTATACATACAAAACTGGGGTACAGTCCAGAGGTGCAGGGGCAGTGAGAGGATTCACCAGAAACAGAGTGGGGAGCAGAATAGGCCAACTGATGAAGTACACTGCTGAGGGGAGCACTGGGCGGGTCAGGAGAGGTCTGCCACACCATGTGCATCACCTCCGGGACAGGATGGGATGGAACTCATGCTGAAGTGGCTTTATCTTCGTAGTGCTGTGCTTTAACCTGCTGTGCTACCAGGGAAGGCCCATATATATGTATTAAGGAAGTATTTTTAATGGATTTTCATTTTGCAAAAGTAATCCCAACTTTCAAAAGTGTCTGATGGGGAAGATAATTAAATATTTAACTTACAATTTTTAATTCAATCTTCTACTTTCTTCTAATGGCTGTTATTTTTCATTCTATCAATTAGTTCTTTTAGAAAAATGTTAAATTTTGATATTTGTTCTAAGGGTCTATTTAAATCTACTTCATAAAATTTTGTGTTCACCACATTTACTTTTGTTTTTGCACACAAATTTGGAACATGCAGCTCCATCTGGATTCTGAAAATGGTCACCATATTTCTCCTTCCTGAGATTTAACTAGTCAACTTAATTTTTTTTGAAACTTATCAGCAGCATTGAAGAAGCATTATATTTACATGAAATTTGGTCTTTATTTTCCTTTGCATTACTCTACCTAATTGCTCCCTTGTGTGTTACATTTCAACCATTAAGTTCAGTGATTTACTTTAGCAAATTGTTTATGGAGAGTTATCAATTTCTTTTGCAAAATTTCTATATTTACTCTGGTTTATTTTCTTGTTATCATGTATGAATATGTGTGTGTGTCTGTCTGTATATGATGTAACTGAATGTATGTATACACATAGATTTAATTTATATACACATGTACATTATTGTATATCAGTATTTCTAAAATGGGCTTTCAAGACTTCTCAGAGAACATCTGGAATCACTTTCCTATAACACTGTTTCGAGTATATTGTGATACATATTTTTAGGTGGAAAGTCAATATTTCATCTTTAATTAAAAGAATATTCTCAAAATACTATAATAATCCAATATTGTTTGTGTGTATTTCAATAGGCATTAGTTACCTGCTGACAATCCTTGCTTACCTCATTATTGATAATATGCTATTCTATAACATGGGGTCATTTGATAGTTTTCTGATGAGAATGGAAATAAGGATATATTTTTCTTATAATGGGCATCATATCTGTCAGAGACTTGAGTATTGATAAGAGGAAAGGCAATAAATGACTGTACCATTAACCTGTTGGGATTTTTTTTTTTTTTGAGTGTTGACTGTGTAATTCGTAGTTTATAAATCCAAGTAGCAGTGAGATAGATATTTTCTGTAACTAAGGTGGCTGGAGCCACAAAGTCTAGCCCCAGGAGAATAACGAATTCCTACTGGCAAGTATGACTGTCTGAGGGGAAAATCTGCCTTTAGAGCACAGTGGTACTTACACTTACAGAGAAGATTGAACAAAATTATATCTCTCCAGAGAAAGGTTCTGTATGAAATAGCTGATAGACAATATACACAAAAAATTGTAGTATCAGTGAAGAGCAACTTATTTTCCTTAGATAAAATATTTAACTTTGATATATCTTCCAATTATACTTATTTCAAATGTTTAAGGCCATTTCAAATTATTTTTCATCATTTCATACATTTTAACTGCTTTCAGCTCCTAAATAAGAGCACAGTGGTGTAGTTTTTTAAAAACCAAATGTTAATTCTCTGAGGTGGGAGACATTTTTAAATAAAAAAAATCAGATTTCTACTGTTTTTTCTTGATCTTGTTTACTACAGAGACATAAGCCTCAGTGATGCCTTTGCAAGTTCATCCCCAGTAGCCAAAGAATGTAAACATTGGGAGCTATGTCAACCTGAAAAGTTCTTGCACAGTGAAAGAAGCCATAACTAAAACAAAAAACACCCTAATGAATGGGTGGGAATATTTGCACACCTGTGTCTGACAAGGGCTAATATTCAAGAGCTACAAAGACTCAGACAAGTCAACAAAAATAAAGCAAATAACCTAGTCAAAAAAATGGGCAGAAGTGCTAAAAAGACACTTCTCCAAGGGAAACAAATAGCCAAGAGGCACATGAACAAATATTCATTAATGCAAATCAAAACCACAATGAGATACTACATCTCACCTGTAAGAATGACCCATATCAGAAAGACCAGAAGCCCTGTTATAAGAATTTTGACCAGTTCATCTCTTACGGAAAACTGTACAGATTTTATAATTATGTTATAATGTTATTAATCTATAAAAATTTTTCCTCAAAATATTAAAAATGGATCTTCTGTATGACCTAGCAATCCCACTCCTAGATATCTCCCCAAAGAATACAAAAGTATTAATATGAAGGGAAAATGTGCACACCTATGCTCATAGCAGTACTATTTACAGTAGCTGAACTAGAGAAACAAACCAAGTACCCAAAAACAGATGATGGAACAAAAATACATATTATATCTACACAAAGGAACACTACTCAGCTATTGAAAAAGATAAAATCGGGCCCTCCCTGGTGGCGCAGCGGGTAAAGCAGAGCACTGAGAAGCTAAAGCCACTTCAGCATGAGTTCAATCCCTGCCTGCACCAGAGGTGACTCACATGGTGCAGCAGACCTCTCCAGAACCACCAGCTGTTCCCTTCAGCAGTGTATTTCGTCAGTCAGCCTGTTCTGCTCCCCA
>NW_004567105.1:30826091-30863448 GCF_000260355.1 Condylura cristata
GTGGCAGACCTCTCCTGACCCACCCGCTGCTCCCCTCAGCAGTGTACTTGTCGATCTGCCTGATGTGCACCCTCTCTGTCTCTGGTGAAGCCTCTCGCCGCCCCTGAGCCTCTGGCCTGTACCCCAGTTCTGTATGCAAAATAAATAAATCTTAAAAAAAAAAAAAGAAAGATATCCTATAGCACAAAATGCATTTGCTTCTTGAATGTCCCTTTCTGAAGGAAGTCCATTGGGTCCTGCAGCATTTCAACTCTTTCTTCGGTTTCTGCAAGAATACTAATCCCGCAGAGAATTGTGTTCATGGGCCTGTAGCACAAGCTCTCTCAAGGGAGGACAGCTGTAAGAGGAGGGTTGGGATTGGGAAGAAATAGAAAGAGGTCTTGGCAGGGCCTTCCTGGTGGCGCAACGGGTTAGGGAGCAGCACTGCAAGCTGGCTGCAGACGCTTTAGTGCGAGCTGGATCCCCAGCCCTGGAGGTGACCCACATGGCCCAGCAGACCCGCTGCTCCCCTCAGCAGTGTATTTCAGTGGATCTGCCTGTTCTGCGCCCCATTCTGTCTCTGGTGAATCCTCTCACTGCCCCTGCACCTCTGGCTTGTACCCTAGTTCTGCATGCATAAATAAATAAATCTCTTTTTTTTTTTTCCTTTTTAAAAAGGTCTTGGCAAAATAAATAATTCTAAAACTTCACTGAGGAAGACAAGATGAATATCAGGGACTTGCTTTCTAATGAATTCCAGGTCTGAGTAAATAGTAGCATGAATAGTACTTTGCCAACTCTTTACTGAATTAACCATAAACTACTTTCCTAAGTCAAAATGTCAGTTGACAAAATCCTAAATTTTTAAAGAAATACTAACTACATCTCACAATTATTTTCTCAATGAACTTACTTCATCTTCACTAAACACTTAAGGGGTTTCTATAGGACTAGTTATTTGTATATTGGTAAGTATTCATACTATGGAAAATTAAGGACTTATGGTGCCCTGAACATCCACAAGCATCTCAGAGAAAGTCATTACAAGAGTTGGATACTAGAGGGTGGATAGACTTTTGGTTTTGAAGTTAGAGTAATTGCTCTTTTAACTTGCTGGCATAAGGTCCTGGTTGATTATTGATCCATTTTGAACTTGAACACCTTCTATAGAGTAGGTATACCCACCTGCAAGGTAAAGATTAATGATTTACATATAGTTTAGACCACAGCAGGCATTTCAATCATTATAATTTTTGAGTATTTACAATTCCACACTATAAATGCTAATGTCAACTTATAATTTTATAACAAAATTACATGTAATTATTATTTAATTTTCATCTAGTAGTGTGAGTCAATATTTCCCCCCTCTCTTTCCATAAAAAGAAACTGATTTAGGGCAAATTAATGACTGCCCCAAAAAACTAAGTGGTCAAGATTTCGATAGGCACCCAAATGTTTTGACTTGATGTCTGAATTTCATTAGACCACATTAATTTCTTTGAAATAAATAATTACTTACTAATATGTTATTTTCTTTTTTTTATATGCACACAAGAACTGGGGTCCAGGCCAGAGATGCAAGGGATGAGAGGACTCACCAGAGACAGAGTGGGGAGCAGAAGAGGCAGATGGACTGAAATACACTGAGGGGAGCAGTGGGTGGACCAGGAAATGTCTGTTGTGCCATGTGGGTCACCTGCCTGGTTGGGATGGAACTGGAGCTGCAGTGGCTGCAGACAGCTTCTTAGTGCTGTGCTTCACATGTGTTTCTTAGTGCTTGTGTCACCAAGGAGGGCCCTAATATGTTATTTTCAAGCACATACAAACTAATATCTAGAATTGTCATATGTACATATTGTACACCATTAAGGTAATGTTTTTGAAATATGAATCTGAGCTACAGTTTGTTTGGTAAATAAGTAGTTATTGTTTGTGCTCAATATATTTCCAAAATATATTTTGGAATAAAACATCATGGATTATTCTGCAAATTAGAATTTTATAATTACAACAATGTATGATTGATACATTCATCATTATTCATGTATATGGTCACCTTTGCTCTTTCCAATCTGGCAATAATTAAATTATTCTGCATTTGATTTATTTGGATACCATATTCCTCACCATCTTTATGTAGGGTTTTCATTTTTGACTGTTTTTCAATTATGGCTTAAAGGAAGAATGCCTCTCAGAAATTAACATGTGCTTTTAGGGAGTAAGAATCTTCTTATTACATATTCTTGAGACCTTCAGGGTTAATTTGGATGGAAATTTGTTAGTAGTGATCAAATGTCATATGTATGTTATTAAAAGAACATAGGCCCCTGTTAAGACTGTGACCAATTAAATACACAGAAATAGCAAACTGAAAGTAAAAGTTGAATCAAAGGACTTGAATTAACTCCCCAATAAATTGGCTGGTTGTTGTGGTGTCATATAAACACAACCTCTTAGTTTATTCCTTTGTGCTGATGGGGTTGACATGAGTAAAACTTATTTTAAAAATTTAAGAAAGACTAGACATTCCTTTGACAGTTATTGAACTAACTTTTTTCAACTCCCCCTTTATTCCTGGGCCACTGCATCAGTTTTTCTGTGGTTTTTGACTCACTGACAATTGGAAAAAACTTGAGAAGAAATTCTACGGGTTGTCGTTTCTTCTCCATTAGAGCTAATCTTTGTTGGTCTGTGAGCAATATCACTTGGCTTAAGACTATGGTGAGGTTCAAAATGACTATCATTTATCCCAGACTGTCTAACATCATTGCTTTGATGTAGTTGTTAGGGAAAGTATACAGGTTCTATCACTATTACAGTTGTGCCCCCCAAATTAATATCTTCTGATTTTTTAAATGGTAAGCAGCATTGAAAGTTTTGTGAGGAATTGAATTTTAATGAATGAATCTGATTCAAAATCTTTCTGTATTTTTTTAAATTTTTTTTATTTCCCCTTGATATATAGCTTGTCTTTCTTTCTCTCTCTTTTTTTTTTAAGACTTATTTATTCAGGCCAGAGATGCGGAGGGTGAGAGGACTCATCAGAGACAGAGTGGGGAGCAGAACAGGCCTGCTGATGAAGTACACTGCTGAGGGGAGCAGCGGGCTGGTCAGGAGAGGTCTGCCACGCCATGTGGTCACCTCCGGGGCAGGCGGGGATCGAACTCATGCGAAAGTGGCTTAAGCTCCTTAGTGTAGTGCTTTAACACGCTGCGCCACCAGGGAGGGCCAATCTTTTTGTATTTTAAAGGAGGGCGATTTCTCTCTGTCATTTAGAAATATATTTTCTTCCGTGTACTGTAGCTTGCTTTATTACTGAGCAGGTTGGCGGATGTGTTCAACAGAGCAACATATTATAATAAGTTTCTGGATGGTTCCTTTCTTCAAAATTCACTGGTTGGTGAGTTTTTAGGAGGTTGACTGAATGCATAGTTTATGGTAGTCCTGGCTAACCTCAGACTGGACTCTTATTTACTACCAATCCGAACCATGTTGTATGATTGCTTCACAAATGCACAATGAAAAATAAAATGGCTTTATTGCCTCTGAATTTATATACACTTTCAATTGTGTAATAGTTCTAGACTTTAAAATGGAATGGTTACAAAAATTTAATTTATTAAATTAAATGTCTCTTCATATATTGTTGAAGAGACAAGTCACAGAGATTGTGACATGTTCAATGACACAGAAATAAAGGCAAAGTCAGGACAAAAACCCATATCTGCACAAGTGCTCTCTTTTCTAAGCAGCAGGACCAATATTAAGTGCTTTATATCATCACATAGTGAGGCAGAAAAAGTGAGGTCTTTTCCAAAATGAACCTTTGTCTTTCTTGATTATGGTCTGAGATATTGGATATAGGACATGTTTGGTGGTCAGCATTGAATAATTTGTTTTAAAAATGGTAATCCACACTGTGCTAGGCCTAAGTAGCCACACTACAATTTATTGGCAATTTAGGACAGATAAGGTGTTTACTGGAAAAGAAAGTCACCTTCTATTCCACTCTTAAATGAATCCATTTATCTGTCATACTAAATTTTCTACCTGTCCAAATCTTCTTTTTATGTTAACTAATACCAAAATGAAAGGAGATTTGAAGTTTTTAAAGTACTGTCAGCTTAGCTGATAAGACTAATGGCTGACATAAGTAGCTGGATGGCATGGTTAAATGGTCACAATATAAAACATACATATCAAATTGCCTGGCACCATAACTGTTTGAAGTGATCAAGATTCATAGAAGGCAGGCTTAAAAGAATATAGAGCTAAAACAAATGGCCACAAAAAGTATTTAAACAAAAATGAATTTTTACTCTCTGTCCTGAAAATTATTACAGGGCAGAGAGAGGGTCACCACCAAACCCCCACACCTGCCTGCTCTAAATAGGCTCTGCCATCCACCACATCAAGACATATAAGACCTTTAATGGAAAGGAACTTTAATACAATTAGTATGCAGTATACAAAAGATAAAGAATATAGTTTCTAAGTCAAACACCCACAATACCCACCCCCTCATGGCTAAAAGTCCACACAAAAAGGATTAGTCCATAGAAGGCCTGAAAGCTGCCATAAGTCTAAAGCAACTTCTGGCCGGGACCCATAGAAAAGGGTCAGAGATGGCCAGACAAGTCTGGGAGGAAAAGAGCAAATTCAAAATCAAGATAGACACTGCCATGGTTAATCTACTCATGGGTCTCTCACCCACAACTGTTTCATCCAGTCCAGGGCCAAGAAGCAAGCACAGTTTCTTCATCTGTCTCTCTGCTCCATGTGCCTCCTTCAGGTCTCCTGCTCTCCATGCTGCTTCCTTCCTCCTCAGTCTCCTCTCCAGATTCTTCTCTCCCTGCTCAGCTTCACCCTCCTTTTGGGTGGGGCAGGGAACCTGGAATCTCCCCTTTTCCTGGGGACCACTCTGTTACAAAATCAGAAAAAGATGGACAAAGACAGGTAACATCAAAAAAAGAATCAAATATTTGAATGGATATCTGTACTTTGTACTTGGATGAGGGTTGAAGGGTGGGTGCCCAGGAGTCCTTACATAGTATGGGGCTTTGGGAATTTTTCATCATCCTGTTGGGGAGCGGTAAGAGGGTGTTGTCTGTTTTGTCCCGACTTCTGTGACCGGCCATAAGAAAGAAAGATGGGAGGCAGAAAGGCTGAGCAAGTAAAGTTTATTTCTCCCGGACAGCAGCTGAGATGGAGCCCCTAGGTTGGGGTCCGCAGCTACTGCCAGCCCCATAGGGGGCAAGGGTCTCATATAGATTCTAAGTTCAGATTCTAAAGGGGTGACTCATTGCTATGCCCTTTGATGTGAGGCCTATTTCATATCACCCTCATCTAGTCCCATCCCAGAGGCAAGGCCCAGTTAATTATCACCCTTGGATGCAAGGCCCAGTTTATTATGACCCTATCTAGTCCCACCAGTAATTGTTGTGTTATCACAGCACCTGGTCACCCCCAACATTGGTCACCCCCAACATTGCCCAACCCCACTGAATCCCTATAGGCAGCTTTATGTCCAACACAGTTATACTTACTCCAAATGCTGCAAGAAAAAGAAAGTATTTGATACTGAAAACAATTTTAAAGTGAGGAAGAGAAAGAAAGATTTGTGGAATTTCTCAACTCAAAACAAAAACCTCAAACCAAAGGATATTAACCTTGAAACATTATCTGTGATCTTGGTTTAGAACAAGTTTATAAAAATAGAAGTAACATGTTCTTTAAAAAAATAGAAGAACACACATTTAGAAAACTTTCTATCTAGGAATTTTCCATGGGCTAAAGTTAGCTACAAAGTTCTTGTTTCAGAGTTACCGAATGTAATCCCTTTATCAAGTTAAAGCCAGGAACTATACACCAAACTCTCATATTATGAAAGTTTAAAAGACAGCTTTTTTTAAAAACTGTTACACTGAATCCCATTACTAGGTATCTACCCAAGAGACATATATGTTAATAAAGTATTTGCAATTAAAAAAAAAAAAACATTGCACTGAATTTGTGAAAAACAACTAGATAGAAGAAATATTGCTTATAAGAGACTAACAGTTCTTCCTTGATTTAAGGAAATAAGATTGAGTAACCAACTCCATCTCACTTTGCTCATTATTTAAAAGACTATCATGTAGTGATGGGTCAATATGATAACTAAACCTGAAGGGGAAGTTCCTATACTACCAAAACAATAACAAAGAGGTAAACCAATGGTCCTTCATTTAAATAGATAGATAGATAGATAGATAGATAGATAGATAGATAGATAGATAGATAGATAGATAGATAGACAGACAGACAGACAGACAGACAGACAGACAGATAAGATTAAATAGATGGATAGATAGATAGATAGATAGATAGACAGACAGACAGACAGACAGATAGATAGATAAAGGCTGCCATGTGACAGAAATCTGATCTGGTAAGCTCAACAGGACAATATTTTGGGTTTGATCATTTTGTGGATTCAATCATTGTTGTGAGTTCGATCATTTTTTGAGCCTGTTTTGCCATGTTCTAAATTCTGGCTCACCACCCTTCCTCCTCCCCACGTATACTGTTGGTTGGAGACAAAAAATGGGAGAAGATGTAAAAAATGAAATATATTCCTATTAAGGGCAAATAAATGCCCTCAAAATGTATCTAGATAATTGTTCCATGTTTAGAATATATATACAGATTATATGTATCAAAGCATGTGGAAGAACTCACAAGAATATGCAGTAGATTCATTTCAACACATTTTTTAATGTAACGAGAGCAACAGGAGACAATATTTATAGCTCCCCTACTGTTAGTGGAACCTCACAAGTTGGCTTCAATTAGGTATCGCCCCCACCTCTGAAGTTCTTTTTTTACCTCTAAGACTTCATAATGCATACATACACAGTTTTAATTTGAATTCAAAATAGGTTCTTGGGTAAAATGTCATACATTTTTTTGTATAAGTAACATTTAGCTAAAGATAGAATGTAAAACTTCTTATAAGTGGAACAAACATATTCAGTGTAGTTTTACTTTCAGAGCTACAGTTAACTTCCACATTTGCTTCCCTAAGGAGTTACTAAGCATATTGGGTTACTAGTACATGAAGCATTTACCCAAAATGGTCAAAGTGTATGGAATCTCTTAGGTCTGTGTTGAAATATGTATGAAATTACAGTACTTTGAAAATGTTATGATTGATCCCATTGAGCTCAATGGACCGTGAGGAAGAGTCATGTTCAGAATGATTAATGAAGGACTGGGTAGCAAGCTCGGGATGCTCTGGAAAGGAGGGACAGTGATTGTTCCTCCAGGGCAGCCATCTTCTCTGCTTCTCTATAAAATTGAATGAAGCATATCAAATCCCCTCAGTTTCCCAAGGTTGAGAACTCTATGAATGACATAGAATTCTACCCAGCTGTGTGTACCCTGCCCTTCTTTTATGGTTCTTTGCTTAAGTTGACACAAATATCCAGAATGGCTGGATTTCCTTTTTGGTAGGGAGAAGTGTGAACACATTTTAAACATGAAATGCTAAGCTCTGACAAATTTCAGATGGGCAATGGCATAAAGTTTATTGAGGAGGGAAAAGCAAAGTCACTCTCAACAGATTGTCCTGTGGGTCTGCTAATGGATTCTAAGCAGCCTGTTCAGCCACCATTTTTGTTACCCACAGTTCTACATTGCTATCCAGGTCAACAAGCTATAAGATACCATTCCTACAAGGTGCCTTTCAAATCAGTCAAGAGCAGAAAGTTTGACAGCCGTGGGAAGGGTATGCCTCAGGAGGTGTGACCAGAAGGCCCCGGGAGTGGGGTGACCATTCACTGATATTTGACAAGGGAAGGGGAAGCTGGTTATTAGAATGCCTTGATAAGATTGAAAATGCGGCTGGGGACCTACAGCTTGATTTTAGTCTCAATACTGAATCATCAAGCACATGAAAATTGCCTGGAGAAGGGGGAGGCAGACTCACACCCACTAATACAATAGATGACACATTTTCTAGTTTCACCCCTCTCTTTTCTCTTTGCTCTCCTTCCCCACACAACTGATGCTGTGTGATTATTCTAAGAATGAAAAGGCCAGGATCTTGCAACCTGCATCGTGCAGCCTGCTCCAGGACTCCTGTCAGTGTGGTGTTGCCACACCATTGTGCTGTTCTGCAGGTCAGTTGCTGAACCACTGATTGAATGACTGAATGTCAAATCAAGTTTTGTTGCTATAACAACCCAACGAACAGGCCCATTAAGTGTTGATCTTGGCCTAATCCAATTTGCTCAGAGTCCGACTGCTTTGACTATCACCAAAACCAATTTCACCAGGAAGACCACAGACTTGGTGCTATCAAGCCTAATAATATTGAGAAAGGACATATTAAGGTACTCAGTTTCTTTCTTGATTGTAAACTGGCACAAAGGTAAAACAACTTATATTTTTGATCTCCAGTGATAGCATTTGGCATTTTGGGAACACTTCAAAATTGGATTGAATTTTTGTTGGATTTAAAGCAAGTAGAGAAAAGTCAGCAATAGAGGGATTTTATTTGTTCTAATCACACTGCAAAAAGTTGCATTTATTTACAAATATCAGAGTAACAAGAGGAAACATGAAAAGTAAACATAAAGCTAGAACTCTTATAGCTGCTAGTAATCAGACAAATGCAAATGAACATGATAATAGGGACCGTGTGAGACTGGGTCAGAGATCAAACAGCTGTAGAAATTGCCTGGAGAATGGAATTGTAAATCTGTGGAAAAGCAATCAAACAGCAAATCTTAGAAACTCAAAAATAACAGCCTCACTCTGGAAATTTTTACCCTAAGGAAACAGTTCACAAAAACTAAAAGATTCTATTTGAAAAAGTGTATGGCACTGAGGGTGGTTAATTTTGCGAAAGGTGGAAGGATCTGAAATATTAAATCTTAAAGTACAAATCAGATCACAGTGCTTAGGTTGTTCCTAAGCTGTCATGAAGAGTCATAAACATTGGAGAATGAAAATGTTAAGTGAGAAAAAGGCAGACAAAATCTATTTTCTATGATTACAATGTGGTATATGTTTCTACATGGTCAAGCAATGAAGTGGAACAGAAAAAATAAAAATAGCTGTGTTTGCATGGAGAAAATTGTGGAAATGTGGACTGAATCATAAATGTATACATAAGCAAATATATTTTCCTTTGAAATTGCTAGGTGTGATATTATAATGTAGTTATAACAGCAAATGAACCAGTGACCTATGGTAAACTTTGGAGCATCATGAACTTGAACCTCAGGGTACAGTAAAAAACAGAAACCTTAAAAATATTTATTAAGGGGCTTCCCTGGTGGTGCAATGGGTTAGGACGCAGCACTGCAAGCTAGCTACAACCCCTTCAGTGCGAGTTCGATCCCCAGCCCTAGAGGTGACCCACATGGTGGGGTAGACCTCTTTTGTCTTACCCGCTGCTCCCTTCAGCAGTGTAATTCACTGATCTGCCTATCTGACTCCCCACTCTGTCTCTGGTGAGTCCTCTCACTGCCCTTGCATTTCTGGCCTGTACCCCAGTTCTGTGTATAGAAATAAATAACACTTTGAAAAATATATTTATTAGAATTACACTTGCTCTCTCAATACAACCCTTCACTTGTGTTTCTTTTTTTGATATATAAAGAGCAATATATTACTTTGAAAAGATATACACACAAAAGAAGAACAATCAATAATTTACCCCACACTGTCTCTAAATTTATTCCAACCTTCTTTTATTGACTTTACAAAAGTGAAATTCTACCTTGAGTAGTACTTGTACAAATTAGTCTTTTAAAGTAGTAGTACTTTCTACAAATTAGCCTGAATTTTTAAACAAACTTCTAATGTTAGATAGCTAGTTTCCTTAATTATGTCCCCCCCATGACCTATGATCAGGTAATAGCAGCTACCATTTATTGATTCAGGAAACAATACTCCTGTTGTCAAAAACTGCAATTCAGGGGCCTCCCTGGTAGCACAGGGGTTAAAAACACAGCACTATCAAGCTACTGCCAGCCACTATAGCACAAGTTCCATCAACAGTATGGGTTCGATCCCCCATCAGGGAGGTGACTCACATGGCACAGCAGACGTCTCCCATCTTGCTCACTGCTCCCCTCACCAGTATATTCAGTGTCTCTGCCTATTCTGCTCCCCATACTATATCTGGTGAATCCTCTCACCCCTCCCCCACCTCTGGCCTACACCCCAGTTCTTGTATGCATAAATAAGATTTTTTTTTTTAAACCTGTAACTTACAAGATAACAAGAGATTCAAAGAATAACACTGGGATATTAGCTCATGCACTTCCTGGATGCCATTGTGATCCTAATATTTATTATTGTTATTATTATTATTATTATTACTTACCACTGCTGAAACAATCTTATTATCTTAGATTGAATTTGGAGAATCACATTTTTATAGCACCTAAGATATAAATGAAAATGATCAAACAAATAGTTGAACTTTCTTTGTCCTGCATTTTACTATCCTCTTTTTGTAACCTATCAGCTCCCTGACAATCTTTGATCCAGTATTTTCCAAAAGACAATGTTCTTTCCATTATCTTCACTCTGCCATCCACCAGGAAACTTGGTCAAACAAAACACCAATTTTTGTCTGTCTTAATCAGTCAGATCTGGGTGAATCCTAATTCTGTCCTACAGCAATCGTACCAGCCCCCTCCTGTCTTCTTTCTTGTCCTTCAAATGAATACGTTAACATCTATTTCATAGAGTTTGTAAAATTTCGTTGTTTAACACATTGCCTGGCACACGTCGGTGCTTGGGCTGCTTAATGTACACATTAACTGTGTTTAACTTTCTGCCAGCACAGAGACTCTACAGTAGCCAGCTGTTCTCAAATCTCCCTCAAGTGCTAGAATTCTTTATTCCCTGTCCTAAGCACCATGCACATTCCTTTGCCTCTCATGGTTGCTACCTTCTGCGTTTCATGTTTCTACTCTCATATTGCTAATTAGTTTTATGCTTGCAGTTACTAACTTATGCTACACAATTATGTTCTCTGAGGTCAACCTGCTTAATTCTCACTGCAGTGTTTTACTTCTCACCTTCCTGATTGAAATTCTCATAGTAGCTTCCTGAATTTCCACTTTAAAGATGTCATTTGCATGTCCACTTTGTTTTACTCTTAATAAATAACCTGGCCCTGTATTACAAAGAAGACTATCACTGCATAGACAAGACCATAGCAACATATTGTTTTACTACGGCCTCTAAAGCATTCCTGTTAGAACTATCAGTTCCCTCCTGAGAACTGTTCAGTGCCTGTCTTCACAAGCAAAGCCAGATCATGATCATATAGCACTTAGTTTTCTGTTCCTCACATTCCAACTTATCTGAATAAGAAGCCCAAAGCCATGATCATTTCCTTTTTTAAGAATGTCATTTCCTTGCAATTTCTGTAAAAATTCTGCCCATCGTTCAGTATCCTAATTAAAATTTCATAGGTTCCAAAATCCCTTCTCTGGTGATTCCAGCTCATTTGACTATCTTAGAACACAAGGCCTTTGTTCTACTTTTAGAGTATGTCCTATCTTTCATTATGTCGTTTCACCCCTCCTCAGAGAATCCAAGCTCCTTAAGAGAGTGCAACCGAGAGTTACTTACGGTTATAGATTCTTAGGAAGCCATTGTCGAAGTGGTTCATAGCAAATGAAGAGGGCAGGTATAGAGGCCCCTGTCTGCTCTTTTCCCTTGCTCTGTCTTTGAAGTCTCTTTGAAGTGAAAGAAATCTCTACATGAAGAGCTCCCCAGGGGACAAAGGACCAGGTTCTGTGTGGTCCAGTGGGTATCTTTGGAACTAAGGAGACAAAACAGAGGGAAGAACATACACTTGAAGTGTGGCTGAGAGAGCTTTGCTGACTCCTGTTGCTAACTGGTGTCAAGACCCCATGACATAATCCACAGAGAGGTTAACTGCTATCCAAACTTTTGGGATTTGCAGAATATAATTTTGTCAAGGAAAGCTACTTCTTTCTGGAATTTCATTCATGGTGATCTCAACTTGAGTGTCTTGTTAAATTGAGGAAGGTAAATAATAATTAATGTATACTCGTGCCATGCCCTTTTCTTATAGAGGGCCAGAAAGGAAGGCAAGATGTATATTGGCTGAAATGTGTGTGTGTGCATGTACATGTATCTATATATTTACGTTTGCACAAGTGCACACACACTCAGAGCTAGGGGGCAGGGGGAGGGGTAGTCTTTTTGGAACTAGTATAACTTTCCATTATAATGTTGGGTTAAACCTTCCAATAATGTATAAGCTCCGAGTTCTTACGCGAAATGCTCTAAGATACTGGATCTCTCATTATATGTTTCGTAGATTTAGCATTAATTCAAAATACTTTTTCAATATAATATGGAGCCATATCTGAATGCCTCTTTTTAAAGTATCGTATTTACAAGCAAGAAGGTGCCTTCTTTCTATGAAACAGTGACATCTACTGCTCGGCAGCGCTCACCCACATGTGTTGCAGAGGTATACTCTGCTTCACCTCCTGAGGAGGCCCCTCTCCAGCACTATCATGTTTGAAGTTCTTCTTTTGTATTTTTAAAGATTTATTTATTTATGCATACAGAACTGGGGTACGGGCCAGAAGTGCAGGGGCAGTGAGAGGATTTACCAGAGATAGAACGGGGAGCCGGACAGGCTCAGACAGGACAGATTGACAAAGTACACTGCTGAGGGGAGCAGCGGGTGGGTCAGGAGAGGTCTGTTGGGCCATGGGGGTCACCTCCGGGGCCAGGGATCGAACTCACCCTGAGGCAGCAGCTGCAGCCAGCTTGCAGTGCAGCTCCCTAGCCCATTGGGCCACCAGTGAGGGGCCTCATGTTTGAACTTCCACACTATCATGTATGAATCTCTTTTTCTGAACTGGTTATTCCTTGTACATTAATCCTATTAGAAAATGCCTTCTGTGGGTGAAAGCTTGAGTCATATGCAATATATAATTTCCTTTCCACAAGGCAGACCTAGGGACAGAGAGATGTTACATCCTATCAAAATTTTCCTTTCCTCATGCTTCCTAGAGACTATTTTAAGTTCCTTCCTACAACCTTTCTATTGTCTAAATGTGCTCTCGTGATCTATGGACATCAGAAAGATAAACTATGCTTGCCATTAGTGTCCTGTCATAGAAATGATTGAATTTGTTCTTAGTTAAATGGCAGCAATGATGTACTGGGTAAGCCAGTAGACCTGAAAGGATGATCTGGATTCAATCCTGGCACCCAACATGACCATAGGTCCTATACAAATGACCAGCCACTCTAAACCTTTATTTTCTCAGCCATAAAATAAATTGGGCCATAATAATCACCCATTCATTTTGCGTAGGTTTAAATACATTTCAGCAATGCACTGTATGAAGAAAACTTAATAAAAATCCTCACAGCTATTCAGTGATGCCTCAGTAACTGGACATTTACTTTTTATTACCAACTGCTGCTGGACTAAATAAATAAATATGAGAAAAGTTGAGGAGAAATGGGAAGTGAGAAGCAGTAAAGGAAATAGAAGAAACAGAGGAATGCACGACATGTTTCAAATTAACTATAAAATGTAAAGTTCCTTAAAGTCTGGGCCAATTTTATGCATATACTATGCACTGAGCTCACTGTCCAGTATCTGGCATGAAAAGGGAGATTAGTAAGTGTTTTCTGGATGAATGAACTTCATACAGATCAAAATATACTGTGCAGCAGTGGAAGAAAACATCATAACGTCAGTATTATAGTGACATTTCCTATATGAAATATGATACTATATAAAAAGACCAAACCTTGAGCCATGGCCAGGTTGCACGGTCCATTTAATCACCTGAAAGAAGCTATTCATTCAGCAATTGTTATTCATTTGAAAACTGCTGGATCCACGTTGCATATATACATTAAACCTTTCCTACATGAACATCAACAAAAACTCATTAGTGAATATGTGTAAGCATAGGTGCTAAGAATATTAAGTATAAATTATCCTTTCTTCCTTAGAGGAGTTTAAAATAGGATTGAGAAAATAAGACACATAAAATGATCACTAAGAACTATGAAAGATAAAAGAATTGTCAGGAGTAGTCAAACATTCTAACAGATGTCTCACATTATACCTGATAAGCCGTGGAATCATTTTGCATTATTCATGATATGAGGCTGCCAATTTGGGGGGTTTATAATTCCCAACCTATTTTGAGTAAAAATGCTTTAGAAGAAAATGAAAATGGGCAAATTTGAGTGAACTTTGAGCAAGTTTGTAGTGCAGTGGCTGAGCACATGGCCCTCAGTGGTCTGAAGAAAAGCTTATACAAGTTAGGGAGTAGTGGGATCCTATGATATAGGACTTGTATTTTCCTGTTGACTGTCATCTCTGTTTGTTCTCATCCTTTGCATAACAAAGGAGAAACCACTCTAAATAACTGGATTGTCTAAATAACGGATTGTCATGAGAATAACATGCAGTAATAAATTAGAAACTCTTTTGAAGATCTTGCTGCACAAATACAAGATGAAATCATCTCTTCTTATTTTAGGAGAAGCACATTCTCTTGCCCATTCAAACAAATCAGGCATGAGCAGACTTAGTTCACCTCTCCCATGAATCATCTTAATGAAAGAATCCAGCACACCTTTTTAAAAAATGAACCTTAAATAAAGACATATTGGATGTACTTATACACTGAAAATAAATATCCAGGGTGACCTTATATAGATATAGATTTTGATATAATCAATTTGGCTACAGTATCACTACTGGTCATGAAAATTGCTACAATGAATCATCTGAATAGGTATGTAGCAACTTAATTGTGTAGTACTATAACTTAATTGTGTAAATTTTAAGTGATGAGCACTTTTATACATGTGGAAAAGCTTATTATTAACCATAACCAATTCCCAGAATTCCATGTAAAATATTACCTCATTTCTAGTGTAAATAAATGGGCCTCTGTAAATGGGAAAAAACTGATTCTCTAGCACCAATAGTCTTTGGGAAAAAATAATCAACATGGAAATTCTGTTTATTACACTCATGCATTTACACATGATCCACCTTCCACTCTTCAGTGTCCTCAATGTTTACCAAATAGTTGCACAAATACTTACTATAAAAACCACTTGTATGACTCCACACTGGCATATTTATGACTTGTTTATCTGTTAACTACCTGAACGAATCTCTTGATCACTCCCACTTGATCATTTCCAAAGAATTTGCCAAAATTGTCTCCTTTGTAAATTCCAGGTACCAAGAGTACACGGTGGAATGAGAATGGCTCAGTTATTGAGGAGTTCAGAGTGGTAATGTCTGTGCCAATGTTCTTCATGAAAGAGATTAGTTTCTCTCGCCAACCTAGGACTACCTGCTACATCCATCAACATCAGAATACATATTTCTTTTTGCAGTCACATGGAATATTCACCTATGTAGATGGTTTCTATGCCTTAAAAAACACCTTAACAAGTTTACAAGGATAGAAATCATATGACATCTGTTCTCAGATCAAAATGGAATTAAATAACACATGGGTTGAAAAAGAAACAGCAAAATAACTCAAATATTTTGAATGAAATGAAGATGAAATTATAACATCAAAATTTGTAGAATTCTCTATAAGCAGTGATTATAGGGAATCTATAGCAGTGAATGCATATATTTAAAAAGCATACTATTTTTTTAAAGATTTATTTATGCATACAGAAATGGAGTACAAGCCACAGGTGCAGAGGCAATGAGTGAATTCACCAGAGACAGAGTGGGGAGTAGAACAAGCAGATCAATGAAGTACACTGCTGAGGGGAGCAGCGGGCAGGTCAGGAGGAGTCTGCTGTGCCATGTTGGTCACCTCCAGGGCCAGGGATGGAACTGCACTGAAGCACTGCAGCTAGCTTGCAGTGCTGCATCCTTACCTGTTGTGCCACCAGGGAGGGCCCTAAAACAGCATATTCTTATCATATAATCCCCAATCATCCTCCATGTTTCACAAATGAGATGAAGAAGAGTCATGTTCAGAATGATTAATGTCTACAGTAGTTTTATTCATAAGTACTCAAACTTGGAAGCAACCAAATTATCCTTCAGTGAGTGAATGGATAAATGAGCCGTGGTATACATAAACATTGGAATATTATTCAGTACTGAAAAAACATGAGCTAGACTGGTGGTAAATAAATACAGCTGTATTACATACAGCTGTTGGTTTATAGGTCTGTTACATAAAATCTGTCCAATGGTACTTTAATAAAGTAAACGCTATCAACCATGAAAAGAAATGGAGGGAAACTATATGCCTATTAAGTAAAAGAAGCCAATCTGAAAAATCTATATACTATATGATTCCAATTATATGACATTCTGGAAAAGGAAAACTACTAAAAAAAATCAAGGATTAGTGCTTAGGGAAAGGTGGATAATGGAAAAACAGATGACATTTAGGATGTGACACTACTCTGGATGAGACAAAAATGATGGATGGATACAAACACTTTGGAATCTTAAATACAGAATGGACACTACTTTAACAACTGGCTATTGGGAAAGTTACAGAATCTGGTCAAGGTACTATTAAGAGAACGTTAATCCAAAGAGAAGATTAGATTAGATTTTCTAGACAAGGATATATTCTAAATGAGGGAATTAATATTGTGGTTAGGACTGGACTAGGAACATAACCCCTGACTTCAAAGCCACTGTAGTACATTATTGAGGACTGTGGTGACTGGCTTCCCTGTTATTTCGATTTCTTCCCAGGATGCTGATGGCATCAATGCCTAATGAGCACATGGGAGCTGTTTTACTTAATAGCAGAAGAAAGAAACAGCTCAAACTGTTATCAATGGTATTGGGATACACTACGCTCCTTAACTGCCTGGTACTCTCTGAAGAATGAGAACACTCTCCTCATTCCTGTTTGTTTCTCATTTTTTCTCCCTTTTATTATCTTCCTTTACTGGCTGCTCAGGGAGGCAGGCTTTGCTGAGCCCCCCCCCTTCTTATTCTTCCTACCTGGCACCACTTGCTGTTAACACACTTCCTTTGTGGAAACAAACTTGTGGTTCAGTCTGGCTTTCTGAGTACAAGGAATTCCACTTGATTTGGTCAGTAACAGTATCATTTCTTATGGATGAATGATTCAAGTTGGGCTCCTCTTGTTGGACTCAAATCAAAGAAAATGTTAATTCAGGTTACCATCTTAGTTTCCACTGGAAACTCTCAGGTTTCCACTGGAAACAGACATTGTTTAATTTAGTGCTGGTAACATGTCTCATTTTAGAGCAATTTCAGATATTTAATCCAAATTCTTAATCTTTGCCATAAAAATATGAAAAGATCAGGTACAAAACAATTTAATCTCCTTTGAGATCCTGCAGTTGGGGTTAACCCATACTCAACCAGTCTTCAGAGTTCATCTGAATAAGATAAGAACTGCCTGCTCCCCCGCCGCCATGGGTAGATAATTGTGTTAAGTTTTAGAAATAGACAATGAGGAAACCTTGACATCACATGAACTCATCTGTCTTAAGAAGTTTGAACTCATTAACATGAAATAAAATCAGATAACTAGTATCCATTACTAAGTGCTAATAAATTCCCTGATGAAGACTAGCATAGAGAAAGAAGCAGATGTACTTTAGCAAAAGAGGCAGGCATCCATGTGCGATTTTTTTTCTCCATAGGGGAACAACATACATGGACTTGCATTCATTCATTATTCATTCATCCAACAAATATTTCTAACTTTATATCAAAAACCTTGTTTTGTATTTTATTACAGAGATGCCAAAATATTTACTTTTGAATTTATTGTTAAAGAGATAAATACTCTGATGTAGTTTATTTTATTGTATCATTCAAATGCTGAAAAAGAGTCATACAAAAAGCCTTTGAAGAAAATCAATTCTTGGATCTCAGCTCATCCATAGTAGTTGGGATGAGGTTTTTGTTTGTTTGTTTGTTTGTTTGTTTGTTTTTTAGCTCACAGAATTGCATGGCTTTGTCATAAATGCACAAATGATCTATAATACTGTAAATCCATTAATTAATTAATTAACTTTTTTCTTGTTTTTTATGCATGAAAATATCTTTATTGTTAGAAAGACAATGTTTTATAAAGCCTTTCAAGATACTTCATTATAAAGTCTGATGTCTGTAGTCTTAACATTTTTAACTTCAAATTAGTGTTTTGTATTACAGTTGTTGACATGAATTTTGATATAAAGCTGATGCTCATGCTGTTAAAACTGAGGAACGATTTAGAAATCATTGATCTGGCTTCCAGTGGGAGGGAGGGTCTGCATTGGCAGGTTCTTTCATTTTAATTTAGATAGCACCTACTCAGGCTCTATAATAGGTGTTTGGTGATGAGAAAGATGGTGTTACCTATACAGCTAGCAAATCATCCTGAAAGATTGTCTGCATTGGAAAAGTTCTTGGCTCTAAATGAATTGTGGCATCTAGGCACACAAATAGACAAATGATAGGATGTGGCGACCTACTGTGTGCTGAATAACTGCTCTGAGGCTCCTCACACTATCCACATAAGCAAAGTGCTAGAAGCCATCCATCATGGGTTTTTCAGCTGCTTCCAGAACTTGCCCAGATTGATACCAATTTGCTCATTTTGTCCTCTTGCTCTTTGCACTCATCTGTCTAGTTCTCTGAGTCCCATTTGGCATTAGATCTTGGCTACCAATGCTTGGCTCAAGATTCCAATCTGCTTTTAGACAAAATTTCCTGGCTCGAAATTTTCTGATCTTTCTCTTCCAGAGATGATTTTGGAATTTGCCCTTCTGGCCCAAGTATTGCAGGCAATGGATAAGTGACACAGCTATCATCTGCTGCTGACACAGAATCACAGATTTCCCAGGGTAACCCTTCTGAAGAAGCTAGACAGCAGACACACTTAATACCAGCCTTCCCGACTGGGTTCCCGTCATCTTCCTACAGACCTGCTCCTACTCAACACAACCTGTTCTGCAAGAACACTGCTTGTGTGCCTCTCTCTACCTCATGTGCTCTTATGCTTCTGGCCCTTTGTACATTAGGAGGTTTTAGATTATTTCCTCTTATTCTAGAATATCAAATATGTGTTTCAAAGTCAGTTTAAGTGTCATTTTCTCTTGGGAACATTCTGGCATGCTCATGCCAAATAAGGTTATCTTCACCTAGAAACCCTCGTCAACTAAGTCACTGTTCAGCAATTGTTTCATCCCTTCATCCTTTTTCTGAATATCCTAAGAGATAAGTCTTAGACAGCACCTTGTTCACTCCTGAATCTCTGGTGCCTAGCTAGAGCAGATCCTGGACTAAAGTGTTGGCTTCATTGAGTAAGTGTGTCTTGAGTATGTGAATACCTTTGTAAGGATTCTTTGACCGCTCTATGGTACAGTCTTGGAGCTCTTCCTGGGTTAGTGTCATAAATAGTGTTAAAAATAATGACAGAAATAGTTTCATCTTTTCCATCTACAATTAAATTACTCTGTTATGCTGCTGCTACTTTTCTCACATTTTGATGAAAAATAAATTTTGAATTTTTGCAAATTTTCCCTGTGGTGCCAGGGGATGTTTCTTTGTTCTAAGTTCTTGTCAGAATCTCTTCTGGTAGGACACTAGCATTCATTCAGTCCATGCATTTTTATACGCAGGAAGTAATTTACAAGGTACCCCACAAAGTACTGCATCATGATTGTTTAGCTTTCCATTTATTATGGCAATACCTTCTTTCTTTGCCACATCACTTTGTCAAATTTTTCATTGCAGCCCTTCAAACTCTGACTAATCCTTCACTGTTGAAGATTTATGGTCTGCTTTTGAAATTAGCCATCCTCATAGATTAGCTTGGGGTGTCTCGATTTTGTTCAGGTGGCAGAATGCCTGGAAGAACGATGCATGCTAATGTATTGAACTCTCATTTAAAGGACAAGCAATTTCAGTTATAGAAAACATAACTTTTATTATATGTACACAAAATAAAAATTTCCATACCAAATGTACATATCCTTGGAAAAGAAGCAAGTTGGTAACTAGCTAGATATAATTACTGCAGCCATTTTTCTTTTGTTTCTATTTGCTATGGAAAAAACAGAATACAAATAATTTACAACAAAAAATGCTATGTGAAGAATCAATTCTTATGGCAAGAATATTCTCTCTGCATAAAAAGTAGTTTGTACATATCAAATATGTAATTGCATTATGGCTTGCATGGTGGTTTTTCAAATTGTCCTTAAATACATAATACATAGAATGCTATATTGCCATTAAAGTGAGTAACAGAAATAATTTGCTAATTTAAAGTGTTTTTCCTCACATTTTTTCTTGATTCTTTGATTTTTTCTGTTACCTGTTAGTAGGTTCAGAATGAATTTACATTAGTGAATGAGTGTTAATGTGGATGAGTATTAATGCAAACTCCACGATGATAATAATAACCACCATTAATTATCTTTTTGTGTGTATTAAATATTGTGTTTAGGGTGTTATTTATGTACACTTTATAATTTAGTTATCCCACTCACACAAGAAGACTCTACTTCTATTTTACAGATGACAAAACAGGTTACAGAGAATAAATAACTTGCTTAATGCCCCTCAGAATTTTTGTTTTTCCAGCAATTGTAATAAATTAGAAATGAAAATCAACAAACAACTATAAACCAGAGACATTCTAAAAGGGAGGAGAGGGGAGCAGGATCAAAAATGGGACAGGAAGGGACTCTCCCTGGTGGCACAACAGATTAAAGCACAGCACTATGAAACTCTCAGAAGCCATTACAGCATGAGTTCAATCCCCAGCCAGGGAGTTGACCCACGTGGCTTGGCAGACCTCCCCTGACCTGCTCGCTGCTCCCCTCAGCAGTGTACTTCGTCTCTCTGCTTATTCTGTTCCCCACTCTGTCGCTGGTGAATCCTCTCACTCCCTGCACCCAACTGCTTACCCCAGTTCTGTAAGCATAAATAAATAAATCTTTAAAAAAAAACCCAAAAACTTGGGCAGGAAGAGCACATGGGACTATGGTGATGGCTGATGGGGGAAGTGGTGGGAAGTCCACAGGGATAACAACTGAGATGAAAATATGTACAAAATGAAGAATGATGTAATATGATGTAATATATATGTGTGCTTGTATGTATATATGTGTGTGTGCATATAATATTTCTTAAAAAAGAATTTTTGTTTTTCCTTCATTGCTCACTTGCTCAGAAATTTCAGGTATTCCAGAACAGGATAGTGAAGTGGACAGAGGAGAATTATCTAATTAAATATCCTTGTGACATTTGTTTAATGGAAAAGATTAACCCAGATGAAATTTCTGTTTTACTTCTCATTTTGATGGAGAGAGGGTCATTCATTTTTGCAAGGTAGCAAGACATGAATTGGACTTGAATGCCTCTAACAGTGGTTTGTTGTAACAGCAATTCTGTAGTATTAACAAGGTTTTCTCAGCTAATTCTCACTTTAGCTGTTCTCTTTCATGTTCCATATTGATCACTGTTAGGATGCTGACTTGAGTGGTTTTGTTCTAATACATGAGACCTGAGTGAAAAGCATGTAAAGACAAGGATATAAAAATTGGAAACATTACAAGAAGAAAAGAAATCTGAATTCATGGCCAACGCAGAGTTTTATTGACACATGAGATTCTGAACATCATTTAGAGAAATCATTGTGTTTTCCCCAGTTCCATCTCTTGATCTGTGATGCTTTCCAGTGCCTCTAGGTCCAGATATCAATGGATGACTTGTGCTTGTCAACATACCCCATTCTTCATCTATGACAGGAAGCATAATGGAAATAGATCCATGTTAATTTTTAATAAGATTCACAAATAACATCCCTGTGGGGCACGGAAAAGAATAGAGCAGTGCAGAGAGTTTACTCTAAGATACATTAAAAACCCACATCAAATATACATCAAAACGCATATTAAAGTACTCACAGGTACCATCCAAATAGCCGAACACAAGAGGACCAATTTGCTTAAAATGTGTCTCGGGGAGGGTGCATCTGCCACACACAGCTTGCCATCTGTGGCTTTCTGTTCACACCGCGCTGGCATGAGCCCTTTGGTAAGTGTCCACCACAGGCCTGCTTTCTGCTTTCCCAGCATGACTGGGAAGGTCACTGTTGTGAACAAATGCTCTTACCCCATCCTCATCCTGTGAGGCTCTCTAATATAGTGCACCCTTATGTTATTTTTAAAGAACTATTTGTAAGAAGTAGGTACTGACAGGGTGAAGGCAAAATATAATATAGAGGAATGTTGCTAAAGTGTTCATATTAAAGAACAGCTTAACAACTGCTAGGCTCTTCATATTGGACATTGGTGATATTGATGATATCTCAATATTGACATCTCTTGCCTTTTGATGCTATCTGAGATTTAATATGTCTCATTTTTTATATATATATATATAGGTAAAGTCTCCCTCATCTATCTTCCACTCCTAAATGCTGACATTACTCAGACTTCAGTATCATGCCCCATCACACCTTTCTCTTCATACTGTTAATGAGTTATCTGAATCGGTGTGATGTCTTTATCTTCCAAGTATATGTCCTTGTCACCAAGGCCTATGATTTATTGATACCTACAATAAAGTTTAAAGACATGATTAGGAATAATAAACTACAAAGTCATAATAGTTTAGTACATTTGAGGAGGAAAATAATAGAATATTATTTTACTATTAATGACTTATTTGTTTTTAATTAATAAGAGACTAGACGCAAGGTGAAAATAATTTTTAAAAAGAACCACAATTCCCTAACTTTTATTTATACAATTCAATTTTGCAGTTCTCTTTACCTAATGTATTTTTGTGATACTAGTTGTTGTGTTAGTCAATACTAAAGGTTTTCTCAGGGATTATGGAAGCAAAACAGAACAAGGACTTCTCATCTACTCTCATCTTTTAACCATCATTCTTAGGGTGGATAGGAACCTAGTGGAAATAACACATCCAGGTTCTTTCTGATTTGCTATTGGCTGAGATATGACCCAGAATCTTTTGAAGTTCCATTCCTGACAAACTAGTTTTGACAACATAGAATTTTTCTTAATGGAATGAGGGTTTCATTAACACTAGAATTACCAAGTTAGAAATAATATAACTTTATTCTTCTTTACATGTTTTTAAACATTTTAGGGAGTAAGTGAGCATCATCTGAATATCTTTTCTTTTTCTTAAAAAGCAGTTCACGTTTATTGAAGATTAATGTGATTAATTTATCTAAAAATTAAATAAAATACAGAATATTGTAGTACGACGCTATGAAATCATTAAAAATAAATACCTGGGAATGTGTTCCCATGATATTATTAGAAAAAGTTTCCAAATCTGTAGTATGGTCCCAGTGATACAAAAATGATATTAAATATGCAATAAGTATTCCATGTGTAGACACACAGATCCCTAGGTAGGAATGGAGGAAGCCAAATGTACTAAAATGTTACCACATTTTTCATCAGTTAATAGACTTTGTGGGCATGCTTTATTTACATTCTTGTATTATCTATTGAGCAGTGGATGTTTTTGCTTTTGTACTGTAGCATGTCCAAATTCATAGCGAAGAGAATTTAATTTAGATAAAGGAAAACTTCAAAAATATCATGTCTGTTTTTGCCTACATTTAGACGGTACCTATTCTTCCTGAACACATTGAAAATGGACTGTTACTTAACTATGCTAATGGCTGATTCAAAAAGAGTTGAATTTAATTTCTTTCCAAATGATTTTGGTTTGGAAAGGGGTACATTTTCCAACTTTTGTGGTCATAACTTTTGAAACAGATGTAATATAAAGTATGACTTAACATTCTGCAGTCAAATCTAGCCTAATTGCTGACTTTGTTTTTTAAAGTAGTGTTATTTGTTTGTTTGTTTGTTTATGCATACAAACTGGGGTTCATGCCAGAGGTGCAGGGTGACCTTGTAGTCCACCAAAAATGACAAATAAATCAGTCATTTGTTTAAGTTATAATAAGAATTTTCAAATCTTTATTCTCTTTATGATAGCATTTGAACAATACCTAATTAAACTTATTTTGATGCCATTTCCCAAGCAAGAGGTTAAGAAAACAGAGGAAACCAGACATACCGAAATGTTAGTCTTATTTTCTCATTCTTTACCTGCTTAGATGCTCTATCCATAATATGTTGTGTTGCCTTTTTATTTTCTTTTTGCAGTTTTAGAAATGGGTATTTACAGTTTTGCACTAAGTCTCTTAAGATGAATAATTGAAATATGAATCCACATTTTCAAAGGTATCAAGTGTTTGTTTAACATTAAAAAAATGACATTAGAATAGGCATTCCAAGTTACTACACCAGTAGACTTTGGGAAATTACAATCTAAGTCTGTTAGTTGCTTTTTTATTGGTAAAATATATTATTTTAATTTGAAATCAGCGCAATTTGAATAAAAAATCTCTGGTAGAGAACTACTCATTTAGTAATTTGGCAGTTTTTCAACTGTGTTTCTCTTAAATGTTGGTTATACTAAAAAATATGCTAGAACTTATTTCTGATACATATAGATAGATACCTAAAACAACTCTAGAATCACAGGAGCCTTTACTGTAGCTGTGTTTTCTGCCTGGAAAGTTCTTCAACCAGGTATCTGCTTTGATAACTCCCCCAAGTTCTAGTCTCTGTTTACTGCTCACTTTTTCCACATGGCTTACCTTAAAGGCCCTATTTAATTATGCAAACTCATTATATCCACATTTTCTCACCAGCTTAACTCCCTTAACTTCTCTTATTTTGGCCTACTTTTTCCTTTGCTCATAGCAGTTGTGAATTTCCATTGTACTACACAATTTACTTATTTCTTATAATCTTATATTTACTATTAAATATATGTCTTTTGTTCCTAGATTGCAAACTCTGAGAAGGCAGGAATCTTTGTTTATTTTGTTCAATAATATGTAACAACTATTAAAAACATTTTCTGCTTCATCATATGTCAATAAAACTCCAGAAGATAATTCCATTGTTTATTGGGATGTATGTGGGACACTAGATCCCATGCAACTAGATGTCAGATCAATTTCCTAATCTATTCACTGAACAAAGTCATTAGTGTTGTCCTAGCACACATACATTCTGGCGACTGAGTCACAATTATGATCATAGACAGATGATGGCTTAGTTACTTGGGTATATTAATAATTATGCTAGTCAGGAGACATTCTTTAGTAAGATTTGCTCTAGCTTCCCCTTCTATGTTATAAAAACACAGACCTTTTATTTATGCATGCATGCAGAACTGGGGTACGGGCCAGCGGTGCATGGGCAGTGAGAGGATTCACCAGTGACAGAGTGGGGAGCAGAACAGGCAGATGGAAGAAGTAGACTGCTGAGGGGAGCAGCAGGGAGACAGGAGAAGTCTGCTGGGTCATGTGGATCACCTCTGGGACAGGGCTCCAACTTGCAAGGAAGCTGCCAAGCCCAGCTTCCCAGTGCTGCATTTTAACCCATTGTGCCACCAGGGAGTGCCAAGGAACATTTTAATATAAAAATATTTTAAATTTTAAACCATAGACAATTTCCTATAAATCATCCTTTTACTGTAGACAAACAGCTGTAGGAATGAGGGAACAAAGGAAGTATAAAATGGGAAGAAATACTGGATGACCTTTTAGTTTTAAAGAATGAGCAGTCAGTGAATCCATGAAGGCCTATTTGGGAGATATACTTTTACATCACCTTCTAATTCTGTGAAAAATAATGTAACAGAAGTGGAGCAAGATTAAATGGTGTAGTCAACCCTTACCTTCTAACATAGTTCTGTCAAACATGATTTTACTTGGTCTCTGTCATTGTTCACTAGAAGTTGGATCCCAGAGTTCCCTGCCGCAGCAGTGTCTCAGCCTCTTGCAAACAATTTCCTGTGGTATGTCTCACCACACAGCTTTACTGCCAGGTCTAGGGGCAGTTTGGCCTGCATTGCCAGGGTATTCTTAGTGTCCTAGGTTATTGAGTACATACATGAGCTGTTCCAAAGTGGCCTCATTCAAAGAAATCAAAAGAGCGTAGAAAATGTATTTGACGTGCCCCAAAGTAGCTAGTCTCAGCCATAATAGAGGACTCACATTTGTGTGCTGCTCAGGATGATAGATGACCTAAGTGCAGGCTGATTACTGTCTTGGGATGGATAGCGAGCTAATGCAGGAGAGTCAGCAGTTTGTAAATCTATTACCAACATCTTGGATGAATCTGACCTTTACAGCGCCAGAGTAGATGACAATACAATACGTTGATACCAAGGACTAGCTCCCAGGAAAGTTTGTACTTCATTTTGAATAAAATTTTAATGATGAACCAATAGCTGATGCTATAGTTACCCAGAGACTTTCATTTTTGTATTTTACTGGAACAGCATATTTCACATATGGGAAGACAAATATATATCTTGTCTTAACAGCTATTTTTTTTTCTTAGAATACATATGGCTATATATTTGGTAAACTTTAGTGATTTTTTCATCCCCATTTTTAAGTGTTCTCTGTTATTTCATTGTTTTCTTTACTTTCATTGTTTTCATTCACAGACTTGCTATTTCTGCCTTCTGAGAAAACATGCACTTTTTAAAAAATAGATGTGAGGCCCTTTATGGTGGCACAGTGGATTATAGCACAGAATTCTGAAGCTCTACACAGCCACTGCAGCATAAGTTCCATCCCTGGCCAAGGAGGTGATCACATGGTATGGTAGACCTCTCCTGATCTGCCCGCTGCTCCCCTCAGCAGTGTATTTCAGTTGATCTACTTGTTCTGCTCCCTACTCTGTCTCTGGTATATCTTCTCACCACCCCCCACACACATCTGGCCTGTACCCCTGTTCTTGTATACAAAAGTAAATAAATCTTTAAAAAAAATAGATGTGAAACTACATACCTGAACATGAGATCTTTGCCTGTGAAATTCCAATTTATTCATTTTTGTTTTGACCCATTCCACTTTGAATATAGCTCAATTCATATGAATTCCTTATTTTTCAAAATTATTCATTCTCTTTTGTCCTTCCTATACATGGATATCGCTCAGAAAAAAGAAAAAAAAAGAAATAGGCTTTGAGATTGATGAGGTGATTCTCTAAAGACTGGTGCAGGGGACCACGTTACAGATCTCAATTTGGTGGTGGTTACTGTCACTTACTCTTCCGAGTACATTCAATCTCCCTTGAAATCATTTCACTACTTCATGTGTCTTTGGCCAGGTCATACAATCCCAGAGCTTGCTTTTCACGTAAAACAATTCAAACCTACTTACCCATATAGATCTGGCTCAAATACTGTTCTCCACTAGCTTCATGTTCGCTACCCTTCCCTGCCTTGTACTCACCTCCATAGAAGAGACCGTCTTAGCTCCTCTTCTACTTTACCTTTGGTATCTTTCTTTCATTCTTTCTTTTTTTAAGATTTAGTTATTTATGCATCCAGAATTGGGGGCCAAGCCAGAGGTGCAAAGTTGGGAAGAGGATTCACTAGAGCCAGAGTGGGAAGCAGAACAGGCAGATTAACAAAGTACACTGCTGAGGAGAGCAGTGGGCAAGACAGGAGAGGTCTGCCACACCATGTGGATCACGTCCAGGGCAGGGGATTGAACTCACACTGAAGTGACTGCAGCTAGCTTGTAGTGCTGTGCCCTAACCCGTTGCATCACCAGGAAGGGCCATCCTTTGGCATCTTTCTAACAGTTCTGCCAAGCATGATTTTACTTGATGTCTGTCTTTGTTCACTAGATCCTGGGTCCCAGAATTCACTGCCAAAGTAGTGTCTCACTCTCTTGGAGACAACCTCCTATGGGTGTTTTTCACCACACAGCTTTTTGCTTTCAGCAGCATCTCCTGCTCTCACCCAGGTAGGCTTTTAGTGAACCAGATGTAACTCACTAACTATATTCATATATATAATAACCAACTAACTATACTATATACATATAACTAAATATAAATATAGATCTATAGAGATATTTTATATATATGTATATATATACTATGAGATGTTATATATAATATATAGAGAGGTCTAGTATCAAATTATCCTATTATGCATCCTAACTATCAACTTCCTCTTGCTTGATTACTTACTACTTGGTTTCAAGCAAGTAATTCTCCATGCCTCAATTACTTCATGTCTAAAGTGAGCTGATGATAATGCCTCCTTGCAGGGGTACTATAAAGTTTATCTTGAATATTCACAGTTTAGAACAGAACCAGAAACATAGGAGACGATCCTTGTTAGCTATCATAATATTTAAATAATAGTAATAATTTAAATAACAAGTAGAAAGTTCTGAGTCAATATAGCCAACATTTAAAATGTCCTAAGGAAAGGTGGCCAACATGAATGGCTTTCATCTATTTTTATAGATAAATTAATGTGGAGGTTCATAACAATTAAAGTTGGTTTGAGGAAAGACACTATAATACTTTTCTCCTGTGTAAATTCTCTCTGAATCTCACTTCATGAGAAATAGCCATTATTTCTACTACTGTAGATTTTTAACATATCATAAGAACTAGTTATGAAATATGTTATTTATTTTCTATTTCCTGTGCAAGCTCCTAAACCCTGGAGGAAAACTGAAGATGACACTAATTTTTTTATTAATCTTTTAAAGTATAAATGATTTGTTAGGCCAGTATAAATTTGTATGGCTCCTCATATCATTTTTTATGCTTCTGTGAATTGGAACTAACTTATAAAGACCCTGAAGCAATGTATTAACCAGCTTCTTCTCTAAAAAACCAAGTTGTCTTTATTAGTATTGCATCCCAGATTGAAGGGAAAGCTCTATTTATTCATTCACAAGGAAGAATTCTCCAAGAGTTAAGGGTTTGACTTTTTCACTAACTGGTTAGGTCATCTATTGTCTTTGGATGTTACGCCATAGTCTCAAATTAACTGGCAGTGTTTTACATTGACTCACCAAGGAATTTTTCTTGTTCCTTCATCTTCTAAAGTAAATGAATAATGAATGTCCAGTCACCAAAATTACAGCTCACTTGAAGTTATTTTTACCATGCTGAGCTATTCTAGTGGTATACCTAATCAAATTGGAAATTGGAAAATTTTGCTACTCAGGGAATTTTTATGCATAAAAATTTAATAATTTAGTTACCAGCACCTCTGGGCAAAATAAATCCCTAACTAGGCCCTTGCTGGCAAAATCACAGCCAATTATAATATTTGAAACTTAATGCTTGTCTCTTCCCCACCCAACCCCTTTCCACCAAACTGTTGAAGTTGTCCATAGGAAAATGAAGGGCTCAGGACATTTTGAAAACATTGTTTCATTACCACAAGTGATTTCTTGAAGACCTGTGTAAAGTTTTCTAAATTCGTGGTTTTGCTTGATGCTTTATGGGGAGGAAGAAAATAAGGGAAACAAAACCATTGTAAATTGGCTAATATTATCCCACTCTGACTCCCAGGCCTTCATTAACTCTTGTACCACAATTTAGATGAATGGGATTGATCCTCTAAGTTTTAACCATAGCTAAATAAATTGTCTCAAGTTACTATTCTCTATGAATTCCAAAGACCTATGCTAATGATCAGTATTAAACATTTTCAATTTTTTTTTTCATTTGTTGAGCACCTGTTTGTGGAAGCACTGTGTGAGTTGGTTGGGATACATCAGTGAATAAAATGTCCAAGATCTTAGTTGTTATAGGTTGAAGTTCATTGTAGAGGACTTGGGAGTATAAGGAAACAGGCAATAAATGGCATACTTAATAACTAATCCCTTTGGTATGTTAAAAAATTGTATATATTGCATGAAAAAGGATGGGGGAAAGGTTGAAGCTTAAAGTAGTTTGGGATGGAGCCTCCCTGGTGGCCCAATTGATTAAAGTGCAGCATTAAAGTGGCTATCTGCAGCCACTGCGGCATGAGTTCGATCCCCGGTCAGGTAAGTGACCCACATGGTGCAGCAGACCTCTCCTGTCTCCCCGCTGCTTCCCTCAGCAGTGTATTCAGTCAATCTGTCTGTTCTGCTCTCCACTTGGTCTTTGGTGAATCTTCTCAATCCCTACACCTTTGGCTTGTACTCCAGTTCTTATATGAATAAATGAACAAATCTTTAAAGTAGTCTGAGACAAAGTGGCAGAGCTACCAAAATGGTACATCACAAACCCATGTGGGAAATAGAGAAGAGGGGAAGGAAAATAGATACATCTTTATTTTCAGCCCAGAACACCATCAAGGTATTAAAAATACATCTCATCCTTCCTTTCTCTCACTTGTTATAGTACATTTCCTGGCCTTGTCTGTCAGTGATGGCAATAAAACAAATTATAAAAGAAGTGTCTGGGCCCTCACAACCTATGAAATCGTTTCTAATTTAAACTCTTGTGGGAAGCATATTTCCTATTAGTTTTTCCAGTCATTGTAGATGAAGAACACATTGAATGAAATATGCAGCACAATAGAATAGGCACTTATTTGAATCTTTTATTTGTTTAGAATGGCTTCATTCAATCTAAGTAATACAAAGATGCATAAATTCTATGAAACTACAATTGTGTTGGAAGATAGGCCACAGTCAAATAAATGTCTTTAAGAAAATGAGGTGTGTCACATATGCATTCATGTGTAGAAGGGAAATATCACTGTAATTTGGAGCAAGGTCAGGGTTTTCTGGAAAAGTAAGACCAAGATTAAACCTTTGTAATCTTGAATGTGGGGGTGAAGCAAGTGGAGGCCACAGGGGAAGGGACAATGACATCCCATAAAGACACTGAGGCAGAAAGATCAGTGCATCTGGCTGAGGACTTTATGGCTAGGAGTTTTTAGCACCAGATTAACACAAGGACCCACACCCCAAAGTCTTAGATGGGCATTGGAGAAGCAAGTAAGATCGTTTATATTAGACCATTGCAGCCTGCCTAGAGAGGAAGAGCTGGACCAGACAATCCCAGCTACACATGTGGATCCATTGCTTTTCACCTTAGAAAGTAAAATGAAGACTGAAAACAATTATCTCCATAAAGCAGTTACATTAGTCTTCTTCAGTTCTTTTCTTCACTTACATGGATATACTCTACGTCTAGAAGTATTACTTCCGTTCTATGTTACTATGGTCATAGACTTTGGACTTGAATAGGATACCATTTACTCTCTATACCAAGCTGGCTGCATTGGGAAGCTTCCTGGGGTAAGGCAGGATGTTTAGCAACAGAACACACCTATACTTCATTCTTATAGGCAGCCCTGAGAGGCTCATCAGTCTGGGCTCCAGCAGATGTCAATTCCCAGCAGTAGATTCTGTCCACGTGTAACTAAGATTCAGAGGTCGAGTGGTTGGTGAAGTTGACACTGTGTCAAGCTATCTGCTTGCTCTGGTCAGGCCCTCCGCTAGCCCCAAGCCTTCCACTCCCGTGTTTTTGATAGACTTTTTATTACTAACAACCTCTCCAAGAAGCCCACCTCCCTCCCTCCCCTCCATTTCCCCTCCAAAGCCCCACAGCTGAGCCTGCTCCCCTGGCAGTAGCCGCTAAGACCCGGAGAAGCGGAATTTCTCTTTGAAACTCCCCTGCTGCGTGAAGACCAGCGCTGGGCATGCTCAGTAGCCGCCGCGCGTCTCTAGCTGCTCACACTGTACAGACTGCCAGGCAGCCGCGATCCAGGGCTGGAACCTGAGTCCACCCCGCTTTCTCCACCACGACTCGGGGCTTCCAGAAAGACCAAGCGTTAGCCGCTTCTGAACGCTGGGGCCCCCACCCTCCTCCTCTTCCTCCTCTTTCTCGTCCCCCTCTCGTCGGGAAGCGAAGCTGGTGCTTATTTCTGTAGGCGCCACAGATCGCTCTGCAAACCCAAGCGGAGGACCTGCGAATGAATCTCGGAGACCAGAGGATCCTTGCTGGCGGCTCTTTCTAATAACACTTTACCTGAAGTGGGGTCGTGGTGGAGTTTGCCCTCCGCCTCTCGATGCAAACATTATGCGGAGAGCAGTCATCTTCCCTGCGCTGTGCCTGCTTCTTAATCTTCACGCTGCAGGTAAGGAAGGGGTTGCTGTGCGTAGAATTGGAGCTGTGGATGAGGAGGGAAACGGCACATGCTTAAGGACTCTAGGAAAAGCTTGCCTCGCAAAGAAAATCTTAGAAAGGCAAAGCAAAACAGTACTGACAGGGAAAGGGTGAAAAAGTCATACACCTGTTGGAAGACTGGGGTCGAAAACTTAAGGTAAAAATCAGCTCTTGGTTTTTCTTTATCTCACACAAATAACTGAGCATTTTCAACATGAATACAGGTTTGTTTCCTTCCCTTCCCCTGCACCTAGACTCCCCTATTCTGTTTCTAGGCTATGCACTTGGCTGCCAGTTTTTCAGGAGAGAGACAAGACATCCTCTTGGATGTAATCTCTTCTACTGCAGCGGCTACATCTGAAGGTCTATCGTTTTAGAGAGAGCTCGCAGGGATGCATTGGCTGTAACCTGATGGACCACATTTCCGTTCAGATGATCGAAATACTTGGTTCACATTAATGATGCCGCTGCAGGCTCCTTTGGCCCCTTCTCTTGTCACTCTAATTCCTAAACCAATCAGAGGAAGGGAAGATTTAAAATAGGACCCTCTCTTCTATTTCAGCACCATGAACAGCACCTGAGAGCCCCAATCAGTTTCAAAGCTGACAACCCTGGAGAGATTTGATGAGGTCTGGTCAAGAATGACAGCGATCCTACTCCAATATAAATATATTTTATATCAGAACTAATATCAAGTTTTATATGTAAGAAAACCTTAGGAAATACCTGAGGAAATTCATATGCTATGTCGCTATAGCCCCTGTCGTTAGGATACATTCAGCTTCTATGTAATACTCACTTTCTGGACTGAATCCTTTATCTTTTTTTTTTTCCCCACACATATGAGTAAAAATAGAATATGGCAGAGAGATTTTAGGAACCCTACTGCGACAGCAGTTGTCCATGCAGTAGTCCTGTAGCAACCAAATACTAGGTATTTTCCCTGAGTGTGTTTGTGATCAAATTACACACACTCACCCATTCATTCAACTAACATTTATTGAACATATACTATATGTTGTAGGGATAATGAATAAAAATAATTGAGAAATTACAGTGCTCTTGATATCTTGAAAAGACTGGGTGAATCTTTTTCTGAGTATGAAATGAAATACTTTCTTATTTCCAGTTAATGCTATTTTAATGTATTGTGATTCTCTTCAACAAGTATTGTATGGGAACATTAAGGCTGCAATTAAGTACATATATTAATTTCTATTATTATGATGTTAGATTATGGAAATTTTAATAGTTTTTTGGCACCTTTGGAAAACTAAAAAATAGCTATGATTTGGTCATTATTTGCAAACAGCTTCAGTGAATCCTTTTATTACGCATATAATTCTTTTATGTTGAAATATGGGGTAAAAATATATACTGTTGAGTTGAATTTTATATATTTTATTATTTAGTGTAGAACTGAAGCACTGATACAAACATATAAATTTTTAAAAATATTCTGAATTCTTATCAGATTTAGATGATCTATAAAAATATCAGTGTAGTTCTTTTTTAAAATGAACATATCAACAGTTTAGACATCATATTTAATATTTCTTGAGTAATGATAGTTTATAGGCTGTAAGTAAACTTAAAATTTAGCAGGTGGAAAAATTACTAAATTTACAGGGGTGAACATTTGGGATATGAAAAATAGAAGGCTTTTATTCATCAAGGAGAACTCTAGAAGTCTACATTATACCTGGAGCTCTGCCAAAGGGTATATTGCCAAAGACAAACCAATCCACTTCTCCTTTGACTGTAATTATTAAAAAAAAGAAAGAAAAAAGATTATTCAACCAATTTTAATTTAATAAGGCAATGCATTAAAGAGCTATCTGTTTTAGATTTCAGTTGCAACTGCTGTATAAAATTAATTACATTCATTTTTAATATAGTGCTTTCACTAGATATCTTTTCACAGCATATTGCAAGTTTAATATTGTAGTTGCCTTTCCAGTTTCATTTTGAATAGATTTTAATTTTAAACAGCAACTTGTGGGTCACAAGCTGTCAACAGATTAAAATTTTTTAGAGTTATAACATTGTTAAAATTTTTCATTATAATTGAAACAATCACAGATTTCTTCTTATCCAAGTTCTTGTGGGTTTGGGTAATAAGAAAGTGAGTGGTCAGATGGAAGAAGATCACGAATTCACTGATTTTTCTACTTGTTGAATGTCTGAAAGCACCCTTCTCAAGATAGAAACAGATTTTAAGATGAAAAATGAATTCTTTATGTTTAGGCCTCTTTGACTGCAAAGCTAATTGATTAATTTTGGTTATTCTCAGGGTATGACAACTGCTTTGATGGCAGAATTGATGACATGTTAGACCCCTTTAGGGATAGAAGAAATTGACTAACAAGATGTAAGTGCTCTTATTAGCTATAGTAGGAACACTTGACTCCACTATAATCATTCCCCTAGTGATAAGATAGAAAATTGTTTTAATGTGAGTGCCAGCTCTAATTATTTGGTCATAATTGCATTAGATACTATGCCAAAATGGGGAGAAAGCTTCTTATGAACCCTGAATTCTGATGGATGCAAAAGGGAAATCTACTGCAATCTATTTATAATGTGTATGGGGACAAAAAGTGATTGGGGTACAATACTGTGCAATTAACATCTCTAAGTAAGGTAATCCTAATGAATTACTGAGTATGGAACTTGTTAGAGAATCTTGATTCAACTCTGGCCATGGCAGCTGATTTGTATGGAGCTCTTTAACAAGAAAATTTAGTTATTGCCTATATAAGGAAGGAAACTAAGGTCCAATAAATAGTAAATAGTTAAAATAGTTACATTAAATAGGAAAGTGCCAGTTAATGACATAGTCAGGATGAAAAACCATATTTCCAGACCTGTGACTACATATATATACAACCATATTCTTAGTTTGATAGGTGTGACCACTATTTATTTAGCTCTGTTAAATCCTTTTTTACCTAGCAGTATTTATTCCTTACTCTATCTATAGACTAATGGAACACATAAACCTTAGTTGAAAAGATCACTTCTGTATAAAATTAATTACATTCATTTTTAATATAGTGCTTTCACTAGATATCTTTTCACAGCATATTGCAAGTTTAATATTGTTACCCCAACCTTATCACAATAATATGGATGTTTTATATATATAACATATATGGATATTTTATAATATAATATGGATGTTTTATATATATGGATATTTTATAATATAATATGGATGTTTTATATATATAATATATATATGGATATTTTATAATATAATATGGATGTTATATATATATAAAGAGCCATATATATGGCCATATATATATATGATAAGCCATATATATATATGATAAGCCATATATATATATATATACACACATATATATATGGAAGAGTCATAGTTTTTTTTTTCAGTGTGTATTCCCTTTCTTTACTCAAATAACCATGTTCTTTTTCAGTAGATTCTATTTATTGGATAATATTTGTAAACAAGTAAAAAGGCTTTGTAATATCTTACAAATGTCATGTGAAGACTTTTTCATAATAATGCCTTGAGTTTAAAAAAATAACACAAAAGCTGATATTTTCAGTGCATAATTCTGTCCTGAAGTTTTGGAAGGTTTCTTTCAAATTTCCACATTATTTTTACTGTGCAAGTAAAGATACTTCTGATGGAAGTAAAGATACTTCTTTACTTCCAGAGAAGTATATCGTCAATTATTCTAGTCTTCAAGAAAGAAGGGTTCCTATGACCTGACCACGAAGATATGTGAAGTCCACTTGCAGAACCACCACTTTCAAAAGGAAGAGTAGAATGATAAGCAATGCTTCATTATACTTTTAACATTGTAAACTATCTGTTTTCCATAGAGTTCCTTAGGTGTCCAGAATCAGTTATTCCTGTTCAAAATAACTCAATACAGTCTTTCAAATGGCCGGGTTCTATTATATTCTTTTCCATATTATCTCTCTGATTCTTTTTTCTTTTTTCTTTGCCTAAAATATTCTTTCTCCAGGTAGCTCTTTGGATTACTCCCTCAACTTAAGTCTTTACTGAAATGTTACCATTTCATGGAGGTTCTCACTGACTCAGCTTTCATCTTCCCCCTCAAAAATCTCGAATACCTTTTCCCTGCTAATTTCCTCTTTTCCCGGAGGTCCTTCACCACCTACCATATGTTTTTGCTTTTTATTTTTGTTTTTGTTTTTTGCTTATTATTGTTCCCCCTGTAAGCATCATAAAGATACAAACTTTTTCTTTTTTGTTTACTGTGGTGTCTATTATAGATGGAGTCTGCCCTGACTTGCACCTGGAGACAGTGCCCAACAAAATCTACTAAAGAGGCAATATATCTGTTGAGTAAATTGAAATAACAGGTGATGTTTCTGATCTCTCCTTTTTTACATTAAGTTATTTTTGGCACCCATGCAAGACATAGCTAGTCAGCTCAGCAATGTTCAAAATGGACATGCACCGAGATCATTTATTCAAAATTCAAATTGCTGCCCAGAAGCTTTTCATGCACAGACACATGCTATCTCAAAGAGACTTTGCTACCATTATGAACAGATGGGCATCCATGGATGGCCTTGCACAAAAACAGACCTATCAATCAGCTCAATGGCAAAGTCCTTCAAACTGATTGTTAGATAATGTGCAGTTCAAGTGTTCTGCCCAATTAGCAATATTTCACTTCTGATCACATGTCTTGTGCATGAAGGATGGCAGCATGGCATGCAAATAACCAGTTTGCCAGCAGGGTCTGCGGCACTTGAGCAAACCTTTCTGCTTTGGCATTTAAGAGGCTGAGGTATAGTATACTGGAGAGGACACATTTCTAGCACCAGAGACATTGCATATTCTCTTGGCTATCACACCCAGCAACACCTTGTGAAAATTCTGGATGAATTATCCATGTTTATCCTTCTCTTCTTCATTTCTCATTTGTTTCTCTACCCATTTCAATTTTTATTCTACTGTTGACCATAATTAATGGTGACTGATCCTTTTATCAATGATTACTTATGGCATATATCTCATTTGATTTTTTCCATGAATTGAAAAATTGTCTATACTTGATTTCTATGGATATCCATAATTTCCTAACTTCCCTCATATTTCTTCAGTTACTCATCAGTTCATAGGATTCATCTGAGTATTATTTAATGGTTAGTACTCTCTAGAATTTATCTATTTATTTTAATAAGTTCTTTAATAGATAAGAATTTATCTATTTATTTTACATCCTTGTTAATTTTTTTTTTTTAAAGATTTATTTATTTGTGCATACAGAACTGGGGTACAGGCCAGAGGCTCACGGGC
>NW_004567105.1:30863643-30870672 GCF_000260355.1 Condylura cristata
TCTTCCTCTCTCTGCCTCCTCCCCCCACCTCTTCCTTCTCTCATGGATGTTTCAGGTCTATGATAAGCTTTCAATGTTTGATTTTAAAGCTTGTCTTTGACTGACCTTTCATTTGGTTACTCTATGTTTCACACATAAGAGAAACTATTTGGTATTTATCTTTCTCCTGGCTTCTTTCACTTGGCATAAACCCTTCCAGCTTCCTATATTACTACAAATGGCATGTTTGTCCTTTTTGATCAATGAATAATATTCCCTTGTAGCTCTAGAATTTATTTGTTCTTGTTTGTTTTCTTTTTTTTCTCTTTATACAGTCTTCCTGGGTTATTATATTCAAACCTATATATCAAAGATTCCTAAACCCCTATGTCCATCACAGATGTCTCTCTTGTACTTGTCTAATAAGTACAGTCACTAGGCAGTGGTCTTATACTAGTTGTTAATTCTCAGTACTTCTCATCACAGTTGTTTTTATTTCTAAACTTCCTATCATTGTTAATAATACCAAGATTCTACCCATAATCACCTAAGCCTAAAACTAATAACGCACTCTGGATTACTCCTTTGCTATTCTCATATAAAAAGTCACTAAGTCTTCTCTCCAGTACATCTTCTCCACAATACATATTCATATCACTGCCTGGAAATGGCTTCATTTCTATTATAGCATCTTATAGTAATTTTTTAGTAAATCTATCCTTCATTACAATGTCATAGGTAAAACACTATAAACATACCTGATCATAGCCTCTCTTGTAAAATTCTTTCATGCAGCTATTTCCTCTTATATTAGAATAAAATCTAACTCATTAGCATAGCAAATGCTTTCATTATCATTGCTTTCTTGACTACTTCCTAATTTTTCCAACATTCTGTCCTGTTTTGCATACTTCTATCTTATTGAGACCATTTTTCTTTTAGCTTGCCATTCCTCTTAACCTTATCACACTATTTTATTGACCATAAGTACCCATGTTCTGCTTTTTTTTTTTTTTATCTAGGTAGCTCTTTTTCTAACTTTGCTCTTTAGTCAGGCATTATCTACCTTGTGGGTTCTTTCTTTGACCCCTCATTTCATTGAGGTAGCTATCCTTAGTTTTCCTTTTAGGTCTTGTATAATCCCTCTGTTTGTGGATTTAGCATGCATATTGAAATTTTATTTTTAGTACAATAACATTATTGCTATTTTAACTCTCTATATCCATTCTCTAGAGCTGCGCATTGTTAGCTAGCATAGCGTTAATAAATGTTCATATAAATAAGAATAAAGATATCTTAAGTATCTGGCTAAATAAAATTATGATAAATTACATTGATAAAAATATTACATCTCACCCTCATGAGCCAAAATAGTAAGACTGGCTTTACTTCTGCTCTTTTAATCCAATTTACATTTACTGGTTATAAGAAGTAGAAATGGGACAGAAAGCTTTCATTTAAATATAGTCGATGAGTGTATGTTCCATTTTCACTTGCTATTGTGGTGTGGATGTGTGTTAACCTCCTCTGAGATAGGCCTTCCTATATCCTTTTCTATGATGGAAATGAGATTACCCTTATTTGAAAAAAATCAAGGAATTAGATAAAGCTCATAGCATACTTATGCACAAAGGAATGGACCCAGACATCTTAAACCTGATTATCAATGGGTATCATCTATTTTATAATAGTGGGCATGAGCCACTTACATATTCAAACCAGGAGCTTGAGGCAGGGGGGTTAATAGAAACCCAGAAAAGTCTAACTTTCCTGCTTCCTCAAGCACAAACCAAACCATCACAGAGCATTTCTGGGTATGTTAATATATAGCTATCTAATATATAGATATGGATAGGTATTCTCAAAAAGTTACTTTTTTTGAGATGATTGGATCACATATGAAAAAGTCCTTCATTGCCATTAGTTCTAATGATGTCATTTTTTGTTTGATTGTTTTGAAGATTTATTTATTTATGCATACAGAACTGGGGTACAGGCCAGAGGTGCAGGGGCAGTGAGGGGATTCACCAGAGACAGAGTGGGGAACAGAACAGGCCAAGTGATGAAGTACACTGCTGAGGGGAGCAGCAGGCAAGATGGGAGAGCTCTGCCATTCCATGTGGATCACCTCCGGGCCAGGCATCGAGCTCATGCTGAAGTGGCTCTAGCTTCTTATTGCTGGGCTTTAACCCGCTGCACCACCAGGAGTGCCTTGATGTCATGTTTTATGGCAAATTTATTGTTAGATCTTTTAAAAGCTGTTTGTAAAGTTGAAATTAAGAGGTAGAGGAAACCTTGCTTTCCTTTAAAATAGTACTTTGACCTGTGATTTCAATTTGTATCTTCAAAGCCCTCAGAAAATGCTGACGCTTAGGGTAACATTGATGTCTCAACACAACAAACTTTAAGAGCTTTGGAAAAATTAGTGGCAAAATCTTCTTGTAAGATCAAATTTCCTGCTGCTTATTCACTAAGTAATGTAACTATCTGATCTATTGTGGTGATATTTGCCAGAGATTGACAATTATCAATTTATGTTGTAAGCACTGGCACTTTCATTTAAATACTTTTCATTCATAATGGTTACACAGACTTTCCTAGTTATGAAATCTGATTTGATTGTAATTTATTAAGATGTTGATTTGTATTAAAATTTTAGTCACATGGACCAAGAGCAATGCGAATCTTACATGAAATAGTGGTCGTGATCAATACTTCTCGTTGTACTGAAGTAAATGCCAAGTTCCGAGGAGAACTGAATGTTTTCCTCCACTTTACACCTGAAACAATGTCCATTTTCAGACAGTCCTAAACTACTGATTATTTGTAAAAGAGCACTAAGGCAGCAAGACTAAGTTTCTCACACTGATACACAGGCCTCTACAGCAACAGGTACAGACTGAGGCTGCGGCTGTTTGCCTATAGTCATCCAATTTCCGATGGAGACTGGGGAGAAAGGCGGCAATAAGCCTAACTACCCAGGACCAGTGCCCAGCACTGGTGGCTCTTTCTTACCAAGGAAAGATGCACAATACAAAGTGGGCCAAACAAAACCATGGTGATTTAGTCTGAACAACTGTAACTCACTAGTAGAAAGGTGTGGTTTTAGTGTATAAGCAATTTGCTTGTTTTCCCTTATTGGTTTGAGTCAGTTTTTTTGTTTGTTTGTTTGCTTTTTTAATTCTTCCTGGAAGAAAATGAAGTAACTTAGAGAACAGAGAGCTCATTGAAACCTCAGGGGATAGTATGTAATTTTAGATAACCTTTAGCAGAATACTTTAGTAGTTTGGAGCATGGGCACTGAGATCAGTTTCAGCTCCTGGAGTGATCACTTAGATCTGTACCTTAAGGAAAGTCTTTGTAAGACTTTGTAAGACTCTCTTTTCTTTTTTTAAGATTTATTTATTTATACATACAGAACTGGGGTACAGGCCAGAGGTGCAGTGTGTGAAAGGATTCACCAGAGACAGAGTGGGGAGCAGAAGAGGCTGACAGATGAAGTACACTGGTGAGGGGAGCAGCGGGTGGGTCAGGATAGGTCTGCCACACCATGTGGGTCACCTCCGGGGTGGGGGATCAAACTCATGCTGAAGTGGCTTTAACCTCTTAGTGCTGTGCTTTAACCTGCTGCACCACCAGGGAAGGCCCAAGACTCTCCTTTTTTTTTTTTAAAGATTTATTTATTTATACATTCAAGAGCAGGCCCTGTAAGACTCTCCTTTTGAAAATATGGCAATTATATACAATACAATTGTGGTGCTATTGCTGTGTATATGATGTATAGGAAATAATTTTCTTATTAAGTGCCATTTAAGTTTAAGGTATTACTTGATTAGGAGAATGATAAATAGTTAACTGCTACCATGGTTCAACTTTTGTGTTTAAGTCAATGTTGGAGAGGCTTGTGTACTCGACAGATTCTGGATGCCAACTGCCTTTTTGAATTGGGGCTAATGTGCATAATTTTCATTTACTGTAGGCTTGAACCTAACTGAGCATACAGGTTTGTAGTGGCTTGTGAGACTCTGAAAAGCCTATCTATTGCTCTCAGCCACATGAGGCTAGGGAGACAGCACATGTCACTCTCTTTCCAGATCTTTTCCAACACAGTGATCTGCTCCTTATAGGAATAATTGTGAATTATATGGCTCTTCACGAGAAAATTCTTATTTTTCAAAGAATTATGAGAGATCAAGACCTAGCTAATGGTATTAATTTCTAATGATGAATGGAGGAACAGGGCCAGGATGGACTAAAGGTGTCAACCTCAGGGCCTTACTACGTGACACAGAAATCTCTAAATAAAGACAAAGGAGACCAGGGCAGGGAACTCTTGAGGGAAGGAGGCACTGTGCACCTCCTTCTTCACTCTCCTCTTGCCCCCAGTATTTGGGCATTTATGTCTCTGTAGTACAGGTTTTCCAAAAGTAGAGGATCCCTATGACATGCTTCATAAATAAAATGTGAAACTAAGAAGCATCTATCATTCAGTTATATGAAAATTTTTTTAGAACTTGCAGACACAAAAAATAACCTACCAAATCATACCAAATAAATAAAATAAAATAAAAACTCTATTATATTACAAAACAAACCCCCAAAAAAACAGGAATACTCAACCTTTATAAAGGAATTTCCAAGGAAGGAACTTGGAGATGCTGTTCTCATTGCTCACTGCCTCTTGAACAGCTGCTGCAAAACAAATACTGAATGCAAACTCACTTTTCAGTTTTGTCCAAAAGGAAAAATCCTTTCCAGGTTTCTTTAGGTTGGAAAAATGAGCTACTAATATAATTCTATCTTAAAAGCAAAGTGATATAATCCAAGCCTAATGTTCACTTTGCCATTTTTTTTTTAAAGATTTGTTTATTTCTGCATACAGAGCTGGGGTACAGGCCAGAGGTGTGATGGGTGAGAGGATTCACCAGAGATAGAGGGGGGAGCAGAACAGGCAGACTAACGAAGTACACTGCTGAGGGGAGCAGCAGGCGGGTCAGGAAAGGTCTGGTGCACCATGTGTATCACCTCCGGGGTGGGGGATCAAACTCACACTGAAGCAACAGTGGCTTGCTTGCAATGCTGAGCTGTAGCCCGCTGTGTCAAGGAGAGCCCACTTTGTTGTATTTACTAGAATTTCTAGTAAGAGTTCTTTTACTTTGTTTTGTAATTGGAGTCCAGCTTTCAAATCATCTGGACAACTCTTCGATAAAATGATAGAAATAGTTGATAATCCCTGTAACTAGTTGTAAATAATATTTTACTGTCTACATAACAATGCTTGGTATGTAAAAGTTAGATTTTACAAAAGCACTCCTTCATTTGGTAAGTGCTTATAAAACTCAATTCCTATGATTCCTGCAAAGCTTAGTAATTTTCTACTTTCCAGCTATATGATCATTTTCCTTCCCTTCTTCATTTCCCTAGAGGGTATATTTTGATGAAATTTTTTTCTTAAGGAGTGTGTAGAATTTAAGAGAAAAATATTCACTCCAGCATTCTTCTAGCATCTTACTCAGACCTGGTGCAGGTCTGACTGGTTCTTTCTGAGTTGATTGGAATCTGTCTTCTTCCAGCAGAGTCTGAGACCAGTTGCCTTAATCACATTCTTTCTTGCTAATATTTAGGAGGAAATATTTTTTTAAAGATTTATTTATTTATGCATACAGAACTGGGGTATAGGCTAGAGGTGCAGGGGTGGTGAGAGGATTCACCAGAGACAGAGTGGGGAGCAGAGCAGGCAGGTCGACTAAGTACACTGCTGAGTGAAACAGCAGGCGAGAGAGAAGTCTGCTGTGCCATGTGGGTCCCCTCTGAGGATAGGGATCGAACTCACACTGAAACAGCTGTGGCTACCTTGCAGTGCTGCGTTTTAACCCATTGAGTCACCAGGGAGGGCCCAAGAAGGAAATATCTTTAAAACAACATATTAAGTGGTAAGAGATCTAGATTCTACTTTCAGTACTACCTCTAACTCTTCTCCATCTATGTGAATTTACCACATAGATGTCACAGAACTGACAGGTATTTCAAGAAAAACTCACTATGTGTTATATGCTGGTGGGAAAAGTACAATAAAGTGGTTTCATGTTTCCTTGTTTTTTTCCAGCTTTAGTAATTATTTTTCACTTGATAAATACATATTATGGAGCGGAACATCACACAATTATGATAGACTCCTTTGGGACTATGTGACTAGAACTAAATGGTGATGAGAACATGATTCAGAGAACAAAGTTGTCTTTTTACAGTTGTTTACTCTTTCAGGTCTCTTTAGAGAACACCATTTCATCCTTTTTTCCTTCCATAAGTTACTGACACTGATTTAAACACTTGTAAAACAAGGATATATTTTAAGAGGGGGTATGCAAAGCTTTTCTACTGTGTGCCTTCAAAAATTGCTGACATTGAATGTGAAATCATAAATCAACTGGCACTCTTAACGTTGTCACCTCCTACATTTCTCTGTCCTTGGGTAAAGATTTCTTCAGAGGTTATCACGATCATATACAGAATGACTTTTCAATTGTGGAATTTCATGTCTATCAAAATTGGTTATTCTCATGTAAATGTTTCTATTATAAACTTTTTTTTTATTTTAAATGCAGATGAATTTATTTGTCAAGTTACTTACTAAGCAGTCTGTGAGCGAAAATTTATCCCTCAATGGGTGGAGGAAAAAAGCATGAAGAATCTTGCTTTACATCTTACATCAACTTCTGCTCCTGCTTTAACAATTAATTCAACCCTTCTCCATTCTCCCAAAGCCTCTGATCTTTCTACCATTGTCCCCTCTTTCTTATGTGATGATATCAAGTTCAGAGAAAATAAAAACCATCAGAAGATAACTTGCTCAACTTCACCCCCATGGCCCTTAGCATCCCTGATTGTCCTGTCTTCCCTGATACCCCCTTATTACAACAGAAGAAATGCCCCCTTTAAGGGATCACCCTGAGTCCTCACTGCTCTGATGGCCTGCAGAAGCTCAGTCTACCCATTATGTTCCAACATTCTCCTGTATTTTCAGCCTCTTAACTGCCTTTTTTTTTTTTT
>NW_004567105.1:30870972-30877406 GCF_000260355.1 Condylura cristata
AAATTTCTCCTTAGAGAAAAATCAAATCATAACTCCTCTTCTCAATAACACACTGTCATTCTTTTATCACACCCAAACTTCTTGTAAGAGTTGTCCACATCTGCTGCTTTTACTTTGTCTCTTACTCTTCAGTCCAATTAATCTAGCTTTCTTCCCTTCCTCACATGCTGTAAGTACTTTCTGAAGTTTATTGATCATTTTTTATACAGATTTACATTTAGTGGTGAAATACAATTTTTAGCCAAGAAAAAAAAAAGCCTCAAAACATAATACAATATTCTATTGATTTTTGGGGTGAATAAAGTTCCTTATTTAAAAAGTTCTAGAATCTTAAATTTTCTCTATGACTGTCAGTGAGGCCCTACCATGTACTAAATCCTGTATCTGGCATTCTGTGCTTTCATTTAATACCATAACCCTCCTATTTTTTTCATTAAATCTCAAAGAGTTTAATGAGACCCAAATCTCAACTAGGAAGTGACAGTTGCTTCATCTGCAAGTCTTTGGACTCTGTACCATACTAAGCATCTTGATCTTTACAGATAATTTTTTTTAATGTAGTATCCTCAGTATTATTTTACAGTATTAATCCTACAGTATTATTTTGCATTTTGCTTGTTTAATTCAAAGCTACATCCTTTCCAGTGTGGAAAGGACTCTGCTACAACATCTAATTTTTCTCTACTACTGCAATTGTGTTGTTGCCATTGATATCACCTTCTATAATTATATTCCTTCAGCAGTAAAACTAGGAGTGGGGGATGAAAATAGATATTTGTCTGTTTGGCATAAAGCAAAGTTTGTTACATAACAAAGGCTAACAGCACTTCAAACTTTCATATTTTGGAAAAAAGATTTGCCATCTAACTGGGGTTGCATTCTTTAACTGGAGAGTCTGAGAGCTAAACCCAAACAGACATTGCTATACCCATAGGGGGAAACACATTGAAAACTCAAGTTGGAAAATGTTCATTGTTAGTTCATTCTTCTTCTGTCTTCATTGTTCTTCTGTTCTTCTAGAAGCCTCTAGAAGTGAATAGTCTACAATTTTGGGCACATGATGCTAAATGTATTCTTTGAGTTGAGTTTGCCCAGGACCACCAATCAGTAAGTTCTGTGGATCCAAAATTAATTCTCAACCTTTGATGCAGATGATCTGTGAGGTCATCATAAAATACATTTCCACACACAAGGTACCATATATCTTGCTTCATATCTAAAGTGTTTTTGGTTAAAGTGGGGAAAGAATTCAGTTGGCTTGATTCACAATTCAACTGCTAGCCATCCCTCCTGTAGGCAGGTCCACATGGTTGGTGAGGACCCTCCACACCCCACTCATCCGAGCAGCAATAGCTATAGCTCCACTTCCACTCCCAAGATCCATCTCAAATTTACCTCTAACAACACTGGGATGATCCAGAAACATCTGGGCACAAAGCTACTTCTCCTTTTCTAAAACACAGGCTCTGTCAAAACTGCATTGAAGCACTGTGAAACTGTTCACAGCCACCTCATGGGAGGTGAGGTGACCCACATGGTGCAGCAGACCTCTCCTGACCTCTCTTGCTGCTCCTCTCAGCAGTGTATTTTGGTTGATCTGCCTGCTCTGCTCCCTCCTCTGTCTCTGGTGAATATTCTCCCTTTCCCCCACCACACCTCTGGCCTGTACCTCAGTTCTTGTATGCATAAATAAGAACTCTTCCCTTTAGGGGAAAGAAGAAAAGTCTGACTCCTACTTATCTGAACTGTAGTCTCTGGACCTCTGCCTTGTTAACACCATCAAGGACACAGAGCACATTTGTCACTCACCTTTATGCCTTTTTTCCCCACTCACAGATATTTTTTACAGCTGCCTGTAGGTTCCTGCTTCCCAACTTTGGCATGTTATATGAATTTTGACATAGATTCGTGTCAATGCTACTACAGTATAAAAAATTTCATTCACTCAAAAAACAAAGAACAAAAAATCTCCTCCATCCCCCAACCTCTAAACCTTAATCTTTGTTCTTCCATGAATCACTATAAATGTGTATGTATATCAGGAATCACACATTATGTGACTTCTTGCAACTGTTTTCTTTCAGTTAGCCTAATGCCTTTGAGGTCCATCCAAGTTGTTGTGTGGATCAATAGTGCATTCCTTTTTATTGATGAATAATACTCCATTATGTAGATGTGTCATAGTTTGTTTATCTACTCACCCACTGAAGGACATTGAGTTATTTTCATTTGAGGGCAATTATGACTATAGCTGCCACAGAAAAATTGCTTACTGAGTTCTATGTGAACATAAGTTGGGTCATAAAGGAAATATATATTTAAATTTATAAGAAACTGCCAGACAATTTTGTATAGTGCCATACCAATTTTCAAGGCATAAAACTTACAGTTGCTTCAACTCTGAGCATTGTTAATATATTCCCATTTTAACAATTCTAACAGGTGTGTAGTGGCATCTTATCAAGATTTTTTTTTTAAAGATTTATTTATTTGTGCATACAGAACTGGGGTACAGGCCAGAGGTTTAGGGGCGGCAAGAGGCTTCACCAGAGACAGAGTGGGGAGCAGAACAGGCAGATCGACGAAGTACACTGCTGAGGGGAGCAGCGGACGGGTCAGGAGAGCTCTGCTGCCATGTGGATCACCTCCCTGGCCAAGGGTCGAACTCACACTGAAGTTGCTGACGCCATAACCCTCTGCGCCACCAGGGAGGGCCGTTATCAAGATTTTAATATGCATTTCCACATTGGCTAATGAGTTTAGCATGTTTTCATGAACTTGTTTGATTCTTTGATATTCTCTTTAATAAAAAGTATATTCAAGTTTTGGGCCTATCTTTAAATAGGACTATATTTAAATAAGCTCCTTATTTGAGAGTTCTTTATATCTCTGATACCAAATTCTTTCTTGGATATATGAATTATAATTATTTTCTCCCACTGTGTAGTTGCCTTTTTATGTGCTTCACAATTGTCTTTCACAAGCAAGAAGTATTTTATTTTGATCCAGTCCAGTCTATCAATTTTTATTTTATGAATTATAATTTTGGTGTCATATCTAAGAATTCTTTTCCCCTAACCCTAGGTAAGAAAGATTTTCCCCTAAAAATTTTTATAGTTGCACATCATACATTTAAGTCTATGATCTTTTTAAGTTAATCTTCATATAAAGTGTGAAATTTAGATGAACATTCATTTTGTTGCATACTGATGTCCAACAACTCTGCTATCAGTTTGAGAAAGCTATCCTTTATTGTTTTGGCATCTTGTCAAAAATCAGGTAATATTTTCTCTGAATTTATTTTGAACTCTTTTGTTCCACTAATCAAGGTGCCAATGCCTAACTCACAGCATCTTCAATTGTGTACCTTTATATTAATTTACATTAAGTCTTAAAATTCAGCAGCATTATACCTTCAACTATTACTCGCTTCAAAATGGTTTAAGTTATTCTATTTCTTTTACTTTTCTGTGCAAATTTTAGAATGTGTATATCTACTAAAATTTAGTATTTTATTTTAATCTTCATTGTGTAGAGTCTCTTAATTTATTATCATACTATGCCATTTATTTATGTCTTTTAAAGTATTTTTTAAATTTTGTTCATGTTACACTGATACTTAAATATGTTATTTTTTTTGGAATGATTTTTGCAAATTTGTTTAAATTTCAGTTTTCAATTGTCCATTTCTAGGCTATAGAAATTCTATTGATTTTTAGATTGATCTTGTATATGTCAACTTTGTTAAACTTATATATATTCTAGGAACATTTTGGTAGATTCCTTGGGGTTTGAAAAAAAAAAAAAGATAGCCAACAATCTGTAAATAGAACACTTTTTTTTCTTCTTCTCGGGTATGTATTACTCATTTCCTTTCTTTGTCTGATTGCACTGACTAGGACTTTTAGTACCATGTTGCACATGAGTGTTAAGATTTTATCCTTGCCTTATTCTCTATCTTTGATGAAGGTTAGCATTTGGTTCTTCACCATTCAGTATAATGTTACCTGAGGACTTTTGAGAGATGCCATTTATAAGATTGAGAAAGTTCCCTTCTATTTCTAGTTTGCTTATTTTTTTTTAATCATGATTACTTGTGAAATTTGTCAAAGGTTTTTTTCTGCATTAATTGATACAATGTTGTTTTCCATCTTTAGACTGTCAATATGGTGGATTATATTGATTGCTTTTTAAATATTGATGTACTCTTCCCAGGATAAGCTTCACTTCATTATGCTATGTTATTCTCCTCATATGACTCTATAGTCAATTTGCTAATATTTTGTTGAGACTCTCATTTTTGTTCATGGTTGATGTTAATCTGTAGTTTTCTTTTATAATATTGTATCTGTCTTTGTTATGAATATAATCTTGACCTGATAAAATTATTTGAATCGTGCTCCCTCTTCTATTTTCTGGAAAAGGACATGTGAAATTGATGGGCCTCTTTTTCCTTTTAATGTTTAGTGGAATTTTGCCAGTGAAGCCATTTGATCCTGAAAACTTCTTTTTCAGAAAAAAAAAATTTAAATAGAGATTTAATGTCTTTTTAAATTTGGGGACAATGTACATTATTTATCTGCTTTTGGTGTCAGTAGTTTGTGGTTTTTGAGAAACTGGTCATTTCATCAAAATGCTGAATTTATCTGAAAAAGATTGCTCATAGTATTTTCTTAGCTACTGATCTATAGTGATACTTTCCTTTCCTCCTCATAAAGATCACATGTGTTATCTCTACTTCTTTGTCACTCTTGCTAGAGTTTTGTTGAAGAAATCAGCTTTTGTTTCATTGATTTCTCTATTGTTTCTTTTATCAGCATAATAATTTCTGCTTTTAATTTGCTTCTTTGCTGCATGCTTTATTTGCTCTTCTTTTCCCACCTAGTTTCTTAAGTGGAAGCTTCAGGTATGGATTTGAGAACTTCTTTTCCAACGTAAGCAGTTAATGCCATAAATTTTCCTCTAAGCATTGTTTCAATTCCATCCCACAAATCACAATGATGTATTTTCATTTTAGTTTAGTTCAAATCATGTTCTAATTTATCTAGTGAAAACTATTTGCCCCACAGATATTTAGATGCAGGCTATTTAATTTCCAGATGTTTGGAAATAGTTTTATTTTCTTTCTTTGCTAATTTCAAGCTTACGTTTGTTGTGGTCAGAGAATATATTTTGTATAATTTCTGTTCTTTTAAATATGTTAAGTTTGTTTTGTGACTTCAGTTATGGTCTGTTTTGGTGACTGTCTCATGTGCACTGGTGTTCTAGGTTGGCGTGTGTAAGAAATATCGACTAAATCCTGTTGGTTAGTTGCATTGTCGGTTCTCTTAACTTTGACCTTACTAATTTTTACTCTGCTTGTTCTATTATTGAGAAAATAATGTTAAAATTTTTTCTGTAATTGTGGATTTGCCTTCATCCTTTCACTTGGGTCAGTTTTCACGTCATATATTTTTTTCTTTTTTGTGGGTGCATACATATTTAGGATTATTATGTATTCTCATGTAAACCACATTGTACAACATGACTATATGTAATGTCTCTCTTTATCCTTGGTAGTTGTTTTGCTTTAAACCCTATGTTGTTTGATAGTACAGACACCACTTTTTGCAAGTGTGTTACAGGATACTTTGCTTTTCTAAAAGACCTACCTATTTATTGAAAGAAATTTAAAGAGGGTTTTACTTTAAGGACAGAAGCAAAAAGCAAAACCAGCATTCACAGCTTTTGTTTGTGGCGACCATTACAGAAATTTCGTCAGCCCCCCCCCAACCCTTCACCCTCCCAACACCTCACCCCCATACACCCCTGCATCCTGCATCAAGAGCTAACACCCCTGCATCTTGCATCAAGAGCTAACGGAAGCCGCACCACCTCGTTCCTGCCTCGTTCCTGTACAAATTATTCCTGCTTTTACTGTGTGCTAGTTTCATTTAGATTTTGTGATAATGGATATGACTTAGGAGGGGTTTTTTAGGGCCTGGGGATTCTCAATTTTTTTTTCATATAAATCAATAATAATTGTTTCTTTAGTTTATATCATTTTCAGTTTATGAAAGGTTTTTCAGGAAAGCCCTACTTTCAGATACCAGAAACATATCTGCAATAGAGTTGCTGTCATTTTCTTTTGATTAGTGTTTTCATGCTAGACATTTTTTTATCCTTTCACATTAAGCCTATCTATATCATCATATTTGACATGAGTTTCTTGTACATTTACAACTGCATCTGTGTCCGGAGTCAAGAGGGAGAACAGAAAGCGGAATAAGCCGTGGCATCTGGCTTCACTCTCACAGAGCTGCAGTTTCACTGGTAGAAAGGAAGGCTCCATTCTTGCAGAACTTTCTACCCTGCATGCTCACATTAATGGCTAAATCCACTACTGCCACAAGAGTGCTTGTGGCGGAGTGTGGAGAATGGGGGGGGGGGGGGGG
>NW_004567105.1:30877506-30912070 GCF_000260355.1 Condylura cristata
GATCATGTCTTTATGTGGGGGGGGGGGGGGGAGGGGGAATGATGGGAATGCTGCCTCTCAGCGTTGTGAGCTCCTTTTTCCAGAATTTGTGTCTTAGAGCTAGAATATTCCCTCTGGACTCGTGTCTGCAGACACCTCATGTTCAGAATCAGAGAAGGAGGAGATGGTAAACTCACTGTTGACACTGTGAAATCTTGAATTCTATTTTTCCCCCACCAAGCTATTTTCCATTTTCCCCCACCAAGCTATTTTCCATAATCCTCAAATGGCTGGTTTTTGTTTGTTTGTTTGTTTTTTGCATTATCCCAAGTATGAAAGTTTTGTTTAGTGTCTGCAACAAAGCAAGTGATGTTTGCTTTATCTTACCCAGATTTAGAATCTTAAATTTTAAAACCTATAAAATGATATCATTATATTTTTAGACAAAGACTCAACAGTAAAGGGTGATTAGCTTAGTGCTTCTAGAATGCTAGTTCCAAGCCTTTTCTGTGTAGGATCTGGCTCTCTGGATACCCAGGTGCAGGGTCCACTGATAAATTTCAAGTCAGTGAAAACAGTCAGTCTGATTAAACTCCTCAACTCTCAGGGACACTGAACACTAACTGACCATAGACTCGTGTCATGTTCTTTTCATATCACTTTCTTGCAACAGCTCTGATTTTCCTTCCCATACCTCCAACTGCTCCTTAAAAGTATGTCTGAGTTGCAGATTCATTGTCCTTCTCATTCTACAAGATTCTCTGAGCAATCTCAGCTCTCAGTTTTCCATTAGCATACTTGTGGCTTTTCAGTATTTATCTCTAGTCCAGAGGTTCCTCCTGAGTTCCCCATAAACATTTCTCTTGAGACATTTCTGCTTCTATACATTTTAGGCACCACAAACTCACTTTCCTCTCTCAGTAAAGGACATTCTCAAGTAATCAGCTGCCCACTAAAAACAGAATTTTCCTAGAATCTCCACTGTAGCTTTCTTTCCACAACATTAACACAATCATTGAACTAATACATTGTTTTGGTCAATTCCATTACCTTAATAGTTTTGAAGTTCATCTTTTTAAAAAAGGTTTTTTGGGCCCTCCCTGGTGGGTTAAAACGCAGCACTAAGAAGCTAAAGCCACTTCAGCGTGAGTTTGATCCCCACCGTAGAGGTGACCCACATGGTGAGGCAGAACTCTCCTGACCTGCCCGCTGCTCCCCTCAGCAGTGTACTACGTCAGTCAGCCTGTTCTGCTCCCCACTCTGTCTCTGGTGAATCCTCTCACTGCCCCTGCACCTCTGGCTTGTACCCCAGTTCTGTATGCACAAATAAATAAATCTTATCAAAAAATTTTTTAATTTATTTATTCATACAAGAATTGGGGGTACAGGCCAGAGGTTCTGGGGGTGAGAGGATTCACCAGAGACAGAGTGTGGAACAAAACAGACAGATCAACTGAAATTCACTGCTGAGGGGAGCAGCAGGTGAGGTGGGAGAGGTCTGCTGTGCCATGTGTGTCATCTCCCTGGCTGAGATTGAACTCGTGCTGCAGTGGCTGGTGATAGCTTCATAGTGCTAATACTCACCCCTTGTACCTCCAGGGAGGCCCCCTGGAATTCATCTTTATGCTATCTCTACTGCCACCTAGTCTGCCCATTGTCCTGTCATCTAAGATAGCCTACCTGAAACACTTGAACTTATTCTTGCTCCCTTCCACTCCATTTTCTTATATAGCCATGCAATCTTTAAGAAATATAAATTTTCTCTTGTCACTATTTTTCTCAAATCTTGTAAAATTTACAGTTTTTCTAATGATTCACTTCTTAAATGCTTAAAATAATTGTATAACTTCCTGTCCTTCTGAGTATGAAGTGATTCCTCAGAATTGGAAATGAAACAGACATTAGGAACATATGTGATATGAAATTCAGAACAAGTTCACTTAATGTTATTGTCTTGTGACTGTTTTGTTGATGAAGAATGATGTTAAAATGCCTTGGATGCATTTTAACTTTCTGACCTCAGAGGCTCATTCAGTATCTTACCAAAAATAACTTGCTAAATGACTATAGTGTTCTAGAAGAATTTCTACACTTTTGAGAGGTGTGCATTCCCTTCCCTCTTCTCTGAGAAATCTCAGTATAATAATATGAAGAGTAACAATGGTCACCTTGGGGCTAAGAAATAGAATGCACAGACATTTATAAACTAATTTACTTTAATAACCCTCCTCGTTAAAATATAGTTTCTAGTTTAAGGAAAAACACCTTGTATGTTTTAATGAACCTGTGTTTTCTCCTTACCAGCCCTCCTACCAAAAGGAAAAACATAGAATGTTCAGTCATTATAGATATGGAGAACTACAGCTGCCAGGTAATGCTGATACTGCAGGCATATTGTAAAGATTAGTATGTACAAAGGTCTTGCACAGTCTTGCAAGATTTGAAAAGTAAAAGATAAAAAGAAGGAGAATTTGAGAAAAATATTTGTAAAAAAAAGATGTAAGTAGTTTTCAAAGAATAGTATTGGTTCAATTTTTTGTTGCCACCAGTATCAAGGCAGAATCTAGGGAGCCTAGAGTAGCTAGCTATTATTACTTTGTGATATGCTCACTCTGTCATCTTATGTAAAAGATCTTAAGTTTGTCTTTCTAATTGGTATTTCATTTAGTATTATTCTTCAACTCATATGTATTTATTATCTATTTCCTCCTATGATCAATGACAAAGTTACTCAATTCAATGATCATTTACCTAGCAAAAAGAATAAAGATGACTACATCAGTTAGCATATAGATTCAATTGCAGTAACTAAGATATTTAACATAACTGTGGCTAAAACAAGATAGAAAATAACTCCTCCCAGAGAGGTTGAGTTGGAATTCTGGAAGTGGTATATGGTGGCTCCACTTTCTCCAGAGACCTCCTGGTCAGTCGTCTTCTGTCTTATTACTCTACCACCCTTAACCTATGGTGCTCCAATAAAGTTTTCTGCATTTCAGCAAGACAAAAATGAAAGAAAAGACATGTCCATGCCATGTTTATTCACATCCCAATGTCTTGATCTTGAACAAATGATAGCATTTAGTTGTAAGGCAGAGCAGGCTGGGAAATGTATTCTTTATTTGGACAGCCATATTGCTAAGTAAGAAGGAAAAATGTGGGCCCTCCCTAGTGGTGCAGCCTGTTAAAGCACAGCAAGCTAGCTGGTCAAGCTCAATACCCTGCCCCTGTATACCTGGCCTGTACCCCAGTTCTGTACGCATACATAAATAAATCTTCTTAAAAAAAAAAAAAAAGAAGGAAAAATGTTTATTGCTGCACTACTGGAAGTTGCCTTCGTAATTAGGTAACTCAGGTTTCTACAGCCAATCAGCTGAAAATACTCTGAAACATTATTTTAAATAATAGTTAAATATCATAAATGCATGATAAGTATGAAGGAAGAATTATATGAAACTCTGTTTATTAAAGAGATAAAAACTTGAGGACAATATGCTTATCTTATGAGGAACCCAAAGCACACCCAGGAATAGAGCCCTAGGACCTGGATTTAGATAAAGAAGGAAATTCCTGAAAAAGAGAGATAGTAGAATATCTGACAAAGTAGGCAAAAAGATGGAGATTAATGTAACTAGATTCCTTTACAAATCTTAGAGTCTCTTAAAAAAGGAGAATTCTTTTTTCCAGACAATTTTACTTATCTGACTGAAGAAAGACCTTGCTTTTTCTGTTTCTTTCCCTTTTCAGGATGCTATTCTGGAGACAGTGACCACCTTTTGGCAATCCATCAGAAGAGCAGGAAGCCAGCCTTTATTTATCACCATTCACAAGACATTGAAAAGAGTCTGGATATAGCGCCACAAAAGATCTATAAGCACAACTACCGATCTTCCCATGCTCAAATAAGCAAACGCCATCAAATTGTTAATTCAGCATTTCCTAGACCTGCATATGACCCATCTCTTAATCTGTTGGCTTTGGCTGGTCAGGATCTTGAAGTAGAAAATCTTCCAATCCCAGCAGCAAATGTAATTGTGGTGGTAAGTACTGCATAAACCATTGCTGGTGCTTTCTTCTGTATCCTTGCCTGAGAGGGAGGAGGAGGACATTGACGGTGAATAGTTCTTGCATCTCACCCATATTTACCACAGCGCTTCTCATTCTCTGATATTTCTTTGCTTTTACTTGCTTATTATCTGTTTTCTTCCTCTTGAATGTAATCCAATAAAATGGGAACTTTTATCCATATTCTTTGTGCATAACACAGTGCATGGTCCATGATAGGTGTTTTTAAAATATTTGGGGGGGCAGAAATGGATTTAAAAATTGACCTAGGAAGGCCTCACTATTATAGCAGACCATATCCTGAACTGAGCCTCCTGTCTTCTGTTATGATATGCTCTAGGAGAGGCCTTTGTGTCATTTTATGTAAATAAATAGTATAGTTATTGAAGATCTTCTGGTCACTTGACTCAAATTGTAAGAAATGGTGGAACCACTGAAAGGGAGAAGATGTCATTTCAGGGTGGTTTTCTGTCTTAATAACAAACACGATGTCTGGGGATTGATGGCTGGTGTTTCTAATATCACTGAGCAAGTATCAACCTTCATGAATGAAGATGATATGATGGTCCATGGCTTATGTTTTTAGGTTTAGAACCTAGGTCGTTACTTCTCAATTTGTGGAGTTCTGATAGTTTAAAAGACTTACTGGGGTTGACACCTTATTTTAATTATTGTTCTTCTCAAGTTCAAAATCATAAAAGAGAATCTATCTAGCTATATGATTGTTATTGCACTTCTGTCCAAAATATAATCAAATGTCCTAACTTTTAAGGCCAAAATGAGTCAATGAAAAGGTTTGCAGTGAAATAATCTCTTTATACATCAACTCCAATCAATTTTAACAAGTTTTTCTTCTTTAATTTTTTAAAAATAGACTACACGCCAGAATACATTACCAGTGTCAAGAATCAAAAACCCATTCATTAATGTCTTCAACTAGCATACACTATTTTTGATTCACTCATAATTTGGGGTATCTAGAAATAGTCTCTGATTTTTACTTTGGAAATGTCTAAGGGTAAATGTCAGTAATTCAATAAGTAACAAATTGAGAACACAGGATGAGCACTCATGAGAAAATATGTGGGTCATTTGGCCTCCTAAAATACTTGAACATATTTTCTGCATTTCTATGAGTAACAGATGTTCTGAAGGTGAAAGCCATGTACTCTGCCTATTCACTGAAGATAAATGATGTTAATGATGTCGCTGTATTTGGATATGCCTGTGCTAATGCAAGGGGTCACGGGAGACATTTTCCCCTCCCGTGACCATCATATACCCATAGTCATCAACTCTTATACTCACTTTGAATTACGGTTCAAGAGGTTGGTTCTATCTTGCAATGTCATGTACTAACTAGTTTAATTATGGCATCAATGAGGAATTTTGGCAGGTCATTCACTTTTGCTTTATAATTTAGAGATTCATAAAGAAGCTTTTTGTGTGTGTTTGGGGGGAGGGTGATGATTACATGGAAGCAATAGTTAGTTTTTCTACATTAGTCTATTGTCTGGAACTGGTCTCTATGCTGTGGTTTTGGAAGCTTACAACAACGCTAATTCTAATGTTCCCTGTAACCCACTTACTGTCACTTACATTCATGGTGATTTAGGAGGAAAACCAAGTATGTGGGTTTTTCTAAAAATATGTTAATTGTGCTCAGTTTACTAAAAAGATAGAGGGTCAACATCATTCAGTTATCAACTGGTTTGAAAGTTCATTCTGTCCATAAAAGAGATTGAAGAATGGAATGTAAGGGAAAAGGGAGATATTTTGAGATTGCTAAATGACTTTGGTGGCATAAATGGCATGTGTTTGTGTGACTAGGATATACAAGTATAAGAAATATATGTCATACATATTAAAACTATATATGTATGTGTGTAATATATATGCATGGTATATATAACCTTTATATGTGCCAGATCAATTCATATATGTGTGTAGGTATATGTATGCAAATACACATATACAACTTCTCTGCACCAAGTTTAATTTATATATATATATATATATATATATATATATAAGTGTATATATGTATAAAACATGTTATAATATAGCATATTATAAATGCACACATACACATACTTGAGACCATGCTGGTTGAGGTATATTACTGTGGCACCACAGAATTACTTTGTAGCTGAGTTTATAAAGTGAACGATGTTAGTAAGTATCAATTTCCTGAATTAGGGAAATTATTGAATTTTTTTCTTTTAGCTACAATAGAAAAGTCAATTCTGTTCTGCAAAGGGGAGGGGAGAGAAAAATGGAAGAAGAAGGAAGGGAAGGAGAGAGGGAGGGGAGAGGTGGGAAAAGAGGAAAAGAGGACAGTGTTGAAAGCAGTGGGAAGACTTCTTTGAGTACATAAAATGATAAGGAGTTTCCAGGAGGCTAAGATGCCGGTTGCAGAGTTCCTAAAATAAAGCTCATCTTGTTCACTACTCACTTAGACTAGCAACAGACACATCACTAGACTATTCTACTCCTTAGTCCTTAATATGAAGGTTTTTAGGATGTAAAAGAAAAGAGTGAAGGGAGACATGACAGTGGGATAAGATTACTCATCATGTGATGTTGGCACAACTGAGTAGCTATTTGACAAAAGTTAATTATGACTTTGTGTATATAGTGTATTCCGAATCATGCCATGACTCCATAACCATTACAAAAATCCTATGACGGTCACCAATTCCTTAACTCCTTTTCTTATTTCATCATTCCACCTGTCCTTCTCTTATCAACTGACTAGTCTGCACCCACCATTTCCCACTTTTGTCTGAATGATCTGCAGCAAATGTAAATCAGACCATAACACTACGCCCCTTCTGTGCCCCCTCACACTCCCCATCCCCAGCCTTTTCTTTCCCATAGGGATGAAACCCAAACACTTCCTTTTGCCAGGATGTAAATCATCTTACATCAGCTGGGATCCAATATCCCAAAACCGTTCCCCACAGATTCCTGACTCCACAATTATGAGAAGAGTTCCAGGAATTTGCATTCAAGAAACATTCTGGGCGGTTCCTGAGTTTTGAGGTACTTAGGAAGGGTAACAGGACAAAGGCTCTAAAAAGATAACAAAGGACACACCTCCTCCTGGTTCTAATAACACACTCACTGTCACAACTATAAACAAAAAGGAGTTTTGGAGCAACCAACAGAAAAAAAGCATATCTATTTTAAATGGGAGAGGAAGAACTCTGAGGAAGAGGTAGAACAGCCAGTTACTGAATGATGGTGCCACACAGCTGCGGGTTGTAGTCAGCAGGGGTCTCTGCTCTGGAGCTAGGGCAAAGTCTTCTCAAGTCTTAGTGCCACAGGGGCTGGCCGGTAGCAGCAGACCACTACCTGGCTGACAACTTTGTCAAGGGCCATTCCCAGGAAAAGCTGGAGAGAGCCCTTGAGTGCTTCCTTTATTAAGGGCTCCCCCAAATTGCTGCTCTGCTCCACTCCTTTCCCAGCAGCCCCCTACCTCCCTGGTTCCCATTCAGACATTACTAATGCACTTCACCTCAGGGCCCTGTGCTGGCATCCCAGGCCTAAGGGGGAAGAGCTTGGTCCTGCACTGGGCTGCTTGTAGTCACGTGGGATGGGGGAGAGGGAGGGTCTGTGTGGTTGGTGTCCAGAGAGGTGCAAAACAATTCTATGGCATATGTAGTAACCTACCATTTAATGCAATGCTGACACTGTTTGCTTGGAGATAGAATCAGATCTCACAGACTGAGATTTCATTCTACAAGACTGGCTCCCCCAGCCCCACTGCCAGTGCTGGGGGCAAGTCTTGGTTGTTATCTGTAGTTCTGACCAGTTGACTGTGAACTGGAGCCTCCATGATCCCCACCTCAGGTTGGATTAATTTGCTAATGCAACACACAGGACTCAGAGTGGTATTTTACTTTTTTACTTACTAGCATACCACTTTATTATAAAAGGGCATCACTGAAACAACAGATGGAAAAGATGCCTGGGCAAAGAGTGGGGAGGGACACAGAGCTGCCAGGCCCTCTGTGGGTACAGGAACACTCCCACCACCTCCAAGTGGTCACCAGGAAGCTCTCTGAATCTCATGATTTACGGTTTTCATGCATTGTTATAGAGGCATGCTTAATACAATCTCTGGCTTCTGTTGATGCATTCAGCCCTCTCCAGGAGTGAAACTGAGTGTTCTAACCTTCCTATCACTTAGCAGCTTCTTCCTACAACCTGCTCCTATCTTTAGGGGTTTTCAAAAGTCCCCTCATCCATTGTACTGTCAGGTGTGGTTGAAATGATTGGTTGCGAATAACCAAAGTTAGTCATTTCACTTTTAATGGCTCTGGACTTGTTTCAAGAACTCAGAACAAAACTCTAAATAGTATAATGTAGTTTACATAGGAAACTACAAGAGCTATTTTCTAGAAACTGGGGATGATGAACAAGTAGGATTTCTTATTATAAATCATAATATCACATCACCCTAACCATTTATCTTCCTCTTTTCATAGGGAGAGTGATCACAGTCCTGTACCTTAAACATATTCCAGATTTCTTTTGAAATATGACAGTATGATCCTGCCATTACTCATATCTCAGCTTGCTTTTCTTACCTGTCTGCTGTATTTGGGCCATTTGAGTCCAGAAGAAGGACATCATTAGCTTTTGTTACCTTTGAATTTAGACTACATAGTCATATGATTTAGTGTTTTAATTGAAAAAATATGTTAATAAAAATAACTTCAAAGTAAAACAAGAAATAAACCCACTTTTTGAGCCAAATGTTCACAGATGGTTTCTAATATATAGGAAAAGATGTATTTGTGGGATTGGTTCGCCTTCCTCCCTGGAAATGATAGCAATATGATACAAATTCCATGAGAACCCAAAGGACTTGGAGAACACAGAATGAGCATCAAGACAGTCAGGACTGAGTATCTGTCTTATCCTTAAATTTCCCTGACCATATTTGTTAATATCATCCAATCAATGTTGATTATTTTGGGGTTTTGTGTGTGTTTATGTCAATAGTTCAGAAAGCCCCCCGCCCACCCCGCTGTCTCATGCTTTCATTGCTGCCCTAGTGAAACTGCGTCATTGATGAATTTGATTTTGTCCTGCAACGAGAATTAGGAACAAGTATATGTTACATCATCATTAAATGTTTGAAGTCATTAAATTGCTTTCTCTCTCTTTTTAGTAACTGATCTTTTAAAATAGGAAACATTGGACAGCAGATAGCACAATCTATATTGAACAGACCCCAGGAGAATTCTTTGGATATAGGATTTAAAAAATCAAGTCATGTTTTATGTTCAAATGAGCAAACACAATTTCTGCATGTATGTAGTGATAGTGACGTCTATATCTTTAACTGTGAATTTTTAAGTTATACGATCAAATGAATAAAATATTTAATAAATCATAAAGTCTATGCAAACTAGACTATCATAAATAGCCAAATTTCTGGTGAGCAAACTAGTAGAACTGAAACATAGAGATTGGGAAAGAGTATAAAGGTGATATCTGCTAGGAATTAAGATGAAGTAGGGCCCTGGATTCAGGCAGCTGAAGATTTTGAATGGATACCTAATCCTTGCTCCTTGAAACATTCATTCATTCAAAATATCATTGAATTCCTCCTATGTTCTGGGCAGTAAAGCAGACTTTAGGTATACAGCAGTGAACAAGATAACTAAAATCACTGCCTTTATGTTATTTACATTCTAATGGGAGAGAGAAACAATTAAACAAATGAACACAATATTTCAGGTGGTAAGTGCAATGAAGAAAACTATAAAAAGAATTATGTGGTAGGAAGAAAGTGACGGGGCTAGATTATATTGCATTTTGAGCGATTCTATTGGCTATTTAGAAATAATTAGGATCTGAATGTAGGTAATGCTCCTAAATAAAAGTCATGTGATAGTAGAATAAATTTGGCATCAGCAGCTGTGTTGAAATCCCAAATCAGATACTCACTAAATGTGTTCCTTCAGTGACTTAACATCTCTGTTTGCCAGTTTCCTTAGTTGTGAGAAAGTAATACACATAATATCCATCCTATGAAATTGTTGTGGGAATTGGATGAGATAAGATTTTTTTTTTAAAAAAAAGCATCACAGTTGACACATCCTTATAAAAAGTGTCTGTTATTATTGGCATTCTATGGGACAATGGAAGATATATCTTTCTGGTCTTAGTACCAAGAATACTTGCATTTCTCTTGAGCCATTGGTTGGCTTATAATTACATCTTTTAAATGCTATGAATCATGTTTCCCTTTTTGTCTTGACTGCTTAAAAGCTGAGAGCCAAATCTGTGGTCTACCTCTATCAAAGATAGAGACGTTTACTGAGTGCCTTATTTACTTGGTGAACTAACCTCATTCTTGGCTGGCTGTTTTCTTTTCTTCACTCATTTTCCTTCTAATTCAATTTCCTCATTTCCTTATTTTTGATTTAATTTTACTTTGGATTATATGTGTTTTTGTAAGCTGCCATAAGTCCTTTCTGTAACATGCCCTGTCTAAACAAATAGTCACTACAGCAAAAGTGCAGTCAGTATGGACAAGTTGAATCTGAATGTTACCCAACAGGAAATCCCCTTACAGGGAAAATTTGTTTATCCATTGGGCTTTAAAGAAATAAGAATATGTATTTCATATGAAAGAGTTACAATGTATATAATGATATGTCTGGCTCATTGCTCAGCAGGTCCCAACTTTAGCCCAGTTTCCACGTCAAATACCAATCTTCATTCTCTATGTGAGCAGTGTAGCTCATTGGGGACACGATTGATTTCGAAGGATGGTTCATAGGCTAATCTGGCCACCAGCTACTAGTCAACATTTCTACTTATTTCTTCCTTTGTCTTGACAGTCACCATAATAAGTGAGCCGGCCAGTTCTTTGGGTTATTTCTAGGAGCAGTGAATTTATTCTACAAAGCATCACATATTGCAGTTCAGCATCACAATCATGATGGTGGAGATGATGCTAAGCAGTGGAGTTGTCAGTTATGTAGCTGATTTATTGTGCTGTTAGGGTAAAAATCCCAGGACTGTAATGAGTTACTTGCCTTTCTATAGCGCTCCGGGGAGTACACTCACACCATAGCTTAAACGCACAGCAGTCTCCCAAGCCATGCATCACACAACCTGAATAGTCACATGTGCCGACCTTGACCAAACCCTGCTTACATCCCATCTCTAGTTATTTGAGTTCTTGATGTCATCTTCCTTCCCTCACCTGCTTTGTTGAGCCAACTGGTACTTCAGTTCCTATGAGCCCAGAGACATGCCTTCTTACTAGTTTTGTCTTTGAACTCAGATCTCACAGTGAGTTTGAACCTCTACTTGCTGATAGCTTTTCATGTTGCCATGGCTGTCTTCTTGTGAAACACCCACCTGCTACATAGACCTGCTCAAAGCCTAACCACCGTCTCCTGTCAGGCAGAATATGCTGACACCTGCTCTAGATTCACCCCATGTCACCTACCCCCAGAAGCAACTTCTTTGCATCTAAGATTTTCAGAAGTAAAATATGTATTGGTTGCCTTTAGAATTTCACCATTAGCTGTATTTTCAGTAGCTTCCATTACAAAGAAGACTTTCAATTTTTTTAAAAAAGTCTTACGACCAAATGTGATTTGACTTATCAATAATCTAATAATTTGCTAAATTATTTTGCAAAAAAAAATAGTTTGTTAGGAAACTTCAGGTAATTACCCTCAAATTTGTTCCTATATACATTCATATACATATATATCTTCATTGGCATTTCTGTCATTCTAAATTATACTGAAAATGGCATACTATATAATTATTTCTCTGTTCCCACCCCCCCTCACTTTCACAAGGATACCTCTTGGAAAGTTTTCCTAAACAATGATCATGACTAATTCTTGTTAATGGTACATAGTGCTTCCCAGTGTGTTTACACCATAATTTATTCAAACATTTTTCTATTAATAGTAATTCACATTGTATTCACCCTTAATTTTGGTCCTATGGGTAATGTTCTAAAGTCATCCTTGTGCATAAGCTGCTATGTGTTAGTGCTTTTCTTCCAGAGGAATACATTCTCAAAAGCATCATTGCTAGGTTTTGGTAATGTATAGCTGGATGTGTTACCCCAAGGATGATAGAAATTACATTTCAACTACTAAGTATTAAATCAGTCACCTCTCCTCCCAATCAGTCATCATGTTATCACTTGTTCTATTAGTGAATGATAGGTGTAAATTTATCTCATTTTTCTTCTAGTTTCTTTAAGAAGCTGCCAAGAATGACTTCCCTCCTGTATGGCTGCTGGTCTGTTGCCTTGTTTTTAATTGCACTGTGCAATCTTTAGCTTTGGGCTTCCTGCTCCTCTCTGCAAATCTCAGCATTCCTGTGCGTCCCTGACTCTTGTGGTCCCTGAACCACACTGCTCCCTTCCACCTACCTGGTTGTCTCAGATGTGTTGGAAAAGTTTGGACTTCTCAACAAGAGGGATAATTTTGCTCAGTACATTTAAATATCAGTCAGCCCCTCCCTGGTGGTGCAGGGTTTAGAGTCTCAGTGCGGTCATGCTATCACCAGCCACTGTGACATGAGTTTCATTCCTGGCTGGCCAGGGTGCTGACCCACATAGAACAGCAGACCTCTCCTGACCCACCCACTGCTCCTCACAGCAGTGGATTTCAGTCAGTCTGCCTGTTCTGCTCCCCACTCTGTCTCTGGTGAATCCTCTGACCCTCCATTCTTGTATGCAAAAATCAATAAAAAATTAAAAATTGTTTTAAACTAAAATTTTAAAAACAAAAATCAGTTCATAGAGTTCTCAGTGAAGACTCCAATGGTACTACTTGATTTTAGTTTGACATTTTAGTTTATTCAGTTCTTAAGGAAAAATTTGCTCCCCCAAAAGATGTCTCTAGTAAATAAATGGCAGTTAAAATGTAGGTCAGTTAAAAGATTGCTGATGTTCTTTTTGTTCACTGCTTTGGATATCAGTGACTGTCTCTGGTATATTCTCATAGCAAAATTGTACCCTAAACAAATGAAAGTAGTGGAGATGGCTCACCTAAGGAGAGAGGATGCACACTAAGCGTGTCCTTGTATACCCAACACTCCCCCCTGGGAACCAAGTTTTGTCAACAGATTCCAGAAATTTTGGTTCCAGAGGAAAAATCCTTCAACCCTCTTAAGACGCATCATCAATCATTTAAATTATTTTTATTTTGAGTTTAGACTCAACAAGGATGAGAGGAGAATGGGTCTCCCACCCCAGGGGAAAGTATTCAAGTGAAGGAGTAGTTCCTGTGCACTAAACACCTACACTCCCCAGTTCTTTGACTGGATTCAGTTGGTATCCCAGGGTTCAGTTGGTATCTCAGACTTCAGTTTGTTTCTCAGGGTTCAATCAGTTTAAACACTGGCAAGCATGAGGATCAAGTTTCAGTTCGAAATCCTGGAAGGCTGGCAGCCTGGTCGACTTCCCACAGTGTGAAGCCTTCCTAGTCCCAACCTCAGGAGGTCCAAATTTATACAAGCACTAGTAGAGATGTTGCAAATAGGAAGAGAAATATGAGGTGATTTGCTTGAGACTGAAAACTCAGCAGGAACCAAAGAATCTTGAGTTATTACCAGTAGGGCTGGCCAGTCTTGGCTCCCTTGGTCAATAAAAGGAAACAGTATGAGGAGAAGGAAAGTCTTTTGAATGATTCATTGACAAATGAGGGGGGCAGCAGACCAGCATCTGAAAGACCACCATCCTGCTCTTTGGCACAGGGCAGGAGTTATCAAGAGTTAAAAAGGATTAGAAGGGGGAGTAAGCAGGGGAGTAAGTGTGTCCATCCTTATGACACAAACGTCTGGTGATTCTGGTCGACGCCAGCTTGCTTTTGCCATGGTCTAGTGGTCACCAATTCTGATGTTATCTCTGCAACAAGGCTCTTTGCCCTTAGGATGTGAAAAACAGGATTTGTTAAGCCTAGAGAAAAAAGACAGAAAATGAGAGTTTTTATCTGGTGAAACAGAGACAAATATTTTGTTGATGCATCAGAATCAGATCATTTGAATCTCACTTTTTTTCAGATGGAAAATATATATATTAACATCCTTTTACTTATCTCAACAATGATTTCTGTGAAGATTAAGTGAGTCAATGCATATGGAAACAGTTTGAAATGTTTATATAATGCAAAATGTCTGATATAAAATTATTTCAAAGCTCAGTGTTGCATTTCTTCTAGTAAGAATATCAGAAATCTCTGAATAGATTGTAATCATCCTCATTTATTAAGCCAGGCAGGCCCTGTCCAATGTCTGTGCACTTGTAAGGGAAATTTCCAGGGGCTCTTCTTGTCACCTCCTTTTTTCTGTTAGTCCCACAATCAATTGACACAGAGAGATTAGCAAGAGAAGATAAATTTAATTGTATATGCATGAAGATGTGTCAGATATGGGACTTAGTGAATGATCAAAATAGCCAGTTTTTATAGCTTTAGACAAAGAAGCAGTGAATCTGGAAAGGAGAGACAGAACAAAGAAATTCTTGAAGATTTTGGTTTGGATGACTACTTTGCTCATTTATGCCAATTCTCATTCCTGTCCATATAGGGGTGTCTCTCCATATCTCACAGTAAGCTACCTTTGATATTTTCTGCTTTCAGACAAAACAGAACAGGAGGATCAGGAAAAAAATCCTATTTTTAGGAGAAAGGGAAGTTTAGGGTTGCATTCATTTACCCCTGTTTCTTTAATTCAAAATAATCAACATGCTACTTGGGCATACTTTGAAGTGATCTGTTCTGGCACTCAGCACACTGAATAGCCATCTTCAAAAAGTCTATTTTATGTGCCATTATGGGATCATCCATTCTATAGAAACAAGAGCAACTACTTTTACAAGCATGCAATCAAAGCTCTTTCTGAACATAAGTTTATTTACATCTATAATTTAGATGGCCTTTAAAATAATAAAATGATCTTAAAATTTATTATCAATCTGGGCCCTCCCTGGTGGCACAGCGGGTTAAAGCACAGCACTAAGAAGCTAAAGCCACTTCCGCATGAGTTCGATCCCCGCCTACCCCGGAGGTGACCCACATGGCGCAGCAGACCTCTCCTGGCCTGCCCGCTGCTCCCCTCAGCAGTGTACTTCATCAGTCAGCCTGTTCGGCTCCCCACTCTGTCTCTGGTGAGTCCTCTCACCGCCCCTGCACCTCTGGCCTGTACCCCAGTTCTGTATGTGCAAATAAATAAATCTTTAAAAAAAAAGTATTATCAATCTAATCAACTTTATTCCTGACTTTGATGAAAAATCTATATAAGTATAGAGTTAAAAAATAAGTTACTTATATTTATTTTCATTGCTTGTTGTTCAAGAAGTCTATTTATTTTTTAAAGATTTATTTATTTATGCATATAGAACTGGGTTACAGGCCAGAGGTGCAGGGGCTGTGAGAGAATTCACCGGAAGCAGAGTGGATATCAGAATAGGCCAACTGACGAAGTACACTGCTGAGTGGAGCAGCAGGCAAGTCAGGAGAGGTCTGCTGCGCCATGTGGATTACTTCTGAGTTGGGGATTGAACTCATGCTGAAGTGGCTTTAGCTTCTTAGTGCTGTGCTTTAACCCGCTGTGCCACCAGAGAGACGTCTATCTTTTAATAAATAGTTTCAACAGAGCCACTCTGAAAGTCAATATCATTACCTCCCTCAATTCTTCCAGTCTTCTCCACTGGCCATTATTAGACTCCTTTGGGGAATGAAGCTAAGGTATGATCTAAGATAATAAGAGATTCCCTGCTCAAAAATATATGTGCTAGCAGTTTGCCACAGTCTAAACTTCCACCAGTAGAGAATAATTAACTCTAATAGTGTCACTGAATTTGTATAATATCTGCAATGAATAAAGTCTTGGAATGCAGTGATACTCAAACCTTAGAGACCCTGCATAATTTTTACTGACATTGCCAACAGAAAATGCCGACCTCCAGCATGCTTTATTGATAATAGTGCGACCATGTATATTGCCATATGTAAAGAGAATAGATGTCTGGTTTTAGCCTAAGGTAACAAATACATCTTCAGATATATAAATTTGCTCATGGTCTAGACTGGGACTTTTCTGGAATGTTCTCTAAGAAGAAATTAGGCCAGGGGCTGAGGGAGATCTGAGTCTGGCTGGGTATAAACACCTAACTGTGGGGGGAGTGGGACTAAGCATAATTTTGAGAAGACAGCTCTGAAGATAAATACCTCCTTTATCCCACTTTTCCCTCAGACTGAGTTTGCTGCTAGTGATGTTTTCCCTCAGACTGAGTTTGCTGCTAGTGATGTTTTTGGCAAAGTGTTCACTAGGCAGAGTTTCACATACTCATAGCTTGTAAGCGAAATTCAGCTCAGCTAAAAGATGAATAGCTAGAGAGACTGGAAAGGAATAGAAAGGGAATGCATTTAAGCGGGGCTCCCCACCCAGTCTGAACAGGCCCTCCCCCTGCTCCTTGCTTTACATTCTTGGTTTGTAAAATCAAATATTTGAGTTTGTGACAATGGTTGCAGACTTCAGAGTCCACTGAAATGTTTAGCCAAGCATTGGTTGTATTTTTAATCCATTCCAAAATTTGTTCATGTCCTTTGCCTGTTTTTTCCCCCCTCAAGCTCAAATCTGTGGATTCAGGCCACTTACAGATCTTCTGCTCAATTAGTGCAGTACTATGCAAAAGCCTTGGTGAAATGTCAGCATGCATCCTTGCAAAGCCTGCGGGCTGCTGAATGCCATAAGTACATGTCTGCAGCTGCTGTAGTGAAGCCCTTTTTAACAAGCATTAGCAACTGTGTGTATATTGGATGTGATGGTTGGCAGGGGGGACTTAAGGGCAGTGGACTTTTCTAGAAGGCTCTCATTCTCTTGACATTTTGATGACAGGAGATTGTATTAGAAATGTAGCACTGTCACAATGTCAGGAGCAGCACCATTCTCTCACTGTCTTTGATCTACTAGGGTATGAAGATCAGACCTAAAGATTTTCATTGTTTTGCTGCCCTTGAGCTGCTAATTTACTAGGCTATGCAGGAAACAGTCTGTTGATAGTGGAGAATCTAGAAAATATAAGGTAACAACAAAGGAATAACAAAAATATTTTCTACATTCTACATTTCAACATTATTGGACTCCTGATATTCACAAGGCACCAGGATAGAGGCTTTCCATCTCTCTATCTTATAACTCTATGTGGTATTATTATTCCCATTTTATTGATAATGATATTGAGGTCCCGGGAGATTGTCACACAAAGAGTAGCTCACCTGATTTAATGATGAGGTTCTTTCCATCATGTGGTTCTTACATCATTTTTTGTAGTCTATTGACTCAGAAAGTTCTGGTAAGGACTGGAAATGGTTGCTAACTATCTGCCTGGGTTAGCCAGAGAATTATTCATGAAGAAGAGGTTGAGGGTCTTCCCATAAACAGTAGGTTCCTCAGAATCAGGGGGCTCTGAAATTTGGGGCCTACGTCTGGTGATAAAATCCCCATCTGATTCTCCCAGAGCCTTTTCTCTCTCTAGACAAGAGGATGCTCAATTTTTTGAGAAAGTCTGTGTTGCCATTTGAGTTTCTATGGCTGTTGCAAAGAATTGCCATGAATAGAGTGGAAAAGACATAAAGTGATTGCTTCAGGATTCTGGAAGTAAGAAGTCCAAATCAGTCTGAGAAGGCCAGTTCCTTCTGGAGACACCCCTTGCCTGACTTGTGCCCCCTTTCTAGTGACAGCATCCTCTCACCTGTCACCCATCATGTGTCCTTCTCTCTGATTCTGATCCTCCCACCTTCCTCTAAGAAGAACCCTTGGGATTATGTTGGAGCCACCTGAATAATCCAAGATGATCTCCTATCATGGATACTCAGCTCCCTCACATCTGCAGAGTAACTTCTGCCATGGGAAGCAGAGCCACAGGTCTGAGGTTAAGACACAGCATCTTTATTCAGCTTCACACAGCCACTGATGCCAGCACTTTCTCCCTTGGCAGTGATACCTCATTTTGGGCTCAGGATCACCCCAGCATCTCCTAGGGTACTGCATCTAGAGTTCCCTTTAAGTGAATGATACTCCTCTAGGCCAGAGTGTGAGGGGAAGCTCATTTGTGCTCCTGTCAAACAGAGCTTGCAATTTGGTGGCCTCAGTGGAGGCAGCTCTCATATATATTTTGAATAGCCTCCAGTGTTTGTTTTTAATTTGTGAATTTTTTACAAAAATTTACATTTCAAGTATTTCTTTAAAAATTGAGAGATCTTGCGCCCTCCCTGGTGGCTCATCAGGTTGAGCTCAGCACTACAAGTTGACCACAGCTGCTTCAGTGCGAGTTCAATCCCCAGCCCCAAAGGTGACCCACATGGTGCGGCAGACCTCTCCTGACCCGCCTGCTGCTCCCCTCAGCAGAGTCCTTCATCAGTCTGCCTGTTCAGCTCTCAAGGCTCCTGCACCCCAGTTCTATGTGCATAAATAAATAAATCTTTAAAAAATACTGAAAAGATCTGGTTGTCCAAAACCAGTTTTAAATGACTGCACAATGGCTTCCCCTTTTAGATAGAATATATGCTGTCTCATTCTCTGTTATTCCTGCTAGTCTCTGATGATGGATTGTACCTGGCCTGTTTATCTCATTTATTTTCATTGCTTGGACTCTAGAGTTCAAATCTCTGGGTCTGCAATCATAGCTACACTCAGGCTATCTAAAACCCAGCATCAGAGTGCATGTTAGAGAAGATTTGTTTAGATTATTTGGGCAGGGACACTCACTTCCTCCATAGATGGAGGAAAACTTTGTTTTGCAGAGAATGAGCCTTGTCACCCAGGATCATGCTAACTCTTGCAGATTGACTAGATGTTCCCTTGGAGTTTCCCTTAGCCCAGTCTTTGATTCACCGACACCTGGCCTGAGCCCCCAATCATCATTTGAATATCCCTCCCATTTTGCTGGCAGTACATTTCCTACTTGTCAGGGGAAAGTGACCATCCTTGTTCTCTTCCTAGAACTGTCTCTTAAATATATCAGTTCCTTGAAATTTAGAATCTAACTTATTCCAAATAAAGACTTGCCTCATCTTTTATGTCCAAAGTCTCAGAGAGTGGTTGGTCTACAGTAGGCAATCAATACCTAATTAGTGACTGAATGAATAAATGATGATAATGTCAATGATATTGATCATAATTACTAACATTTATAAAAAGAAATATTGTATCTATGAATGAGGTTACAATTGCTATCCTAGCAGAGACAAGTTCACTGTGTGTGCTGTCTGCCCCCACTGCCAGACCCTAGAAAAACAACCCTGAGCATGTGATTTTCTGTCCTTGGTCTTAGCTGATAGAGCCACAGGAAGATTCCTAAAGCAAGGCCTGACGATCCTTAGCTGACCAGGAGCCCATGATATGGCCTAATGCAGAGCCCTGCAGGAAACTCTCTAGTCCCTAGCCCTCAGGGGTTTTTTTTTTTTGCTGTTGTTGTTGAGAATTCAGAATGAGAGAAACAATCTGTCTTGGGTTGGCAGTGAACGCTTGACAAGAGTCATGCTAGGAATTAGGGCTGTTTCCCACTTTGTCCACAGACAAGATGATGCAATACAACCACCTGGAGAAGGAGGGGAATCTCAGTTCCTGATTGGCCAATTCCCAGTTATGACTTACATGACGCTTGTCTATTTGGGGATGGCTGTGGATTTACCATTTGTATTCTATATGTAACCTACAGTGTTCTGCTTTGCCTTCATATGAAAGAGACTAACTGTTCCTTATAGTTAAAAATCTTGTCAGGGACATAGCCTTCATCCAAATACTAACATCCTTAATCCAGGATGCAAACAGGAAAGCAGAATTTCATGGATGAGGGGTTGTGGAGAAGTAGTGTGTCCAAAGAAAAGAAGTGTTCTCAGGGCTTCACATACCACAAACTCCAGCAAGACATTCTGAAGCCTTGGGACTCAGCAGTGTAAAGCACCGAATGTTCTCCAACACATCGATGTTATTGGGCTCTTCATTTCAGGCTGGAAAAAAAAATAGTGAAAACACTTTACCCTGTTATGAAGCAAGTGAGAATATTTCACCTTGGTTGAAGCAAGAAGCAATGAAGTTATTGATTCATTAGAACCAGTAGAATGAAAATATTGTTAATTAAACAGAAAGGCACTATTAACATTTGAATAGGCATTTTAGGAATCAACTTGCTAACTTTGAAAAGATTGCATTCATTTTAAAATATGTTTCCTGGAATAGCTACCTTCAAAGTGGATATAATCTTTATAAAATAGCCTTAACCTTAATTTCTCATGAATGGAAAGGCATGCTAGAGGATTAAAGCAGAATAATAGATGGAACACTACATAAAGTAGGACATTCATAAATCATTTATGACTTCCTTGCTCATCAGGACGTGGCTTTTTGAATCTTAATTGAAAACCGATGTGGCTATATCGTTAAAAAAAAGTAAATTGGTTATTCTGATAGCAGACAACGTTTGTTAGGGAGCTAATCTATTTTAGCAGGCTGAGAGCCTTGTATATTAAACATACTTACACATTCATGTTTAGCCACAGGGCTTCATTTAATCCCTGTCATCTTCTGCTCTGTGCACATTGTTTATCTTTTATTTTCATTTTGGACAATGCTAGTTAGATACAATCACGTTGTCATAGTCTATAATTACACATACAAGCAAAAAGTAGGGTTAAACCTTGACTGGGAAATAAGACAATTGTTTAATAACAAGAGACATTCTGCAGCAACCTTGGCATTGAACTGTTCTCACGCTCTCCTATTTCTGGGCTCCTTTCAAGTTTACGTCCTCATTGGCTACCATGGTGAACTCGGGTGTTTGGGAACATTTATTAGATTGCAAAATAAGTTATTATTATGGAAGATAAATAAATTGGATGTCTTCTTTCTTTTCCTTTCTTAAATTAGAGAAGGGAGGGAATGACTGATACCCTTTTGTGTTCTAAATTATTTATTTTTTTCACTTTTACCCTTTCAATTTTCTACCTTTGTTTTCTCCATTAATACAAATAATTAGGCCTACTAACTTTTTAACACAACACTAATTATGATATCTATAAGTCTGTAAAAAAGGTACCATTGACCCTCCCTGGTGGCGCAGCAGGTTAAAGCACAGCACTAAGAAGCTAAAGCCACTTCAGCATGAGTTTGCTCCCCTGTCCCAGAGGTGATCCACATGGCGCGGCAGACCTCTCCTGACCCGCCCGCTGATCCCCTCAGCAGTGTACTTTGTCAATCTGCCTGTTCTGCTCCCCAATCTGTCTCTGGTGAATTCTCTCACTGCCCCTGTACCTCTGGCCTGTACCCATTTCTGTATGCATAAATAAATCTTAAAAAACAATACACAAAAGCAAAAAAAAAATTTTTTTAAAAAGTACCATTATCTTCATTTACAGACGAAGAAATAAGGCTCATGTCATTCACCCACATGTAACTGATCCTGAGTGCAGACTGTTTTAGGGGTGCTAGTGGAGACTATTGTGGAGACATAACTTTGAAGGAGCCCAACAGAAATCTTTCAAGTTCTTGGCCTCTCAGTTGACCTAGAGGTTAAATCTCAGCAATATCACCACTGGCCAAGGGGGTGACCCACATGGCACAGCAGACCTCTCCTGTCTCACCCATTGCTCTTCTCAGCAGTGTATGTCAGTGGATCTGCCTGTTCTGCTCCCACTCTGTTTCTGATGAATCTTCTCACCCCATGCACCTCTGGCCTGTACCCCAGTTCTTCTACAAAAAAAATAAATTAAAAAAAGAAATTTTCAAATTCTTGTAGCTTTTTTGCACACAACTTCACTTTTCCCCAAAGCCAGTGACGATTGCCCTACTTTCTCACTAATTGTAAACTTCATCATGCTGCCTTTGGGTTGTTGTGGGAAATAAAGCGGGAGTCATGAGCAATTCTGATATATTTGCCTTGTGCCCCCACCCTCTGGCCAGATGTCATTCTATTTAAAATTCCTTCCAAATTGAGCATGACAGTCTAAGGATCACTCCACTCAACTTAAATTTACAGCCTAGTTTTGGAATTCAAATTTTATTACTTTAAGACCTCGATTAGTCTACCTGTGTATGTTAGTGGAGCTGTGTTTGAAAGAATCCTCATATAAAGAGAGATTGATGGCCCTTTAATAAGACCCTACATCCTGTAAGCAGATGACTATAATTTGATGGAGACAATGGAGACATCCACTTACCCGAGCTCAGGAGTAAGCAAAGTTCTGCCTGTGACCTGAGTTCAGTGTAACCCAGAACACAGCCCTGACTGTGATCCAGCCTGTCACTCCACAAAGGCTTTGGGAAATTGCAAGGACACCACTGGAGTTCAATCTCTATAAAGGGATTTGGAGCAGAAAAACCCAACCTTCATATGGTTTTATAGATTTCACAATCTGACTGATGACTTCCATAAAAGTTTACCCTATTTTCCATTTGCCAGGCAGTTCTGAAGCTCCACTTTATAGCCACCATATCAAAACATTTGGGAATTTAAAAACTAAGTATACATCAATTCTAAGAATGGGAGTGAACGCATGTGAAACTAATTTTACTGAAATCCACGGCTAGGAAATGGTGTAAGCAAATGCCCTCAGAACTCTGCTGTGAGCTCTCTCTGTCGTTTTCACTAGCAGGCATTTTCTCCCCATGTGGCATCATACCTTTCATTCTCTTTGGGGCCAAGGGGAGCTTCTCTAATGGAGCTTCTGGATCACTGACAGTTTGCATTAGTCTTGCCCTACCCTAAATCCTATTGCACAGAGGACTTCCATTTGTTCAATAAATATTTACTGAGCAATTCTTATGTGTTTTTAAGTCTGGAGATCCAAAACAAAAAGTCCCTGCTCTTATTACAGTGGAAGAAGACAATATATGGATATCATCTCAAGTACTGATAAGTTCTAGAAGAAACCAGAACAGGGCAAGAGCTGTATGGAGAGCTAGTTTACAGACACTGGCCAGAAAAGAGGTTTCACACTGTCGAGTATAATAGGAACTAAATAAATATTTAGTGAGTGCTCATTAACTTGTGCTTTGGGTTTTGTGTGCCTTCATTCTTTGACTACTCAGAACAGTGTAGTCCTTACCCCAAAAGACTGGTTTTAGCATTTATTCTTAAATTCCCATAATGTACTACCTTGGGCTAGGCTTTTAAAAAAGGAAAAATAAATTTTACTAGTTAATAAACTTAAATCTTATCATGGGAGTCTCATAGGTAAATGTGTAATACTGTTGGATTAAATAAATTGAGGCAAGCAAAAATTAAATGAGTTTATTAAAGAATCGATACTGAGGATTCGAGTCTGGGGACAGATTTCAGATAGCCCTAGAAAGCTGTCAGAATTCTGAAGCTCACAGTGAGAATTATGCAGGTTGCACATTCTTGCAAAAAACATTTTCAAGGATCCAGGCAGGTGTTGTGCAAAACAAAACAAAAAATTATCTATTTGATGTTGTCTATGCATTGAGGAAAGCAAAGAGGATCATTAAAATTTTTCTTATTTATTTAAAGCCTTTCTTCTGGGAACTGGGAGTTTTATTTGCCAGGAGACAATGTTTTTATTGCTGCTGATGTAGCTTCTTGGAAAGGCCAGTCAGCCATGCCTGGCTTTTTGGCTTGTGCCTCTTAGCTGAAACTGGGTATCCTTTTAATTGCTGAACTGAGTTTGTAATACAATATATAAGTAGCTATATGTATACAATAGATATGGTCCACTTAATATGAAATATTAATGAAATGCATTTTATTCAAAATGTTAATAAATGCATTAACATTTATTACCCCTAATTACAGCTAATCAATAAATTAATACAATAATATATAATAAAGATACAGTCATACATTAATACATTAATATGAAATATTAATTTGCTGGTATGAATATACTAATAAAGATATATTTTACATTAATGCAGAAGTTTCCAGAACATTTAACTAAATATTCGTACATGAAAGTATTTCTTAGGCATACTGTAGCTTCACAAATGCATTAGATCTTTTGATTTATTCTTAACTGACAGGAACTCTGAATTCCTTAGGTTTTAGTTGTATAATCTAACCTGTGTCAAATAAAGTTATGTAGGATACCATTTAAAAGAGCATTTCTTAAAGGAGTCTGTCCATGTACGCTTGTCATTATGCTGAAAAACTGGAAAAACATTTTGCATAGGAATTGCTTATATGACCTCCATATCCATTTCCTAAGTTTAACTGTTAATTCTGGTTTGCAGTTTCTAAAAGTAACATTTGCCAGCACAAAAGACATTCTGTCATGTGGCATTTAAAAAAGATTCATTCACAGCTCTGGAAACTTTCATTGTGTCTTTTTCCAGAAAGGGATTTTATCAAAGGAAAGACCTGTGAAAATTTTATGAAAGGGAAGAGTCTGAACATAAACCAAGAAGTTTAAAAAGTCAATAATTAGAATGGGACAGGATCAGGATGGAAACAAGGAAGAATGATTACTACAGTAACAGGCAAGAGAATAAATTTGCGACTATCCCTGAAACAGGTGGTTGGAGAAGGGAAGAATCACAGAGTCCTTTTGCCATTAAGAAGATAATAAATCATTTGGGAGAGGAGACTGACATACAAGTCCGCCCTCATTAATGTCAGCATTTCGGTGTAATGAATTTTCTGTCTCACTCTTAGCTTGTTTCCTAGTTTTCAAATAGGAAAAAGAACTAGAAGCCATTACAAAACATTGATTCTATTTCCTGTTCTGCTTCTTGTATCTACAAGCATCTCTAAATCTGTATATCTCCTTCCTCCTCCCTCCAAGTCCCAAAGAAAACATCATTCTTCCATCCATGGTAAATCCTGTGCCCTGGAAACTTAACCCCTTCCACCTCTCAAGAACTTGTTTCCATCAATTACTACCCTTCTACCCAACAGCTTCCACCTCCCGCTTTACTAATATTTTTTACTCAGCCCATAATCATGCTCATATTATAAATCAAAATTGAAAGGTACTAATATTAACAATAATGTTAATTGTTAATCCTTAACAATTAATCCTCTGTCATTTAATGTCGACCCAGGAGATACATATGCGCACACACACGGACACACACGGACACTGGCAAGGAAGAGATTTCAGTGTTCACACTGCTGAGTATAATAGGGACTCAATGAATATTCCACAAGTTGTGCTTTGTGCCTTAATTCTTTGACTACTCGGCACCACATATTTCTTACATACACATATACACACACACATACATATATATATCTTGGGATATGTGAAAAAATACACTCCAGCCCACTCCCTGATGGCCCACTCACTGTTGGAGTGCTGCATTGCAAAGCTAAGCCAAGGCCTGGACGCTTCACTGCGAGTTCAATCCCTGCCCCAGAGGTGATCCACATGGTGGGGCAAACCCCTCCTGACTCGCCTGCTGCTCCCCCTAGCAGTGTAATTTGTCTACCTGCCTGTTCTGCTCCCCTCTGTCTCTGGTGAATCTTCTCACCCCTGCACCTCTGGCCTGTCCCCCATTTTTGTATGCACAAATAAATAAATCTTTAAAAAAGGAAAAAATACTGGTAGCAGGTCAAGAGAATCAAAATTTTTGAATGGCTTACCCCTATTATTGGTAATTAAAAAAAACTCTGGGACCTCCCTGGTGCCACAAGGGGTTAAGACTCAGCTCTATGAAGCTATTAGTAGCCACTGCAGCAGGAGTTTGTTCCCCGACCAAGGAGCTGACTGAGATGGCATAACAGACCTCACCAGCTCCCCTCAGTAGTGTAGTTTCAGCCAACATGCCTGTTCTGCTTCCCACACTGTCTCTGGTGAATCTTCTTACTTGCCCCTACTCCCCTGGCCTACACCTCAGCTCTTGTATTCATAAATAAATAATAAATCTTAAAAAAAAAAAAACTGCTGGTTTTTAATGTGCAGCCAAATGTCGAGAAAAAATGGTGTTTCTTGATCTACATCTCATTTTCCTTTTCCCTTAACATCCAATCTTTTCTGTAACTCTGATTTCTCTTAAGCTTCAAAGAATTTACACACATAACACTTGGAGAATAGAGATCTATTTAGGTGATGGAATTGTAAGTAGTTGGTGAGAGATTGGATATATCCTGGTATAACCAACTTGTGCTTATGACTGTGGTGCAGTTAACTGAGATAAGAAATACTGGGAGAAAATCAGGTTTGAAAGAGGGAAAACATGAACACTGACATTGTAGATGTATTGCATTCAGAGCACCTATATGACAGGCATATAAAGTTCTTTTGTAACCATTGCCCGAAGAGCTAGAGGGGAAGAAAATATTGAAGAATAAAGAATACTGTGGATGAGAATTTTCCTTTATTTGCTAAGTGCACACATTTCATTCTATTACAAGAAGCTTCAAAGATTGTCTCCAACTACCTGTAGTAGTTTCAATTATATCAATTATCCCCAGTATAATTAGAAATTGGAGGAGTTGCAAGACATATGATTAGCTGAGAGTTTTCATATGTTATATGTTGTGAAAGTGGACTTTGGCCTGAAACCTTAGGGAAAAAATCATACCTGCATTTACGCAGCATTTAACACCTGCAGAGTAGTTTCACAACCTGATTTTATTTGATATCTGAAGTATCTCGGTGTGGTGGTCAGGATAAAAGTGACCATCTTTTCATATACAGGGTTGGATCTGAGAGCTTGGCTCGAGATGTCACCCCTGTGGGTTCAGCTGGGGCAGGCATGGAGCTGCTGAACCCAGATCCTTTCTCTCCATCCTGGCTGCCTCCTGGCTGGTTTCTACCTGCAGGGCACACGGAAATTGTGGGTTGTGAGTGGCTCCCCATCTCAATTTGCATTCCTACTGTGCTTCTCCTGCCCCAGAGTTACAGGGCAAGGTCAAGACCATCCCTTAGAAGAGTTCCCTCATTTCACAAGTACTTTTCCTGAACAGCTTTCACAGCTGCTCTGCTTGAGGCTGGAGTGGAGTGGCAATAAACCCTTTCACTGACCCCCTCATAATCATTATTCCTTTAGGGAATGTGTCTAAACTTTAGTCTTGCCTGTGAGTGGTTTTCTAGTTCTATCTTCCTGGATATGAAACAACCATCGCAACTTAGAGGTAGGGAGAGGGAGGAGAGAGATTGATATTCTGCAATTCTGCAAAGAGATGAATAGTTTGTGTAGCATATGTGGAAGAATTTTCTTAGTCCACATTTCTCTATTCCAGCCTAAATTCAGCAGCAGATGTGCTTGGTTTAGATTTCATGGGGCTTTAAAAAAGCATTTCAAATTTGGAAGATTTTCGGCAGAGAATGCACTCTTCAGTTTTCCCTAGGCTCCGTCATAAGTCATTTATTTTTTCTTTTCTACCCCCAAAGGAAATCTGAGTTTGCAACTCCTACTCACACTAATATACTTTGTTGGGTGAAAACAACTAATATTTATTGAGTAACTTCTAGGTAACAAGTACTGTTTTCAATGTTTTACATGCATTAGCTTATTTAATCCTCAAAACAAACTCTAGGTAGATAACTCTTAGCTAACTAGTAGGTGCCATTTCATCATCCCCATTTTTTAAAGTAGAGATACCAGATTTATATCACTTGTCCAGTCACACAGCAGGTAAGTGATAAAGCTGAAATTCAAACCAGACAGTCTGAATCCACAATAAAGTTCTATGCTCAGGTGCTTATTTAGAATGTCAGGTTTTGTGGGATTCATAAAAAGAAGCAGGAAGCAGGGCAGTGGGCATTAAAGGAAGAGAAAGAATAGTGTAAAGTGAGCTGGGGAGTCTCTGAATAGAAGTGAGAGAGCCATGTTCACATAAACAACCTGGAGTCTGAGCCTTTTGAACCTTGAAGACTGCGCTCCTGAAGGCCATGTGCCCATTTCCTTCTGTCCAAATGATTACAAGGAAATATGGCCCAGAAGCTCCTGTAGTTTCTTCTGAATGTCGTCTGTGTCCTTGCGCTACTTAACCTGGTGCAAACGTAGCTTACTCAGTTATATTGGCAGGAGCAAGTGGCTTCCTTCTTAGCAATCCCACCCCTTTCTGCTAGCCCTGAATGTTGCTCACTATCACACTGTAGTTGAATATGATTCCTAAACTACCCCAGCAGTTAAACTGGGGAATTGGATATGGTTATGGGAAGAAAGGGGGAAGGTGAGTAATTCCTTCTCAATAGGTGAATTCAAATTATTTCAATTTTGCTCCTGTCTGCACTTTATTTATTTTAAAGATTTATTTATTTATGCTTACAGACTGGGGTACAAGCCAGAGGTGTGGTGGGTGAGAGGATTCACCAGAGACAGAGTGGGGAGCAGAACAAGCAGCACTGATGAAGCACACTGCTGAGGGGAGCAGTGAGCAGGTCAGGAGAGGTCTGCCACTCCATGTGGGTCAGCTCCCTGGCCCCGGGATCAAACTCATGCTGCAGCGGCTTCAGAGAGCTTCCTAGTATGGTGCTTTAACCCACTGCACCACCAGGGAGAGCCCTGTCTGCACTTTTAGAATGGAAAAGAAGAGAAAAAATTTAGATGATTCCAAGTTTTAAGATAGAATGAGATATGACTCTATGTCTGTTAATAATTATGGTGTTTTTAGCTACTAGATTCCTGGAGGTTTATTGTTAAATTTGGTTTAGCAGAGCCGTTTCCAGCTCCATCCATATTGCTGGTGCATATTTTTAGCCAGAATGTGCTCTGGTGAGGTACTGGATTCTGCAGGTGAATTACTCAGACTGTTATACCGTTTCTCTACTAATCATGGGACATGTGTGGATTGCTTCATCACTGGGTATATCAGTGTGAAGTCTGGGAATTATAGCAGAACCTTCTCATAAGATGGATGTGAGGATTGAACAAGTTAATATATGAAAAACCCTTAGCACAGTAGTTGTAAAGTAACTGTTACCATCATTATTAACAATTATTCTCTTTTTTATGTTCTTGTTCCTTCTCCCATAAAATGAAAGTATAACACACACCTGAAAGGGTCATAGTAAGGAATAAATAAGATAGTGTGAGGCACCTGAACAATAATCATAATTATTATCAGGCATTTAGAGCAGAAATAGACTACACTACTGGGCTGAGAGACCTTCCTTTAAAAACTCCAAGATCCTACCCATAAATCATTGGTTATATACTCCAAGCTCAACATCAAACAGCAGATCTTTCCTGCTCTTTTGTCATGCTGAACATGATATCAGAAAATTAAAGACTATACGCTGGAAGTGCTAAATTCAACCTGTGCTTTGTATGAACAAGAACACCAAAGCCCAGAAAAATAAGGCAATTTCACACCATCACACAGCTTGTTTGCTACAAAGCTAGTTCTTCAATTCAATTACTTAGCTCCTATCTGATATCTCTTCCACTGCACTGTGCTAAAGCTGCCTTTTCCAGTTCTCCCAGTCTATCTGTTGTTTCCTCTGGGACTAACTTAATTTTCTTATAGGGGCTTAGCTTAACATCACTACATATCCAGACTTTTCTGCATGGGTATTCGGTTCCCATTTGATAAGTGTTGAGTAATTCTGAGAGTGATAAGAGTACGAAAAACATTAATCAGGAAGAAAATTATTCTAATAATGCTAAAATAAGGTTATAAGGAGATTGTTAGCTATATCAGGCTTTTACTCTAATTTCAACTTACGTATTTTTTTCTCTATAGTTGGTCATGTTTTTTTTTTATATTCTGACATAAATGAATATATTGAGTAATTGATTAGTCTTAAGTGCCTATAAACTTTACTCTGAATCAGACAATAAAATATTAGTACTATTATCAGGAACAATGCTTCTAATAATTGAGATTTAGGAAGACATGTTACTGATGGGAAAACATCACTAACAGGTTACGGAATCATTTTAGTCAGCATTATATGCAATTCTCTTATTCTGATTTACTGCTGCATGTCTTTTTCTTGAAATGGATCCAAAATTACTTCCCCTCATAGAGTAATTTATTATTATAGTTAAACATTTGAATTAATTTCAAATTTGTGTGAAAAACTCAAATGAATATTTTGTTATAGACTTACAGCAATTTTGTTTATAGATTAAACAAAATTTTCTTTCTTTCTTTGCTATTTCCTTTGTGGAATGATCAAGCTAAAAAGAACAGATCTTAACTGGTAGTCTAAACAGCCCCATGCTTATATATTATAAGGATAAGTAAATTTATCCTCAGTCTAATTTGAGTTAAAGAAAACTGACTAAAAGGGTATTCATTAAATATACATTAAAGGACCAAATGAAACAATTATCTTACTTTTAAAATCTGATTATGAATAATTATTGCTTTTTCCAGATATATAGTTATGTAAATAAATAGATTGATAAGTTTTTTTCATAGAAATATCAAAAAAATTCATTAAAATTTCAACATGAGAGTGGGCCCTCCCTGATAGCACAGCAGGTTAAAGTACAGCTCTACGAAACTAAAGACACTTCAGCACAAGTTCAATTCCCAGCCCCGAAGGTTACCCACATGGCCCGGCAGACCTCTTCTGAACCCCCACTGCTCCCCTCAGCAGTGTACTTTGTCAATCTGCCTCTCCTGCTCCCCACTCTGTCTCTGGTGAATCCTCTCACCACCCCTGCACCTCTGGCCTGTGCCCCAGTTCTATATGCATAAATAAATAAATCTTAAAGATAATTTTTTGAATATGAGAAACCTATTTCCTTTTGCTTATTCCATCCACCAGGTGTCCCTCTTCTCAAACTTAGTGATGTGTTACAACTCCTGTGTCATGCTGTGTCAATTGAAGACACTCGTATTCGCATTGAATAAAATCCACAGATGATCTCACTTGTTTATTTTGGCAACTGCAAAATAACAAAACCTTAACAGCCAAGTCTAAACCCTCTTTCCTGATTTGGATTCCCTCCATGCCATCACTGCTAAATGTGTTCCTGGCCTATTCTTAACTTGTTTCAGTGGGAAAATTACTTCCATTCAAAGCAGAAGATTCTTCACTGCTTAGCTCTGCCTGTTGGGAAATTCTTACAAAAATGTCCTTTTTGTACTTAATGACCACTGTTTGAATTCAACCAATATAAATTATATAAATCACACTTTATCTTTTTCTTGCAAATATAGTCCTCTAAATAATTCAGTCACAAATTTCTACCAGTGTATTCTCTTCTCTAGGTTAAGTACATTGTATTCCCAAAACTCAGTATTGAGTCAATTGTTCAGAACAAGAGACATTTTTCATATAAACACAAAACACAAGGATTTTTACAACGGGTGATAAAGTTATTGGGTTAGATCACAAAATTATATTTAACATATTGAGATGAGATAGAAATTACCTAGGTCAAATAAATATTTGCAAAATAATTAATATTTCCCCCCACAAAAGTAATTTAATAATTGTACTTGGTTGAATGAACACTATAGGAATTTCTAAGATTCAAATAATTTTAAATGTCTATCACACATTCTATCCCAGTGTTTGGGTGTAGCTGTAAGTAATCTGAGTTGTAGATTATTATTTTCCTTTATTCAAAACCTGAGGAAGCAAATAACATTCAAAATACATTTCCATTCTTAAATTATTAGATACTTGTCTAATCTGATCAATATTTAATACATTAATCTGCCTGAACACACATAAGCATATAAGTATCCAGAGGGAATAGAAACCAAGTAATTATTGCAAAAGGAGATTACTCAGTAGCAGTATACTGTCTGTAAAATAAATAATTGTGTTATTTTTAGAGTTCTTTGATGGTTGATTTAAGCCTAAACTGAGTCAACATTCAAACCCTGTTAATTTTCAAGTCATTTCTCCTATTATTTGTAACATGAGTGAGTGGATGTTTCTGGCAACTCATTATAATGACCCGTATGACACAGTGCTATGGAGGATAAGAAAATGATCACGCCTATATGAAATAGGTTTCTGGCTTTAGAATCTCAATGAAAAGATAGGGTATTACAAAATCAACTGAATGCAAATTATTTTCACTGAAAATCATTGTTTATGCAAATCAAGTAAGAAATTGTGTTACAAGTATTGCTACATGGTTCTTTAGAAAGAAATGGAACAAATATTTCTTAAGATGAAAATTCATCAAATTTCTCAACTCTTTCTGGAATTCTGGAATTTTTTCTGGATTCTTTCTGGAATCTCTAGATGTTTCTCTAGTATTTGAAACCACAAGAGTTTGGAACTCAAAAAATCAGCTTGATGTCATTCTTAAAGGAAATAATAGACCTTAAGTAATAAAAACTGTGTACGTATGTGTGTATGCGTATGTGATAGGGATGATTAATCAGGAAGATAACGAGTCATCCCAAAGGGATAGATAAAGCTTTCTATATGTCAATGCTGTGAGTCTGTAGACAAGTCCTACCTAAATGTGTCCTCTGTGATACTGACTTTTCAAAGACAATATAGTACAATTTAGTATTTCTGTTTTTTTTTTTAAAGATTTATTTATTCATACAGAGCAGGGATACAGGCCAGAGCGCAGGGGCAGTGAGAGGATTCACCAGAGCCAGTGGGGAGCAGAACAGGCAGATCAACGAATTACACTGCTGAGGGGAGCAGCAGGCAGGTCAAGAGAGGTCTGCTGTGAGTCACCTTGGACCGGGGATCGAACCAGCACTGAGGCGGCTGTGGCCAGCTTGCAAAGCTCTGTCCTAACCCGTTGCACCATCAGGAGGACCTGCAATTTAGTATTTCTTTCCTGTTTTTCTTTGATTTGTTTTCCTCCCTAAGATAAATGCTCCCAAATATTTTCTCTTTATTTCCAAATTTGGTGTTTTCAGGGGCATTTCCATTCATCCCTGTGTTATTCTTCCTTCACTCATGTGTTCCTTCAACTATCACCCATGGCAGACTCCTCGCAGAAGGACATGAATACCTGGGACACCCCCTGAGTGGCTTTTGAGGTGTTGGGGTGAGCTTTCATGAGAACTCACTGGGGCAGTCCCCTTCCTGCCCATTGACCACTGTCTTCAATTTTACCTCTTTGCCTTTCCCTATCTAGTTTTTCTCCAGCTTTCTTAGTTCTCCCAATCTTCCTTCTTTAGTGTCTAACTCACATCCAATCTCCCTTTTGAAACTTTGATTCCAATATTCCACAAAAATCTTCCTTTTCAATTTCTTCATATAATTCTTACAAAATCTATAGGTTTATACCGTTTGTGTTGATTCTTCTTTTTGATGTTGTTGGTGTGGTCTTATTCTCAACCAAATTCTAATTCCTGAAAGCATGAGATATGATTTCTGTTTCTCTCTTATGTCCCTACCACACCTAGCACAATGCGGTTATACATTGTTAAATTAAATTGCACTGTTCTTTTTTTTTTTTTAAGATTTATTTATTCGTACAGAACTGGGGTACAGGCCAAAGATGCAGAGGGTGAGAGGATTCACCAGAGACAGAGTGGGGAGCAGAACAGGCATATGGACGCAGTACACTGCTGAGGGGAGCAGGGGGCAGGTCAGGAGAGGTCTGCCACGCCATGTGGCCACCTCCTGGCAGGCAGGGATCGAACTCATGCGGAAGTGGCTTACGTTTCTTAGTGCTGTGCTTTAACCGGCTGCGCCACCGGGGAGGGCCCTCACTGTTCTTTTTTTTACTTTCTGTAAATATTTGTCGGCTGATAAATTTTTCCACAGTGGCCAATAAAAATGTATTGCGGCCCTCCCCGGTGGCGCAGCCGGTTAAAGCACAGCACTGAGAATCTAAAGCCGCTTCCGCATGAGTTCAATTCCTGCCTGCCCTGGAGGTGACCCACATGGTGTGGCAGACCTCTCCTGGCCTGCCCGCTGCCCCCCTCAGCAGTGTACTTCGTAGATCTCCCTGTTCTGTTCCCCACTCTGTCTCTGGTGAAGCCTCTCACCGCCCCTGAGCCTCTGGCCTGTACCCCAGTTCTGTATGCACAAATAAATAAATCTTAAAAAAAAAATGTATTGCATTTTTAAGTGACTAATCTTAACATCAATATCCATAAATCTATAAATCAAGTTGAATAGTCAGAGCCTTCATATATAATATAATCAAAACTGATGGTTGACTAATTCAATTCAGTTACAGCAGGAAGTAATAAAAAATTATACACCTTTTAGTGTCATTTTACTTTATTTAGTTTTACTCATATAACATTGAACTCTATTTTACACATGAATGTACTGATTAGAGTGACATATGTCTGTCTTATAAAAACCACTCTCAAAATTGATTGTATTTAATATCCACTTTTGGTTTCTTTAAAATGGAAAGGGTTTGCCCTGAGTTCTTTCCTCAGATTTCCAGGATGATCCATCTTTAACTCTCCCAAGTACTTTCTTGCTTATTGTGTCAGAAGACACAACAGGAATACAGAATCCTAGAATGCTGTTTTTTCTTCTTCTAGCACAATTGTTCAAGCTAAACCTAATTCTATAGCAACTTTTTTAGCAAAATAGTTACCTTGAATCTTGCTTTTTTAACTTTTAGCTTACTTTTCATAGAAGTAGCAGTAATTTGGCTTTTGGTATTCTTTAGTCATTCTACATAAATTTTTAAAAAGTATTTA
>NW_004567105.1:30913175-30967402 GCF_000260355.1 Condylura cristata
AAAAAAAAAAAAAGCACTAGCAACTAGTTACAAATACAGTGTATTTTCATTTCCCTAGAAATTTCTTTAATGGAACTTTCAGAGGAAATATAACTCTATATTCAGAGAAAATATTACCATTGCTGTGTGCTTTAAAAAAAAAAAGTCTCATAAAATTAAATTTAAAGATATGAGACCTGAATGATATTACCTAAAAAAGTTAGCAATGCTAACAGAACTTCAAAGGGGTGTTTACAGAAAGACTTAGCCACACAGTAAGTTTTAGTAGATTGTTTTATAGGTACTTGTGTGTCCATATATACACTCTCATTAAAAAACAAAAGTTAATTGGATTTTGAATTTATAATGAATGCTAATGCCAGGAGGAATTAAATGAACAAATAAAGGCTATTGTATGCTCATCAAAAATCTATTAAATTAGGAGGAAATTTGCCTTTTTTTTATTCAATTTAAATAAAACATTTGGAACAGATTGAATGTTTTAAAATATGATATTCTCTTTTCTAAAATCAGAATTAATGTACACTTTGAACCCATATGTTGTTTTTAATAGATTTTCAATTCCAATGACTTGAAAGTTGAGTAAAGTAAGCTTCTTTACTATACCCAACTTCAAGCATTATTTGTTCAACTATACTATAGTTTCCAGCTATTCTCTATGGTTCCTGATACTCAGAGCCAGGGAATCAAGTTGTAAGACTCAAGAACATGCCAGTTATTTTTAGAAGATCTATCAAGTCAGGGTTAAAAGACCCAGGCAAATGGTAAATGTCATCAGTTTGTGAGGCAAAGGAGATGCTAAATGTGGTAAACAATATAATACCTCTGTAGACAATAGACCTACCCACACCAGATCAGTAAGTTTGATATCAGATCTTCTCATGTCGCAGACTGAGGACATGTATCTTCTGCTGCTGATTCATGGATGATTCACAAAAAGATAGACTGCCTTGTGGTAATTATATGCAATGTGGTAGTCTGTTAGTACAGTGGCATCTCACACCAGTGATCATTGAGTGGGGATGGCATTTCTGGGGTAGAAAAAACTAAGTGCAGGAGTTTCTCCACAACCAAGCAAAGAAAGTTTAGATATTAACATTGTAAGAGAACTTGATTGCAAAGCTCTTTTATCTCAGAGGTAAGTCCAGTTTAATGAAACAAAGCTACAAAAACTCAAGACAGAGGAAGATAGTTTCACCACACTGATCATAATGTGCTTAAAAGCACAGTGACTTCATGGTACCCCTTGGGAATCTGACCTCTGGCCTCATGATTTTGGTGGTTTTTCAGGAATTCACCTTACTCTTAATCTCCTACCATGCTGTGACAAATATTAATATGTTCAAATGGTGACACAAGGACAACTCCTGGCCTTTTCCACATAGCCCCAGACCTTCTGAGAGGGTGAGAAATTTGCCCTGAGTTCTTTCTTCAACTTTCCAGGATGATCCATGTTTAAATCTCCCAAGTGCTTTCTTGACAATGTTCAGAGTCCTCTTGATCTCAGTGCTATCTTGGAAGGAGTTGAGTTAAAGAATTAATCCAGCTGTAGTCAGACCGTCAAAATTAATCTATTTGATTCAGAAATGCTTGTGATAGGTATAATAACCCCGCAAAGATGTCAGGTGCAAAGTACTAAAACCTGTGTATGTATTACTTTACTGACAAAGAGAAAATAACATCCCGATGGAACTAATATTACTAATCAGCTGACTTTAAGATGGGCAGATTATCCCGAGCTTCTGAGGCTAACATTATCACAAGAGCCATTAAAAGTGGAAAAGAGAAGTAGGAGAGGAAATCTGAGTAGCCTGAAGTGATGACTCACCAGAGGTAAAATTTATCAGAGATCCTCTGTGTCTTGTAGGTACTTAAAGTTCAGCATTACAACATCAATACTCTAGTCCGCAGGTGAGGAAATGAGGCAGGTGACAGATTCTATTAGAGGATCTGGGAAGTACTTATAATGAGTAGCTCATTTGCCAGAGTCAAGTTACATCACCATGCCAAACAGCAAAGGAGGCTGAGAAATGTAATCTGTAGATTAGTGGCCACATGCTCTGGTAAAATTTGGAGGAGTCTATTCACTAAAGGAAAACCGAGTGGATGGGAGGGTAGGGTTATTAACAAGTTTGTTGTAAAGTGTTACAACAATCCCTACCAGTAAAGCCAGATTTGCCCCAAGCTTTTAAGTAAGTAGTAGCACTTGACTCCTGCTGTATCTTGCCTGATTTTGATCCATTTCTGACTGCTGGTTTACTGTTTTTATATTCCCTTTTCTTAAGATTTATTTATTTATGCTTACAGAACTGGGGTACAGGGCAGAGGTGTGGGGAGTGAGAGGATTCACCAGAGACAGAGTGGGGAGAAGAACAGGCAGATCTACTGAAACACACTGCTCAGGGGAGCGGCAGGTGGGTCAGAAGAGGTCTGCGTGTCATGTGGGTCAGCTCCCTGGCCGGGGACTGAACTCGTGCTGCAGTGTCTTTGGAGAGCTTCATAGTGAGGTTTTAACCTGTTGTGCCACCAGGGAGGGCCCTGTATTCCCTCTGTGTGTGTGTTTGCACATGTGGCTTTCTTGGCCGTTGCTACCAGGTTGTAGTTTTTTCTTCACTCTGTTCCTGTGATATCATTTTTACTCATTTTGTTATCTAGTTGTCTTTCTCTACCATGATCTATATTTAAGTAGTTGCCTTCCTAGTCAGCCAAATAATCTGGAATCCCAAATAACCCAGTGGTCCTCTTTTACTCTCAAACAGTCTCAACCAGTGACTTGTGACATAAATCAGCTTTATGTTAAAAGTATCAGTAGTTATCCTTTGCCAAAATGCATTAAGGAATATTGACATCAGCAGGTTTTATGTTTTAGTGTTATTGACCTTTAGAATAAAGTTTACTTTCAATAGTGGCCCTAAACAAATTGGGTTGCTTTGAGTCCACATCTGTGTTAGGCAATCAATAGGTACCTCATTCACAAAAACACATCAATCCTAATGTAGATTAGCAGTGATAAGGTACCTCATTCACAAAAACACATCAATCCTAATGTAGAATTAGCAGTGATGTGGATAAAAGTCTGAGAATGCCACCCTTAATGGATTACTTATTCTTGATATCTTTAAGAGGATGTGTTGACATATTGGAATTTCTGTTTGTTTTGCTGAGAAAATAAGGTCCAGGCTCAAGGATCAATCTAAAGAAAGAGACATTTCCAGCTCAAAATTGTTCCCTGTAATGATCAGCAAAAAAAAAAAAAATGAATATATAAACCACATATATGGGGGGTGGAGAATCATGATTCCACCAGGTTGAAGAATTATTTATTTTCTGCTTTTTTTTTTTTTTAAGATTTATTTATTCATACAGAACTGGGGTACAGGCCCGAGATGCGGAGGGTGAGAGAATTCACCAGAGACAGAGTGGGGAGCAGAACAGGCAGATCGACGAAGTACACTGCTGAGGGGAGCAGCGGGTGGGTCAGGAGAGGTCTGCCACGCCATGTGGTCACCTCCGGGGCAGGCGGGAATCGAACTCATGCGGAAGTGGCTTTAGCTTCTCAGTGCAGTGCTTTAACCCGCTGCGCCACCAGGGAGGGCCCACTGCTTTTTTTTTTTAAGATTTATTTATATAGGTATATAAGAACTGAGGTACAGGCCAGAAGCGCAGGGGGTGAGAGATTTCACCAGAGACAGAGTGGGGAGCAGAACAGGTAGGTCCACTGAAATACACTGCTGAGGGGAGCAGTGGGCAGATCAGGAGAGGTCTGCTGTGCCATGTGGGTCATCTTCCTGGCTTGGGATTGATCTCATGCTGCAGTGGCTGTGGAGAACTTTCTAGTGCTGTGCCATTGGGCCATTAGGAAGGGCCCAAGAAATATTTACTTTCTGTCAAAATAGCAATTAGTGTTTATGAAGACAGCAAAATAACCTCAGTGACATAACATAAGAAATAGAAAAGCACTTAGAAATTTTGTAGCCCAGCATTATTCATTTTATTAACTGAAAACTACTTTGAGAGCAGTGGGGAAGTTTTCACTTGGGAAAACCAAAACTGGAACCAGGTTGGGTTCTCAATGCCAAGCACAGTATCTTGAATTTCTTTCTTTTCTTTTCTTTTTTTTTTAAAGATTTTTTTTATTTATGCATACAGAACTGGGGTACAGGCCAGAGGTGCAGGGGCAGTGAGAGGATTCACCAGAGACAGAGTGGGGAGCAGAACAGACAGATCGACGAAGTACACTGCTGAGGGGAGCAGCAGGCAGCTCAGGAGAGGTCTGCAAAGCCATGTGGGTCACCTCCGGGACTGGGGATTGAACTTGCACTAAAGTGGCTGCAGCTAGCTTGCAGTGCTCTGTACTAACCCATAGCGCTGCCAGGGAGGGCCAGTAGTTTGAATTTCTAACTCCAAAGCAATCCCTTGATTTTAAACAGTTCATTCGCCCAGAGATATATGTATCTGAAATGTTTATAAGGACCAAAATTTTCCTGAAATGCTTCTCCTAAAATACTCATACAGACATGGGTAGCAGTTAGGCCATTAGCTCCTTTTCCTGAAGTTACAAACATGACTGGAGCTGGGTCTGTAGACTTTCTGCATATTCTGTTTCCTGTCCAGGCATTCTTTGTAGAGAACAAGAGCCAATTGTTTTGCTGATCCCACCTCTTGAGGTGACATTTTCCAACAGAGAAAATGATAGCATTTTCTTTTTGTTGATCCACAAACAACAGAAGTTTTTATGAAATTTTTAAAAATCTGAATTTTGAATTTTTCTTTAGAAAATCAGACCTGGCAGCATAGAGACTTCTTTCCCATCAGCAATCAGTGGCCACAGCTTCCCAGCACTTCATCTGTTGTTAGAAAGTAGGTTCTCTAATTCATGCCACTCCCAAGCCCTGCCTGCTTTATTCATTTGTATTATTCATCCAGTAAATAGAAGTGTTTATATTTGCAATCCCTACCCCAAAGAAATGCAAACACTTAGGAAATCATTTATCAATGAATTGTAAATTTGATGTATGCACCATGACTTAAATGAGTAATGTTGCTTTCATGAGCAAGATTTCCTACTGTTCTGGCTATTCTATTACTCTCGGCACTAAGAGTAACAAATCCGACAGAATAAAACTATATCTATTTAGATCTTAGAGGAGAACATTAAATCTGGGGAAGACTGATTTTGTTTGACAATGTGAACCGTAAAATTAAATGTGTTGGTGAGAAAGAATAGGCACCCCCAGGTTTTAATGTACAAGAAGAACCCTTTAGCTCAGCTTAAGTGGGAAGAGCCACACCGGGGGAAGTCTTGACCCTACCAAGGACTTTAAGAGTTCTGGGAGGAGGAGCAAGTGTGAGTGAGAGACTGTAAACACGCCCTGAAAGAGCAGATACCTTCTTAGAAAATAAAAGGCTTCCTGTGGTGACATGCAGGTGAGCCAAAAGGGAGGCCTGAAATGACAGCATGTCATCTTCCCCCCTGGCCTAACTCAGCACACCAGCCAAAAGGAAGTGGTAACTCTCATGTGGACCACGCAGGGAGTGAAGACAGAGAGCCGCAGCTGATTGGAGGCTTGGAGCCCTGATTCCCTCTGACCCTGTCTTCCCCACGGGTGGGTTCAAAGAGTGCCTTTCACTGTTCCCTGCAGCCTGGCATTTTGTTACTGAGAATGCCAGAAAAATATTTGGAAGAGTTCATTGAATTTTATTTAACCTACTGAGTAACAGTGATGACTATTGCTTTATTAAGTCTATTGAGTCTTAAAAGTTTGGTAGTGCCTTTGGTGATTGCTAATGAAATGTTCTTAACTCCATTCCTTTTTTTTTTTTTTTAAGATTTATTTATGTATTCATACAGAACTGGGGTACAGGCCAGAGATGCAAAGGGTGAGAGGATTCACCAGGGACAGAGTGGGGAGCAGAACAGGAAGATCGACGAAGTACAGTGCTGAGGGGAGCTTCGGGCGGGTCAGGAGAGGTCTGCCGCACCATGTGGATCTCCTTCACGGCAAGCGGGAGATGGAACTCATGCGGAAGTGGCTTACGTTTCTTAGTGCTGTGCTTTAAACTGCTGCACCTCCAAGGAGGGCCCCCTTAATTCCATTCTTAACCCAAAAGTCAAAAACAGGAATGAACATGTAATTAACATATATATCATTTATTGCTTACAATTTAATGTAGTAGTGCTAAAAATTTGGAGTCTCAGCTGAAGAGGGGGTGATAGTATACATCTGAATCACACAGTTGTAGACCAGTGGTACCTCAGTTTTAAAAAAGATCCACTGCATGGACATAAACAAAAATGAAAAAAAAAAAAGTTTGTATTCTCTTGATTCAAGTTACTACCCACGGCTAAGGGCACTCAAGCAAGTTGTTTAAAATTCTGTGTGCCACATTTTACTTATCTGTAAAATGGGGGTAATAACTGTACTTTCTTCTTAATGTGAAGTTCTAAAGAGCGAAGGCAAGTAAAGTCTTTTAAAAGTGGCTAACACAGAGCCCTCCCTGGTGGTGCAGTGGGTTAAGACACAGCACTAAGAAACTAAAGCCACTTCCACATGAGTTCGATTCCCGCCTGCCCCGGAGGTGACCACATGGCGCGGCAGACCTCTCCTGACCCGCCCGCTGCTCCCCTCAGCAGTGTACTTCGTCGATCTGCCTGTTCTGCTCCCCGCTCTGGCTCTGGTGAATCCTCTTACCCTCCACATCTCTGGCCTGTACCCCAATTCTGTATGAATAAATAAATCTTTAAAAAAAAAGTGGCTAACACAAATATTAGCTATTATCATCACTATATATGTCAGACCTGGGAGAGGTCCTAAATCTCCATTTGTGGACAAATAGATGGGGTCCCTGTTTTCACAGAATTTAAACCAATAATGGGCTATGAAAAGAGAGCTATTTCATAGTTTCCCTCTTTTTTCAAATTTATTTTATTAATGCATACAAGAACTGGAGTGCAGGACAGAGGTGCAGCTGGTGGAAAGATTCACCAGAGACAGAGTGGGGAGCAGAACAGGTGCATCTACTGAAATATGCTGCTGAAGGGAGCAGTGGGTGAGACAGGAGCGGTCTGCTGTGCCATGGAGGTCAGCTCCCTGCCCAGGGATAGAACTCACGCTGCAGTGGCTGCAGACAGCATGATAGTGCTGAGACTTAACCTCTGTTCCATCAGGGTGCCCTCATGGCTACTTTCAATCACTCCAGGAAATTCATTTGGATACACAAAGAGCTCTGAGCCCTTATGGAGGCTTCCCTTATTTCTCTACAAAGAAATCACAACTCTGCACAATGATGCCCTCTTGAGAATTACAGTGTTGACAGCCTGATTGAGTGAGAGACCAGGGTCTGTCTTTTAGATTCAGTGATGCTGGTTTGGCAGCAGTGATGCCTATAGCTGGCAGAGCTACCTGAGCAACCTCAATATGTCACAAGAGCTACCTGAGCAACTTCAACAGGCTGAAGAGATTCATTGCCCTTCCCTGGGAGGGTATCAAAGACAGACTTGGCCATGTGATTTGCTTTGTCAATAATGTAGGAATGAGTGTATTTGTCGCCTGGAGACAGACACTTTAGAAACCAGTGTATATTCTGCTATAATCTTTTCCCCACCTCTGAGGTTATGGATGCACATCAGGGTGAAGCTTCCCTCATTCTGCGTCTCTGGGATTACTATGATGAACAGATCACTCTTTGCACATGGCATGCATGAGTGCAAGTAATTCTCTATCACTGACATTGCTGAAAGTCTGGAGTCACTTGAGCTGCAGCATAACTAATACACCACCCAGTGGTACATGTGTCTGCCGGGAGGGTCAGACCACGCTTTCAAGTCAGCCCTGCTTGCTGTCCAGGAATGTACTTTTTGTTTGGTTTAGGTTGTCGATGATTCCATTGGTGATTCTAGTTTTATGTTTCCCTTAGCATGAATGCTGTGCAGAAAAAGGAGTACTGGGCCTGGAGCCAAATCCCCAGATAAGTCTAGTTCCTTCATAATCTAACTTTGTGATATTCAGCAAGCTGATTAACCAATCCCAGCCTCGATTTTGTTTGCTGAAGTAGGAGAAGTCATACCACAATAGTCACTCAATTTTCACTAAGTGTGTTAGGAAGCATGTCAGTCTGCACCAATATAGTAAAGTATTTTTAGTCCAAGGGCAAAACTGACCTCGCTGAGCCTGTGAAATCCTCAGCTGATGCCACCAATTCACTCAGCCATGACCATACAAGTCAGTACCCCCTGGAATGCTGGTTAGTGAGTGGGGCATCAAGCCATCCTGACCCAAACCCTTCTCTGTCCATGGTTTCACTCAGAGAAATTTGATGACAAATTTTCTTGTTTTTTTTTTTTTCAAAATACACATTTTCTTATGCCAAATAATGGTGCATTCATCTTTGGAAGACAGTGGCTTTGAAATAAAAGCTTAGATCCAACCACCATAACACACACAATTCTGACTTAAATAGCATAGAAAAAAATAGAATCTGCAAGTATTCTCACAAATAATCTCACAGATGTTTTATCAACATGCACAGTGGTTTATAATAGTTTCAGAGTTTCCCTAGTCCTGGAAGACTTGGGTCAGAGTAGAGTTGGGGTTCTGGTACTTCAACATAACTGGCTGCTCTAGGGTCAGATCAGGCTCTCAACTTCAGACCCTGATGTAGAGACTTAAGTGCTTCCTAACAAACTTAGTATACACTAAACAAATATTATGGTATGGCGTCTCTGACTTTAGCAAATAAAATTGAGGCTGGGATTGATTAATCAACTTGCTGAATACCACAAAGTTAGATGGTAGAGTAACTAGATTTCTCTCTGGATTTGGTTCCAGGCCCAGTGCTCCTTGTCCTGCACAACATTCACACTAAAGGAAACTTCCCTGTCATTGTTTCTCAAGTAGACTCTTTCTCGATCTTCCTTTCAGAAAATGTTGCTTGACAGCATACTCTATTGATTCATTCATTTATTCATTCATTTACCAAGTATTTAATGAGTACCTATTATGTGCCAGTCACTGCTCTAGACAAGAAAATGGTAAATATACAAGCTTTGCCCACCTGGAACTTACATGTCCCAGGAAAACTGATGTTCCCTGCTTCCACAGCTATGTATAGGTATTGCTATTACAGTCTAGGTATATAATAGTCACAGGTTTAGATGATCAGGTCCATTAAGAAGTAAAGAGGGCCCTCCCTGGTGGTGCAGCACTACAAGCTAGCCACAGCAGCTTCAGTGGGAGTTGGATCCCAGCCTTGGAGGTGATCCACATGGCGCAGCAGACCTCTCCTGACCCACCCATTGCGCCCCAATGTGTCTGGTGAATCCTCTCACCCACCACCTCTGCACCTCTGGCCTGTACCCCAGTTCTGTATGCATAAATAAATTAATCTTAAAAATAAAAAGAAGCAAAGACACATACCTACATACCTTTGTAAGCTCTATTCTCAGTACCTTGCCTGGTGCTTAGAATACAGAAAGTGTCAATGTGTCTTTTCAATGTGTATATGTCAGGAGTTAGAACTATGTTTAATCCTCAGTTTTCCCCCACCAATAAAAAAAATGAAAATTAAAGACTTTAGTCACATGACACTATCAACAGCTATTCACTAATTGGTTCATTTTGTGAAAATGTATGACCAGATTAATGCTGCTTTAAGCACTGCTCTGCATTTGTTGACAGACTTAGAGGAGATCTGAGGTTGAATAGATATAGAAAATTAGCTAGTGAAAATTAGTATGAAGTACAAGTAAGTACACACAGTTCATATGAGTACTTACAAAATGTAAGTATACACAATGAGAAAGTACTACATATTAAAAGAAATAGTCTTAACATGGCCAAAACTGAGCACAAAAGTGTGTCTCTCAGTGCCCTAGCACAGCCTGTGCTTTATGAAAACTGTTGCACAGAGAGAGAATTGTACAGAGAGAAGAATGAAATGTAGAAAGAGAAAGAGGAAATCAAAGTTCATGTAATTCTTCATCTGAAGATATTTTCTTCTGCTAGTTACTCTATTGTCAAGAGACTTACCTAGACCTACTCTGTGAAATGCAGGAATTTGTATGTAACGAATTCTATGTAGATTGGGAAATGTGTTTCGCCATAAGGGACTCTTGGTTCAAAGGTTGAAGAAATGAAGGATAAGTAAGAGAAAAGGAGAAGGGCCATATCACAAGACAAAAGATGTAGTGACAAGAATAGCTGGCTAGTGATATTCACATCCTCAGCTTCTGTTACCCCCTTCCTCATGTTGAAAAAAGGGGCGCAATTAAACTGTGTTTGATTCAAAAGGAAATGTAACATTCCTTTACTTTATTATTTTTTATGCACATTTTTGTTGGATGCCTACTTTTTATTTACCAAGTACCTAGTTTTTACGATCCTATTGCGAGAGCAGGACTGACATGACCCTTGACCTCCTGTTGCTTAAATGGCTGGGAAGAGCAGTCAGCAACTAGATACCTAAAGAAGATGGTAATTGGTCATAATAAGTGCCACGACGGTGGTCTCCGTAGGTCAGATCTAGGGGGACTGAAGGAGCAGGGCTAGTTTTGACAGGCTGTAAGGAAACTGATGTTTGAATGAAGGTCTGAAGCACATGAAGTGCATCATGAAAAACATCAAAGAAAACATTCTAAGGAAGAGGAAGAACAAGATCAAAGGTGCTAGGCAGGAATAATCTCTTCAGTTCACAGAACAGGAAGTAGATGAAGATAAATGGGAGGGAGTGGTTAAAATTTAGAGTGTGCTGGAATCAGATTGTATCAGTCTTGAGAGCTATAGCAAGGATTTTAAACTTCCTTCTAGACTTCATGAAAGTCATTGGAGAGCTTTAAGGTGCAGTTGGCATGATCTGGAACAAAGAACTGATAACTTCAAATTGTTATGAGGGCTTTCATTCCCCTGAACAATTATATCCTCATGACTTATGTTCAAACAAATATCAGGGCACATGAAATGACAAGTTTGGGCGTGCTTATGAGGGAAACTATGTGGGGAAACTTAGGATGAGTGTCTACCCTGCCTCTAGCTGTGCCTAGTCTTACCCAACAGGTCATGGAAAATAGAAAGACTGGACTCTGGGTCTCTGTGGTTTACAGAAGGTGTTTCTCTAGCATTATAAAATAGAAATTCTAGGGAATTCCCATACAGGGAATTAGAAGGAGATGACACAGCAGGCCTCACTAAGGAAACTTGCTCTCAGCAGCCCCATCACTGAGGTGTAATCACAACATTTCCCACCTTTCTCTCACCCCCTCCATTATCACTGCTCCATTTGCATCTCACACCTCTTCCACACCCTATTAACACTATTCCATTTCTGGGCTAATTGGGGGAAAGGCATTACCAAAATTTCCTCTTTCCTCATAGTTATAAGATAGGATTTTGTGACCACTCTTCTACCCTTCCTTTCTCTCATTATTCTTCCCTTCTCATCCCCATTTTTCCCCAGTCCACCTTCTCTACTCATCCATTTTTACCAGAGGTTCACTTAGAACTTCAGGAAGTCCCATGCAAAAAATGCTTATAATCCATTATGGTAGAGAAACAGTTTCTGGAAAAGATCTATCATCAATATTTAAATCAGGGTTTAAATATTTAACTCACTTCCAAGAGTTTAAAAATATTTAACAACAAAAAATACAAGATGTGTTTTTTCTAACCTGAAAATAGCCAAGATTGCTAAAATACCAATTGTGACGAGCAGACATGTTATCTTAAGTTTCTCGTCACAGTCATCTCTTCCCCATTTACTAAGGACATTTCTGTGCCCAGCACAGTGCTAACTACTGATGGAGAGGGACAGGCAAAGACACACCCCTGCTCTCCAAGGGCCACAGTATACAGCTGTAATCAGGGCTCTTACAAAGGCATGTGTTTCTGAATGGGAGGTCACCTTCCACACAGACATTGGAAATGGTTGGAAGAGAAAGGCAACCTTAGGCCTCTCTATTCCATTAGAATTAACTCAGGCTATTCACCCACAGTTTGAGTGGCAGGTGACTTATTCTGGTCCTGTAGGATTATGTGATTTGTGTTTGGAATTAGGTGCAAATTTTGTAAGCAGCAATAAGTAATAAGGTAATAAGGACACTCGCAAGCCAGAGATCCAGACTGGAATTATGTCTTCAATGCTTACTCTAAAGATGAATTTAGGCAAATGGCTTAACCTTTCTAGTCTTTACCCTGGACTTTTCTTTTGAAGAGAGTAGATGTACATAAAGTAGACTAGTAACGGTAACTTAAACACAGAAGGACATTAGTGCTTATTAATCCTAGTGGCCCTGTTGCAGCTGTATGTAAGAGTCATTTCTGTATGGTCCCTAGGGAATGGTGCTTTTCATCTTTACACTTACACTGACACCCCCTCAGGGAGGCAGAGCCAAATATTTGCAAGTCCCTAGATTGCACTTGGAGGGGGAGGAGTAAGACCTCAATCAACAGTGAGACTCTGCAGCTGACATCAGCAGCCACACAGTCACAGTGTGGCTCCTCCAGGCCAAACAGCTGCTGAGCTCAGGGCTGCCTAAGAGACTGATGATTCATTTGGGAGCGAAGCCTGTATGCAAGCGTGCTCAGGAACACATGGGGTAGTCCTCTCACGTGTATGTTAATGTTCTATTGAGGTCATTTAAGTACAACTCTACTGAAAACCCTTCATAGTAGCTTTTCATCATCATGGTTTCTCACGGAAGATACACATGTCTGTTTATGATCATCCCTTACACTTTTCTTAACCTTTAAAGAGGTTATTATGCTCAAATTTATGTTTTCCTTCAACTGGCAAAACATTTGTTAAGTGACTACTGTGTATCAGGCCCTGTCCAAGAGCTTAAGGACACAAGAGTGAATAAAACATAGCCCCTGCTACAAGAGGTACATAATCAGACAAAACAATACAGGGTACTGAGTGCCATGTTAGTGCTAAGCAAGAGAGGCTAAGAAGCTGGAGGACGCATCTAACCCTAGGGTTGCATCCCAAAGTAGGCGCGCTAATACGGGAAACCCATCCGTGTTAAGGGTGGCGTGAATGCTGGTTGAGGGAAGAGGTTTTCTCCTCACAGGGTGGGAAGATTTCCATTCAATACCTTCTTCTTGAGTTACCCTTGCTGTTGTTTCCTTCACTACTTGCCTTTCCACAGAGCCCTGCTCCCCATCAACAAGGCTAATTAGATGGTTAAACTAGGGTCCACAGGCTGAATCCACATGTAGCTCTTAAAAAGACAGCAGGAAGCACTTTCTTGCCTCCTCTCAATGGCTGCTGGCCTTGTCTCTGGCTTCTCAAAGCCCGTGTGGTCTCACCTGTTCTGAGCAAAGGCCAGACTCCAGCAACTTCCATGCCCTTTAGCTGAGCCAGGTCTTGTTCTTCCATAACTCAAGTCCTGACTCTTGTATCTTCACATTGTGGAAACTGTGAGGAGAGAGATGACACTGTGAGCTATGCTTCAGGTTAGAAGGGAACTGTAGTGTCATTAACAAAAATAACATAAATGATTGTAACAATATAGAAATTGCAGAATATAGAAATTCTGCCACTGGATCAAAACTAGGCCCAGGGCAATTTTCTGCTAATCAATTTCTCTTCTTTTTATGAGATACGGAAATCAAGTAGGCAACTTCTGCTGTTTTATTTTATTTTATAACTTAACAAAACAGAGTCTAAAACGTCCTCTGGATGATCCTACAGTACTATCCATGGCCTATCAAAAAGAAAACAGTCAGTTCTGTGTGTGTGTGTGTGTGTGTGTGTGTGTGAGAGAGAGAGAGAGAGAGAGAGAGAGAGAGAGAGAGAGAGAGTACTTTGCATTGCCAGGAGAAAAGGCAAAGGAAGGAAAAATTGGGAAGAAAAGAGATAAGTCCAAAATGTTGTTTTTACTTGACTTTCAAAAAATCAACCTTTAGGGGAAAGAGTTTTACCTAAACAAAAACCACATTTGCTCAAAATTGGTCAAAAGGAGGATCAAGCCCCATAACCGTAATGTATTGGCACTGTGCTCTATCAACCAATGAATTAAGAGATGAAAGGATGGTTCAATCAATTATGGTCATATGAAGTGCTTTTTTTCTATAGAGGCAATTTTCTAAAGGCCAAAAGAGCACTGCAAAATGCTCTTTTAAAAGAAACTCTTTATGGGCGATCCTACTTGGTATCGACGGAAGGAGTCATTTCATTTCCTTCCTCTGCTCCATTCAGATTGTCTCTGGAAGGTAGGAGGAACTATTTATATCAGTGTGACTGGGAGGGAGGCAGCACCAGAATGGCATCTATTTGCATGCCAAATCCTGGAACTGGAGAGGATAAAGCTAAGTGAAAGTCATCAGAAAGAGAAAGGCAAACACCAGAAGGCAACCTATATGTGGAATACAGATACAAAACAGAGGGCCAGGCAAACCAAGCCAATTAAAGCCATCGAGACCCTAGCAGAATGGAGGCTACCAGAAGGTGAGCTAGTGAGAAATGAGCCCAATGTCTATGGTGGAGGACTATGGGTCCCTTGGGATTGGGCCTGGTGTGATGATTTGCTTCTAAGGAGGTGTGAGCCTATGCCTCTGAATCACAGTATTGTAAACCATAGTCACCTCAATAAAAAATAAATCCTGGAATCTCTTGCTCTGTCCTACTAGCTATATCCCTACCTTATGACTGATACCAGGACATGATAATGAGTATATGGATGATGGCTTCAGCCTATACAGTGTCGGACACATGGTTTTTATGAACAATGAATTTTTTTTTATTTGAGAGAAAATTAAAACTAGGTTCTGGCATTAATTTCCACTTCCTCCTGGCAGCCTGCATTGTTTATTCCTAGGATGCAGAAAAGCATAGCTCTCTTGTTTGTATGTTTTGCAAACTCCAACCACTTCCTAGGAAAATCCTTGCTATCTTTACCACTCACTTATATGGACTCTGATTGGCAATTCAAATTTGTTCAAGTCTTCTATCACTTTCTGTGTTCCTATTCTCCAGATTAGGTTAAAGTATAATCTTTTCAACCAAACTTTCCTTTGTATTTCTTGCAGTGCCCAGCACCACTGTATACTATGTATGGTGCTCAATGCCCTGCACACAGGGGTGCTCAATAATGTGTATAAAATAATTGAGAGCCTTTAGAAATGACATGGTTGATTTCTTTATCGGTATTTGAAATGCTGCAGGTTAACTTCATATATCAAACATATTAACAAATATTTTCCTGAGTAAATGCATAGATTTCTCCTTGACTAACCACCCCCTCTGTGAATAAGCTTCAGCAGCACTAATCTTTGTGCTGATATTGAAGAATCCAAATGGATTTCTCGGTCAGTGGTAAGACATTTTAAAAAATGAAGTGTTTCAATGAATTTGGCAGTTATCTGGTCAATATTGACAAATATTGAAATATCTTTGAAAAGATGCATGTATCCTTTCCTCAAGGAGATAATCCCATGAATCACGAACTAGTACTTTTCTTGATTATCTATTTAAACTGGCAATTGTGAGAGTTTAATAATTTTTTTCTGGTACATTAAAATGGTAAGGAAGACTTTATTTAAGACTATTGCAATAAGTGAGAAAGAACACGTTGACCCTCCAACATGGCAAAGGCAGCTGGAGATCTGGGGTTGACTAGCAAGTGGGCCAGCAGGTGGGAAATGACTAAGAAGTGATGTCAGAAATCAGAAGTACAAAGATGTTTGCTAAACCTACTTAACACAATTCTTGCTGAAAGCAGGTCAAAGTCTTATACACCAAAGGTTGTTGTATATGGGGACGTGAGTCTCTTTATTCTGTTCATTCCAGGGGCTTCCCCAAGTCTATCATCATAAATGCCTTTACTTAACTTTCACCTTCCCATTCAAGATGTCTTTTGAGAACTCTTTCCTAGGTATCATAAGGGAAAATGACATAAAAGCTCCCTCTGGAGGATAATGACAAAAAGTGTCTATAACACCTAAGACATTTGCATTCTAGAGTCAGAATCTCAGGCAACGTGAAATAAGTCAATGTGAAAATGTTGAGCCATGGAAGTTTTCCAGTCATAGTTCTTCAGCCATAACTTCTCTGACTCTGCTTGTATCCCTGACCATACATCCTTTCCAAAGGAAGGCCACTGCCTACTTTTTCCTATTTTATTCTTCTTTTTGGTAGAAGACTGAGATATCTATCCCTAAAGTCAAAGTTCATAGTTTTGCGTTGGTTTATGAACATTGCTTAGTGTATACTTATGGGATAAAGTTCAAATTGCAAGTTGAGACAAAGCCCATATATCTGTCATTTGGAGATAAGAAAATAATCTGTAATTAGTCTTTGGTTTCCCATAATTTATTTTGGAGTATAGTTCAATGAGGTGTTATTACTATTACCTCCTGAGGTAATAATAGCTTAGTGAAGTTGTTATTTCTATTATTGAAAACATCATTAATTTAAGTATCTTAAAATATACTTAGTATCAGTTACTTTTAAGGTAATTTAATATAGATTCTTGGCAAAGTATTCATTGAAAAGAGTGAAACAGGCCTCTAGGCAACATGATGGCTATGAACCAACTATAACTGAAATCACTGTAAGATATAACTGCCGAAGCCCCACAACCTTAAATATCAGCCTCAGTCTATATACCTGCCCTTCAGATTCTCAATTACAAGTTTATAAGATTAATACTCTCCATTCCTTCTCCTCAGTAGAGAGATGAAAAATATCTAGATTGATGATAGGTAGGTAGGTAGATAGAGAAATAGAGAGAGGTAGCAAGATAACTAGATAGATAGAAGACAGAGACAGAAATACATATGTGTGGATTTGTACATATGTGTCTAGTTATCACATTCCAATGGAAAGAAAAAGGTAATAAAGATATAAACCAACAAAAAATAATTTCAGAGAGCTATACAAAGGTTAGAGCAGGCCCTCCCTGATGGCACAGTGGGGTAAAGCACAGCAATAAGAAGTTAAAGCCACTTCAGCATGAGTTTGATCCCTGCCTGCCCCAGAGGTGACCCACATGGCACGGCAGACCTCTCCTGACCCACCCGCTGTTCCCCTCAGCAGTGTTCTCCATTGATCTGCCTGCTCTGCTCCCCACTCTGTCTCTGGTGAAGCCTCTCACTGCCCCTTCACCTTGGCCTGTACCCCAGCTCTGTGTGCATAAATACATAAATCTTAAAAAGAAAAAAAAAGATTAAAGTAGATATAGTAAATGACAAAGTAGCATGTTGATGTGTGTGTGTGTGTGGAATGTAACCTTTTTTGACAAATCTGCTTTTTGAAATATACTAGATCCTTCTCTTAGAGGATCTAGTACTATCTAAACACAACCTTTGAATGGATCTTTCTCAACTGGAATCTTTTGGAGTCACTTTCAGCTTTTTCTTCATCTTTTGCACAACATCACTATGTAGCAGATCAATAGAATAGAATGGTTTCTAGTGTTTATTTCTTTTCCATTATTATTAGTTTAATTTATTTTTACATCATTCTCCCTTTTGTGCATTTTTTCATCTCAGTTATTAATCCCCATCGACTTCCCATCATCAGTTCATCCATGTGCCATCATCATATTCTTGTGTACTTTTCCCACCACATTTTTTACCCCATTCCCCACTCCACACCTGTAAAATCCCACTCCACCCCTGTAAAATGTCTCTGGTAGGCAGTTGCTCATTGTTTTTATTTCTTGAGCAGCAATTCAGCATGGTTGATATTGTAGGTGTCAATTTAAAAACATGTTCAAAACTCAATCGAACCTTTTAAGAAAATGCTGCAAACTTAATTTTTTCCCCTAGCTAGTTCACATATGGTTCCTACGCACAAAACATTCTGTTTCTAAACATAGAAGTTATCAAAATAAAAAAATAACATTTATTTTATTATCTAGTTTAATATACAGACTTTATCCATTGTTAAATGACTGTAACATGTCCTTTGTATCAAGGAAGAGAAGGTAGACATGAAGAAGAACAAGAACAATAACAATAGTTAGCACGTTATTTGTTTTGCTTGCATTATTAGTCAGAGGACCTACAAATTGTTTGAACTCTTTTCTTTTTTATGTACTATAAGCTTTTAAAATAAATTTTAAAGTATTTTAGAAAACAAGTATGTGTACTAAATTTTGATATATTACAACTCACACATTAATATGTGCTACGTGCTGGATTCATTTTCTGTAGACCTTGAAGTTCCTCCTACTATCTCTATTGAATTAAAAAACACCACACCATTTACTCATTTGTTCATCTACCCATTTAACAGATCTAGTAGTACTGAGGTTGTACTATTACACAGTTCTGAATGAGATATACTGTCAATAAGCTGTAATTATAGCTACTTCTCTATGATTATTGCAAAACTCCCAGAAATAAATCTAGAGGCAGAGGCTGATCAAATGTTACAACTATCCCAGTCCTTCTCTTCAACTCAAATGAGTTTCATCAATTTATTGATTTATTTTTGTATCACACATGACAACTTGAAAGTTGGAAAATAAATGTTTTTATTTTAAAAGATTTTGAATAATATTCTCTTACCTTTGCATTTTGAAGGATTTAGGAGAGAATTTGTAAGAAAAGGAACCTGTTTATATAAATCTTTATCATAATTTACTTAGATTCACAAAGAGAAAAGGGTGAAAATTCAAATAAGTACAACAGAAATGAAAGAGAAGTTGCAACAGACATCTCGGTACAGAGAACAGGTCATAAGAGGTATGTGGTTTTCTTTATGCCAACAGTTGGAAAATCTGAAGGAACTGTACAAATTCTTATAAGCATACAGTATTCCAAGGCTGAATTGGGAAGCAATAGAAAACTTGAATAATCCAGTTACAAAGAAATTGAAAGAGCAGTCAATAATGTACTAAAACGCAAAAACTGAGAACCAGATGGCTTCCTTAGTAAATTCTATCAAACCTTCAAAGAAGAACTAATATCCTTCTCAGATTCTTCCCCAGAATACTACGCTACCAAAAGCAGATAAAGACATCACCAAGAAAGAAAAGTATAGACCATATTCCTGATGAATGTAATGCAAAAATCATCTACAAAATCTTAGCAAACTGAGTTCAACAATGACTACATAATAGTCACTTTTCAGTTCTTCAAAGCTGAGTTATTTTCTGCTTTATTACCTACCGAAGGTTGTTGCTTTGTGGTGATGGTGACCTTTGTAGGGTACAGACTTGCTTAAGGGTCATTTTTCTTGAGGAATAGTCATTCATTTTCATATCACCTGTGTAAAGAACATACCTCGCAGGGCATGTTCACTCATTTCATGTTTATTTGTAACTATTTGTGCATCAGTGCATGACTATTGCATTTTTAGCTGTCATAAATTTTTAGATAAACTTCAGGAAGCATTTGTGCTAAAGATAAAAAGTGATGAATTAAAGAGGTGACTGAACAGATAACTATTTTTACCTCAAGTGATACCACCCACCCCGTCCTCTTAGAGAATGATTTCACACATTGAGAAGACATAGATAACTCAGGAAAGAGTGTTTCTTTTAAACTAGTGGTAATTTCATGTTCAGTACAATATGTGATAAGGAAATGAAGAAAAAACAGCTTAAATCTACAAATGTGTCTATCAAACAATTGTGAAATTGTTTGGAAGGTCTCTAAGTGCAGGGGGCAATGTTCATCTTTTTTATATGTTCTAATGTTTTTGCAGAAATAAGAGTTCAAGTGTTTGTTGAATGACTGTTAGTGTGTTAATGTATGAATAAGATTTATGCCAATTTCTCAGCTTAAATACAAAAATGTTGGTCAAAAGTTACCTGAATTTCTTATCACAAACTACTTGATATTCTTTATCCTCTGAAGTCTCAATTTTCATGAGACTAAACCTGATCTCTCCCTACTTTCACATATTTGTACTTCTCTGAGACACCTTGTGTTCATAGTAAACTCCTATGATAATATGATTTCTGATATTTTTAATCATTTTATGTTAAGAGGTGTTTTATTACAGCTTTCTTTATTTCTTCTACATTGTATTCATTGGACTTCTTGCAATATAAGCTTATAAGATTCATTTAACTTGGAATTTTTTTTAAGATTTATTTTTTTATGCATACAGAACTAGGGTACAGGCCAGAGGTGCAGGGGCAGTGAGAGGATTCACCAGAGACAGAAGGGGAAGCAAAACAGATCGACTGGTGAAGTATACTGCTGAGGGGAACAGTGGGCAGGTCAGCTGAGGTCTGCCATGCCATGTGGGTCACCTCCCGGGCGGGGATCAAACTCATGCTGAAGTGGCTTTAGCTTCTTAGTACTTTGCTTTAACCCACTGTGCCACCATGGAGGGCCAAACTTGGAATTTTTTTAACCTATTATTTAGGTTATTCCTTAAATATTTCCTTAAATATTTTTTCTGACTGCCCCAAACACCCTATGGACTGATCACATGCATATTAGGCTGCTTGAAATTTTTCTACAACTAACTTTTTATCTATAAATCATTGTTTCATTCATTGTGTCTAGCTCATATTTGCTTCAGGCAGGAGGGTAAAGTCAGCCCCCGGTTACCCATGCTGCCTAAAATTATAATTCTCTTACTTCTAGAATTTGAAGAAATAAATCTATAGGATTTAAAATGTAATTAGCTAAGTTTGACAGGAAAATAGCTAATAGGTTTAAGTTTATTTTGGCAAGAAAGAAAAATATCCATCCTTTAAAACAAGCATAGCTTTCAAGTTTCCCATAATAAAATAATCTTTTGTCTTATAGAAAGTTCTGAAAAAGGAGACAGCCTTCGTTTATTTCTAATGTTTTTTAAACATTGTATAGCAACATTTTGGAGAGTAAACAGGTCAGTAATATGGCAGCTCATTAGACAACACCATGAACAAGATGATGAATTCATGTTCTTGGGCAAAGAGGATGAAAATCTTGGTTGTTGTTTCATGTGCTAAAAAGTTAGGGCATCACATTTTATGGCAAGCAGATGCTGGTGAAAGCAATGATTCTCAATCCTGATTTTGAGATAACCCAAAGTGTAACCAAGAATGTCAAAAAATATAGTAAATTTTCCTCCAAGATTCTAAATCCTAAAATGAATCGACACCCAAACATTGATTTTCAGATCAAGTAATTAAATTAGGAGTTGATTTATAGCTTCAGAATATATCATCGCCTACTACTGACTCTATTGAGTAAGATTTTTAATTTGTTTGTGATTTGTGAATATGGAAATGCATTTTCAATGGCGGTGTAGAGCCATGTAACTTTAGTTTTATTTATGAAAAGTGTACTTTTCTGAAGAGCGTGCTTTCCTTATCCCTTAGATATCCTTTTGACAGATAAACCAAGCTGCTTCTCAAGCTACCAACTGAGTTCATTGCGACAGATTGCCAAGGGAAAAGAAAACTTATTTTCTTCTTGTCATTAATAGTTAATCGTTATTGCACTTTCTCAGATGGGAGATGTGGGCTAGGGAAATCATATCCATCCTTTCTAAAAGTGCTGTGATATTATTAGAGGTGATCACATGGCAAAAATAAACCTCCTCCTTGGGGGATTAAATGGAATGGGTCTATGGATTTTTCTTTCTCCCTGCCGTTAAAGCACTTTAGGGAACCAGTCACTTTCACAATTATGTCCACCTGGGGTAATAAATCAGTGTTAATGTTCATAAAAGCTTGCATGTTCTGGAACCATTTGCATTGATGTATCTCTTACACTCGCCTTTTGGGAGACAACGAGGTTGCCCATGATAATACTTTATGTGATACTGAAATTCTCCTTTCACCCACTCTGCTGCCATGGTCTCTTGTAGAACTGAGTTGACATTTAGGGCAGCAACTTGCAGTATTGTGAACTCACTCTTCTAACACCACTGGGATTCTGTGGCTTCCTCAGTGGGGACAAAGAAATAGAAAAAGGTGACAAGAAAGATCAACTGGAGAATAGAAAAAAGCAGAACTTTAAATTGTCCTTAAAACCTGGCAAAAAAGACAAAGATTCATTTTGAAATTCCTACTTAGTAGGTAATACATCTTGGAAGGGGTTCTTGAATGAAGTCTGCTGAAACACTAAAGTGAAATAATGGCTTAGCGACAGGAAAAACTCACATAAATAATAATGCTAACTGAAATTTTGCCTTATTTGCTGTTTTGGAATCAGACAGTCTCTGATTTACAGGGTGATGTAATAGATAATCTTCTGCTCTAACAGTAGTTGGGTCATCTGTCCATTGGTGACAATTATTTGATGCGGGGCAAGTCACTAACAGCTTTACTAGAAGTTTTTTTTTTTTTTTACTATCAGAATGGACATGATAATAGAACCTGCCACCTAAGGGTGTCGAAAAAAATTAGTGAACTAGTGCAGGCATGGGTTCAATAAATGCTGGTATTGTTGTCAGTAATCATAGATAACTAACACAACCTACATCTGCATCGGTTATCTGGAACGATACAGTGGAAGCGGGACAGAATTGCCTGGGTTGGTGACTGCTAAGGTTGCATGGAGGCCAATCTCTACTCAGCATGGTTGGATTGGAAGCACTGCCTAACAGCTATAGCATTTGCCTTTGAACATTTCATAGCAGGTTTGTTAGGAAATGAATATTTTCACTTACTTAATGAACTGGACTATGAATATCTCTGTATTTACATTGTTTTAATGCTGCCTAATGAATTTCACATTTGGAGACATGTTTACTGAACTCAACATAAAATCCAAACAAAATGAAAATGGGGGCATCATAGTTTGGGGGTAGCTGTCAATTTATAATAATGCCCCATGAAGTTATTATTTCAGAACAGTGCCTGTCTTTGTCAATTTTGCTTTGGTTTGGCAAGTGCAGCTGTATCCATCAAATGCAGACAAGTAACATCTATGCTGATTAGGTCTTTTTATCTCATATCTTTATGATGTGAGATTTTTATTATAGTGAATCTTCCCAGAGCTGTTCTTCACCATCACTGACAAATCACAATGATACCAGAGGGCACCATGACTTTTTGTGCATTGCTTCATTGCCCTTTCACTAATATGAATTGCCCTATAGAAGAATAATTGGTTAGATCCCAGTTAATACTGACAGGCTATGCAGTCATGGAATTTCCATAGTGTATTTCAATTAGTTTGGATTTTCTTACCTACAAGGTTTTAGAGCTAATTGTCTCAGAGAGCTTTTTTCTTTCTGTGAAAGACAGAAACACAGTTAACATCACTTTGTAAATGGAAAAGAAATATGCACAGTGTTGAGCTATCCATTGTTGTTGAAAATGTTAGGGACAACCCACATACACTATTGGTGGGAATGTAAACTGGTCCAGCCTCTATGGAAAATAGTGGGAAGTTTCTTAAAATATTAAAAACAGATCTGCAATTGTTCCAGCAATTCTACCCCTAGGTATTTATTGAAAGAATAGTAAGCTATTAATTCAAAAAGGTATATGTTTTCCTATGTTCATTGTGTCACTATTTATAACAGACAAGCTATGGATATAGCTAAGTGCCCAGCAACAGATCTCTGGATAAAGAAGAATTGCATATACACACAAAGGCATACTACTCAGCTACTAAGAGGGATGAAGTCTTGCCATTTTCAGCATGGATGGAACTGAAGAGAGTTAAACTAAGCAAGCAGAAGGCGGAAGATAAATACCAGCAGATTTCACCCATATGTGAAATAGAAAAGAACAAAGCAAAGGAACAAATAAAAGTAAACCAAATCCTTAGAATCTGACTAGAGAACAGTGATGGGGTGAAGGGAGAGCAAAGAAGGGGAGAGGGCAACAATAGACTGAAAGGAGAATTGGGGTTCTTTGGTGCTGAGCACGTTATATGGTAACATATGTTTGAAGAGGTATGAGCTTGAACTCCTGTATCATATACAGAGTTGTAAACTGGCATTACCTCAAAAAAATACATGTTAAAAGATAAAATGAAATGCTAGTTACATTTCTCAGCATAGCATTCTCATTCTAACTGACCAAACAGTAAGTCCCAAACACATTTTATAGGGAGATGTATTCCCAATAACATTTTCAGGCAATATTTGCTTTTCGTGTACATTTCCTGATTATTAGATGTAATAAGACATTGTTTTCCTAATTCGATATCTAAGAAAATGGCCTTTAAAAACTAACACTCAACCAATTCTTAAAAATATAAATGGTCATTCTAAAAGATGGTCTTTAATTACTAATTTTTGTATATACCTAAAAAAATAAAGGAATAGTCTTATGGAAGTGATGCCATTATGTCTACATTCTTAAAGACGAAAACACTTTTAAATATTATTTCTCAAAAGGCAGAAAATGAACTGGGCAGTTCCACCACTTTATATTTGATAGCTGACTTCTAAAAAATAAATTCTAGGCACTGTATGTGCTTTGAATCCTCCTACTCCATCTCCATATTAATTTTAAGTGAAACTTTTATTGGAACAGAAGTACTGAAAATAGCTTTTATGGTAGATCTTCAAGACTTTACAAAAATAACAGATGTTTACCTGAATGTATTTATGGGGGAATATGCAAATAAGGAGTAATACACAGTGAAGCACAGTGACATCACTGGAAAAATCCAGCTGTATTTACATGATTGCTTGCTAGCTGTTTATCTTTTCCTTGTGTGAGATCTTACAAAAACAAATTACTAATATGTCTCCCATTCCAAAGTCCATCTAAATACGGTGGGAATTGACTCACTCACAATCTGAGTGTGACTTTGCCCAGATTAGATAATGTACCAATAATGGAGAATGTTAAAATCTGAAACAGCTTTCCCAGAATATCTTTAAAGAAAACTATTTCTTTATTTAGCTGTTATTTTTAGTTTTTTCCTCTCACTTGTGGTTGAACGGATCATATTGACAAATGAAACCACACTCATTCAATCCAGCATTTATGGAGGGTCTGTATTAAGGGCTGGGACAATAGAAATAATACAATGGTGAAGATATAGACTCTTCCCATCAAGGAAATAAATTAGTCTAAAATATATTGAACCAAACATTTGTCATCTCGTGGTAAATATGGATGAGTCCATTGTATCCATTTGGAAGGCCTAATGGCACTCAACTAACAGTGTGTCAGGCAATAAATAATTTTAATTTCTCATGTCTAGGTTGCCTGTAGATGAGAGGTTCATATTTAGTAGTTCCACGATGCCCCATCCTTTCACTTTACTGTCCTTGGCATGTAACGTCTGACCTTGGACTTTCTATCTCATGTTGCAAAACAGTTGCCACATCTCTGAGCATCATGTCAGGGCTCAAGCAAGAAGTAAGAAGAGGCAGAGAGCTCACCTTGAATGCCTGTCCCTTTTATAAGGAAGCACAAACTTCCCCAGTGCCCTGAATACCTGGGAGAACTACATCATGTGACCATGCTAGCCCTGTGGGAAGGTACATTAATGAGTAGTTTTCCAACATCTCAGTGGGAAGTAACAAGAATTGCTGTTGAGTCAGTCTCCAATAATATCCCCACCCATGTCAGTTAAACAAGGAAGAAAGAAATCAGCTATCAGAAAGGCAAAGAGCAATTTCTAATTTGGGGTAAGGCAATCTCAGAAATAGGACTTCGACTAGGACTTACAGTAAGGGAGATTTAACAGGTGAATTAGAGGTTACAGAAACAATCAGAATAGAATAAGCAAAGGAAAAGCGTGGGATTAGAAAATATTATGGAATGTTTAAGGAAGTTGAAAATGGCAGCATAGCATGACTGTATCTATGGGCTCTTGACCAATGCACCTCCATTTCCTCATTATATATAATGGCTACACCAGTGGTTATAATGGCAATACCAGGGACATATCTATAACACCTCTTTATAATGGCAACACCAGTTTAATGGCAACACCTATGTTGTCCATCCCATTTGATGGTTGTAGGATTGAATGAGACAGTCTTTGTATACTCTTTAAATCCATACTTCAGATAAGTTGATGTTGCTTATCAAATTTAGATGTACTGTTTTAAGTGGGAAATGATCTCATTCATGTGTTTTCTCTTATATTTCAGGTTTTTAGCCAATAAATATTTGAAGAACAAATGAATGAATAAGTTAATATTTCCAGCATTTCATGATTCTAACTAAAAACAACCAATGGCATAGGCTGGCAGTTGAAATTTAAAGTGAATAGGCTTATTGCAAACATATAAAGGCAGCCAGCTCCAGAATAATAAGTTACTGTGGAAATGCAAATTTTATAAACTCATTGCAGGACTATTTAGCAAAGTTAACAAAAATCCCAGCTTTGATAAACAAATGTAATAAAGCAAAAATGAAAACAATGAACAACTATAAACCAGAGACATGTGATGGGGATGGAAGGGGGAATGGGATTGGAACTGAGGTGGGAAGAGTGCACTGGACTGTGGTGATGGCACACAGGTAAATTGGTGGTGGGAAGCCCATGGGGATTACAACTGAGATGAAAATGCACAAAATGAAGAATGATTAATATATATATATTACATATATATATATAATATATATAATAAAAAAGAAGAAAAAAGAATCACAGCTTTTGATCCAGTAACCCTAATTCTATAAATTCCAAGAAAATAATACAATAAATCTATAAAGATATTATAGGACAAACTAAAAAAAAAAAAAAAACACAAGTGTCCATCAATGGAACTATTAAATAACCTTGAAAATATTTCTGTAATAGTACCATATTTTATCTAAAAAAATGCATTATATATTATGTGAAAACATGAAGAGAACATCATGGTCAGCATAACCCAATTCATTTAGAAATGAACAATAAAAAAATACAGAACATCGTTTGTGTGTGAGAGGTAAGCCTGAGGAAAGATGCATAAAGTTCTAGTTGCTATCTTTGAGTGAAAAGAAGACTAATATGATTATTATTTGGAAATTTTCACAATGACTAAAAGTAGTTTTACTTTTTGGAAATTCATCATCTTGAAACTGATTTTTGCAAGCATCAGTACAGTGGCCTGAAGTTCCTGCTTGTTCACATGTTCATCAGGCTGTCAAGAGTCTGTCTTTGGGTGTGAAGGTAGCAGTTGATGTGGTGGAAGCATGGAACCCAAAGCTAGCTAGTTTCAATCCTGTTTCTGGTGGTGACTTCCTGTGTGGCCTTTGACAAAGTTTCTTGAATTGTGTAAAGCTGCTCAGATATCGGTGCGGTATGAGTAAGTTTACTTCTTATGTAAATAGCTAGCATTGGAAGTCTTCATACAAAATAGCTCCTGCCGGCTTAACTATAAAGTATAAAGAGAATAACAAGAAATCCACATTTGTAATCAAAACACACACACACAGAGCCAGGATTAGGATGGGGGAAGGGAGACACAGAGGCCAAATAAGGAGGTCCTCAACCTTAGGGTCACGTAAGCAGACTACCTGACTCTAATCCCATCACTAATTCCAAAAATGCTAAATGCCTGACCTCACCCCTGCAATCAAGGGGCCTCCTTATACCCTGCACCCTACATGCCTCTCACCCGATTCTTGCTGCCAGGTGAGGGCACACACAGACACTCTGACACATTCTACAAGTGAGAAGCCAGGTAGTTCCCAGGGATAATTGTCATTCTATAATGATTCCTTATCAAATATGTAGAAATGACTGAATACACTTAAAAAGACTTTTTTGTCTTCTAAAACATGATAGGGCATGGTAGACAATTTCCCTTTACTCAAAAACTAATTTTCTGAGTTTATTTAGTTTTCCCATTGTGCTTCTCTGCAAATATCATAGTTTCCTTGCCGTGATGACACCAGAGTTCCCACATCAGAGTCCACAGGAACTCTATATAGAAGTTGCTATCCAGTGAATGAGCCAGTGAAATCTTCATACCCCTTCCTAACACTGGCTTCATTCTACTTGATCTCACATACTTTTTCTTGATGTTTCCATTCAGATTTAACAGCCAACTCTGGACACTGAATTTGTGTGCCAGGTTGGGCACACCCAGAGAATATGTTACAGGGCACCCCAATGTGAATCGGGTTGCCTGTCTGTGGGTCCTCACCCGTGTGTTTATGATTCAATCGTATTATGGACACAGTCAAAAAGTTCAATAATGGATTTATTTACAAGGAGAAAGGTAAAGGAAGAACCCAAGGAAAGAGGGAGAGAAATACAAGTTTAGCTAGAATGTCCTACCAGTTCTGCTGACTTGGGCTTCACTAGCACGCTGAAAACCGATCAAGAGCCAAAGGACCAGCCGTGAACCAGCAGGCCAAGAGAGCCCCAGAGCCCACATGTCTGGTTTTATCCCAACCTGGCTGCTCAGCTCCACCCTCACGTCCCAGCGTGCTTCTTTGTTATTGATGGGATTAGTAGTTCCAGTATCTGGAATGGGGGCGGAGTCCATGAAACCTGTACCTGTTACACATACTTATTTTTACCTCTGGTCTGAAGGTTCTACTTCCTAATGCCTAGGGTAAGCCTTTGGACTCCTTTGGCCAACCAGAGATATGTCCATGGTGGAATTTGCAGGCATCCTCTAGGGATAAAGAGGACAACATTCCATGAACATTCTCTTTGGCACCTAGGTCAATAGCAAGTACTTTAGCAACAAAGCTTCAGTATGACCCCAAATCTACAATTTAATTTTATAAACTATAATATTCTTTTTTGGCTTTGAAGTCAAAATAAACTGTTTAGTCTTATTGAATGAGCCCTTTATTTACTAATACATCCAACACTTGGCCATTCTTATAAACTGATATGTCATTCTGATATATGTAATCAGTAGTTACATTCATATTGCCATTTCAGGCCTAATTTTTCTTCAATAAGAAATTTCTAAGACATTTTATTGTCCAAAATGTTATTCAAAGCTGAAAGAAGCTACTTGTTTATACAATTCAGCTAATAAAAAGCAAAAAATCTTTCCTTTTGTGGCAACACTGATAGGACTTGAGGTGATTATGCTAATGAAATAAGTCAGGTGAAAGAAGATGACTGTATAATTTCATTCATATGAGTAATATAAACAAGCAAACAAATTGGGAAAACACAATAAAAATGCTCTTAGAATCTAGGAAACTATGGTGCTTACCTCAGGGGAAGGGAAAGGACCATGGGGGTCCCTCTAATGGGGTGATGTATGTGAACTTTGGAATAGAGTGGGTGACCCATATACACAAATCGAGGTTTGAAGCTATTCTCCTAAAATTACATAGTTCTGTAAACCAATGGCAAACCAATGAATTTTAATTTAAAAAGTATGTAATGTCTTGCAGAACTATGTAATGAAAACTACATCTAAAACATAGACATTGAATTGTAAATACTGCTGGCAAAGAAAAAGTACTCCTAGAATAGAAACCTGAATGGACTAGTCCCAGGTCTTAACAATAGGTGTTGCCTTAAAAAGGAAGTGACCTTCCTCCTCACTTGGTAAAAGAAAAGATCCCATTTCTTTCTTTTTTTTAAGTTTTTGTTCATTTATGCCTACAGGCTAGAGGTTCAGGAGTGGTGAGAGGATTCACCAGAGACAGAGTGAGGAGCAGAAAAGGCAGATCTACAAGTACACTGCTGAGGGGAGCAGAGGGCGAGACAGGAAGCCATGTGGGTCACTACTGGGGCGGGGATCGAATTCGCAGTATGTTTTAGTTTTGCAGTGCAGCGCTCCAACCTGGCTGGCCACCAGGGAGGGCCCAGATCCCATTTCTTTAACATGACTGTTTCTTAATTGTTATCTAGCAAGTGTTTGAAAAAAGTATAGCAGCATATCTGGAAGTAATTATAAAATCACTTCCCAATCTTTGCCATTAGATGTATAGTCATTTTAATGGTGGTGTAATATATCTAATTATCAAAGCTGTGTATTAGTTAAAAGTCTCACAAAATATGACTTCTACATAGCTTCTCAATGCACTTTGCTCACCAATGCTTAATAGAGTAACAGTATTTTACAAATCATAAAAGGACATCTGTGAAAATATTCTTTATGAAGTTTTATCAATTTAACAAATTGTTTGCAAAGACAGCTGGTTTAAACTGGTGTTGCTTATGTATTGTGAGTAATTCAATAATTCTATTAGCATTATCTTTCATTAAGTTCAAAGGAAGCTTACATATGCTAGTATTTTTTCTTGGCTGAGAGGCAAAGGAGTTGAAGAAGAGGGAGACAGTTATATCCATGTACAAGTATTCTGTTCAGCAATGTGGACAAGACAACTGACTCTTAAAATTTTCTGATAAATAGTCTCTCCATTTGGGAGCCACAATCTACTCTGTCACACCTCCACACCATCTGTTTTTATCCTCATATCTATAGAATGAAAGCCAAAGCTTTCTACAAATATAAGAAAGATGGGGGAAAAAAAGTAGTTCAATTATTATAATACATTTGAAAAAAAAGTTATCATGAATTATCAGTATTATAGGGATATTAAGTCTAGGTTTTTTAAAGAAACAGAGTCAATAATAAATATATAAAGGAACCATCCCCAGTGGGTGCAAGTTAAAGAGCAGCACTATGAACTACCCACAGCCCCTGCAGCACGAGTTCAATCCCTGGCCAGGGAGGTGACCCACATAGCGCAGCAGATCTCTTCTGTCTCGCCCACTGCTCCCCTTAGCAATGTATTTCAGTAAGTCCACCTGTTCTGCTCCCCACTCTGTCTCTAGGGAATCCCCTTACCTCTGGCCTAGTTCTTGTATGCATAAATAATAAATCTTTAAAATAAATGAATATATACATACATACATACATACACATATATATGAAGAAAGAGAGAGATTCAAATGGTTATAGAAATTAAGAAATTTGAGGATGAGTGTGTGACAAGCTGGAGACACAGAAGAATCAGTGAAAAAAGTTCAAGCCTGAGTCTGAATCCTAAAGCAAGAGGAGCTTGAGGAAATATGCAGAGAGAAAATTCTCAGCTTGATGACAGATAAGCAGGGACAGAAAATTCTCTCTTATTCTGCCTTTCTATCTATTCAGACTTGCAACGTATGGGATGAGGCCCATCCACCCGAAGGGGGGAAGCTGCTTTACTTAGTCAGCCAATTCAAATGTTAGCTTCATTCAGAAGTACCCTTACAGACACACCTAGAATAATGTTTAACAAAATATCCAGATACCTCAAGATCCAACACATTAACACATAAAATTAATGATTGCAATAGAACTTAAGGCTTTCCAAGTCAGTTCTGTTCATTTATAGCTAAGAAAGCAGAACTCCTTATTAGATACAGAGTGACTACCCAACTTACACAATTAATAGAAGATCCAAGATCAAACTGAAATCTTTAGATTTATACATATTAATATACTATAATATAAATTATACATTAACTAGATGCATATTGTTATTATTATTTACATGTATTATAAGTGAAATATGTACTATATTATTTTGTAATAATGTTATTCAATGCTCATTCGATGCCACAGTAGTTCTTTATAAAGGCTGCTATTAAGGTGGTGCAATAGGTTAAAGTGCAGCACTATGCAGTTATTTGCAGCCACTGCAGTTCAACCCCTAACCCTCAGCCAGGAAGGTGACCCACATAGTGTGGCAGCCCTCTCCTGTTACCCCTGCTGCTCCCTTCAGCAATGTGTTTCAATCTGCCTGTTCTGTTTCCCACTCTGTCTCTGGTGAATCCTCTTACCCCCGCCCCCCACACCTCTATCCTGTATCCCAGTTCTTGTATGCATAAATAAATAACTTTTTTTTTAGCTGCCATTAAAACTAATTTAAATATACATGCTAATACATCCTATTTGTGGTTGTGCCTGTCTGTCTATAGGATGTGAGTTTCATGACTTAACAGACATGTGATTTGAGGAAAGCCATTCATATTCTTGAACATCAATTTCTTTGTTAGTAAATGAGGATAATTGTACCCTTGTCATAAATTTGTTGAAAAGAGTAACCTGGTCAGTGTGTTGAGGGTTAGTACTTAAAACTTCTGGGATGTAGCCAGTGCTACCTCTGTGTGAGCTCTTACTACTACCGGTAGAAATCCTTATATATTCGAGTTCTCCTTGTCCCTGTTCCATGTTCCATCGTCTTTTTTTTTTTTTTGTCCTAATCACATGCCTAGTTCCTGTCTCACCTTGATAACATATCTCATTCTGTAAACACTCAGGGATTTCACAATCAAGCCCTAAGCACAGGAAAGAGAATGATGTGCCTGGAGTGAGTAAGAAAAAAAATGATTTAAACAAGTTTGGGAGCTTAGCAGCATCCAGGTCATATACCCCAGTTATCGTATCATGATCTTTGTTCGATTTGGGGATTTTTTGTTAGCAAAGTAAACAGGCCCATGTGTATAACTGCAACCACGGCAGTCTTGATCTGTGAATCCAAAACCAAGTCCCAAGCTGGGGATCTGTTTCCAGAAGCTTGCTATTCCTTTAGGGGGAAGGTTACCTGGGTGGTAGCGGGACCAGAGTGTCTGGGGATCCCTGTGTTTTCCTTAGATCACTGACACTGGTGGCTTCTTCTGAATCATCTGCTATGATTTATCCATGATGAACTGCTAATAAAAAGAGCACAGCACACAGCAACCTGCCAAGATGGTGCCCCCCTGTGCTCTGCCCAGGACCTTTCTGCTGAGTGACAGATTAGTGATATGGCTTATTCTGGCCCTGTAAACTCGCCTGCCAGCACAAAGACTTGCCTTATTTTTTCAAAGCCCATCTCTTTTCTGAAATGATTACACATCAAGCATTTGAAGTGCTGTTTTTTTTTTTAAGATTTATTTATTTGTGCATACAGAACTGGGGTACAGGCCAGAGATGCGGAGGGTGAGAAGATTCACCAGAGACAGAATGGGGAGCAGAACAGGCAGATCGACAAAGTACACTGCTGAGGGGAGCAGCAGGCGGGTCAGGAGAGGTCTGCCACACCATGTGGTCACCTCCGGGGCAGGCAGGAATTGAACTCATGCGGAAGTAGCTTTAGATTCTCAGTGCTGTGCTTTAACCCACTGTGCCACAAGGGAGGGCCCTGAAGTGCTGTTTTTTTCTCACCAACATGATATTTTCTGATGTTTATTTCTCAGAAAGAGTCAACTTTCTGTTACTTAGCAAAAAGTTGATATAGAGAGGAAACTTATACTTATCCGAAAAACATATATGTCCATGGTGTGAAAAAAATCAGTGCTATAATAGCCCTAAAAGGCAAAGGATCTAAATACCATACCTGGCCATTGTTAATTTCAAGAAGTACATTTTGGTTTTCCCCCAGATTGCTTAACTGCTTTCAGGCATTATCTTGCCAAATTAAGCATATAACAAGATAAACCAAACTTTTTTTTTTTTTAGAATTAGAGATGCTTAATAAAAATCTTTTTTAAAAAGATACATTTATTTTTGCATACAGAGCTGGGGTACAGGCCACAGGTGCAGGGGCAGTGAGAGGATTCACCAGAGACAGAGCAGAACAGGCAGATCGATGAAGTACACTGCTGAGGGGAGCAGCGGGCGGGTCAGGAGAGGTCTGCCGCGCCATGTGGGTCACCTCCGGGGCAGGCGGGGATCGAACTCATGCTGAAGTGGCTTTAGCTTCATAGTGCTGTGCTTTAACCTGCTGTGCCACTAGGGAGGGCCTCAATAAAAATTTTTAACTCATGCTAAATTAAAAATGACACACCCAAGTATTACAGAAGATGACATGGTGTGTGGTGTCCTAGGGGTGTGTGTTCTACCTAATCTGGGGGCCTATAACATGTATGATATATGTGTATACACATTTAACACAGACAGGCACAGCCTTGCCACACCTGAGTAAATGGTTTGATCGTTAGGTATATTTGTGGAGGTTCCCTGGGTGGGCCCCTCTGAGAAAGATTTCAGCAGAGCCCCCACTCATGGGCACACAGCAAAATGTTTGCATAAATACAATAGGCAAAAGTTGCATTTTTTTTTTTAAGATTTATTTATTTATGCCTACAGAACTGCAGTACAGGTCAGAGATGCAGGGGCGGTGAGAGGATTCACCAGAGACAGAGTGGGGAGCGGAACAGGCCAACTTATGAAGTACACTGCTGAGGGGAGCAGCGGACGGGTCAGGAGAGGTCTGCCGCGCCATGTGGGTCACCTCCAGGGCAGGCGGGAATTGAAGTGGAAGTGACTTTAGCTTCTTAGTGCTGTGTTTAACCTGCTGTACTGTGGCACCAGGGAGGGCCAAAAGTTGCACTTTTAAAAGGGTAAATTTATTAAGAAAGAGAGATGACTGCACAGACACAGGCAAGGCAGTCTTTGGGCAAATTTAAAGTTTTTCCAGAACAAAGAGTGTCCTTATATATTGTTCTTTAATGAAAATAACTTGTGGAATTTTTATCACTTTTCAGTCAGATTGGGCTGGCTTTCCGTAACTGGTAATTGTCTGCCCTCACCTCCAAATCCTGGAAACTTCTATAGCCTATTTAATGACTCATTAGTCATCCTTTACCCCCAGCCATGATTAACTTCTGCCCTCTTCCAATCAACTGGAACATCTGTGAAAAGAAAATGAGCCTGTTAAGTTGTGGTCAGGGAGCTATATGGACCTTATGTTTCTCTTCTGCAACTTGTAATTCCTCTACCAGGGCCCTTGGGCTGCTGTTTGCTATTTTCTGTTTCCTTCCACTTGTTTGTTTGGCAAAATATGTTAAGCACCTACTTATATGTCAGGAACTGTGATGGGCAACTGTGATGGGGTTCACAAGACAAGCATGGCTTACTCCTCAAGTTGCTAACATTCAACAGCAAGTATATATATATGAAATCACTAAAGATTATATTATATATTAAAGAGAGAGAGTGTGTGTTAAAGATTATTAGAAGACCTATGAGAGAAACAAAGACCTGTGAAAACAAACATATATGGAATCATTAGAAATTACAATAAGTAAAGGAAGTGTCATCAGAATTGTAATAGGCCTAGGAAAGAAACATGAAGGTCTCTAAGATGAGACTGTACTGAGGCTGGAGGTAGAATCCTTGTTTATTTATGAATCAGAGGGTTACTGTGAGGATAGACACTTGAGACACAACCTGAAGAAAGACTAAAATCAAATCAAATTTCAAGTTTCTCAGAACAATATAAAAAACAACAAACAGCCAAAAAAAAATTAAAACGCAGAAAGGAAGCCAGGGTCTGGAGCATTGGAAAGAGAGGGAAAGGACAGTGAAGTATGAACATACTGATATGTAGGGCTCTATAGACTATGGTGAGAAATTAGCTCTTGATTCTTAATGAAGTAGGAAAGAAATTTTAAAGAGTCTTTATGTAGAGTAGATATGATTTTATTTACATTTAAAAAAAGATTGCTTTTGATGCTCTGTGAATAATGTATTAGAAACAAGTAAGAATGGGAGCAAGGTTACTATAATAGTATCTCAAGGTATAAGTGATGGTACTTTGAACTTGATGCTGACTCTGGTAACATGAAAATGAGAAGATTTCTTATGTTTGGGGGCAGTACTGCCAAATCTTGAAAATAAGCAAGAGTAATGGAAAGAAAGAATTCACAGTTTGTTCCCAATTTATTACCTACTGAAGTTGGATGGCTGGCAGTTCCATGTACTAAAATAGGAAAGTCTGAAAAATAACAGCATTAAGAATAATCAGAATAGATTTTGGAAACATTAAATATGAGGTTCTTTTTTGACATCTTGATGGAGTTATTAGGTTATTAGCAGTTAGATACATGTTCTTGGAACTCAGGGGGAAAACATGGTTTAGAAATAAATATTTGGAAAACTTCAGCCTATAAAGAGTGTGGAAAGCTTGGAACTGGATAATATTTCTTAAAGGAAGAGCATAAATGGAAAAACAGAAAATGTTCAAGAAAAAATCCTAAGTCTCATTGGCATTTACAAATTGGATAGAAAAAAAATCAGCAAATGAAATGAGAAAGAACATCACTAAGGGTCAGAAAAATGCCTGCCAAATATGATATTGAAAGGAGAAATATATTAAAAGGAGAAAGTTTCAAGGAGAAAAGTAGTGAGCTGTGTCCAATTGTTGCTAAAAATTATGTGAAGATACATAGTGCTATTGAGCCTAGCAAAATGGAGGCCATTGGTGATCTTAGCAAGACTGATTTCTCTCATTTATTGGAGACCATGTCAGACAGAGTGAAATACAGATAAAAATGAGAAAGAGAAAATAGATTTGCTTAGTTTTTTTCATGCGATAGGAAACCAAAAAGAAAAAAAAAAAAGACATTAGAGAAAAATGTGGTCTTCAAAGGGTTTTTCAAGATGATGTATACATGTTTATATACTTGTAGGAATAATCCAGTGATGAGGGAGAAATTGCAGAGCACAGAAGAGGAAGAAAATTCTTAAGAATACAGCAGATGATAGAAATGTAAATGAAATGGAGGAATTCATTTTTGACAAAAGTAGCAAAGGACTGTGGAAGCAAAGATGGTGGTTTAATTGCCATCACATATCCAACATATAAATTCTTTGCATATATTAGGAGTTCAATAAATATTTGTTGAACAAATCAAATTTATTGCAAGCCATGTGAGCAAAACAAGCAAAAGGTCCAAAGAAAGAGTAGTGTAGATCAGAGCAGAGAAGAGTTTATTCATATTCCTCAATAGTTATTTTTCATTTTATAGTGTATTCTTTGTGATCACATTCAACTTATTTAAATTTTGTTTAAATCAAACTGGCTTTTTAAAGGAAGAAGTTATTTATTTATTATTATTATTATTATTTATAATATAGTAGCTTATTTTTACATCATTTTGTGCCTTTTTCGATTTCAGTTGTAATCCCCGTGGGCTTCCCATCACCAAATCCTCCGTGTGCCATCACCATAGTCCAGTGCACTCCCCTCCTTCTCCCATTTTTGATCCTATTCCCCACTCTACCCCTGTAAAATGTCTCTGGTATATAGTTGTTCATTATTATTATTTTTCCCCTGGTCCTTTATGCTCCTGCAGTGAGTGAAACCATCTGGTATTTTTCTTTTTCTTTCTGGCTTATTTCACTAAGCATGATCCCTTCCTCAAACAGGATTTTTTTAATGTGAAATTACAGTATTTGTGGCATTTGATTTAGTTTTAGTTTACTTAGTGTCTATTATGATTCCCTAATAGTGTACACTCACAAGGAAAAGATGTTTTCTACCTTGATAATTTATCTTCGGACCCCTAACAAGAGTCTAATATATTTTTTAAAAAGCATATAATTTTCTTAGTTTTAATTATTACATTTAATACTGATGAAATTATTGATTTTTTAAAAATATTTATTTATTTGTTCATACAGAACTGAGGTACAGGCCAGAGGCTCAGGGGCAGCGAGAGGCTTCACCAGAGACAGAGTAGGGAGCAGAACAGGCAGATCGACGAAGTACACTGCTGAGGGGAGCAGCGGGCGGGTCAGGAGAGGTCTACCACGCCATGTGGTCACCTCCGGGGCAGGCGGGAATCGAACTCCTGTGGAAGTGGCTTTAGCTTCTCAGTGCTGTGCTTTAACCTGCTGCACCACCAGGGAGGGCCAAATTATTGATTATTTTGACCAAACATATATTTACAAATCATATGTCTGTTTTGCCTTAAAGGTATGAACTAGCATTTGGTAATATTTCATTTAAAATCAGATTCATTATAAGACAAGAAAAACTAATCTAAAAGCCTGTGGATTCTGGTGAAACTCATAGACTTATTTAGAATGTTCAGGTGTAGTGGGAGACAGATTATCTGTTACATAAAATCATTTGAACATACTGGAGTCAAGATATTTTTGAAAATTTAATGTTGAGCAATTTGCTTTCCTTAAAATACCTGAACTGGCAGTATCACAAGTTGGACACTGTAAAGAAAGCACATCATCTAAGATACACTTGCTCACCAGAAATATTTAAGATTTTTGTTTTCTTTTATATAAATAATGATACTACTAATGTTAATAAATCATAACTCTTCAATATATTTAAAGTAAAAGGAATAATAAATGTTGAGGTTCTCATATATTTTTCTAGTTTAATGCAATACAAAAAGAAATGATATATTCACCCTAATGGAGTGCATGAATAATAAATGTTGCAGTTACATCTTTATCATATCATAACCAAAAAAATTGAAAAATAATACACTCTGAGGAAATTTGATGTGTTAATAACAAACATGATTTTTTTCTCACACATTCAATGGGCAAAATTTTATGTTTTTAATCTAGAGTTACTGAGAAATTTCCATTTGTGTCTTGATAGGAAATCATTGAAGAGTTATCTCATTTCACATTATTCTGTTTTAAAGCTGTCCCAGTATACTTTATTTACTTGAACTTCTTGAGATTTCAAGCCATAATTTACAATATTCATCATAGTTAGAATAAATTTCACTTGGGTAGTGGAATATCTAACTATTTTTTAAAGATTTATTTATGTATGCTTACAAAACTGGGGTACAGGCCAGAGGTGCAGGGGCGGTGAGAGGATTCACCAGAGACAGAGCGGGGAGCAGAACGGGCAGATCAACAAAGTACACTGCTGAGGGGAGCAGCGGGCAAGACAGGAAAGGTCCGCTGCTCCATGTGTATCACCAACCAGGCCCAGATGGAACTCACACTGAAGTGGCTGAGGCCAGCCTTGCTGTGCAGCCGCCACCAGAGAGGGCCTGGAAAATCTGATTTGCAGTCATTCTCCCTTATCCCTGGAGGATATGTTCCAAGACCCCTAGTGTATGCCTGAAACCACAGAGAGTACCAAACATTTTTTTTTTCCTATACACACATATGTGTGACAAAGTTTAATTTGTAAATTAGGCACAGTAAGAAATTTTAAAAATAGAACAAGTATTGCAAAATACAATAATACTGCAGAGACCGGCACCATCGACAATGTTCTCTGATGGCTGATGATGTTGAAGCCTCCCCCAACGCCCCCCGACACACATACACACACATATTGGGGACTGATTAGCTGCTGAACCCTCCGTGGGCTGAACTCTGTTCTGCTGGCACTGAGGCATGGCATTCCTATTCTTGCCTCACATCCACCATTCTTGTGTGTTCCTTGATTATGTCTGTGCCCCAAATGAAGTTTTGCTTTATTCTGCTTTTTAATCTCTGGCTTGATTTCCCCAGAGTTTTGACACAGTATAAACCTACATTCTACTTTCCTCTTCTATTTCACTCTAGTCCATATCCTTGAATCCCTCTTTTGAGACTGAACCCTCATTTCTCCTATCAGTCTTTTCTTCCCCAAGGAGCTCCTTAGTCATTCATGTCAATAGAGGAGTCATAAGTTCTTCTAGTTCATAAGCCATGTAGTCAGGACAGACTCTCCCAAAGCCCCAGTGTACACACCATTATTTTATGCCATGTTCTTCTACATAATAGTTGTGATTTTGGCAACTAAGTTTCTCAACAAACATCTTTTACGAAATATTTTTCAGTAATGTGATTATATGTAGATTTTTTAAATGCCATGTATGACTCCAGGAGCTCCCTTTTGTCTAGAAGGTGGCCTAGAGATAACATATTCAGCTGAACTAGTAACACCTCCTCCCTCATTCAAATTTTCTTAAATAGTTCATTAGTGAAGAATTATGATTATCTTGTGGTATACTATAGGTGTTAACATGTGTATAAGGTTCAGTGTAAAGGATGGTCTAAATGAGGGAGATGACAGAGAAGTTTTCCAAGAGACAAAGTATGACTCTCCATACTAAGCAGAATAAGTCTAGTCTTCTTGGCTCTTGCAAAATTATACTGACCTAACAGAACAATTAATTTTAGAATAAAAGGTCTGGTTATAAGTCCTGGTTCTACCACTGACTGGTTGTTATTTAAGTTTTTTGGATTTCAGTTTCCTTATCTATGAGCTAGGGCCCACTTAATCATAGCAAATAGTGACTGGTAACATTTGGTGAATGCACACTAGGTTCTAAATAACATGCTAAGCACCTTTGAAGCTTTATCTCAGTCACCTCAACAACCTTCCAAAGCAGGCACAAAAAGCTAAGCATGAACACATGATTACATGTCGGCTCTTACAGCAGCTTTATTCATAATTACCAAAACTTGGAAGCCACTAAGAAAGCCTTCAATAGGTGAACAGGTAAATAACTTTTAACACTTCCAGACAATGGAATATTATTCAGTGCTTAAAAAAAAAAAAAAGCTATCCAACTTTGGAGGAAACTTAAATGCATATTACTGAGTGAGAGAATTCAGTCTAAAAAGGCTTCTGAAAATTGCTTTTAATAATTATATGACATTCTGGAAAAGGCAAAAGTATGGAGACCAGAAAAACATCAGTGAATTCCATGGGTCAGGGAGAGATGAAGAGGTGGACCACAGAGGATTTTTAAAGCTGTGAAATACTCCCTGGTACTATAAATGTGGATATGTCATCATACATTTGCTCAACCCCGCAGTATAGCATGAGGAGCTCTAAGGTACCGTGGCTTTGGGTGCCTGTGACTGTCAGGGTAGATCCATTAGTTCTAAGAAAGCATCAGTCTGCTGAAAGAGGCTGTTAATGGAGGCCTTTATGGTGTTTGGGGACTGGATCCATATGGAAAATCTCTCCGTATGTTCAATTTTGCTATGAACCTAAAGCTGCTCCAAAAAGAAAGAAAGTCTAAAGTCTTAGCAACAACTGACCTTGATAGAGGTCAAGTAACAAGCACAAGTCCTCTATTAATATGGAACAGCTATGCTTCGATTGTAGACCATCTGACTCTGAATTGTTGCACTTAGACCGGCAGAGGTAATGTTCAAATGTACCTGATTGATATTCTCTCTGAAATCACTGTGGTTATTTTCCTTTAAGACTTGTGGTTGAAAACAGCCATCTCTCAAAGAGAGTAACTGTATTCTCTGTAACTGCCATTGGTATTTTCCCTATAGTGGTAATTTTACATTTTAAAAATCTTGGAAATTAGCCCAACAATATAACATTTTGTTCAAGTCTCAGCACTCATAATTATGTTAATGTCTTTGTATCACATTATAGATTGTAGCATAATTACATAATTATAATGAAAATACACATACTTTGCATTTGTTGATTTCATCTGATGTTAAATGATACGGTTGCTTAGCCCATTCATTTGAAAGACATTTACTGGGTGTCTGCCATAAACAAAGCATTGTCTAAACTGTGGATCATGAGAAAGCTAAACAGTTTATATCCTGCTGTCTTGAAAAATACACTGTAGTATTATATATCAATGATAAGAAGTGCTATGGGAAAAACTAAGCAGGGTAAAGAGGCAGATAGTAACAAAGTAGAATTTTAAAACCATCTGATAAGGAAGACATCTCTGAAAAGGTAGCATTTTGAGTAGAGACCTGAATGAACTGAGGGTGTGAGTCCTGCTGATATTTCGTGAGGAGTGGTCTTAACATTGAGGCAGTATGTGCGAAGGTCCTGGCAGTATGTGTGGAGGCACTCAGTGTATTCAAAGAGCAGCAAGGAGACCTGAATGCAAAGGTTAGAATAGGCGAGGAGTGGTAGAAGATGGCATATGGGGGAGGGGGGAGGGGGGAGAGGACAGTGGGTTAGGGAGAACAAGGAAGGCTTCCAAAGCATTTTTAGGAGATCTGAAAAGACATTGACATGAAATTTCATGACATAAAGTGATTTATGCTTTAAAAATTCACTCTGGCAGCCTCCCTGGTGGTGCAGGGGATAAAGTCTCAGCTTTATCAAGCTATCTCCAGCCAGCCACTGTGGAATGAGTTCAATCCCCAGCCAGGGAGCTGACCCTCCTGGCCTCCTGCTGCTCCCCTCAGCAGTGTATTTCAGTAGACCCACCTGTTCTACTCCCACTGTCTCTGGTGAATCCTCTTAACCCCTCCCCCCCACACACACCTCTGGCCTGCACCCAAGTTCTTGTGTGCATAAATAAGTAAAAATAAATTTATTTAAAAAATCACTTAGATTTTTTTTTTCTTTAAGAAAGTGAAATTATAGGGAATTGTGTGGAAATAGAGAGACCAGTTAGGAGACTGTTGCATCAATCCAAGTGAGAGGTGATGAGAGGTAGGGCAGTGATGGTACAGGGACAGCGAGTGGTCTAGGTCTGAATATTGTTCAAAAGTAAAGCTGGTTGGACTGTGAGTGAGAAACAAAAAGTGAAAGACAAATGTGGCATCCCAGAAGGCTGGAAAGGAAATAGGATCAGGATAGGCTAGGAAATCATGCGTCAGAAGCTATTGATAGGTCAACAATATAAAGGCTTAGAATTGACCACTAGAGGTAGCAATCTGGATTATTTTTTGTTAATAGAAGTGGAAACAGGAATAATAGAAGCGGATACAGAGTAGTGAAGGGTAGGATAAAAGAATTGGAAATAGCGCTACAATGTCTTTTGGTATGTTTGGCTTTTGTTTTAATGTGAGAAAAAATTATAGAACATGAAGAACAGAAGATCTGAATGAGTTGGAACTAACAGTACATAAATGGAAGAATTAAAATTAGACAACTACCTCCTGTTGATATACCATCATTTATGTGTGCTTATGTGCATTAATGTTCATGAAAGATTTTTCTGATTTTTTTACTATAATGTTGGAAAGAAGATCTTTGCACCTATTTTTTTATCCCTCGACATCATTTTTTTAAGATAAGTATTCAGGAGAAGAATTTCTGGAGCAAAGATCATAAGCAATTTTTAGACTCTTGACAGTGCTCTATTGCTTTAAAAAATCATTTTGCCATGCTACCATTAAGGAATAAATAAGTTTTCTTGCAATTGTGCTAGAGCTATGCCACATGTCATAATTCATGAAATGGCAAAATTATGTCTAAATTATCTTCCTGTCTATTTTTCATATCAAATATTTTACTACTAATAATAATAATGATAATTACAAGTCATTCATCTAAAATCTGTATTAAACCATATGATGGAACAGGAGGAAAATAATCAGTTCTGGATTCAGGCCAACTTGTATAGAAATCCCAGATTTAATGCTTGGGCTTTTGTTAGGTCACTTCAATTTCCCCATCAGTTAAAAGATTAATAATAATCCCTGCTTTTAAAGTCCCAATGAGGATTGAAATGATATATCTATAAAGTCCCTAGCACCAACTAGGAAATTTTCAGAGGAAACAGTGGAACTTTTAGGACTTTATATTTTCCATAAATATATCTTATAAACATCATTTTTAAAGGACAGAAAGAAAAAAAAATCCCTTATGTAACACTTCTAGTTTCCAGTCCACAAGTTCTCATCTCATACTTCTGCTAATAACCATAAAAATAATGACACGGATTTCAATTCTAGTAAACTTTAGAAACAGCAAGCACCTGGGTTATCTCTTGGGAACACACAAGCTGCTCCAGCAGACTGGGGACCGGCGATGTCTCTAGAAATAGTACCAGGCAGTTACCTTCAGGTGACTAAATGAGGCTTCATCTCAGCACAGAGCTTAGAAAAACCTTAGGATTCGTCCGGCTTGCTTGGTGAGAAAATAACGCAAAGAAGAATACAAATGGAAGCCAACTTTCTCACAACACCCAATTTTCAAACAGGTAAGAGAATCTTTCATGTTAACATCACCAGGTTAGCAGGGCAAATACTGAGATTTAGGTGTGTGCCTGTTCATAAGCGAATCTGGGAGTGAGTCAGCAGAGGACCTTTGTGATATCTAGGGAAATATGCTCAGCCTCAAAGCTGGAGATGAAAAGAAAATGCTGTGCAATACTTCAACATATCTAAACAAGAAAGACCCTCCCACAATCTTATGATGTGTCTTATAAAGCTTGTCCCATCCTAAGGAAAATGGAAACGCGAGGTCATCCACTTGAGTAGCCCTAAAATGTCTCAGAAGGGATGTGGAGTGGAAGAGATATTTTCTTTGTTTTGTCTGTTCTAGTTCCACTCTAACGCTGGGAAAGAGTTGATTTCTTGCATTTATGATCACAAGGGGAAAAAAAGAGAGAGCGAGAAACATTACGGTGGACAAAGCCACCAAATCTGGAGGTTTTACCATAATGTCATCTTGGAGTCCCTGCTTTACATTCAGACTTCACTAAAAGACTAGTCAATGCCTTCCATGGCAATCGGATGTGGGGGACCAGTGAATGAAGGTGACATGAGAATCCCTGGCCTAATTCCCAACTGGGAAACTCAGCTTTGTTATTTTCCACCAGTAAACCAGGAACCTTATTATTAAAGTATAACTGTCCTCATAAGAATTATGGCTCTCATTAAAAAATTACATGTGAATTCATTAGTTAATCTCTACAGAAGTGCTATCCTCAAGTGAGAAGTCTCACAAAATGTTCAGCTCAAAAAGTATATATTGAGGTCCCACTGTGTCTAGGCATTGGGTATATATATGAGCATGCCAAAATTAAAAAGTAAGATTTAGTTTGAGAGTTTAAAAATAACATTGTGGCCGGAATTGTCACAAAGTTATATACAGTTTTGATTTTATCTGTGGTCCACAATGATAAATAATGATGTCAAAATGTAGTGCATCTTGCATTGCTCTCCATCTTAATAATGAAATTAGATTAACATCCTTTCTGATTCAATATTGAATAAAGCAATCATCATGATGGCCCAAATATATTATTTGACTCAAGAAGTCAATCTCTATTTTCCACAAAATATAGGGCTGTCATATTCTCTTTCTCCTATGTCTTTAGTATGAAATATGAGTAAATGATAATGCAAATGATAGGCAAGATTTTAGAAATACAAGTGTTTAAGGATTTTCTTTTCATTGCCAATGCATATGTAGGTTTGAATGTGGAGTGTAACCTGTTTAAATCTGTCAGTATTCAAAGAAATTAAAGCCTTCAAGATGTAGTTTCTTAAATTGTACACCAAAATATCTTCCCCGTCAGCTTCCTCAATCTTAAATTTATTTTTTGAATTGCTAGCATGAATTACTCAGTTGATAATTGATGCTTGATTGTGTTGTATGAAATTAGTCATTTCCATATTTAGCTGTAACAAGGAGGAACAAACTATATATAGTCTTCTTTGTTTTTCTAATCAATCCCATGTACTTCTATGCAACAATTTAATAATTTGATCAGAAATATGATGGCCCTAATAAATACCGTAGTCTCAAACATGCTAAAAGAAAAAAAAAAAGAGCATTGCTGGGGATATTGAAAAAGACTAAAAGGATGAAATTGGCACAGTCGTGCTGAGCATGAAAGCTCTGCTCCAGACAACATCCTGAATCTTTCCTTTCTAGAAATAAGATGTTCTCCAGGTGCTAATCATTAAAATAACACATTATAGAAAATGATGTTTTTCCTATTTTGTCATACCCTGCAGATGAAAAAACAACAACAACAGCAACACTCAGAAGAACATTAACTAACATTTATTTTACACTGTCTTTACTCATTTGTAGTTATGCAGAAAATTGTTAATTCTCACTGTGACCGAACTCAAGATTACCAACAATAGAAATTGAAAGGACACTAAATCATAAAGATTCTGTCTGCAACTCAAAAGCACAAGTCAATAAACCTCATTTCACTTTACCATGTTTCCTGGGGAACTGGGTGGTTCAACAAAAGAGTGGAAAGCAGAACTTGATTCCAGTCATTGAAGTGAAACATAAACTACTTCCTGGAGAGAATCAAAATAAATGTAAATTTTTTACATCCCTGCAGAGTGCCAGACTCCAAAGCACCCTTGTGATAAGACAGATGCTGCAGAGCTGTGTGGTCTCCTGCTTCCTCACTGCTCAAGGTTTGCATGTAAAAAGTTGAAAGTTCAGAGGTGTAAATAATAAGTATTTCCTCAATGATTGAATGTAAGTACATGAAAATAAAGGAAACCAACTCCCTGTTTGCCATATCTGGAAAGCACCCACAGGCCTGGAGAGACTGCTAATTTCTTCATTTTAAAAAAAGTGGTATTTAGCTATTTGATGACTTTGAACACTATCTGTTTCTTACTAGAAAGCAAAATGCTTGCACATTTAAGAATTACGATTTTGCGCTTGAACATCTAGTGGCAATCAGACCCAAATGCACCTAGCAGTTAATGTAGTCTCTTGTCTTATGTGCTCTCCATCCTCTCAGCAAAGCAGCCACTGCTGCAGTGATTAGAACTTTATTATCTTGATGGAGTTGGGTGTAGAAACCTCAGTTTATCTGACCTGGTTTTTTAGGCAACTTTCGCCTAAACATTAAGCCTTTGTAGCCCAGAGCTTCTGCCTGGACCCTGTTTCAGTAGTTTTTTTGTTGTTGTTGTTGTTTTGACTCAAGCTTTTGGCTGCTGTGCTCTTTCTCCAGCTTGAGAAATGCTGAAAGAAGGGAAGGGGGAGTAACAACTTAGGAGTGATTGAAAGGGAACACAAGACTGAGAATAACAGAGAAATACCATTCAGTACAAGGTGAAAACATAATCAGAGCAGATGAATGCAGGCATTTCTGTTGACTAGAACATATAATAATGAGGCTTGAAAACTCTGTTCAAAGCAAGTAACTTGCTATTATATTTGTTTACTGTACCCAGAATAATATCTATTTGTGGTTAAATCGTGATTTTCCTCCTACCTGAAGAAATTAGAGCAAACCTCTGTTTTCTTCTGTTTCCTCCATAGATGTAACTTTTATGAAAATATTTTACAAATGCAAGTAGATATGAAATCACAAAGTATAGGAATGATAGTACATTAAAAGTTTGCAGAATCTATTTTTTATATATATATTCACGGAAGCCTTATCCCTCCAGTGAATTTGCACTTAGAAAAGTCAAGACCTTTCCCCATTTCATTTTCAAAAATATCTTATTATACAGGTGTGGGTTTACTCCAAATTATTAGAACCTTACATTTTCAAAACAGTGAATAAAGGTTATTTATTTAATTGCTAAATTTTACTAGTCTCAAAAGGCAAAGGAAGAGCTTCTTTTTTTATAAGAATGTTATTAGGGGATATGAAAGGGGACACTAATTAAGAGGTAATATTAAAATAGAAAAGAGAGATTAATGAAGAAAAAACTAGGTTATGAAAAGCTTTTAAAATGAATAGGATCAGGGCTTCTATTGTAAACCTCTAAGTTTAACTCTGTTTCAATAGCAGCATTTAATGGTAGTAAAGAAGAAAAGGACAATGAATAGTATTTTAGTTAAATTCAGTATCTACAAGGAGTCTCCTCTACTATTTGAGGTTTGAGCTGAGAGTTCACTGTCGTTCTTAGGAAAGAATAAATGGAAGCCTTGATTCTGAAAATGTGTCATTTTGTCCTCAAACCTCAAAGATAAATTCCCTGTAAAAATTGTATCATTTTGGCAAAATCAAATTGTTTTGACCATTGGTTTTTCCTCTGGCCCAAATTCCTTGACTACTATCTTGATAAGTATAATACAATAAGTCTAAACTTTTGAAATCCAGTCAGACCACTTCTTACTTTCCTGGTATGGTTACTATTGTCTTGGTGTTCCCCAAAATATATTTTGTTTTCTATGTTGTAGATTCCCAGATGAAGTGAAGGCTAACTAACAAGAAAAGGTTTAGCACCCACTTGCCTTTGGAGATGGGGAGGATCTTGGGGATGGGTTGATATCTGACTTTATGGTGCCATGTGCTAATGTCTGAGTAGCAGAGACATGACATCCTTCACCTCCCAGCCTGAAAAAGGAAGCAGGCATGTCAAGACTAAAATGTCAGCTTTATTGCTGACCGGGATCTTGTAGATGCAATTTAGAAGCTGGACTACAATACCCTTCTAAAACTGTCCCTCCTGGGGAAGTTTTCCCCCTAGTCAAAGCAGCAGCAAATACTCCCTGCACAGACAGATCTTTATGTTTTACCACTTGCAAACAAAACCACCACTGTACACAAGCAGGGTAACCCCAAAAGGAAAGCACAGAGCTGCACACATACCCATCTCTCCTCCAAATGCACCAGTTCTAGAACATAGCCCCTCCATTGGAAGCATGAAGAGAAGAAGAATCCAGGAATATTGCTTGATTAGCGTTACCATCAAACAGAGTAAGATTGGGGTTGAGGCACAAATGTACTTCCTAACATTGTGGAAAGAGGAAAGTGGTAGAAATGTAATAATTACAGTACTACATTAAACTGATAGTTGTATGATGTACATGGATATGATTAATATATACACATAAGTATATGAGGTAAGATGATATGGCATTAGAATCTAAGTATCAAAACATAGCTGACACTAAAATACTACAATTTATCTCAAAAGTTCATCCCATGGCTTAAGCTACTGTGAACAAAATGTATTTTTTTTTACAAAATGTATTTTTAATTCTAATTCTTTGTACTCTAAATCTTCTATCATGAACATGTTTAATTTTTATAATTAAAAAGAAACACTTTAAAGCTATCAAATTAATCACAAGAACATAACACTGATTAGGTTTGGGTTCAATTATAACCAATGTGGCACACTCAGAATAATTACATTGTTGTTGTTTAACAGAAGCAGGTTTTAAAAAGTTGATGAGAAAAATCTTTTAGTATTCCCCCTGATAAATGGAACACTAGTCATGCTCTCAAGACATACTAATTCAAGTCAAAGTGAATTGTGTTAAACTGATTCTGGGTGTTTTTGAATAATTGTGCAATTCAAGTGAATTCTTTAACCAATTAACTCTCTCTAACCAAATATAACTTTCTCAAGATCAGAGTCCTGATTTTGATAAGTATAATACAATAAGTCTAAACATTTGAAATCCAGTCAGGCCACTTCTTACTTTCTTGGTATGGTTACTATCGTCTTGGTGTAACCCTTTCTATACCTACCAGGGAAGCCAGATTCTTCCATTTCCTCACTACACACATGTTGACTGGGATGATTCATGTAATCCTTATTTTACAAGGATGTGTGAAATAACCCCAGAGCAGGGCTAACACAACAATCCAGCCTAACAAGGTCACATACACCACATCTTAGTGCAGGGAAATACACAATAAGCAAATAAATAAACAAGAAACAGTCAGAATGCAATAGATGTTGGGAGGAAAATAGAGTATCGAGTGGCGGGGGTGGGAAGGCCTCTCTAAGGAGGCCTAGGAAGTGCCAGGAATGTGAGGTAAAATGAACAAAGCTTGTTTAAAGATATGGAAAAAAGGCCAAGGGGCTGGAAAAAAAGGATACTGTGTAAAGTTCTGAAGTAATGAGTCAGACAAGGGTGGGCTTTAGAAGCTTATGGAGTTGAATTTAATTCTAAACATACTAGAAAGTCATCAGAGAATTTTAAGAGACTAAACAAAGCAGAACTCATTGAAAAGAATAGTTTTTAAAATGAATGCCAAAGACCTCCATAGGTCAGCAATTTTTGTTGTTATTCAAGGACATGAAAGAGAAGCTTTTTTCTTTATTCCTGGATTCATTTGTCAATGCAAGTGAATACATTGACAAAAGGGGTGACTCCTTACAGGGAATGAGTTAGAGAAACTGAGGATCACTAAAGGGACCTTCTCCCACAGGTGGGTGGATTACTACTGATAGGCTTGACCCTAAAAGAGGCTGATGATTTGTGACTGGGGGTAATTCAGACTGGACTCCTTTCAGGGACTTTGAGGACATCGGTGTAGAGATGGCCATTTGACCTTCTTCTCCCTGTTGAGGCCATCTGTGTTCCTGACTTTTTTTTTTAAGACTTTATTTATGCATACAGAACTGGGGTACAGGCTAGAGGTGCAGCAGTGGTGAAAGGATTCACTAGACAGAGTGGGGAGCAGAACAGGCTGACTGACGAAGTACACTGCTGAGGGGAGCAGTGGGCGGGTCAGGAGAGGTCTGCCACACCATGTGGGTCACCTCCAGGGGTCAGAGGTGGGACTCACAGTGGAGCGGCTGTGGCTAGCTCCCAGTACTGCGTCCTAACCCGTCGTGCCACCAGGGAAGGCCCCCCTGACTCTTGGGGGCGGGGATCGATGATGAGGAGTAGATATGTAATGAATGACAAGTAGGTATCTAATGACATCAAGAGGAGAAACCTGCTATGTCCCAGGAAAAATAATTCAACCATTCTTTAAAAATAAATGGCTAAAAGCCAATCAATGCTTAGCACTTTAAACATTGCTGGTGCCTGTATTTCAATGCTAAGTGTTAATCCATTTCATCAGATTGATTTATATCTCATAAGCAAAACACTCACAGATTCAACTTCTTTTGTGGAAAGTTTAGTGACCAGAGAAAGTCTTAGGACTTACTGGCACTTCCTTTGTAGTGGAGGAAGTCACCTATCCCTGGGTACAAGACTTGGCTTAAGGATCTCTTAACAAGGCAGAGACCCAATAAATTGTAGAACAGCTGGAATTTGAAATCTTTGAATGTTTTATTATGTTTGATTTTTTGTTATCTTTATTAATAATAACAATAAAAATGCTTGTTCTTCATTGCTCTATCGGCATTACTGACTACTGTGGAATAGCTTGCCACTTGTATCTGGGAAAAATATTTTGGTGTCTTTGAAATTAAAAGCTTAAATCATTTGTACATTAAATGATATAAATGGCCAAATGAATTTAGAATTCAAGCTGAAATATATCTAGCTCAGTTGTATGGCAACTTCACAGGTGTGAACTGGTGTTATTGCCACGGGAATGCATGTCCTCACATAGTTGCCATGATTTCACTTGACAGGGTGAGAAGGAGCTGTGAGTTTCAAGCATCTATCAAGAAGGAAGGAGGAAGCCTAATCCTGAAATCTGTAGGGAGTTATAGGCTTTTTTTTTCTTCTCTGAAATAAAATTCTCATATTGTCTAGAATCTTTTCTTTCTCTCAAATTGTACTTATATGTAATCTGTGATAGATATAGTAAGCCTTCAGATATTTACTTATCTGTTCATCATGCATTTTAGTACTGCCATTTCATGACATATCGTCAGAAATTGTGCAAGCACTGTGCAAGCAACCCAGCTTTTCACAGGCAGCAGAACTGAGGCAAATTATTCAAATTTTGAGGCAATGAATATATGATGCTCATTCAAACTAATCCGTTCAACTCACTTGTTTGCTTTTGTTAGGTAACCAAAATTTTTTGTTTCAAACGTACAGTGTTTTATCTTTTTGGAAATTGCCTTTTTGAGTGAATTTTAATCTTGAGTTCCCATCCTATTCCATGTACTGTTTCAATCTGAGGAACATTGACTTTAATACTGTTTCCACAGTGACAGGCCCTGGGTTGATCACAGCTCTGGGGATTGAGTTCTCAGGCGTGTACTTAACCCCCTGGCCCTTGGTTCCCAGTGCAGTCCGCTAGCTTCAAACCTGCCTCCAGGGATCAGAGGCGTTGCCTGCCTGCTCACTCTGCCTGACAAACAGTCAGGCTTTTCACCGGGTTGCCTCACAGGCACTGACTGAACAAATGGCTCTCACCGGATTTCCAAGCCCCTCTCAAGGAACCTATCTTTGGTCCTGAAACAAAAGGGAGTAAACAGGCTCCAATCCAATGCCCACACCCATAACAGCTGCACAGCCTTGCAGAGCTCAAAGTTAGCTGCTGAATAAAGGAGCCTCTGTTGCTCAGAGCCACCGGTTGGACAGAGTTTTTCTAACCACTTGGGCTTTCTTAGTGGAGACATAGAACATGCTCAAAAATATGTCGTTTTTGTCATCGCTTCATTTTCAAATTCTCATCTTTCACGGTTGAGCTCAAATCTTATTTTCTATATTAAATTATGCTATTACATATTTGAGACACTATTAGACCTTAGAAAAGGGCAGTAAAAATAACTGTGTACTATTAAGATGATTTTTTAAAAGATTTATTTATTTATTCATACAAAACTGGGGTACAGGTCAGAGGTGCAGGGATGGTGAGAGGATTCACCAGAGACAGAGTGGGGTAGGAAGCAGAACAGGCAGATTGAAGAATTACACTGTAGCGGGCTGGTCAGGAGAGGTCTGCTATACCATGTGGTCACCTCCAGGGCGGGAATCAAACTCATGCTGAAGTGGCTTTAGCTTCTTAGTGCTGTGCTTTAACCCGCTATGGTGCCAAGGAGGGCCCATAGATGATTTTTATTTAATTAAAAAATGAATTAGATTGATTGAATATTGATTTGGCTTTCTACCAATCCTCGTGATTCTCCTTTCCCCTTCCACAAATAGGTTGTACCTAATGTTGTTGGGCTATTAGGTAGAGATTTTCAAGAATTCTGCCCTTCTCTTGATCTCTTTTTTTTTTTTTTGGCGGGAAGTACAATTTCAGCTCCCTATGGTAACCAAACCCTGTTGACTTCTACTTCCATGAAAACATTAAAAGATCTGAAAGTGTAAATTCTGTTCGGAGTTTCTTCACAGGATCTGCCAACTTAACTGGCACCCACTGAGTCTCTGTTGACCTCTTGAGCTTCCTCTCATTCCTGTAGCATGGACCATTTGGTCTAATCATCTGTCATTTATCTTTACCAACTTTAGGTGTTATAACAATTGTATGAATTCTTGAAGAAGTATTCTCCTTTTGGAGCAAACAAGGAGACAGTTCTGCAAGAATTCTTATACTAGTGTAGACTGTACTTGTAAATCAAGCTCTTTATCAGAGAAGCATATACATAGATGTGTATACCTCATTTGACAGAACAGATACTATTGTTGCCATTCAATGGTTATTGATAACCTACTATGGTCAACTTAGAGAATAAAGCTTTATAAAAATGTAAGAAACACATAAAGTTTTGGTCTCCCCCCACTCCTTGTAAAATATCAAATGATGAAGATGCATTTTTTAAAATACCTGGTTGACTAGTTTATGGTTTAAATAGAATAATGACATCAGTGGCTTAAGTTAAGGCTACACTATTAATATAATTTTATTTTTAATTTAGAAACATTTTTTAAAAGATTTATTTATTTATTCATACAGAACTGGGGTACAGGCCAGAGATGCGGAGGGTGAGAAGATTCACCAGAGACAGAGTGGGGAGTAGAACAGGTAGATCGACAAAGTACACTGCTGAGGGGAGCAGCGGGTGGGTCAGGAGAGGTCTGCCACGCCACGTGGATCTCCTCCAGGGCAGGTGGGAATCGAATTCATGTGGAAGTGGCTTAAGCTTCTTAGTGCTGTGCTTTAACCTGCTGCGCCACCAGGGAGGGCCAATTTAGAAACTTTTAAAACTGAGTGATATTTTTTTAAGGAGAAAACTTGAAAATTAAGTGTGTTTGCCCATACAATTCAATAGCAACCATTTATTTTAAACCAAATCATCAATACCTTTGATTTCTTTACCAGATTTGAAAATGTATTATTTCAGTCTTTTGCTTTTCATTGGGAACAAATCATTATATGAAAATAAATAAATAAATAAACAAACAAAAATGCCAAGTCTGACACTATGAAACTTATATAGTATCTTTTTCTATGACTAGCTGTGAACACAAATTAAAGACATCCTTCATTTGGACTATTGAAATACATTTAACTGCCTGTTTTATTCTGTCATTTGGATTTGAGCTAAAGTAAAATATGTCAGAATATATTTCAATAAATTTCTTTATCAATTGTTCTTGTTTGTGTTATTGATTAAAACTGCACAGATAGCGTTATTATGTAATGTGCTTCTTTTTAACTGACACCATTTAAAATCTAACATAAAACATCCTTTTGATGGTGTCACCACTAAAAATGCAATGAAGTACCATGAGAGTGAATTTACCAAAGTTACAGAAGTTGTGGGGGCCAATCATCATGTCAGGAGATGAATATCCTAACCCAAAGATTTACTGTAATTTGGATTTTTTTTCTTTTATTTTTCAGACACTGCAAATGGAAGTAAATAAGCTGAACATAACTTTGCTTCAAATATTCCGCCAAGGAGTGGCAGCCGCGTTAGGAATCTTACCCCAGCAAGTGCACATCAATCGTCTCATTGTAAGATGCCTACATCACATTCCCAGAGTACAAGCTTTGATCTTGATGAAGGGCTCAATAATAGAGCAATATAAAGAACACCCATGCAGTAGTCCTATGACCCATGAGCTGAAATTGGCATGCCACTTGTTTTTGCAAAGAAAATTTTATTGCAAGAAGCCACACCTGCTTTGTACATATTGCCCATGGTTGATTCATACTAGAATGATAGAGTTGGGGGTTGCAATAGATTGTTTAACTATCCTGAAGGCTGAAACGTTTGCTATCTGGACTTTTACAGAAAAGGTTTGTCAACCCTCTCATTGTACAAGGCTAGCTATCTAGGTAGGTATGGACACAGGATCTAAAATATTTGTCTCACTAACCTGACACTGCTCCCAAAATATTTTCCCTAAAAGAAAAATCCTCTGAATCAGTTAAGGCACTGCCTTCAGGCAGTATTTATTTAAACCAAAGATATATACTTTGGTTTTAATAAATATATATATATATATATACATATATATATATATACACATATATATGTATATATGTGTGTATATATAT
>NW_004567105.1:30968540-31012548 GCF_000260355.1 Condylura cristata
ATTTTGTGTATAAATTTAATACATATAGTAGTATTTTGCAGGATAAGAGAGAGATTTGCCATACCCAAGGGAGGATGTACATATATTTGAAAAATGTTAGCATTTATGCACATCTGTTTCTAAACTCACTGTTATAAGTGGAGTTATAATACCTGTAGCAGCAAAGTGAGGTGATTAAAAGCATATGCCTTGAAGATAAGTAGACAGAAACATACTCAGTTTCCAGCTTAGGAACAGCCCAGCTGTGTAACCTTGAGCAAGCTGCTGTTTCTTCATTTGTGAAATGGAGATAACCAGAAACTTTATGCCATGGAGGAGTTTTGAGCATAAATGAGATAACAGACTTAATATACAGAGGTGCCTGACAGACACAAAACAAGTGTTTATGTTCCTACTCCTGTGGTCATTAATAAGAAACTCTGTTGGTTATCATAAATATATCTCACATTAGTCGTATGCTATAGTTATTGTCTGACATTCCCTGTAAATATGGAAGCATTTTTTCTGGGTTGCTGGTGATACAATGATACTCCATTTTATACCTGACTGAGCTTCTGATAAATTAGATCAAAAGAAAATTTTCTAGCATGAAAGAGCTGTGTGTATCAAAAAAGAAATATTAATAATAACTCCTTTCTCTAAGTACATTGTTTAAGCTATAGCAGAGAATCTGTGAATGATAGTGTCATTTTTGTGTGGTATTTGATTTTTTTGTTTGTATGTGGTATATCAACCACTATGGCAAGAAAACCCTAGCTCCAATTCAGTGAACAAATTAATAGTAATAGGAAAGTATCATATTACTGTACAACATATGTCTTTCTACCAAAAGAGAGACTTTTGAAGTAGGACATATTTAAGGTTCAGAACAGAATCAGGGAAGCACCTTCCAAGCTCATCTAAACTTAGTTAGCCCAAGCTTCACATTAAACAGCTTATAAGAAAAAATATATGGGAAGATGATATCTAATGATTATAGTATGTCAAAGTTTTACTGAGTTTACTTGATTTGAAATGTTTCTTTAAATATAGTTACTTAGGGATACTTCATCAATTAGAATATGGAATACAAAATAAACTAGCATCACTGAATATAGAATTGTTTATATCAAGGTATCCACTCCCTGAAAAAAAGGCCATTTGAAGATTTCAAAATTTGGACTGCTGTAATTAAGTGTACCTGAGAATAACTAATAAATATGGTCTGGAAGGTATCCAGTAGGGTTGTATGATCCCCACTTCATGTAAGACTTGGGGAGCAAAGTTAAAAATATTCACCAAGTTGTGTAAAGTGTCAATTAACAGAGACAAATGATGTGCTCTGACTAGGAAACGAAGAACAGCATTGAGCTCTTCGTGTCTCCCGTCAACAGAAAAGCAGGCATTCCAGACGCCCTGCCCGCTGAGGAGGTGCTGCGTTCACTTAATATCAATGTTTTGCATCAAAGTTTATCCCAGTTTGGAATTACAGAAGTCTCTCCTGAGGTATGTCATTGCATGGACAATTTCATTTAGACATTTGCGTGACTGGCAATGTTGGTGACCCAACTCCAAGAGGATTTAAGATGAAAGCTGTTCACTGCGTGTTATTTGTTAATAAAACTTTCCCCTGAGGGTCAGAATTCTCTGATCTTCACACTATATGTTTATCCCTTCAGGAAACTCATTTTCACATCAAAGTTCCATTTTTAAAAAAAAAAAAAAGATTTATTTATTTATGCATGCAGAACTGGGATACAGGTCAAAGGTGCAGGGGCAGTGAAAGGATTCACCAGAGACAGAGTGGGGAGCAGAATAGGCAGATCCATGAAGTACACTGCTGAGGGAAACAGCGGGCAAGACAAGAGAGGTCTGCTGTGCCATGTAGATCATCTCTAGAGCTGGAGATTGAACTTGCACTGAAGAGGCTGCAGCCAGCTTATAGTACCCTGCTTTAACCTGTTGTACCACCAGAGAGGCCAGAAAGTTCCACTTTTTAATACTTTCTTTCTAAAACTGCATGGCCTTGTAATTTAACTCACCCAGTAAATTATCTAGGAGAAGGTCATTTAGATATAGTTGTCAGATTACTTGAAGCTGAAATGTCCAAGAAATACCCTCAACTCTTTCTTCTTTGGCAGGTGCATTCCTTATTGACTTAACTGTCGAAATAGTCATCAGATATTCACTTTTCCCACAGATTTGGGATTTATTTAAAATGTATTTTTTAACTTCTGTTAAGAAATACATTTTAAGAACCATGAATTTTTTTTCATATGTTTATGTTTTCCAAATTTGACATTTTATAATTTCACCCCCACCTCCACTCTCACTCGTGGAGTGAATCTTGTCCCTGTTTGACTTTGACTCCATCCCATTCTACCAAATTTGCTAGAAGACACATCATCCTAAACATTAAATATACATAGAACTAGACCTTGAAAAAAAACGTGAACATTATATAGATATAGAAAGTAAGGCATATAAGTTAAGTGGACAAAGCCAGAGAGGTATAAAGCAACATTTAAATCTAGATATCACAATTCCTACTCTGTTCTTCTTAGTGGCAAAGTATATTAACTCTCATGTCAGTAAATATCACAGGAGGGGTATGAAAAACTTTGGTACAAGACGGAGTTAGAATCCTAAAGCCGGTGCTTAAGATGTCCTTAGTCAGATGACTTACCTGTGAGATTAAGTCCTACTGCATAGGGCCTTGGTTTCTCTGAGCATCTGTTTTTCCACATCAAAATGGGTGTAGTTAAAAAAAATACTAGTAGGCATTGTCTTTACCTTATAGACTGGCTATGCACTAAATTTTAAAAAATATATGTGGAAATCACCATAAAACATGGGCATTGGACAAATAAAATTCAAATGTGAGATGGATTGGCAGAAAGAAAATGTATTCCTGCTATATCCAGGATCCTTCTCTGGTTTCTGAAATGCTACGTAATCAAGTCTGGGTTTCTTACTGTGGTCCATGATCTTTAGTGTGTTGGACTTTATAATCATTGAGTAAGACTCTCCTCATTTATGCTTCAGCAATTCCAAACTTAGTAAGGACCATCGTAGGGCTTGCTGTTTCTTCCTGCCTTGATTTTGCATGTGTTGGCCCATTCATGTACCTCTTATGTTGCAAGATCAGTCTTCTCTAGAGTAAATCTTCCCCTTGTACCTCCACGGTCATGGGGCCTCATTGCTTTGTATGGTCATTGGTCTTCAAGTTCATCTGTGCACTGTAGACCTCTTGAGAGCATGGCCATCCATTTTATCTGTGATCTTGGTGCCTTTATTCAGTTACCTGGCTTCCAATGTCAGAAATGTCAAAAAATGTAAATGAAATAACAACCAAATTAATGAAACAAAATTTAAAAACTTTCAGCTGATGAATACAGGGCTATGATAAAGTTACCTCATAGTGAATCAAGGTTTGGAGGAGGCCTAGTGTCTGAGGATTCCAAGAAGCCTCTTTCTCTGTTCTTGTCTTCAGTAAGAAAGAATTCAATGTCAAGGTCAAAGTTACAGAAATGCAAGAGATTTATTGATGGATAGGAAGGAAAACAGGAAAGTTCTCTGAGTGGCAAGGAGTCCCAAATGAGTAGCCAAATGGAAGGCCAGGAAAACTTTCCAGTGGAGAGAGGTCTGGGTGGGTCACTCCTGAAGTGGTAAGAAATAGGTGCTTATATGGGTATAGTAGGGAAGAAGTTGCCATTGGGTGGGCGCATTTGTGTCTCTTGCTGATCCCATTGGCTGCCCCCATGGGGATCTCCTAGGCTTCCTAGATCCAGAGTATGTGGGGTTTTCCTAAGACCCAAAAGGTTCAATGGGTTTGCCCACATTACCTGGCCTACCTCTCTGAACCTAGCTCTAGCCAATTGCTTTAGCATTGTTACTATGTTGGTGTTCTGGACAGGGGTGGTGTCCCTTCCTGGCCTGTATTGTTCTCTGATCAGACTGATAAATAGACTTGGGTTCTTGGGGCACTCTGTTTCTAACTGACTTGCCTTTACCTGTTTCCTTACTTCCTCCTTCAGTAGTGCCACAGGTGCTTTAAGGAAGAAGTGGGTACCTCATGCTTCAGAGAGGCCAGAACAAAGGATCAGCATGATATTAAACACCCAAGCCCACTCCCTACCTACATGTGACTCCAAAAAGGGCTTCCTTTTTATCACACCAAGCCCCATTCTCACAGTCCAGTCTCTTTACAGACAGACTTGCCCAGGACAATTCCTCCTTGAATTAAAAAAGAAAACAAAACACCAGATTAAATTATGCTGCTTCCTGTAAGCTTTCAGTGAATAATTCAAACATTCCTCCCTGTTGTTTTAAATACCAGATATAGTGCTATAATAGCTCCGTGATTCATTTGTGAGCCAGACAAAGAGAAGCTACACCATACAAAAAGACTAGTTAAAATCAAGATATGAAGGTCCACCAACACACCCCAGCCTGGTGAAGGTGAAGAGCTTAGCTTGACAGCCTATCACTAACCATTAGCCCCACCCACACCCACACCCCTCCCAACAACCAGCAGCCACAGCCTCTAGTGTACTTGAATAATGAAAGAAAATCTGCTGGTCAACATGTGCTATTTTCATAAAGCGTGAGCATCTAGAAATCTAGGATATTTTACATGGTAGGAGACTAGAAAGTGTTCTAATTGCTAATGAGGAGTGTTATCAAGGACACGTGGATTGCATGAGCCTTTTGTTCAGGCACTTCTCGGATGGCCAGGCATCCCCTCTACCCAGAAGCTCTAAGTGCCGAGACAGGAGAAAGCTGTTGCCCTGCACAAGGGCCCTCACGGTGGGGTCCTCAGGACACACAGGAGCAGGGATACTGCACAGCTGTGAACACACATCTGTCGACAGTTGTTTCAAGCTGGTTCGTGGAATTCTGTGAGTTTCCCCATTAACTTATTCATCTTCGTGGGTAATGTTTAATAACATCTTATGACTCAACTGATTCCTTCACATTTTTATCCCAAAATTATAGCTCTGCTAAGGCAGCATATTTAGCAACAGAAAAATGGAATATTGCAATCCTGTTTTTCATCCTTCACAGGAATTACAGAATATTATGAATGATGTCTCAGAGCATCTATTCTTAAGCTTTTATTAATTACTTTCAGGAAAGAATGTTTTTGTTGTTATCATTTCCTTATTTGCTTGATTTTTCTTTGACATAAATGACTCTTGGGAAACAAACAAACAAACAAAACTACAAAGTAGAGAATTACTTCTGTTTATTTTCTGTTTCCCTTTCTAATATAAGTTTCTTGGGAGAGAAGATATTACTCTTTTTACATATCTTTATGTAGTACCTAAAATGTTGTAAGCATTCAAATATTATTTTAAGATTCTCATAAAGATAAAACTAGACTTCTTCTTGCCTAATAGTCAAATCTCAGGGAAATAAAGTGCTTTATGTCACTTTCTAATTTTAAATGTTTTTATAAAGTTCATTAAAATAATAAGTTCTACACTGAGGCTGAAAACAGGAGTTAGAATTTCACTGTGCTGGTTCAGCTGCAAATTACTCCAGTTTCACAGGACTTCTATTTCAAAGGAGGAAGTTAGCTTCTTTAAATACAGACTAATGTGCCATCTGTTACTTTCACAGAATATTTGCCACGGCAAATAAATATAAATCATAATCCCCCAGTTCAGTGATGTTCCTGTAGAGTAAAAGCCGTCGCTGGTTATCTAAGTTACAGACCTGGCTGTGTAGTGCAACCAACCTAGGATTGACATATGTCAGCTCATTCAGCCCAAATTGTTCTGGTAGATAAGAGACAGGAAGGGTGGCATCTACGTAACACTATCACGTTTTATACATACATCTCATTTATCTGTCTATCAATTAGCTGGCCAGTTTATAAAATTTCTACTTCAGCCTTATTCTTTTTGCTTCATTTCCCCTCAAAGATGTCTTCCAAAGTCTGTGTCATCTCCCTTAGCATTTACACTCTCTCCCCACACTGGGGATTAGAATTGATTTTTTAAAAAATTGGACAAAATGTGGTATGGTAAGAGTGAGGGCCCGAGGGGACGCAATGGAGCATGGTGGAGGATAACTGGGGTACTGGTAGTGAGCATGGTGTGAAGATATGCATTTGTGGGGTTTGGGGTCTAGCACCCCCAAAGATGTAGTGATGTATACCAACTTTACCTAAAAAATATGATTTCAAATAAACAAATAAACACATAGATACAGCTAGAAAAATATGGTGTCTTTGTTACCAATGCAGGGAATGCTGTATGTTTTAAATAATAAAATGAAACAATGTCCAACAACTTCCTTCACCCTTTAACCAGGTTAAAGGGCAAAATGTGACACTCTAGAAATAAGCTAACAAGATGGCAGATAAGGTAGTTCGGGTTCACCCAGTGAGGGAACCTTGGAATTATCGAACCTTCAGTGCCCTGAAAAATACAATGGCATAGGTTGACTGTCTGCAAAGGTTAGATTGGAGATTCCTTTGATTTCTAATTTTTTTACTTGCGGGATCTGGACTCCAAACTTTTCCATTTATTACCCTGCCCTTATCAAGTCTTTTAGATCTCTGTACAAATATAGTAGTGCTCAGCAGGAATAGCATGACTCAGAAGGAAATCTATTTACCAAGAAAGTACAGTGACTAAGTTCTAGGAGTTCAAAACATGTATCTCTCTAACGAGGGGTTTGAGGGTGGGGAGGGAAGTTAGTTCTCCCATCACCACTGTTTGATTAAAAAAGAAAACAAAGCAGATTTGTCTTAAGTAGAAAGGAACATACTGATATTTCAGGAGGGGTGGCATTATGGCAGGAGAAAAGAAATGAACCAAAAATCAGGTTAGAAACACAAAATCTCTTTCCACCCACATAACCACCCCTTTTTTCCAAATTTTACAGGAACTAAAGCTTAGATCCTCATACTTAAATTTGACAAGTTTATGCTTCTTATTTGAAGGCTTAACTAGTTTGCTTTTATAGCAAGCAATAAATGCTATTTAGTTGCCTTGCAAAAAAAAAAAAAAAGCACCCCGCCCCCCATTTCCAATTTATACTTGAATTCTACAGAAGTTTTCTTGACTATCTGCCATGTTTATAGAGACTGGGATACAACATGATCTCACCAAAGTAAAAGAATAAAGGACGAGTTGCTACCTGTACCCAGGATAACTTTTCCAACGGAGTAATTGCCTTCTAATCATCTCATCAAGTATTTTCAGGATCTTCATCATCTAACAATTTACATATCTTTAAGATAGATCTTAAGATCATTTCTTCTATCTTTGAATTTCTCTATGTCCTAGAAATTAGGCAAAAATCTTAGAGTGAGCACAGCAACTGTTTACAAATGAAGGAAACAGAAACTCAACTGCATCTAGCACAAGTCTTTCTCAAGTGGGTTTGTAATCACAACTGAACTCAGAGTCCTTTCGGTTCTGTCTTGATCAACTCCCACCAAGACTCATTTGAGTTCCAAGATGAAAGTTGTCGTATACTATTTTTTCAAGGAACTATTTCTTTTTTGTCTGATTCACAAACACTGAGTGGATGTTAGTTTTCAAACTAGTTGGAAAATAATAATTTCAAGCTTTAATATCCACAAGGACAGATTTTGCCTAAGCCTTTCCATTCTATTTTATTTCATTGAGACAAGTAAGGTTTGTCATTCCTTAGCATTCTGCGGGGTGATAAGAATTACAGTTAGGTGGCATTTCAGCTCGACATAGTTGAAGCCAGGCTCAAACCGGTGGCTACTGTAAGCTGTGGAATGCATCTGCTGGCGTGACAAAAGTGACCCCCATTCTCCAGGGCTTCTCTCGATGTGACTTTTCATCCTTCCATAGCTGTTGCTCAAGGTTTTTCTTAGTCCTTGGAGAGAATAGCTAAAGATAGACAGGCACTCTGTACAGAAAAAGGAAAAGGCAGCCCTCAATAAAATGGAATTTTAGATGAGTTGAGCATCTGACTTGATTTAGAGTTTAGAATATTTTCCTCATTGTGGACCATTGGTTTCGAATTTCAGTACCTTTTACTGTATTCTATAAATTTCACAGAAGTATAAGACGTAATTGCATTCTAAAACTTGAATTTAGTAGATGGTCTTTTTGTTTTACTTATTTTATATATATGTATATATATATATTAATATATTACATTAACATTGGTTTGTAACACTGTATATGATTCGGGAATATAAGAGCCCACCTCTTCAGATGTAGGTTACCACACCACACCCATGTGCCTTCCAAAAAAAAAAAATGGTTAAAATAGAATTACAAACCTCACTCACATCCTATTCATGCTTCTTCTCTATCCTTCCATCCCTCCCCCCAAAGAAGTGAGCAAACAAATCAGAATAATGGAAATTCTTTACTTCACTTTTTATTACCCTAGACCTTACAAATAATCCTGGATGTTTTGGGTGGTCCCTGCTGCTCTAAATAAACTATAATATTCTAACAGTTGATATGGTGAAGGCAGTACTTTAATTAGAATTTGCCAAAGTAGACAGTGTTTTCTTTTTTTTTAAGGTTTGATCCAAGAGGGGGAGAGTAGGAGTCCTGATATTGTCACTCTGTTCAGTCACACGTGAGATTTTGTTGGCACCTGTTTCAGTTTTATCTAAAAGTTAAAGAGCAGAATTACAGCACAGAAAGCAGGGTGTTGGTGTTGTGGGAGGAGATTAAAACAGAGGAAGAAAGCTTCCGAAACAATTTCTTCAAAACAGAGAGAAACAGAACTCTCTTACCTATGAACCAGGTAGTTTCCAGGAGCTACTGTGAGGGACCCCAGATGCCAGGCTGGGCAGGCTTGCTCCTGTATGAGAGATAAAATAATCTCGTAATGTCTGAGGACGGCAGTCCGCTGTCTTGCATCAGTTTGAGAAGCAGCTCTGTCAGCAAGGGATGTAGGTGTGTTCCACTACACAGAATGGAATAAAGCTAAAAATATGTTTAGTGTCTGATAAGAACACCAGTCTGCTCGAGCTTTCATTTAACATCGGACTTTCTGTTTTGCTTTTAAAGAAAAATGTTTTGCAAGGGCAGCATGAAGCGGACAAAATCTGGAGCAAAGAAGGATTTTATGCTGTTGTCATTTTTCTCAGCATCTTTGTTATTATAGTAACGTGTTTGATGGTAAGTTTGCTTCTTTATATATTTTCTCCTTTGCTGATCCCACTGCTTAGTGCTTTTGGCTACGCTCCCATTCAAAAGAATGTTCAAAAGATCCAGAGCAGAAGCAGGGTTGTGATCCTGTTAGAGCAGGAATATTTCATATCTGAGAGCAGAATGAGAGTTAAAGGGAAATCTATGGAACTATGAATTCTGACTTGCCAAATAAGGTTGTAATTGCACTTAGGCTTTTAGTAACTTGATCAACCCTAAGACTAAAGCTTTAGAAAGCAACTCCCCAAGGTCACTGAAGCCTCCTGGTCAACAGTTTCCTGGGCACACTTTGGACTGACTTTATTTCTTCTTCTTTATTGTCTTTGTGGAACTCAGGAAAATTTTTTTTAAATAAGTATGTCTTAGAGAGTAGCGTACTCCTTAAAGAGTGGTTCATAGACTCAATTTTAATGGGGCTTGAAAGGATTCTGTGAAATTCCAGGCATGAAAAAGAGATGATTGTAATCTTAAAGACTAAGCAACCCACTACCAAGTAATTTTTTAGGTGCATGAGTAATATAAAAAGTATATACTGTAATAGCTCTGTAAATTACTGAATTATAAATGTGTGTTATTAAAAGTATATTTCTAATAAAAACTAGAACCCCAAAGAAGCTTAAACCAACTAACCTAGGCAACTAACCTACTTGGTACTGAATGAGTTAACAGTTACTTCCAAATAGATGAAGACTTTTTATTATTTTGAAAATTTTGTGACATAACTTAAAATATTTGAAGTTTATCAATAAGTTTGAATATCTTTTTTCCCTGTGTGCTGTTAATATTGCACATTTAAGAAATATTCCTTCCCTAGTGTTTGAATATCTTTTTTCCCTGTGTGCTGTTAATATTGCACATTTAGAAATATTCCTTCCCTAGTGTTTAAATAGCCAAAAAAGACCTCAGACTTCTCATTCTTTCTTCAGTCAGTAATACTGCTGGGTGGCTCTCTGGATTTTAATCCTCTTGTACTCCCCCTGCTGGGATAGATTAGGGCTCAGTTTTGAAAGACAAAGGCAGAGTGAGTCTAAACTCTAAGAATCTAAGACAATTAAAGCCTTGATTTAGGTGATGATGGACGTGTTCCCTAGAGCCCAAAATACTGGACATGGTCAGAACACCCTCACACTTCCATCACAGCAAACACAGAGGCAGCTCCTATGGAACAGATAGTAAGAAAAAGGATTTACAAGAACTGTGCTACTATAAACAAAAGTATAATTTAAGAAATGAGTAAGAAAATGGACTTTCCTGTACTAAAGGATAGAAATTAAGGGAAAAGAGTTTAGAAAGAGAAAGCTGAATGTTTGTTGACATTGTGGCTGAGGTCACTCAGTATTTCATAGTGTTTTAGAGGATGAGATGCTTTTCTATGGTTAAGAACACTTTAAAATGTGCGGTTCTTTTCCTTAATACAGGTCATCTGAAGTGTGCTCTCTCCTCAGTCACAATTGGGATGTGTCTGTTCCACAGGTGAATAAAATGGAGATCATTTAGGGGGTAAATGAGTAAGATTGAGAAGAGCAAAAACAAGGATTGAAAGAGGGAAGTGTGAGCAAAGTCCTGAGCAGTCTTTGGGAAGCCAAAAACAGCAAGGTGGACAGATGTGGATGTTTCAGAGCCTGCATTTCTCCCTCAGGGAGTTATCAGTCTCCTGTGGGAAAGGAGCTTTATAGACACCCTCAAAGATTTGGGGCCTGGGACAACTCCTTTTCCAATACCTACAAAACACCTAAGTGGAATTCAGAAACCTAAGTCAGCTGCAAAGTTCCTAGAACAAATGGCGAAGGAATGTTTCAAACATCTAGGTGATTGTTGTCTTCCCGGTTGATAGTAGATGCGTCGTTTATTTCTGTCCACAAATTCTGTGGGCAAAGGGGGGAGCCAGACAGATGAGATCTTGTTTATGTAAGGGAGGCTCATATTCTAGGGAGGACACAGACAATAATTATGTTAACATTTTGAAAATCAAATAATGGGCATGCTATATGATTCCAAGTATGACATTCTAGAAAAGGCAAAACTCTAGAGACTTTAAGAAGATCAATGGCTGTCAGCGGTTGGGAGGAGAAGAGGAGTAGGAGTATATTTTTAGGGCAGTGAAACTATTCTGTATGGTACTGTTATGGTGAATAAATGGTAATTTTTACATTAATGAATAAATGGTGGATTTGTGAAAACCATAGAAAAGAAACAAAAAGTGTGAACCTTAATCTAGACTATGACCAACAGATAATTATAATATATCAACACTGGTTCATGAATCATAACAAATGCACCACACTAATGCAAGATGTTACTAATGAGAGAGGTTATTTAGGGAGAAAGGACTGTGTGAAACATTTCCTATTCTTTGTTTACTTTTTCTATAAACCTATTAAACTATTCCGAAAAAGTAAAACTAACTGATGGTCTTCATCGTGTTAAATGCCATAAAGAGATAACCGAATAGTGTTTAACAGAGCGATCAGACACATCCTCATGTTTCAGGCGGAGGGTACTGTGAATAGAAAAAGCAAGGCTGCAATAAACTTTGCCTCTCTGGGTTCAGGGAGGACAGTGGGAGCTGGATGTGGAAGCAGAGGCCAGAGGCCCAAGTATCCTGACATGTGTATTGAACAGGGCACATTCGCTGCTGGGGGTGAGTGGTGGGGTTAGAATGGGGTGAGGTATGGGGGCAAAGGCCTTTTCTGCAGGCTGTTATATTAGCCTAGTGAGAAAGAGACTCCCCTAGTCCAGGGGAGCTGGATATGGAGAAAAATAAAAGATTGAATTTCCTGCAAGTGGTCTTGCCTGGACTTGTTGCATACAGATTGACAAGGCACACAGAAAAAAATTAAAGCTGACCTTATTAAACTATCTTAGGTGGGGTTGCCATTCCCTGGGAGAGGGCACTAGGGAATGGAAGAGGAAGAGAAGCAGCACTTCTGATTTGTTTGACAATAGTTCTTGAATACATGAAAGAAAGTAGGGAAGGTAAACACTGTCAATTGTAATAAACCTTAATTAAAAATTGTGATGTGAAAGGGTCACTTAAAATACTAACAGAGCAGGCAGGAGGGGAATTAATATTGATAGAAAAACAGAAGCTTCCTGATAGGATTAAGAGGAAGTTAACATTAGCTGATGCATGTGTGGACAAGTCAACACTACACAGTTAGGGATGTTAAAGTGACTCACTAAAATGAGCTTATCTCTGTAAATATTGTACTGTTCTTTGATCATGACCTTCATTTAAATTTCAGTTTTTCACTTGGATCTCTCAGCAATAGTTATTTATCTATCATTCTTGTGATTCTCACACATATATTCTGATTTCCCATAATTTTGTAGACCCATGGCAAAGAAAAGATATAATTCAGAATTTTCCCTCTGGTTTTAACTATGTTTTTGCAAGATCAAAAATATTCCATACTTTTGAAAATAGACCATATAACCTAGAAATGAAAAGCATGTGGTTTCATTATGAAATTGTATAGGTAAATTGCTGTCATGAAGGATTAGATGTGCTATTATAACAACAACAGAAGGCTTGGCAAAATTTTTGAAAAGTGGCATATTGTTTATTTTCTTTAAAGTAAAAGAAATTATATATGTTGGCATGCATAAAATTAGACACGCATGACATTTTCAAATGTGTGACTTATTTAGCGCCTCTTAAATGTGAATGTGGAGTGGGTGGAGCGACAAATAGACAAATACAATTTTCCAAGAAAAAATGTGTGGGCAACTTCCAATCCATTCAGTCTGTTTTAGGTGGAGGAAGTTCATTACTAAGAGTTCTTAAACTTGAATAAGTAATAGAAAGAACACATTTTATCATCTAAATTAGACCTTCAAAAGTGCCTGGAGCTTTATTAACAAGTGCAAAAGTATTTTTGAAATGTAGAGATGTCATAAACCTGAATGCTTCTGGAAAACAATTTTAGAAAAACATATAAAATGTTATTTTAATCAGTAAAACCTTTGGCATGTGAGCCCCGTGGAAAGGACATCCCTGTGTCATACAAAGAGTTTCTCTGGTTAGGAGCTTGGTAGGTGAGGCAGGAGATCCCAAATTGATGCCTGCTACATCTGAGTATCACACAGTAAATACATAGCAGAGGTGCCAAAAATAGCCACATTTCTAAGTATTGAGAGATATACGACCAGATGCTTAACTGGAATAATTTGGATTCAGAACCATTTTCCAAAGTAGAAATATATCTCAAACTAATTTTTAATTTTTTCAGCATTAAAAGTCATTTAACTAAGAATACAAGTCTCTACCACACTAATAAAATATCTGTAGTAATGATTAGTTTCTTCCATTTACTGCATACTTCATGGTTCTAGATTGATTGTCTAACGCTAAATATTGAATATATTCTAAACCACTTCATTGAGGTATGATTGACATACAAAAAGCAGCACATATTCTATGTATCTGACTTAGAGAATTTGAAATAAGTATAGACTTGTAAAATATCACCATGATATATGCTAAAAGTATATTTATCACCCACTAAATATTCCACCTGCCCTCTACTGATTATTACTATGTGTTTTAACAACACTTTATACAAACTCTACCCTCTTAGCAAATTTTTAAGTTAACATTACAGTATTATTAATTATGGACTATGTGCATAAACACCTAGTGTATTTTAATTTCTGAATTTTATTGATAAGAAAACTAAGATTCAGAGGAGATAAGCAGGATAAAGAACACAAAGAATAGGTGTGGGAGGGGGAGGAAAGGAGTGACTTTGTGGTTTCCTTAAATTTCATCACTTCAACTTGTGCATGTCCTGTAGGTGAGAATGCCTATATTAAGCCAGAGACATTTTTCAATGGATTCTGGTGGAAGACTGTGGGACTCTGGTGGTGGGCACAGTGGAGGAGCATCATTCATCTGCAAAGGGTGAACCTTTGCCCCTAAAATTTATACAGTGCTGTAAATCAACTGGACCTCAATAAGCATAATTTGAATAAGTGAATGAGTGAATAAACAAAGCAGAGACATATAGTCCTTGTAGAACCAATATGGGTCACACCCTATCTGCTGCTTGATCCTTGATATTCAGTACCAGATGTAATTATTACATTCTGTCTCTTCAGGAAGCTTTGGGTTCCCAGAGGACAGAGTAGAGTGCTACTTTGCATTCAAGATATCTTGTTTCAGGAATGTAATAGTAATTGATACATGTTGGTTCAACTAAAAAAATGAATAAATGAATTTTTTTTTCAAAAAGAACTAAAGGGGTGCTTTTAATCCACAAAAGGAGGACTTGAAACAATGATAAGGTTCACATCTGCTGCAGATATGATTTCAAAGTCAATCTTTAAGAATAATAGTTAGCCATGAAGGTGGTATGTTGTAGAGAGCAGAGTGATTCTTTGTTCCCTGTTTTCTCCTATAGAAAGATGCCTTTTTATGCAGAGAGGAACGGCTGTCAGATTTATTAAAATGCTGGATGACAGCACTTCTGCTCATCCAAAACTTGCATAAAAACAGTGGAGCATGCAGTGAGGACATCTATCTGGTCAAAAATACACCTTTTTTTTTCTCTTTCTCCCCAAAATGGTAAATCTGATTATCTTTATGTTATGAACTTAAAATATGGGGGAAATTATTTTAAAGATTTATTTATTTGTGCATACAGAACTGGGGAACAGGCCAGAGGTGCAGGGGCAGTGAGAGGATTCATCAGAGACAGAGTGGGGAGCAGAACAGGCCGGCTGATGAAGTACACTGCTGAGGGGAGCAGCGGGCGGGTCAGGAGAGGTCTGCTGTGCCATGTGGATCACCTCCAGGGCAGGTGGGGATCAAACTCATGCTGAAGTGGCTTTAGATTCTTAGTGCTGTGCTTTAACCCCCTGCACCACCAGGGAGGGCTCAAAATATGGAGGCAAATGGTTTGTGAGTCTGTAAGTACTTATAGCATGAGGTATCTTTTTGCTCATAAATATTCAGTACTAGAACCATTGTTTCTATAATTTTAGTAAAATATCTCGTTAGTGTTTTTTTTTTTTTTAAGTTTCTGTGACAGCTAAAAAGACACTACTCCAAAGAGGAAATGCAGACAGCCAACAGCATATGAAAAAATGTTCAACATAACCTGTAAGAAAAGAAATGCAAATTAAAACCACAATGAGTTATCACCTCACCCCAGTGAGGATGGCACATCTTAAAACAAATAGCAGTAACAAATGTTGGTGAAGATGTGGAGAAAAAGGAACTCTCCTGCACTGCTGGTGGGAATGCAAACTAGTAAAACCATTATGGAAAACTGTTTGGAGTTTCCTCAAGCTGCTAAAAATGGAGTTTCCATATGACCCAGCAATCCCACTCCTAGGTATCTACCCAAAGGACACAAAAACACTGATTCAAAAAGATACCTGCACCCCCATGTTTACTGCTGTTTTATTTACACTAGGAAAGAATGGAATCAACCCAAATGCTCAAAAGTAGATGACTGGATTAAAAGATGTGGTACATATACCCAATGGAATATTACTCAGCAGTCAAAAAAGATAAACTCATGTCTTTTGCAGCAATATGGATGGAGCTGGAAGGGATCATGCTTAGTGAAATAAGCCAGAAAGAAATAGAAAAATACCACATGGTTTCACTCATAGCAGGAGCATAAAGGACCGGGGGAGAAAATAATGATAATAATGAACAACTCTATACAAAAAGAGACATTTTATGGGGTGGAGTGGGGAAATGGGATAAAAAATGAGGACAGGGATGTGAACAGAACTATGGTGATGGCACATGGGTGAATTGGTGATGGGAAGTCTATGGGGATTACAATTGAGATGGAAAAAGTCACAAAATGATGTAAAAATAAACTATGATAATAATAATAATAATAAATGATTCTATGGTCTAAAGCCGCACCAGAAGTGATTAAGAGGTAGAAAGTACGAAAACACCTGCAGGTTAGAACTGCATTAGGGCTTGGCTCTGACACATCTAACTGCTGACTATGGACAAGCCACATCATTTAGCTACACCGCAATTTCCTTAATTCCTATTAAGTCAGAAGGGCCGCTAGTGACCATTCTAACTTTTATTCCCTCTGCACCCCTAGTTAAAAAGTCACTAAACATACACTTATTCCCTACCCTTTTATTCGTTTCTTATTTTGTTAAACAGACTTTTTTCAATGAATGTATTTGGATAATATTGGACAATTATATTCTAAGGTTTTCCTGAAATAAAATTTTCAAGGTATTTATTTCCTGCACAATTTCAGGCAAATTTTTTCCTAGTGTAGTCATGGTAGGATTAGAGGGTGAGGGAAGGACTATTTGCATGAACTATTAGAGTAAATGTGATTGGAAAGTGCTGGGAAAGTCCTCTTCCCTAAAATAGCACTCATTCAGTTCATGGATGCCAGAAACTAAACAGGAGAGGTCAATGGACCTAAAATATTTTAAAATGCAGCTACCCTCATTGCTATAATTGAAGACAATAGATTAAGTCACCTACTTCATGTGCGTTAACTTATCAAGTCCCTTCTTGAGGATAGAGGTAAAGAAACCATGAGGTCATTTGTTTCTGCAACAACTGGAATAGAATAGTCAGCATCAAAAGAAGAGGAAAAATATCAAATCATTATGTTGTACACCTTAGACTTATACAATGTTATGTTTCAATATGCCTCCATAAATCTTGAACAAATAAAACCAAAAAAAATAAGTAAGTAAGAAGGTGGGGGGGAGGCCCTTCTGACTTCATAGGATAGGGAAGAAAAAACAAACAAAACTGAGGATAGTAAAGACAAACCACTCACCTAAGTTTGGTGCATGGAGTGTCCAGGCAATCAGTACAGTTCTTGTAGAATTTAAAAGTTAAAACTTTCATGTTTGAATTGAATTAGTCACTCTAGAAAGAGCTGATCTTCTCAGAGGAATGTGTGCTTTTGATTTTTTTTCAACATGCACTAAAAATGGAAAAGAGAAAGGGGTCAGAAAGAAAATCTGATATTCTAAAATTTGTTGATAGATGACTAAACTATTTTTGTGTTTATCAGAAACTCAAGTTAATAATATGGGCAATGTAGATATTTACCAACATAAGAAATTATGGTTTAGAGCATAACTATTCTTTCATTAATATTTTGGAAGACTTTCTTCTTACATATTATATTGGTTATAAGTCTGCTTTCATAAATGTCATAAGCCCATATTTCACGACTATTCCTTCTATGAATCTTCCATGTCAGTCATTTTAAGCAAAAAACTGACATGAGTTCTAACTGACATATGGCATTTTTATCAATTAGCCAAATATGCTTTTAAATATATTTGAGGAATAGGGGCCTCCCTGGTGGTGCAAGGGGTAAGTCTCAGAGCTATGAAGCTGTCTGCAGCCACTGCAGCAGGAGTTTGATCTCCATCTAGGGAGGTGACATGGTGCAGCAGACCTCTCCTGTCTCAACCGCTGCTGCCCTCAGCAGTATATTTCAGTAGATCACTTGTTCTGCTCCCCACTCTGTCTCTAGTGAATCCTCTCACCGCCCTCCACACACACACCTCTGGCCTGTCCCCCAGCTCTTGTATGTATAAATAAATAAATCTTATATATATATATATATATATATATATATGCTCTTATATATATTTGATATTTGAGGAATGGATTCATGTACATATACACTTGATCTTTATGTGCACCATGACTAAAAACCCCAAGTCTACCCTGTAGGATATATCCGGGTACCACAAAACTGAAAAACTTCCAAAGGCTTTGCTTACTTGTGGACCATTAAATCTTTACTTTGTTTTCTAGTTTGGGGTGGAAGTCATGCTTTTTTGTTGACAGTGAAAAAAAAGTGACAGGAGGCTTCCTATCTCCTTCCATAGATTCTTTACAGATTAAAAGAAAAATTTCAGCGTTCCTTGAGACAAGATAAAGAGAAAAACCAGGAAATCCACCTTTCACCCATTGCCCTACAGCCCACACAGTCAGAGGCAAAGACGGTCAACAGCATGGTCCAGCCTGAGCAGGCGCCGAAGGCACTGGACGTGGTGGTCGATCCTCAAGGCCGACACACTCCTGAAATCAAAGCCACTACCTCGGTCTGCCCTTCTCCTTTCAAAATGAAACCCATAGGACTTCAGGAGAGGTAAGAGCTTTTCTGTATCCCCCGCATGTTGATTTCTTCTTAAAGAAAAAGAAGGCCCTTCCTGGTGGCGCAATGGGTTAGGACACAGCACTGCAAGGTAGCCACAGCCGCTTTCGCGTGAGTTCGATCCCCAGCCTCAGAGCTGATCCACATGGCGTGGCAGACCTCTCCTGACCCAACCATGCTCCCCTCAGTAGTGTACTTCATCGATCTGCCTGTCCTGCTCCCCACTGTCTCTGGTGAATTTTCTCACCCTCCCCCCTGCACTCCTGTTCTGTATGCATCAATAAATAAATCTTTTAAAAAAAGGAAAGGAAAGAAATCGGTTATTTAAAAAAAAAAAAAAGAAAGAAAGAAAGAAAGAAAAGAAAAGAATTCACAGGCTAAAAGAGGCCCAAACAAGAGACAATTGGAATGTTGGAGTAGAATCATAACACCCCGAATGGACACTGGGAAGAAGTAGTTTTTCTTGTCCTGCAAGTATCTAGCTATGTACTAAACAATGTTTTAGTGATCCTGCAAAACTGGCATAGACCCAAGTAAATGTCATCTTCCACTACAGTTCAGCTTCACAGTCATTTATACAATGCCCTTTGAGGACTACTGAGCTACCAGAGTGTAATCTTGTTTCATTGTCATCAAATAGAAAAACTGGGAAGGAACTTAGGTAGTCGCCACCAAAGATCACATGGTCTGGATCAGAAGGAAGTCTCTGCCATAATAGAATTTTATAGTTTCCCCTCTGCTTCCTTTGAGCAAAATAAACATTAGCCATCTCAAGGTCCATGCTGCGGTTTCTGTTATTTTACCCGTCTTGTGGCAAACACACTGACTCCTTTGCACGCGGAGCAAAGCCAGCCTACGAAAACTAGGATATGCCAAATACATAAATAAGAGGCTAGTTCTTTGCGTCCTCAAAAGTGTTAAGTAAGGTTTCCCTATAGTATTTCTAAGAAATAAGATATTTTGTGTTTTTATTTAAAGTGTGATTCATCCTATATCTAACATTTTACTTCTGACCAGCAGAGGTACTAAAAAGTTCTCAAGGTACATTCTCAGGATTCTTTTATTTTCCAACATCTCCATATTTTATCACTATCCTTCTTGGTTTGGGGTTTTAGATTATGTGTGTGTGTGTGTATTTATACATAAGTTTATATATATGCACACACACACATATATATACATGTTTTTATTTACTATATTTTTCATCACACACGCACACCTTTAGAAGAATGTATATGACTTGGAGTTTAAAGAAGTGCAGAAGACTGAGTTAATAATTCAGATTTCCTTAGAAGCACTGTCAAAGGACAATAAATGAAGTGAAAAGCAAGGAATTTGTTGCTGTGATCCAAAATCTTTTAAAGGGTGAATACCTTGATTCTGTAACAGAAAGAAAAAAGAGATTTCTATCAAGTCATTCGTCCTGCCTCCTCCCCACAAAATACTTGTTGGCTTCCTGATGGATCAATTTGGTCTGTCTGGGATTCTCTTACTTAGATAAGAGACTGCAGTCTGGAAAGACAGACAGGATAAATCCCCACCCTGAGGTTAGCCAGGATTCAGGAGAACAGGATTGTAGACCCATCTTTGCTAATTCTGTATTGAGTGGTCTCAGCTGTCCTGGCCTCCTTTTCTTCCTCTGTAACATGAAGGTTGACCTCTTGGCTTCTCTCAGACTCTTTTGCTCTTGTTGCACATGCTTGCTTTAAGCATTGATGTTTGCATCAAGGAGACAGAGTCTCAAGTTCAGGGTGGCAGGAAAACTCTAATATGAACAGTAAGGAGTGTAGAAAATAATAAAACTGACTAAAAAGTCAGACACAATCTTACTATCACACACCTCCATTTCTCAGCAAGTCTACTGCCCGATGACACCTTTTTCAGCATCCTGCACTTGGAGCAGTGGCTGCGCATGTTCGAATTTCAAGGTCTATAAGGTTACGAGTCCGTTCACGCTCTTAGTTGGAGGGCATGTTTGATGGGGAAAATATACTACAGTCTTGTTACGGGCACCCCAGTGTGAACTGGGCTCCCTGTCTGTGGGTCATCACCCACATACTTAAAATTTAGTGGTATTGCAGTCACACACAAAAGGGTCAATAATGGGTTTATTTACAAAAGGGGAAAGGAAGAAACAACCAAGGGAAAGAGAGAGAGTACAAGGTAACTAGAATATCTTACCGGCTAGGCTGACTGGAACTCTAGGAACAAACTAACTGATAGACTCAGTCATGCAATCCCAAGAGATATTGCCCAAGCAAGAGAGTCATTAGCAAAATGGCGCCATATTTATCCCCCAAAGTCCCAGAATGCCTGCTTAGCTCCACCCTTGGGTCCTCGCAGTGCTCTCCCTGGTACTTCTGGGAGTTGTAGTTTCCAGTCACTGGAGTAGGGGAGGGGGGTAGAGTCCAGAAAGCTGGAGTAAGGGGTGGAGTCCACAAGACTCTGCAGAGCTCCTTTAGGACATCCTTCCCCTTAACAGTCTCACTTGTCTTTGTGGTCCTCTTGTGGGACGCTAGTGAAGCAAGTACATAACCAGGTATCCTGCTCCAGGTCTACAAGCTTCCCTGCATCCCTGCTTGTCTCCCCCCTGCCCCTTCCATCCCACCACAGAGGAGGAGAAAGCAATCCCCTCCACCAGGACACCAGGGCCTCCCCTCCCAGGCTGCACACTTACTCCCTCAGTTTCCTCTATTTCCAACTGTAGTATCTCTGCTACTAGTATCCCTTCAACATAGAAATAGCTTCACTGAGATTAAAGGAACACCCTTAACCCAATTCCTCCTCTGCTTCTTGTCTTCCTTTTCTTTATATATATATATATAAAACAGCGTAAATTTTCTGCTTCATTGCTCTTCTCCAAAGCTCCACCTTCACTGCCTCTCACACACTCTTGCCAACTTTGTCACTGGCCTAACCAACAATTCCAAAATACTTTTCATTTCTCCTCTCATCTAATCAAGTGTCTACTTTCTTTCAAGTTTTCTCTTCCGTTGGGCTCCAAGATATTATTTTTCTGGTTGCTACCTTACTGCCCCTATACAAACTCCTTTTTCTCCTTAATTTCAGGGTTCCATCAGAGAACGAGGTCTGAGCTAGGAATCATTCACGGTAAAAACAGTGAGGGCAGAGTGGTTGTGGATGAATGACAGAGGAGGGAGAAGGAGTTTCAGAGGTGAGGGGTGGAGGTGGGGAAAGGAAAGGCAAGTTCAAAAGTTCACTTCCTCTTGGGCCCCATTCCAAGCTCCCTCTACCTTCTTTTGCTTCTTCCTCAAACCCACTTTATTAACACAACTTAGCTACAGCTCTTCTAATTCTCTCTATTTTAACCAAGAATCTCTCTGTGTGTAGTATTATCCCCTCACAGGTGTAGTTAAAATTTTCATTTACTCATTTTTCTAACCCCATAAACTCTTAAGTATCTAGAGGACAATATATGATTTAATTGTCTCTTACATACAGAACAAAATTCCTGGAAAGCAAAAGCTTCTGGAAATAAATGTTTGAGTGAGTGACTGAATGTTCTAATGAATAATTCTCAGGTCAAATTGCAGTACTGTATGAAAACACTGCTTCTTGCACCCCTCACATTCCCTGCCTTCACCCACTTTCTGCCACAGTTCCCCACCAAGATGGCTTAGTGATGAGTTTTCAGAGTGATGGAAAGTGAAGCATGTACAGTGTTCCAGACAGTCAGAAATTTTTTTCTGAGTGTTTTAAGCCTTAAAACTTCATTTACACTTCTGCGTTTTAAAGACTTTAAAATAGCCTTGTGTTTTATAGCCTTTTAGCTCTGATGTTGATATGTGATTTTAACCGTCTCATTGCTGCATGAAATTCTGGCTTCGTTAAAATCTCTGTGAGATCCAAAGGTGGTCATGACCCAGGCGACATGAGTCACTTGTTCCCAAAACCTCTTGTCTCCCATATAAATCTCTCATCCCTGGTGAGGAGAAATCATTATCCTGACTTTGTCAATCAAAGTCAATCAAAACAAAAACAAATTATAGAGACTAAGAGTATATGCTTGGGTACAAAGGACATATCAAGAAAATTAAGTATTTATATGGTGAGGAGCATAGCAATTCCCCCCTCTTTTCTCCCTGGTCCCAAGAAGGGATTTGTCCTAATTTTAGAAAAATATTCAGAAAAGAAGAACAAAGAAGCAGCAAATGTACTGTTTTTTAGTACACTTATCTGATAAAAGAAGGAAAGGCAACTCACATTGTTTCTTTCTCCTCAGAATCTCATTATTAATTCTTAAACATCACCTTAGACCCAGCTCTCATTGGTTCATATTTGCATTATTGTTGTCTTATGATTACAAAAATATGCAGAACTAACATGTGACCTGTTTCATATACATTATTTTATGTCATCTTACTTGCCTGATCTCATTCTCTCCTTAGACTGCATACTCTCTAGATATATCTTACTATAACAATACTTGCTTTATGTGTAAAAATTACAGTAGTTTGTTTTTGCCTACAGGATAAGTCACAGATTACAGTGTTGGCTCTTAGAGATGCTACACTCTCTTGTCCTGATCACTCTCTCCTATTGTGTTTGGACTCCACCAATTCCATCCTGTCTGTTCTCAGCGGCTTATTTTCCTGCTGGCCTTTGCATCTTTGTTTGCTTGGCCCCTCTCCCCCCTCCTTATATTTGTCTCTAGTCTCCAAAACCCAAAACGAAACCTACCTTGTACATTGCCCATACCAGCTATCCATGCCCAGAGTTGTTTTTAACTCTCTGAGTTCTCCTGCACTGCCTTTATCAGTTTGTAAGAATCTGAAGAACAGCTACAGGCACTAGACACTCCTGTTTCCCCATAGTCTCTATCATCCTGTTCCAGGGTAAACACACCAAAAACATTACAGTTACTTCATAAAAGGTCCTCAACATCTGGGGACCTCATAGATTTCTAAAGCAACTTCCAGAAGAACAAATAATCTAATGATAAACTATAGAGCTGAACCTCTGTGCTAATATTACTTCTGACTTTTATTAAATAAGTAACTCAAGTTAATTAAGCCCTATGTGGGGTAGTTTTCCCAGTCTATAAAACAAGTGTGATAATATCAGTTCTACTTAACTTCAAAGGGTACCATAAAATTAATAATTAATAGAATGGCATGGTGTCTTCGGAAAGAAAAGGAAACCTAATGTTCATCTTGTATATACTTTCTAATTCCATTCTACAAAGTATACACTAAGTCAATAGTGTTTTGTTTTTGTTTTTGTTTTTGTTTTAACCTAGGAAATTTGAAAATATTTTTTTATTGAAGTGATAATAGTGATAACAATTGGACCTGTCATTTGACTTTGCAAATTTTTTATTTTCTAACAATCCAGAGGTCTTTTTTCTTTCACTCCTTTCATGCCATGAATTCCTAGGGAAGAGGTTCCAGCAGCTCAGTCTTCTTTTCACTGGTTCTCACTGTGCTTCCTGGCTGGTGCAGGCTGGGCTTTCAGTTTTCCCAAGTACCTTTCTCTTTGACTTCTCTTTTTTCTGATCATTTCCTTTCACACATTTCAGGAAGCAATGGCAGCTCATATAGAGTGTCTAATATGCTCAATAGGAACATTCATTCTCTTGGCAAGAATCTGGCCCTTTATTTGTCTGTTTGCAACAATGCCAGCTGCATGCTGGGTGACAGTATAGCCCCTCCAGTTTGCTGTGGTGACATGTGGGGCGCTCCTTTTAGAACAGTGAGCTCTCCTTGATTTCTATAACGTCACCTTTCTTATAGATTCACCTATGTCTGACCAAAAGAAGGGTTCCATGGTTTCTAAAAGACCTAGACAACATACAGTAGATTCTCCTCCTCTCTCTTTTGTGTGGTCATTTTGGAAATTTACTGGAAGATGGCAGTTCCATATGAAAAGAAGGGCATACATTTTTATAAAATTGTCAATTGGCACATAGATGTTCTCACCCCCTGTAAATATACATTTAATTTTGGCCACATAATGTTATTTCACAGATATCAGTATCAAATTGAAATCTATTCTTGTCTAACACGTGAATTCATTTCAGATGGCGAGTCCGTGACTCAGGGAGACATTTAGAGGTCTGCTCCTCACTTGCTACCTGTGTAATATGGAACCTGTTTATTCACCTGTAATGAGAAGAAAAGCTCGTGCCTTGCTCAGCTCCTGATGGTTAAGCTGGAAGCGTCACAGAACTAGCCAAAGCATGAGGCCATGTTAGCTCCTCTTCCTTTCCCCCATTTCTGTCCTCACAAACCCCAACTTGTCACTATAGAGCTTGTGAGTGTATACTTAACCAAATGTCCACTAAACAAGGGATCACATTCAAACCCCAGAGTGATTCATTTTCTTCAGTAGGGAGACAAACAACTGTTAATGGAAGTTACTACGGTTTCCCCTTCAGGCTGCCATTTGACTAAGAGCCAATCTGATTGGAAAGGAAATCAACAGGCAAGTAGGTAGATTCACATTATTTGCTCTCTCCTTTTGTTGCATTAACTTTCTTTTAGAGGCAAAAACTGAGCAGGGAAAGTTAAAGAACTGTCCAGAAAGAAGGGCAGACTCCTTGTAACATGGCAACCTCACTTCTCACTCAAGTTTTCCTTAGGGATCAGGTACTAGGTCAGTGGGAATATCACATTAATGGAAGTTTTCTTTCTATCACAACCAAAGCCTCCACAGGCCCCCAGAGGTTCTCTAACATTCTCTAATTTGTCTAAATTGTTGCAAAAGTGGTTTATTTTGATATCTGTCAATAGTGTGGTATTGATGTAACACCCAGGTATGTGAGTTTAAAGATTTTCTTAGGAGTTGCATCTTGGCTGAGCCTGAGAGATTCCTATCAGAGCTAAAAAAATATGTCCTCAGTAGTGGAAAGCAATGAAAACACAGGCCGTGACAGGAAAATGTTAGGCATTCTACATCTAAACTCCGAGTTTCTGTTTACTATGAATTTCTCCTGGCAAAATCGATTGCCCTGACTTCCGTCACCTGCTCCCTCTAGTGGAGAAGGACTTCAGTGCTCAAAAATTTTAAGAGTACACTGTATGGTTCTTCAGCTAATCTCCCTTTGGGAGATATAAGGGAGAAAATGCACAGGAATGAATATCAGGATAAAGTCTATAAAATTCTCTGGAAATTAATGTCTATTGTCATGAAATAGCCATCAGTGAGCATGGAGCTAATGCCCTCATTTTCTGTCAAGTGAAAGAGACCCAGAATTTTCTGTCATAGGTCTTAAATGAAGTTTCCTAGAGGCATAGGTTGAGACAATAATTCTTGTTCATGTGGTTTATTGAGAGGCTGCTCCCAGGAGAAATAAAAGGAAAGCTGCGGGGCAGAATAGAAGAGCAAAATCTCCACAGAGAGTTGGTTTTCGTTGATGTCTGGCCTTAGCCACACAGAGAACTCTGGAATATGAAGGGCACCCCAAGAAAAGCTGCCCCAATTCAAGGCAAAAGAACAGGGCATTTGTAGCCCCATGCCAATCAACCCAGACCACCCTGGAGACTTAACTCTGTGAGCACCTCTGATTTAGGCAACTCCCCTTAATTGACTCTCAGCCATTGTGCCAGCAGTGGGGGAGGGTGGGCACAGACCTGGTACAGGTGACCTGGGAGAGGCACTAGGAGTATTATTATACTTGCAGAGGTTACAACTCTGGTTATAACAGAGCTATGTTGATACTCCAAGTCTTGGCTGTCCAGACCATCATATATTCACTACATGGCCTTCTTCAAATAAACATTTGTTCTCATAGAACCTATGGCTCAGCACCATTGAGTGTAGTCTATCAGCCATGGCTTATTTGCTCAGCCTGACAATATGGTTTACTGTAACATAACACATAACAGAAAACCATTTAGAAATTAGTCCTAATTTATCTCCAAATAGCATCAATAAAAATAACATAAGAGTTATTCACCCTTTATTTTTATTACCTCATTATCTCAGGGACGTGTTCTCTCCTCACAGGGAGGAGACTAGTATTCATAGAGTTTGCATTACTGTATAAAGTGTAACAATTATAGGAACATGAGAGTAACAAGTAGAATCTGAACCCAGGTAGCCTGGATTCAGAAGTTGAGCTCCTAACAATTACTGTCTATGTCTATATTATGGAAAGTAAGTAGGCGACAGATTATCAGGGATATTTTTAGTAGTAGGTTTATTATGCGTGTCACACTGTTACTCCTCTTCGTGAATCCCTTGCTCGCCTTTCAGAATGTCTTTAGACTCTAAATCATTCAAGATGCAGTGTTGTGTGGTTGATTCTACATTCAAGGTAGCTCACATTTCATTGCTGGTCTAGATGCTCACTCTCAGTTTTTTCTTTCACCTGTTCTTCATTCTAGAGATCTAGTGGTCATTGTATATATAGAACAAGATGATAGGAGGTGTGAGTAAAGAAGCTAACGTGAGAGGAAGATGTGAGGTAATATTCCAGAAAACTTGAGTCTGAGCATCTCCAAAGGAGGTGACATGGTTGTCTCTTTATTGTTCAAATGCTGGAGCGTAACCCCGATTTCAGTGGGGTGAGGAGGGCAGGAGAGCTAGGAGGGCACATGTTCATGCCCCTCTATCAACTTACTGCCCACACCTGGGATGACGACAAATAATGAAAACAAATATATCGACCTGGAAGAAACCATATGCCCATTAGTATGCCAGCATATTACCTCATACACCTCATACACTGTCAACTAAGTACCTCATACTAGTTTCATGTATCATTTACCGAGGAGCTAGCAGGGACTTAAGAGAGAACATCATAAAGAAATAAAGATGGAATTGAGGTTTTAAATCTAGACAATCCAGCTACAAAATCTGCATATGACTGCTATGTCCTACCTCTTCCTAGATGACACAAAAAAGATTTGAAGTTTCTTTTATATATTTGTTTAGGATCATATCCTTACAAAAATACTTTGAGGGCATGTTCCACTTTAGGGGAAGGGTTGGAATCCCGCAGAAACTCCTCATTCAGGTGAACGTTTTCCTCTTTATTTGTAGGATAGATGTGATCGCATTTTTATGTAGGTAGGTTGAAGTTCTGAAGGGTTGAAATAAAGGTCTTTAAGGAATTCCTTTAAAAAAAAAAACCCACCGACATTAAGAAAACACCGACAAAACTTTCAAAATCTGCCTAAAATATAATGGCAAGTCATGAGACCACAGGTAATTGTGGTAAATTAAAGAAATGACAGTGGCTACTTTCATCTGGTTCTTCCCAGAGAGAACAGAAGCCAAGATAGATGTTTAAGGAATTAAAAGTTGTCGACTTCTGCCTTAAAAGGTTAAAATTGGCCATCACATATTGGCAAGCACAGACCTACCTTCTCTCCAAGCAGACTGAAATATTTGAACCTTTGCGGCTGAATGAGTCTCTAGAGTATAGCCCTGGAAGCAGCTTTGATAGCAATCACTAAAATAGCTCCTTTCCGCTGCCTACCTACCTCCTTTCTTCCCACTTGTGGCCCTTGGCAGAATAACAGAGTAAGTTCCATTGGGTCCGCTGACGGCTGTGTCTTCCACCAGACCACCCACCTCTCAGGCTGCCTCATCCTGAGATTCAAGCAGAAAAGGGCTTCTTAGCATGTCACCCCCACCCATGCGTCAACTTCCGCTCACTCGCAACCTGATCCTTGACTCTGGTTTCCAGCTTGACTAGGTGGTCTCCATTTCCACTTCCCAGATGGGAGGCAAAACCCAGTTGCTTTCTGGGAAGTCTTTCAGGCCTTCTGTAGGTCTGAGCTAGAAGGGAAGAATGGTGCTTGCTTCCTGAAGCTGTACAAGGTCAGCATTTCTATAGAACTCTGGTTGTCCAGGCCCCCAAGAAGAGCTTGCTGTCCTACCATTTTTTTGAGGTTCATATTTTCTAATTTTCTCATTCTCCACCTGTGATCAAACTAGAGTTTCATTTTGGGAAGTGCTCAATACAGTGCTATTTAAAATCAGATTTTTGAGTCCTTGCTAGGGGACCATGTTCCAGATCTTGCTGCATAAGTTGACAGAATTAGGCGAAATGAATTTTTTGTAAAATAATTTTAATCAGGGCAGGCACAGACAATTCCCAGAGTATTCTGTACTTCCTATTTTGAGAGACTAGCGCGGAATCTTAGTTATTGTGTCAGATTTTACCTTGCAGGCAGCAACATTTACCTTTAGAGTTATTTGAAATACATCATGCCACCCCAGCTCAGAGTCCCACTGTGGGCATTTTATGGGCTGCTTGAACACTTTATGGGCTTTTTGAACCCCTTTTCTTATGAGGGGAGGCACCACTCTGCTCTGAACAGATCCTCCAGTTACTGATATAAAGACTTTGATAGCAAAAAAAGTGAGAAATCATAAATTAATCTCTACTTGTGACTTTAAGAAAATTTACATTTTTTGTAACCTTAAGTATATTACAAACACTGAAGTGTCATTTCCATTCAGCAATGGATAGTGATCATCTGGGTGTAATTTAAGCAATGTGGGAGGGCTCTGGTCTGATTCATTCGGAAGCTGGCCTAGAAGCCTCCGGGATTGCAGTGAACTGATATATGTAAACAGTGCCCTCTAATGGACAACTTCATATTGCAGCAGTAATAAGCGAGTCTGCCAATCTTAACAGGAAAAGGACATCGACTCAGGTTTCTGTGGGGGGAAATAAAAATCCATAGTGACTTGAATGTCCTTTCTGGCAGGTAAGACGTAATCTATTTTGGCAGATACTTTAGAAAAAAAGTCTCCGTGTAGTGATGAAAGAACTGTAACTTGAGAAATAGCAAACTGGTGTGAACACATCCAGATATAATATGCTTTCTAACAATGCACAGAATCCTTTTCATTTCACATGTAACCCACAAGGCACTTTAAGGATAGAGTGTCCAGTGAAATTGCTATTTCTTGTAAAATGTAAATCGAGGAGCTAGTTGGCCCCCCCCGCCCATATCAGAGATTTGACAACAAATCTCTACAATTCTTCCTTATTTCAAGTCCTTTTTTCTTGCCTGCCTTTCAACTCTTTGTTCTTCATTTCCCTCTTGATTTTGCTTCCCCCCACCCCCTTCCATGGTAGTGCCTGCAGCACAATATCTGACACATACTACTTGTCCCATAAACATTTATTAAAACTTGATCTGAGGGCCCTCCCCGTTGGCGCAGCCTGTTAAAGCCCAGCACTGAGAAGCTAAAGCCACTTCCGCATGAGTTCGATCCCGCCTGCCCCGGAGGTGACCACATGGCGCGGCAGACCTCTCCTGACCTGCCTGCTGCTCCCCTCAGCAGTGTACTTGGTCGATCTGCCTGTTCTGCTCCCCACTCTGTCTATGGTGACGCCTCTCACCACCCCTGAGCCTCTGGCCTGTACCCCAGTTCTGTATGCACAAATAAATAAATCTTAAAAAAAAAAAAAAAAACAAACTTGATTTGAGAAATGGATCAAGTCCTTAAAAGTAGGTTAATTTTATGGAAAGAAATACTGATAAAAAAAAAAGGAGGGGGCAGATTTTCGCTGTCATCACTCATTTGACCTACAGAAAGAAGGCTCTTGTGCTGGCAGGTTGCCTGGCCTCATTAACCACCAGGGGAGAGTCTGCACTCCTCTCCCTGATTATCCTCTGTGATGTCACCCTGTACCCCTGGTGCACCCCTGGGTTCTCAGCTGCACTCATAAACACTCGCATTCTTCTGCTCTGAATGTGGTCCTCTGGATGAGTACTTTACCGTTGTATTTTTTCATCTGTTAAATTTTGGCTCTAGTATGTGTATTGCTATTAAATCCTTATTTAGAAAAATAGTATTTTTTTATTAAATCTTCAACCTATTTAAAGATTCTAGCATTTTAAACCCACTCTAATCAATAACGACAGTAAAAATGGCTAGTTGCTAAAGAACCTTTAAGACTGAATATATTAAACAGGTGTTGACTGAAAAAAAAAAAACAACAAAAAACAGACCTCAAAAGTGGATCCTCAGCTCCTCTCTAGAGGTCTCAATGCTGTACCTTGCAGCAGTGTATTTCAGTGGATATGCTTGGTCTGCTCCCCTTTCTGTCCCTGGTAAATCCTCTCACATCCCCGAGCCCCCACACTTCTGGCCTGTACCTCAGTTCTTGTATGCATAAATAAATACATTTTTTTAAAAAGTGGATCCTGGGCCCCCCCCCCCCAGGTGGTGCAATGGGTTAGGCTGCAGCCACAGCTGCTTTAGTGCAAGTTCCATACCCAGCTCCAGAGGTGACCCACATGGCATGGCAGACCTCTCCTGACCCTCCCACTGTTCCCCTCAGCAGTGTACTTTTTAGGTCGGCTGTTCTGCTCCCCACTCGGTCTCTGGTGAATCCTCTCACCACCCCTGCACCTCTGGCCTGTACCCCAGTTCTGTATGCATAAATTAATACATCTTTAAAAAATATATAATGACTTAAAAAAAAAAGTGGCTCATCAGTCACGTTAATGTCCAATAGCTGTTCAACACTTGTCAAGATGCTATTTTCTTTTTCACTGCCCCCACCCCTTTTCCATGTCTGTACTGCTTGCCATTCATTCTCTCTCCCATCTGGGCTACAGAAAAACCACACAGCCCTGTAGGAATCAACTACCTCTCCTGTGCTTTCCTAACCTCACACCCCACAAACACCTTCACACACATACACATGAATAAGAGTTCACTCATCTCTGTTTCCTTATCTCCTACTGCCCCACTAGGGGGTTCTTCAAATATTGGCTGAATAATACAAAGTTAACCTTATTCATCAGTTGGTCTTACTCATCGGAGTCAGTTCTGAAATTCTGTTCTAGAAGGCCCCAATACAGGGGGGACTTCTTCTAACCTGCTATTTCATTCCTGTTTGCTTCACTTTTCCAACCACTTTATGTCACCAATGAGTTTTCATGTCTCTCTGCTCCTGTTTAATATGAAAGTCTTTTGAAATTTAGGGTCTCTCTCCTAAACATGTTGTAACAGCATAAATACATGTCTAGACACGTAAGCAAGAATAAACCTGCAGTTGAATGATTCCATATTTGTAAAATAATGGTTTAAAAATTGAGGCAGAGGGCCTAAATAATAAGGTTGCAAGTTTTTTAAAAGGAAAGCAAGATTCTCTCATCTTTGAACCTTCTGTAACTTTGCGTGGGATGACTAACCTGATCCTCAGCCTTACTTCGTTATCTGTATACTTTAAAACTTCAAACTTCTCTCTTTTTAAGTAATTATCAAACTTTTGTGGAAGAAAGATTTTCCTCCTACTTACTGATCGAAAGACCTTGATGTCTTAACTGAGGTATGGTATGGGGGCCTGACTCACCACTCCTGTTTGGTAGAAGAGAAGTGATTTCACTTTTTCAACCAGTCCTTAGAGTGTATTATCTGAACTTTAAAGGTATTTTGTTGCATATTCCATCCTCATCACTTACAGAGCATTAAAATTAACACTCTGTGTTCAAGGGAGACTGAAATTAATAGAGAAAGTAAATTAATGAAATGACTCCTATTGTAGCCACAAAGCTATAAAAAGGAAGAGCTTAAAGACTGGAGTAGTTCAGCCTACAGTGACTGTCCTTCTAGTTGAGCAGGTGATAGTCAAAGAATTGAAACAATAAAATATTATGTATATGCTAGGTGTGGAGCATGCCTTTTGTATTTTGTTATTTAGGCAGATAGAGTCCAAGAACTTGCTTGATTGATATTTCAGAAGTGTGTGATTCACTTTCCTATTAAATGTGGAATCCTTAAGCGCCTAAAGGACAAGCTCAGTAAATACTATTTAAACAGTAGTGAGCCAAAAATATCTCATCTAATAGCCTCCCGTGTGTGGCCTGTAGGGGGCGCAATGAATTAACAGTCAGAAATTCCCACCCTTGGCTTTACTTCTTTAGTGGGGAAAGAATTGTTTCATGAAATCTTTATTATGGCGTCAGTGAGAGTGTCGCTGGAATATTTAACTGTTGCATCCAGTAGATTTATCCCCCCAAGGTAAAAGGTACACAAAGTCAAACAGCATTCGAATAGCAAGATCCTCACAATACTACTAATATGTAGTAATAAACAAAATATTTAAAACATGGCTTAAGCATGATTATTTGGTCATGATAATTTGGATTTTTTTTCTCAAATAATTATTACTCCTCAGAATATTGAACAGTGTTAATTCAATAAATTAAATCACAAACTCCCTAGGGATAAGGACCTTTTTTTTCTTTTTTTAATGTTTAGAGAAAGAAAAAGTTTATTGAGGAAAAAAGGAAGAGAGATAGAGTCAGGACCATTTTTATTCTTACTGCCAATCAAAGTGCATATCAGACCTTAATAAATATTTAATTCCTTGCCTTATTCATGCTCACCACCATCCAGTGGTGGGGATGGCAATGGTCTGAATAATCATGATGTTATGCTAGAACTAGGAGATTCCAGCACAGTCAAAGGTATTGCAATGTTGAAAGGGAACTTTTGGTGATTCCTAAATCTAATAATATCGAACTCTTATAGGGAAACTTTGTCACATTGCTAGATGTTTTTCTACACAGAAATATTTAGAAATATTCTTTTCTATTAGATAGAAATTCTAGGGCCCAATCAAAAAACATAGTCAGTAACCCAGGGGCAGAGTCAAGGAGAAAGACACAGATGTAGATGTGGATCTCTATGTGTGATAAGTGCATGTCCATATTTACACACACTTAACATACTTTAAGACATAGGTGTTTAAGTGTGGAAACAGGCTGAAAGGCCCAGATTAGCTCAAAATGTGGAATAGTCAATAGCTAGTCATGAATTCAGCTATGACTTAATCATGGAATCAACCAGCTCTAATATGTCTTTGCCTATTTGAATGTGTGTATTCACATGTCTGTGTATGTCTAAGTTTTAGTTCTTATCTCTATATTTAAAGTACTCCCATTCATAACCATGATTGCAGTCATCTTCTCAAATTCCAGGCACTTTCTGATACATACAGCTACAGGCAGATTTCCTGTCGGAAACAGAACCCTGAAACCATAATGAAACAATTCAGGGGTCACATCCAAGGAACATGTCTGTAGAGATACAAAACCAACTTCACTGTCAGTCCCACAAATTTGCCCACCCATATATAGATGGATTCCTGAAGCTGCATTTACTACCAAAAGTATTGGATTGCAAGACCTTTGTGAGGCTGGTAGATGTCTGTTTTCATGTTTTACTAAGGAAGGAACCAAAAGAAAGTTCACTTATTTACAAAGTACTGTAGGAATCCGATGGGAACCGCCTGTCAGTGCTGGTTGAGTCAATGATTGAATCATGGCTGAATTCATGACTCACTATAAGTTGTTCCACATTTTGAGCTAATTAGTGGTTTTCGGCGTGTTTCCACAGAGGTTTGGGGAGAGGGTGCTGGCAGGAGGGCTTTCTGAGACTCTTCAGTGTGGCCAGCTCTGCATTCACTTGCTCTGCTTAATGGCCTTGCAGAAAGAACTTTCTTAGCCAAGACCGCTTACTTTTGAAAAGAGTTTGAAGACCACCAATGTGATTGCTCCCTTGGGGAGATGGTAGATGTCTGGGGACAGACCTCTGCAGGTGGGGTCACATTATGTTCGTGAGTGTCCTCCTCACACTTGGGCCATTTTTGCAGGTCATGTCCGTTACCCTATTTAGAAACATTTGTCATGAGACTCTTTTAGTCCCATCCCTACTAGAATATATTCTGCCTACCTATCAATCAGCGTATCTGAGAAATCCTTAGTTTCCTGGGGCTATCTATTTATAATGAATATAAATTAAAAAATAATTCCTCTCAAAGCTTTTACTTACTCTCACATACATTTTTTCATTGATACCTGCAAAACCTGGCCGAGGTCCAAAAGCACCTCACAGCATCTCTTATCAATTCCTGAACAAATTTCTCCTTTATAATTCTCAACAAATTAACTCTGATATATTAGGTATCATTTATACTTTGAAGTCAGTTCTGATTTGTTTTATCCTATGACGTCTTTTACTTTGCAGTTACAATGAAAGTCTTCATCTTTTCTCAAAAGTAAGTTTTTTGGTGTTCCCAGAGACAGCCATAGCTGTTTGGTAAAATCTTCATCTCAGGAGGACCTTCAGATCCATAAGTGTCTGAGTGTTTAAATCTTCTGAGAGAAAATCAGTACTAGGAACCAGAAGCCAGATTCATCCAGTTAGGGTCCTTCTACAACAGAATAGCCCCCTGTAAAGCTTAAAGGACACTATCAGGATTTCTTCTGCCACCTTATTGCTGTCTGACAACCACTATTGTCAATCACGCAGAAATTAATAGATGACTTGTCTTTAATGCTGGGTAGGGTCGTTAACATTTATACTCCTTTCTTTAAAAGCTCATCTCTGAGTTTTCCTCTAGAGCTCATACCCTTTTCTTATATTTCCAAAATCTTGAGAAAAAAATCAAAGGAAAAAGTGAGAATAAGAAGGAAAAATTTTAGAATGTAGACTAATCCATGAAAATAATTATAATCATAACAATGGTTAACACTTTTTTGAACACTTGCTACGTTCATGACACTGTTCCAACTACTTTGCACTCCAGATAAACTTTCTGCAATGTACCTACATTATAGAGCAGAAAACCATGGACCTCAAAGGGTATGTTACTTGGTCAGGGTCACCTAGCAGGTTTTGTGTGACATGAAAAGAACAGTGGTGAGGTCCAAGACACCAACCTGTCAAACATTGAACGTACTTTCTAGGCCCATCAAATTCTTCCTAAACTTGAGGCCTAATTTTGACCTTTAAGTGTCTTGCTTGCAGTAGGGACACGATAGATATTTGGTGCATTGAATTGGATTTTTGATGCAATTTTCTTAAATAAATTGACTCAGATAAGAACAAAAAGTTTAAGCAGACCAAAAATAATAATTGTAAAGGGAAATAAACGGAAATCACATTATTCCTCTTCTTATTTTGGGTGATCTGGAAAATCTCCTTCAATGTTGAAAACATCATCTGTCATCGTGATCTATCAGTGATGTGTGTCGATGTGAGAAGCAATACCACATGACAGTGATTTTCCTATTTCAGCTTAGATAGGTATTAGAAAGACCCTCTTTCAGCAAAGACAAACTCATTGGGTTACTAGAATTCTAAAGCATGATCCCACTCATCCTAGAACTTGCATAATAATCTAAAAATAAAGTCACCATTTGACTCATCTGTTGCTTACATGCATATATTTAACCCTTTGACATATAAAGTTTCAGAAGAGTTGGGTAGGAGAACAATAGATAAAGTATGGCTCTGTCACTTTTCTCAAAAGAATCACCTTATTCTGAATGTGCTTCTATTTTTTTCTCCCATTGTCTCTGTCCTATTAAAACCATTTGTACTGTAAGGATAGTCATCAGTGTATAAAATTCATCTTGTTATTAGTACATTCTCTTCCCCAGTAACTAGCCCTCAAATCAATAACTGGGAAATATGAATTTATTCCACATTCTAACTTCTTCGGTGACTGAAGCCTGAAAAATACATAATACATCGAAAAGAAAAGCCTTAGATTTCCTGACTAAACTATAGCAGCTTTTCCTCGATTTGTTGGATAATTTGATCCCATTGTACTTTATTTATTCTTAGTAGAACTTACTGGGATTGTTTTCAGAATAATGTCAGAGTAATTGTTTAAAGCTGAACTATGGGCCAGCCAAGAGCATTCTCCTGGGAATAAGCTTGGCTAAAATATACAAAAGAGCTCTCCTCTTATCAAAAATATTCTTCTTAAAGATAAAGAAGGAAAGGTTTGACATGAGATAAAAATAACAACAAAATAAGTCAGTGATGAAATGCTTTATGTGCTCTTCGTGCACGGTTAAATGGCAGATAAGTTGTGTCTCCCAACCCCGTCTGGTCATGTTGTCTTCTAATAGGATGAGACATAAAATGCCTTCTGTATACTGGGAAGAGGTGGCTTCTCGCCCTTCCTTTCTCCAGAAGTTGGTATTGGCCACGAAGCAATGAGAATGTAGGTTAAATGAGACCTCAGTTTCTCCAGCCCACCCTTACTTATGTCCATTTTGAATGACCAACACAAATAGCACATTCTTACATTGGAGAACTTTGGAAAGCATATTTAAATCAAGACAAAAAACATAGCAATTACTAGCTATTCCTACCACTTGTGAGATAATCCCCTGTTTCTATCTCACTAGACAGACATGAACATACCCACTCATCCTCAGAGACACCAGGCCTGCAGTAATCACAGATGACAGTAAGAACAGCAGCGAGGCCTCCCTGGTGGTGCAAGGGTTAAAGTTTCAGTTTGATGGAGGCAATCGAAGCCACTGTAGTATGAGGCACAAATTTGATCCCAGGCCAGGGAGTTGGACCCCCATAAAGCAGCAGACCTCTCCTGTCTCACCCGCTGCTCCCCTCAGCAGTGGATTTCCATAGATCTACCTGCCTGTGCTGATCCCCACTCTGTCTCTGTCTCTGGTGCATCTTCTCATCCCTTGTACCTGTGACCTACACCCCAGTTCTTGTATGCATAAATAAAAAAATAAAAAACTGGCCCTCCCTGGTGGCACAGCGGGTTAAACCGCTGCACAAAGAAGCTTAAACCACTTCCACATGAGTTCGATTCCCGCCTGCCCCGGAGGTGACCACATGGCGAGGCAGACCTCTCCTGACCCGCCCGCTGCTCCCCTCAGCAATGTACTTCGTTGATCTGCCTGTTCTGCTCCCCACTGTCTCTGGTGAAGCCTCTCACCCTCCGCGTCTCTGGCCTGTACCCCAGTTCTGTACAAATAAGTAAATAAATCTTTAAAAAAAATAAAATAAAAAACTTTGAAGAAAAGAGCAATGGAAACAGTGAGAACAGGAACAAGCACCAACAGTATTTCTAATGGTAGCAGTAGCCATGGTGGCATCTAATGGTAAAACAATGTCAGAAACTAAAGAATTCAAAATCACATGACCTCAGAGAAGCTGCAGTGACTATGGCAGCCAGACTGAAGGGCCGTAGAAGCAGCAGCAGCAGCAACAGCAACAGTGAACTGATGTTAGTCATGACAGTTGAGTTACTTAATATTCATGGTGTATCAAGTCCTGTCTTAAGTATCTTACAGCTAGGATCTCAACTAATACAACAATCTACTGAATTAAGTATATTAGTTGCATCCGTGTTTTCCAGATGACTTTTCAGGTTATGAAAGTCACCCCATACCACAGAGTTTTATGGGACAGAACCTGAATCTGAACCCCAAAACAGTTTAGCTCCAGAGCCACTCTTTAAAAATATATATATATATTTATGCATATAAGAGCTTAGGTGTAGGTTGAAGGTGCAGGAAATGAGAGGGCTCCCCAGAGACAGAATGGGGAACAGAACAGGCAGATGGACTGAAATCCACTGCTGAGGGGAGCAGCAGGTGAGACAGGGGAGATCTGCTGAGCCACGGGCCTGGGGATCAAACTCATGCTGCAGTGGCTGGTGATAGCTTGATAGTGCTGAGACTTTAACCCCTGCACCACCAGGGAGCCCCACCATCCACTTACAATCACAGCCACCAGAGCATAAGTAACATGAACTCTAGAATCCAGTGTGAGGACTGCAGATGGTCCCTAAGTGTAAGTGTGTCAACTTACACTTGACTTTATGATGATGCAAAAACAGTAGGCACTCAGCAGAAACCAGGCTTGGAATTTTCAATTCTGGTCTTTCCCTGGGCTAACAATACGCAAGATGATACCCTCTTGCCTAGAGCTACACTTGACCTTCTCAGCAGTAATAACATTAATGAAGAAAATAATAATAATAATGAGACACACTGTTGACTCCGCTGTAGCTTCTCTCCCCCTCCGGAAATTAATTTTATAGCTCCATGCTTCAAACATTCTTCAGGTCAGCTATGGCTAATGTAAGTCTTCCCAGCACATTTAAGATCGATGCGTGCAGCTATGATATTTGGTGGCTCAGATGTACTAAATGTGCTTTCCACTTACAAGTTTTTCACTGTATTATAGGTTACCAAGATGTAATCCCATCATAAACCAAGGAAGATGTGTATTTTGCAATGTACATATATTTTTATAATGAATGAATGAATTTTGAGAGGAATTCTGAAATTGGAAGAAAAGAGTAAGAGGATATGAAGTAACTTTTAGAAAAGATCATATTTTACAATTGTCAACTTCAAGGTCTTTCAACCATAGTATATTTCGCAAACATTTTTCCTCCCCTATTTAAGTACTCCTCAGCAAATTGCTTGTACAACTCTTTAGGGCTTCTGTGAATTCTTAACACATTAAAAGCAATTTAGCCACGCCTCTTCATTTTCTTATTCAGTTTATAGATGTGCCGCCGCACATGTAAATGCTTACCAAAGGTTTGTGAGTTCATGAATAAAGCATCGAGAAATAAAATTTCAGAAACCCCGCTGAAAACAAATATAGCTGTGTGGAACCAGACACAAACCTCTGAAATAATGCTTCCAACACCCTTCAGGCTCAAATGTGGCTAATGTAAGTTCTCTGAGCACATTTAAGAGGCAAAGTTGGTCGGTTAGGTGGGCATGAGAAAAAAACTTAAAAACAAAGAAAAGAAGTAAATGACATTAATGTCATTAGCAGATTAGCATCGATATGTAACCTGCCTGTTCACTTGGGAATGTTCTGATAGAATAGGTCCTCCTGCTTCCAAAAACTAGAAGTCAAGGTAGAATAAAAGCTGAAACAGAAGCTCACTTGAATGCATTAATAAAAATTCATCTTTAAAATGTAAAAAAAAAAAACAAGTCTTGGATAAAGCCTGTGACACTTAACATAACTTGAAGTGTGTCCTTTCTAATGATTTCAGAGGACCAGAAATGGCAAAGTCAGAATTAAGTAGATATTAAATGTAAAGTAACCTAAAAGGAAAAAAAATGCCCTCAAGCTGGTATATGGTGATGGCACATTGGAGAATTGGGGGTGGGAGTCCATGGGGATTACAACTGAGATGAAAAAATGCACAAAAGGAAGAATGAGGTAAAAAAAAAAAATAAATAAATAAATAAAAAAATCAAATGCCCTCAAAAGTTATCTGAGGACTTTTCGGCTCAGCATTTCACTCTGAAGTTTTGGTGATATGATTTGATTTAATTTCCAAGTCTCTTATCTGTAGTTTATTCTTGTTAGTGCAGTTGCTACTGGAGTTTAACTTGTACACAGGAAACCAGTACCAATCAATTCTGTTCCCAAGGTGACAGGAAACCCTGGTTGGTCAGATGTTGATTGTGCCTGCAGTTCATGCTCCACCCATCATATTTTCTTCCCTTTTGGCTGAACTTAAGACAAATTAATCAGGGCTCGACATCTGGCAGACAGTTTTGGTATCTTCACAGTGATTTGTTGACCTGCACAGTTAACAAGTAAAACTTGAGTGCATAAAACTTGGAGACATGAAGTTTAAATGTCACCCAGAATCCCTGATAAGGATGTGGAAAGCTGTTCTTTTGGTGTTTGAATTGAAAATGTGAATTTTCTTGAGTGATGAAACATCTGTTGAACACATATTTTACCTTTTTTATAATGGTAAGTGGCTTACCTCACCCTATTGTAAATTCTAGCTATGAAATGCAGAACAGAGGGCAAGACCTGCTTGTGAAAGGTTAAGCTTTTTAGCAGGTCTCTGCTATTTGTGATTAATCCTTACCCACCTGCATCTTTTCTTCTTAGTAAGTCCTCTTTCACATAAACATCCCTTCTCATTTAACTCCCTGGGGGGGGGGGGGCAAATGTCGGTACCCAAAACATATAACCAGTAACTTAATTGAGAATTGACAGCTGAGAGTGAAATCAAACACAGGACCTTCCCAACCCTCCAGGCCAAACTTCTGTGGGAACTTCTCTTTGACATTTATGGTTTATTATAAACCACTTACAGCCCTACGAAATGTTCAGACATCACTAATTTTAAAAACAGCAGCACTAAAAGATAGGTCTGATTTTATCAGGTCTAGTCATAGCAGAGATTTTGAGAAACATACAAGCAAATTTTTTTCTGTATAGGAGGACGAAGGAAGGTAGCGACTCAGGAAGGTGAGATTAAGATAAACCTAAAAAGGGCAGGTATGTTGGACCGGATGGGCTTTTCCTGTTCCTAAAATGTCTTGTGTTCCTACACAGGAAACACATTCTTATTCACCCGAAGCATTTGCAAGTCCTAGGCACAGGACCTGAAAGTACCCTGGTTGTGACTGGTAAGAAAGCAGGAAAGAAGTGGGTGGGAGAGGAAGCCACGCTGGTGGGCCCATAACCAGGGCAAATTGCCCCAAAGGTAGAAGAACATTCAGCATTTATTCATCCATGTCTCCTGTATTTTGAGAACAACTCTCTTGCTCTGTTCTTTTAAAAATATTTTCCATATCAAAATTTGAATGCATTTACAATCCAAGTTGACTTGCATCACCAAAGAGTTGATACGCATGCTCATTGAGCATTGACTACCCTAGCTGATGCTGTCAGTTCCAGCATTATCCAAATGATGATAGTTGATAGTTCACCCAACTATCAACCCAAAGATTTCATTCCTCTATATATTAATAGGAGGGATTTTGATCCACTTATTTTACATTATCACTAAAACAACTTCCGTAGAGAGGTTGGGTCTGTGAAATAAAGATTAAGGGCTAGAAAAATTTGCAGTGTTTCCAGGGTTTAGGAATAACCAGGTAGACGAAAAGCCCAAGACACTAAATAAGTTGTTTTTTTTTTTAAGACTTATTTATTTGTGCATCCAAAACTGGGGTACAGGCCAGAGGTGCAGGGGTGGTGAGAGGGTTCACCAGAGACAGAGTGGGGAGCAGAACAGGCAGATCAACAAAGTACACTGCCGAGGGGAGTAGCAGGCTGGTCAGGAGAGGTCTGCTGTGCCATGTGGGTCACCTCCCGAGCAGGCAGGGATCAACTCATGAGGAAGTGGCTTTACCTTCTTAGTGCTGTGCTTTAACCGGTTGTGCCACCAGGGACGACCCTAAATAAGTAATTTTAAGCAGTCAACGAGATTTGGCATTGCCAAATTTGGTGGTGAACTCAAATAGAGTCCTACTGCACACTTAAAATACCCTTTGGAAAATATTTAGTATTGTTCCGCCTTCCCCCTCACGTCAGTTCTCCTTTTGATTTTTGTGACAGTCGATTTGCAGTCAGCTGTGCCCCTGCTGTTCCTAAGGTCCCAGCAGTAGTTGAAAACAACGTGACGATTGTCAATCACAAGAGTGGTGGGTACACCCCCTGACATGTGGGCCAAGGTGGAGGAGTTATGTTCCTGGCACCCACCTCACCTTACCCAATGTTGACCAACGCTGACTAATTGAAATTATCCCCTGGGTTCCTTAGCATCACCTCTAACCTACTGAGCAGAAGGTGCTAGAACACTGGTAGGCGTGTGCACAAATAAAGAGTTTTTGCATCGTTCTTAGCAATAGAAATAACGGGCACATGGCTGCAATTTTTTTTCTTTCAGAAATGTTCTTCTGGAAGGTCTTGTTTATATAACACATTCACACTCTATAGGTATCCTTAGGACATAAAGCTCTGCTCTATGCAGCCCCCTGAATAGGCAAACCTCACCCGGCCATGAACCAAACCGGAGCTTTACTCTGACCCTGATAGAAAAGGTTGTTGGGACAAAGATAAAGGGGATGGGGCATAATTCATTTTGTGGGGCTATTTAAATATAGAGTCCTATCCCCAGGGCAAATTAAATATAGAGTCATATCCTAAGGACAAGTGGTAATACCAAATAAAAAATGTCCTGGAATAACTATCCTCTATACAAGGGAGAAGAAACCCTCAGAACTTTGTATGTCTCTCACTTTTGTTGAGCAATTGCTGTGTGCCAGATTCTGTTCAAGATTCAGGGAGGTAGATGTAATAATCTCAAGTTTAATGATGAGGAAACTAACGCATAGACATTTAAGTACAGATTAGAGTCATAAATTGCAGAGATGTGCCCAAGTTTGTGTGCCACTAAAGCCTATTGAAAGGATGATTGCCATGATTCTTTTTACAGCTCTTCTGTGTTGGTAGTCAGACTGTGTTCAGTTTTGTAGATGGAGGACTAGAAACGTTCTAAAATGAGATTTGTACAGCTTAACCTTAGAAATCGAAGAGCCGGTAATGCTGTCTTCTACCCCTAGATGGCATCAGTGCGCTACCAAATGGGAGAGTAAAGTCCAGGTCAGCAGTTAGTGGGGTTTTTGCTTTTGTTTGAAGGACACTTAAGCAGCCTATTTCTCTGTCCTTAAAATCATGCTCGAGATATTTGTTGCGATTTAAAGTCAAATAAGATAAACAAGGAGAGGGCCGTCTAAGGATGTTAGGACTGACAGGGTTTAGCAAAAGCTTTTCTTTCAGCAGCTCCTTATCACCTATAGAAGCCAGCACCCTGGGTATTCTGGGTTTGTTCGAATAGCAACTGTGCTCAGTAGGACTTCCCAGCTGTGTGTGCAGGGTCCTTTAGAACCCTGCTCACTGCTTGATATAAATTAGAAGGACTTTTGTTTCTTCTTTGCTAGCAATGATAAAGATTTATGATATCCAGAACAATAGAAGGGGGAGGGGCTTAATTAAACCTTTGCAATTGTTACTGCTAAAAAAAAATCACTCTTGTCTCGACTGCTCGCCTTCTCAACAAAACCGTAACACGGTTTGCTCAAGGAGTTTTGTAAGTTGCATTAGGATTTGTATTTAAAAGGGATTTCAATGATAAAGCACAATGTCACTGCAAAACATTCTCTGCAGGAAAAGATGGGGGTGGGGAGCCCTGCAAAGTTTGCATTCGTGAGCCTGGGTTCCCGTAATGCTCCAAGCCTTATCGAGGACAGCCCAGGAGCGAATTGGCAGTACATGAGAAAGCATGATTATAAGAGGGAAAGCAACCCTCGTGTCAGCTGTTTTCCTCCACAGGATACTGGGTGATTCCTGTCCTAACCAGATACTGATTACTTAAAGCTTAGCCCAAGAGTTCTTGTCAAAAACGATTTCCGTAGTGTATTTTACTTGCTGAGGTCTGAAGAACTTTTGGAATTTGTTAGGTGAGGGCCTGAACTCCAGGAACCGGCCAGTAGCATTTGGGTAATGAACTTTATCCGTTTAAACGGATTGTCTCAAGCACCTCGTTTTTATCTCATTCAAGATTCTCTGGGTAGCCTCATTTGGCAGGGAGAATTGGTGGTGGAAAATATGTGCATTAACTGATGATTCAGACACATGCAAGTTTAAAAAGTTCAATGAACTTTTCTTCGAATTTTTTTCTATCTCAAACATTTGCAATTGTTTTATTTCAAATAGTGCAAATTGTTATACTTAGGTTTCAGCCTACAAAAGTATGAGTCCTTCACCATTTTAATTGTATTTTGCATATTAAGTGTTTAATGTGTTTTATAATTATTTAAATGGTCAAAACTACTTTTTAGATGAATCGTTTTCTTCGTGTGAAAAAGAATTTTATGTAACATCCAGCTTTTCAAATCATTAAGCTGTCAGATACAGAGGGAAATTCCCCACCCCTCAGTGTTCTATCTGAACCCAACAAGTAATTAAGACAGTATCATGGGCCTCCCTGGTGGTTCAGGGGTTAAAGTCTCAGTGCTATCAAGCTATCACCAGCCACTGCAGCATCAGTTTGATTCCCCAGGCAGGGAGGTGACCCACATGGCACAGCAGACCTCTCCTGTCTCCTGCTGCTCCCCTTAGCAATGGATTTCAGTAAATCTGCCTGTTCTGCTCCCCCACTCTGTTTCTGGTGAATCCTCTCAA
>NW_004567105.1:31013053-31021118 GCF_000260355.1 Condylura cristata
AAATAACCATATTCTGTAAGTAAAGTGCTCCATCCTGAAGCTTGTGAGTCCCCACTGACATCTAAGTCCCCCCCCATGTGACAAGAGGCTAAATAACCATATTCTGTAAGTAAAGTGCTCCATCCTGAAGCTTGTGAGTCCCCACTGACATCTAAGTCCCTCCCCCATGTGACAAGAGACTACTCTGGGCACATGGGGAAAAGCTTACCTGGCCCTTTTGGGTAACTGACCCCACACCACTAAATAGTCAACCTAAAACGATAAAAATTAAAAAGGGTTTGTGTTTCTCTATAAATAGTGGACTATCAAGTACTATTTACATGTCTTTTTTAGACATCTAACCAGTGTTACGGCTTCCAGTCCTCTTTTGTTTCAATTGTCCAGCTGTCAAGAAGCAATTCTGAACACTACAAATAAAATAACAGTCAAATCAAAATAATAGATTTTTTTTTAAACACCTCATCCTGAATCAGACAGTTAATTTGCGAGACCTTTCAAGTGCTTTGGCTGTGTGGGATTTTCCCAAATATTTTAGTTTTCACTTCTTATCCTAAGTTCCTAGTCACACCAGAAGTCAATAACCCTGATTCAAGGAAGGTCACTGACTAGTTACCAGGTTTCTATTATAATTGCTTCCTACATGCTAAAAACAAATACTATTTTCCTTTTTAAATCAATGAAAGGTGTAACAAAGCACTTTTAACCAGTCTTAGAAAAATCTTTGGATTTTTTTCTTTTGCACATCTTCAAATCTTTGCCACGCATAGAAGAAACTATGAAACTAGATCAGTTCCTCCAACTTAGTAGATCACCAGGCATTCTGCATATATGGGACATGCTCCATACTAATTGTTTTGTCCTGCGCTCTGGATTGACTTTGTCAGGATGCCCTAAATATGCTGTCTCCAGGTTTTCATTAAATTACAAAACTTCGACAGCTAGAGCTATTTTTGACATTGAACTGGGCATCTTTTTTTTTTTTCTATATTTGGTGATTCTACACTTTGTCTTCCCTGTTAGAGTCACTGAGTTACCCTCATTTGTGTATTTCCTCTGTCCATTCATCATCAGAAATCAACATTTTCAGGATAAAGTGCCACAGGTGTAATTTAGGACAACTTAAAATAGATGACAGAGTGAGTTGGTATTTAAGTCATTCTAGCTAAGAGTCACCCTTCATTTGAAAGACGATCTATATCTATTTTTCCTTCTTCATTATTACATCATTTGAAGAAACTTGTCCTTGAAATCTAATAAAAAGGCATTATTGAAAATCTCAGAGTGGAAAAGTTGTCTAGGTAAATAATAGAATTTCTACATGGAAGTTTCTGGTCAAAAGAAAGAATGAATTCAGTATAAAACAATACCTGAAGGAGAATAGTTCGTTAGAGAAACAAGAAATATTCTTGTAACTGTCTTCACATAGTCTCCACTGCCAGCTGCCTTGGCAAAGTGACATTGAATATATTAAATCCAGAACATTTCAATTTTGTCTTTACAGTTATAGATGCCATTTGGATGGTAAATTCTTGTAGTGAAATCTTAATGCTTAGCAGCTGCTTATCTAAAGGGCCAACTGCAGTGACTTCCTTGGTAGCCAAAAAGGTGTTATTTTGCACGGTTTTCATGAGTAGTGGTTATAGCAGACATGGCATCTCTCTCCCTGTTCAGTGTCTGGGGTGCTTGCCTATTTGTTAACCTCTTGAAAGTAGAAGCCCTAGAAAGAAGCCAAGATATACATATGTAAATTTGAATAATCCAGGCAGTGGTCTCAAAGTGGGTCCACTGGGTTGTAAAAGAAAATATTTGGAAAAATATTTTTGGTATCTTTCCTTTCTTATTTCAAGTCTTTTAAGTGTTTTATAGTTTGCATAAGATATAAATATAATAGTATGAGTATATAATTATTAAATAGATAAATAAATTTCAGTGAGGTTGTGCCTACTTTTTCTTACTTTAATGGTAATAATAGACATATTTGAAAATTAATAATGATTTAACCTAAAGATGAAAAATAAATTTAGAGTGCAGAGATAGAGGGATAGATCCAAATGTCTTATCGTGTTTGTGATTCTAATATTCTAATAACTCTTCCATGTCATACAGGCATAGAAACTAATAGAGGGAGAAATAGAATAGGCAATGAGGTTGCTTTGGTAATGTCTTAAATCACAAAGAAAATTTACTTTTGCTCTACTTAATATTTAACAGAAACATTTTAATTATGCCATTCATAATTTCACCTAGTAATTCTATGCCATGGAGACCTAACCAGAAGGCTAACATTGTCCGTGTGGTTGTTGACATGACACTGGTTTCCTCAGTCACACAAATAGAGAATTGCATTATGAACATCCACCTTAATTAATCAAGCAATATAAGCATAAAAAAAGTTGCTTGCTTTTTGCTAATGTAATATCCCTCCTTCTTTCTCAATAATAATCACTGTTCTATATTTGGTATGTATCATTTCCATAAATATTCTTATACTTTTATTTGGTATGTATGTAAACAATGGTTAATATGATTTTGCATAAGCCCTACAAATGGTACCCCACAGTAGGTATCCTTCTGTCTTACTAGATCAAAGACCTAAATGTAAGTACTACAACTACAAAACTCTTAGAAGAAAACATACGTGTAAATCTTCATAACTTTGGATTAGGCAATGATTTCTCAATTCTGGCATCAAAAACACAATAATCAAAGACAAAATAAATAACTTGAATTTTATAAAAATAAGCCATTTTTACCACAAATGAAACTTTAGTAGTCAAGATTCTCCAGAGAAACAGAAATAGGGTGAATGTATACACACATACACACATTCATGTAGGGAATTAGTATAAGGAATTGGCTCAAAGCTACCAGTTTCCAAGATCTGCAGAGTAAGACCCAAGAGAGCCAAAGGTACATTTCCAGTTTAAGGTTGGCAGACTTTAGTCCAGGAAAAGTCAATTTTTCAATGTAGTTCCAAAGTCAGGAAAATAATTATACCCCAGTCTCAAGGTAGTGAGACAGGAAGAACTCTGTGTTATTTGAGAGAGGGTCAGACGTTTTGTTTTATTCAGGCCTTCAACTGATTGGACCAGGCCACATTAAGGAGGGCAACAAGCTTTATTTCTCATTAGTTTAAATGTTAATCTCATCCCAAAACACCCAGAATAATGTCTGCTCAAGTATCTGTGTAACTCATGGCTCATTCAAGTTGAATATAAAATTATCCATCATGTATACTATTACTAAAAGATAATCCACAAAATAGGAAAAAATACCTGAAGTTATGTATCTGATGAGATTAGTATCCAGGATATACAAATAATTTTACAACTCAAGAATGGAAAGATGACCAAACCAATTTTAAAATGGAAAAATGGTTTAAATAGACATTTCTCCATCATCTCTCTATCCAAGATATATGAAGTAAGTCCATGAGTTGTTTAAGATCATTAATCATTAAGGAAATGCAATCAAAACCAAACACAATTGTTCACCACAGAATTATTCAGAATAGCAAAAGTAGATACAGTCAAAATGTCAGCCATTAAGTAAGCAAATTCATACAATATGAATGCTGCTATAAAAAAGAACCAAGTACTAACAGACAATATAACTCGAAGTTGCCATGAAAATACTATGCTATAGAACAGAAACCAGACACAAGAGATTACATGTTGTATAATCTCATTTATATAAATTATCCAAAACAAGCAAATTCACAGGTGCAGAAAAGAGGCTAGTAGATTTCAGGAACTGAAGAGAGTGAGAAATCAGGTTACCTGCTAGTGCGTAGTTTCATTTGAGGAATTGATTGTTGTATGCTTACACAACTCTGTGACTATTCAGAAACAATTTAATTGTATACTTTGCATACTGAATTTTATGGCATATAAATTATATCTCAAAAAAAGGGAAGTATACATGGCTAATTTTATATCAAAATGTGACTGTTTCTAAAAAAGATTAGCTGGACTTTTTTATGGCATTTTTTTTTCATTTTATTTGATTTAGCTGAAAGATACTACTTTAGAACATTTTTATTTATGGGAGAGCATTTTATTTATACTTTCCTACAGCAAGTATAAAAGTGTCCTTTCTGTGACAACTTCAGTTCATTCTTAAAAAAATTTGTATGACATTTTGCATTCCAGAAATATTTATTTTCTACCAACGCATCTACTTCTTAGACATAATATAGATAATAAAAATTAGTATCCAAAGTAAGAATTTTTTACTTTGTCTGACATGCATGATATCTGCACTTGGGTGAATGGCTATTCAATTTTCAGAGTTATCTTACAATTTTTTCATCTGACAGTAGATAGGAGAAGACCCCAAAATAAAAACGAATTATTGTGAAGAGTGTCAGTTCAACAAGTCTTAGGTACTTGAGGGGAAAGGTTTATTTTAGCTATTGGCAACTATGTTCAATAATTTATATTTAAACATTTTCTAGGCGTCGCTGATAACATGATTGTCTGTTTTCATTGGCAAGAATGTGGTCGTGGTAATCAAATCAAGTGCCCTTTTCTTTATTTTATCGCTATCACAACTCTCCCAGGTAATTGGAAGAGGAAGACATTCCTTCCACCTGAGAAGTGAAGGTACTTTAAATACAATCTGGCCACAGAGCAACCCCAGCAAAGTCCTTGACTCTTCACTGGTCAAAAGGAAGCAACTCCCTACTCTGAAATGTCAAGGTGAAAGGTCAATGACTTTAGGGGGCAGCCGTCATCCTGGTTGATTCCTAAAGCATCCGAAACCGCCAAAGCGCAGCGCTGCACTGCAGGGTGGTTAGCAGTTAACATGAACACTGAGCAAATACAGGGATGTATATTTAAATAGATTGCTGTTCTTGAGTAAATATTCGGAGAAACTCTGGAGACGGTAGATTTTTCATGATTTTGACTGAGTTCATTTTAGGTTAAGGTAGACTTTTGAGCGCCTTGGTTAATGACTTAAGATGCCTGCTTCTTCTTCTTCATCATTTTTTAACTGAGTTTATTTGTTTTCTTACATTGTTATTTTTTGGACTGCTCCCCTCAGATGTAGTCGGTGCAGCTATCCCCACACCAGTCCCTTGTGTGCTTCCCTCCCCTGTTTTGACACTTGTTCTCTTTGCTGGATGCCTCAGATCTAGGGTCAGCTTGCAAATTTTGTCTTTCTTCTGACCCTTTGTTTAGTTTCTCTATGTTCCACATATAACTGAAGCCATCCTATTTTTTTTTCTTCTGCTTTATTTCATTTCCCATCATCCAAGATACTTATTTCTTACATCAAATGACTGAGGACTTCTAGAAGCCTTCAGACAGATAGTAAATTTTGTCACTTTTTTAAAATACCAAATTCTTTCCATAAATGTGAAAATTTTCTTTGTGAAGATATAATTTTATAAATCTTCCTCTCCCATGATTAAAAATAATTTTAAGGATGTGATATAAAGAAATATGTCCTTAAAAATAATCTCTACTGCTTTAACTTCCCACCTATGACTGTCCCATGATAGGCTATAAAATATCCAAATCTTCCATATGGTTTCTTTCTTTGTAATCCATAAAGTCGTCAAGATCAGAAGCCATGTTATATTAATTCTGGTATCCTCCCTGTCTGGGGCTTTCCCTGGTTTCTAGAAAATACTAAACTCTCAAGGAAAATTTACTGTTGAATAAAGTTCATCGCAGTTAAGAATGAGATCTCAGAAATCACTGTACCTGTGATCACACACCTACTATGTGCATGTTGATAAAGTACTGAACGTCTTTAGCTTATCCACACATGAAATGGAATAGTCATTACACGACATAATGCAAGAAACCACTTCTTGTGAGCGTAGCTAAATAATGTTTTCTGCCACCGTTATCGACACTCTCAGCACTTACATGATTACACTACAACGTGACATTATTACAACATTATGAATGACACGGCCCCACGACCACCTAGCCACTCCTCATCGTGGGGTGTGGAGCGGAATGTGGACACTGAGCCTGAAATTCCTTTTGACCAGTTAGAAAATCACAACTTTTTCTTCCTTTTTGTTTCCTGCAATTCCGCCCCCCCCCCCCACCCCTTACCCAGAGGGGGTGGTTGTGAGGAACTTTGCACTGAGGGGACAAGAGAACACCCTTACTAGATTTCTGGAGTGTATGTTTATTTAAAGAAATATTTTTAAAATTTAATACCTACCTCAAAAAATACTCTAAAATTTACCCTGAAGGTAAAAGCAATGCAAGGCATCATAGCTCAGAGATGTGTTTGAAATATATCATCACAGATACATTTACCAGAAAATCTGCCACCCCAAGGCTGAACCAGCAGCGCCACACAGAGGTGTGAGATCTCACACTGGGTGAAGAATCATCCAATATTTTCATTCATGAAGCCCATATGGGCCTCTACTAATTGACATTGTTCTTGCTTTACAAGATATTATATTCTAAAATTTTATTGTGTATGCAAACACATACACATACTAACTACAAAATTTCCCTACCAGCTACAGACAATCAGAGATACACTGTCCATGGGAATATGTATCCATGTCAAAGGATTTGTCACTCCTGCCTTTTAATAGCAGGAAATGTTCTCAGTGCTTGCTCTCCCTCCTCCCTCCCTCTTTCTTTCTTACTTCCCTCCTTTCTCCTTCTCCCTCTCCCCTCCTTCTTTCTTTCTTTGCTTCTCCCTCTCTCCCCTCTCGCTCCCGCCTTTCTTCCACATTCTTTCCTTCTTATTTTCTCTTTTCCTCCTATTTTTCTATGTTCCATCTTCCTTTTTGTAACAAGTTTTATTAAACTTTTAACAAATAGACATTCTTATCATTAAAATGATGCTATGATGAAAAGTATAACACAATTCATTGTAAGCTCCTGAAACTTTTTCCACAACCCTCAAATTCCAGGACATTTTTACCACCTCAAAAAGAAACCTCACACCCCTTAGTATTTTCTGCCTAAATCTTAATGGCCCAACTACCAACCTACTTCCTGTCACTGTAGACTACAAATTTCCTATTCTGGACATTTTATATAAAGGCAATCATAAAAACATAGAACTCAGTCTGGTTTCTTTCACTTTTTTTTTTTAAAGATTTATTTATTTATTCATACAGAAGTGGGGTACAGGGCAGAGATGCGGAGGGTGAGAGGATTCACCAGAGACAGAGTGGGGAACAGAACAGGCAGATCGACGAAGTACACTGCTGAGGGGAGCAGCGGGCGGGTCAGGAGAGGTCTGCCACACCATGTGGTCACCTCCGGGGCAGGCGGGAATCGAACTTATGCGGAAGTGGCTTTAGCTTCTCAGTGCTGTGCTTTAACCCGCTGCGCCACCAGGGAGAGCCCCTGGTTTCTTTCACTTTAAGAAAATGTTTTCAGGTCCATTTACGTGATAACTTCATCAGTACATCATTTCTGTATGGCTGATGTAAGGATAGAGCACACTTTATATATCTATTCATAAGCCGATGAACATTTGAATTGTTTCCACTGTCAATTACCATGCATGATATTCCTATAAACATTCAGTGCAAATTTCCATGTCATTTCTCTTAAATATACACCAAAGAGTGAACAGCTTGGTCATTTGAGAACTACAGGTTAAACTGTAGGTATAAACCTCTGGTCCTTGTCTCAGATTATGTCATTTGATTAGGAAGCATTCACTTATCCAGGTTTAAATCTAGCTTTCAACTGGATGCTCACAAAATCCTAAGTCGGACTGGCTACTTTCCAGAAGTATGGTTGAGATTCTAATTACAGAATACTTCAGTATGTCTATCACTGCATTAAGTTGCAAATTTAAAGAGCCGGTGATGCTCGGTCAACTGTACTTCCAAAGCTCTTGTTTTATTCTCAGTTTTATTCTCAACACATTACCAAGTATGTAAGGACTTCCAAAGTGGTTGCTTACTCACACATGAATATGCCCACCAGCCCTGACTATATGTGTAGGAGCAAGAGGAAAATGTTTACCAACCTATCTGGATATTTTTTTAATTTTTAAAATTTATTTATTTATGCATACAGAACTGTGGTACAGGCCAGAGGTGTGGGGGTGGGAGGATTCA
>NW_004567105.1:31022166-31034293 GCF_000260355.1 Condylura cristata
GTTTATTCATTGAGGCTTAGTAATATTTCCTCAGCATCATCTTTTTCTTAACTAATTATATGAACTTGGAAAAACTAAACTGGAGAACTAAAATTAGAACTACCATTATTTTGTTCTTTTGTTAAAAGGGAAACAGCCTCCTCACCATGAGTGACAGTCAAAACAATACCCAGTGCCAAAAAAAGAGTAAAAATTAATCATACTTGGTTACAAGACAAAGCACTGTTTTTTTTTTCTTTTTTTTATGAACCATAGCTTTTGGGATGTTAATGCTCAAACTTCATTGCTTTAAACAAGAAGCAAATTAAATATCAACCTTAACATTTATTACCCTTCTCTGTTCTAAAGTTTCAGACTCCTGTCTACCGTGATTCCTCATTTCCACATTTGCAGAATTGGAAGCACACAAGAACACCATAATAATACTTAACCAATTTCTTTGCAACCACTTATACATGTAGCCATCTAAAACATTTTTTCCTGGGATCAGGACTGGAGACTGAGGGAGGATTTAAGTCAGTCTTTACCCTCAGGGTGTTCATACCTTGGGATAAATCATTTCCAGTAAATATAATATATTTAAGACACATTGAGAAAACCATTAAGAGGCTTCAAAGGAAATTTGCAGGTGGATCTGAAAGAATTGAGTCTGGTTCATTTTGATCATGGAAAGCCTGAGTGGAAGCTTTATTGAAACTGGAACAGAGATCAGGATAAAGGTGTGATGGGAGAGGAGACTGGAGACAGACACAGGAAATAGATAAGAAAACACCTGTCTTAAGGGCAGATGTTTATAGACTTTTATGATCATAGTTTCAATGTTCTGACATCACTTTGGTAAAAGCTGAAAGGAAACTCTGGACTAGGAGGTTTTAAAATTAGGGATGCTTGCTAAAGAATCACAGCAAAGATCTGAACAAGAGTCGGAGGCCATTCAAGAGTCTTTATGCCTCTTTGACTCTCCAAGTGTCCAGGGAACTTTCCAAAATCAGAGATTTTGAGTTAATTTTTAAATCTCTTGACCTAAAAATAATCGTGGAAATGCACAAGCATTGATATACAGGCTTGCCTATGATGATAAAAAGCTGGAAACAACTTAGTTTCCAAACATAAGGCCTTGGTTAAATTAAACTATAGTATGTTCATACAATGGCATATAATAATGTGCTTGAAAATAGTGTTTCAATAAATTTAAAGACATGAAACGGCATACATGATCTATTTAAATAAAAAATAAGACATAAATAATTGTAGCATTTAAAGGACAGAATTTATCGTATTTGTATATAGATATGCAGAGTAAGTCTTGAAGGAGACGCACGTACAAAGTGCTTAGTAGATATTCTCTAAGATTTGACAGTTTTTTTCCCCTCTCTTTTCATTGTGTATATTTTTAGTTTTTCTATAGTAAATATGCACTATTTTTGAATCTGAAAAAAGTATGAATTTTAAGGATATGAGGTAAGAACTTTAAGGGATCGGAGTAGGAAAACTAGTTCCAACTTAGAGTCCCTCACTCTGCATGAACAAGCTGGGGACTCTTGTCACTCACCACTTCCCCACCTTTGTTCTTCAGGCACGGCCAGGGAGCAGCCACGCAGCCTTGTGAGTCTAAAGTGCAGTCAGAATCAGTGCAGGTCATTACTAATTGGTATAGTAATTCACATATTATATGACATAGCATATTCTATTAGGCTAGAAATGGTCACATACTTTTGCTTCTTTGACTTTTATACTGTGAATCAACCCTGTGAGTTTTATTATTTTCCCCATTTACAGAGTAAGTGGTCTGTAGCTGAAAGAGCTTAAGTGAAGCATCGATTTAAATGCACATCCCAAGGTCAATGCTTAAATAACAATGCTGACATGTTTAATTTATGGTTTTTCAAATTATCGTTTTGAGTTTTATTTTGTAACATAATAAAGGAAAGTTAAAATGTATTTGCCCTGTACATTTATAAAGGGACAAATGTCACTGTAGGAACTCAAATAATCTATTTTTTTAGAAAACAATATATTTAATCCAAGCACAAAGCCAGGAATGATTTTACTAGCAGAAAATAGGCATGCATACACACCTGCATATTTAGCTATAGAGTTAGAGACACATATACATGTGTTAAAATATATAATCAGCGTGTAAGCAAAACCGTGCTTAAAACTCTTATGTGATAGATAAAAACTCTTAAAATAAAGAAATTACGGTCCCTTTTTTTTTTTTGGGCAAACTGGGGGCAGGAAAAAATAATGAACAACCACCTTGGAACTATAGTGCAGGTTTCAGAATCTTACATTGAGAAAGCTACTACTCAAATTATCTATTTATAAACATTAGAAAGGGCAAGGATCATTCTACTTAGTAAGATAGAAGCTTTTGTTGGGAAATCAATCATTTCCCACACTAAAATGTTCTCTATAAGATTTTCTTTTACGTTAGAATGGAATATATTTATCACCTTCCTGGACTCATGCCTGATATCTTTTATACCTTTTACTTTCATTCCCTACAGTATTTTCATTGGGTAATTCTACTATATAGGGTCATAATACCTCTTCTAGAAATTAGTAACACAGCACATTCAACTTTTCAAGAGATTTGAAGTTAGGTTACAATTTAACTTTCCTAGCACTCTCTCAACTGTCAAGGGGTCTAGGAAGGTGATTAGTACTATATATAATTTTTTGAAGGTAAAGAGATGGAGACAAACAACAAACCATTCATTACAAAACATTATCCTTGGAACTTAAAAGTCACAGAATTTCAAAGAACTGTGGAGGTTAGACAGTTCACACAAAACAATAGCATTCACCTCTCCTTTGTTATTCAAATGAGAAAAAAATTCTTTTTTTCTCTTCTTTTTTCTTTTTAATTAAATAGCTCCTAAAAAATAAATACATGAACTAATTAAACAAAATTGAGTAAGAAATACCAAGTTGGGGGTGGGGGGCCTGGGAGGGAATTAAGCTCCCCATAGGAATCCAGTCAAGATTGCCAGATTTGTGATAGTTATAATCATAACAGATAAAAAAGAAAATTGAATCAAAGTTATCAGATTCACAATTTCACTTCAAAAAAAAAAAAGATGCCAGTATTAAAGTTCTTTCCTCTCACCATGGAGGATTAAAGGTGTGTAAGACTAAAGACAGCTCTGAACAAAAGTCCTGTATATTTTTTTACAGAACAAAATATAATATTTAACAGGAGAAACTCTCAAAGATCAAATCTTCTTTCATTCTGTTCTAAATCCTTCTTACAATCTTTAGATGCACATTTTTCCATTCTTATTTCAAGTACTTCAAGATAAGCACTGAAACTTAATTTCATAATTCAATGGCTTCAGAAGTACATTTTCCTGGATCACAGGCCAAAATGATCATTTGTTCATTTTGTTCTCTACTCCCATTTCCACACTTTGTTGCTGTTAAATGAGGAGATATGCTTGAAGACTGACTGTTCTCAGGAGCAGAGTTATTGCAAAAAGACTTAATAAGGACTTAGTAATTCTCAGTGGCATCTGAGCATCAGACAGACCTCAGGGCCGTCATGCTGGAAACAGCTGCCTTTCTGTCTAATGCCAGCTTCCACAATACACACAAAACCCTGACTATCAGAAGACCAAATGCCTACTTTTATGCTATTCCAACTCAATTCTAGCATTCTTGTATTTTAGCTGAACTTTCTTCACACCTCTCCGTCATTAGAAACGGTGATACAGAATTGAACAACTTCAACAGTTGTTTATATTCCCTTGCTGAAATGAATGTGTGAGCCTGGCCCATAATATTTATACATGTTTTCCTTTTTACTTAATTGTAATTAACACACTGTTTATTGCATTCCTTTTACCTTTCCTTAAGAATTTGCTTTTTCCTTCAATTGTTTGCAATGGTATCTTTTGAATTTCCTCCCTCTTATTTATTTTTGGCATAAATAATAATTGGTGCTACAGTGGGAGTTTGATAAAGCTTTTTATTATGTTCCCTTTTGTCCAACAGCAATCATGAGGCATTAAAAAAATATCTAAACAGTTCACCCAGAGTTACAGAACAAAAGAGAAGCATAGGAATTTACATAGGAGTTTATGTTTTTAACTTTCCATGTTCTGTCTTTATTACAAGTCCGGGTCTCCTTCTATTTTTCTGGTGATTTTTTTACGTCTTTTAAATTTTCTTTCTGCACCTTAATTTTAATTTTCTCTTCACTGCTTGCTTTTTGTTTATTTTTAAAATGTCTTTTGAAATGTCTCAATATATTCACAACCTCTCAGCTTAAGAAAGTGATGTTAAACTAGGTCATTGGTCAGTGTTAGCTTAAAGAAACCTGACATTTCCACATTCATAAAACACACCCTTTCTCTAGGTTGATGAGTTAATTGTGCTAGAAATTTAATAACGTACTTGGAGAAAATAAACAGGAGATTCTCACCTTACTCCAAAATAATTATAAATATATTAAAGGATTAACTTTATAAAAATGTAAACTTTCAGGAGAATGTCTATATCGTTTTTAAAAAAATATTTATTTATTTATGCATAAAGAACTGGAGTACAAGTCAGAGCTTCAGGGGCCATGAGAGGATTCACCAGAGACAGAGCGGGTAGCAGAATAGGCAGATCGATGAATTACACTGCTGAGGGGAGCAGCTGGCTGGTCAGGAGAGGTCATGTGGGTCACCTCCCAGGTGGGGATCAAACTCGCCCTGAAGTAGCTGTGGCTAGCTTGCAGTGCTGTGTCCTAACCCATTGCGCCACCAGACAGGGCCCAAGAATGTCTATATATTGAAGCAATGTAAGAAACTACAAAAAAATTAATATGCTTGACTGCATATCAACATGACATTAAAAATTGACAAATGTTTTAAGGCAGCAAAAATCGCTGAAAAATAATTATTGTCTTATACATCATAGTCATCAGTAGTAAATACATGAATGCCACAATATAAATAAAGGAAAGAATAGGCATATTCTTTATAAATGAAAAATAGCTATATGAAATTACATTTATCCTCATTTCTAACCAAAGAAAAAAAATCAAAACAATAATGAACTATTACTACGGCCTATAAAATAATACAATTTAAAAGTCATTTTAAATACCTGTCATTTGCGGGGGGGGGGGATAATTGAAATTCTTTTTTTAAAGCCTTCTGAACTTTTAAGTTTTCTGCAATGAACACTTGTTACTTTTACAATGATAAAATGGCACTTGAACAAATACATGGCTATGTATTTAATCTCTTTTCTCCAAGCATAAGATATGACTAAGAAGAATCCAGGTTTTTAAGTTGATTCTTCTGATTAGATTTCCTAATTCCACTATATTTCAATTAATATAAATACTGTTTTTTCCTTAAAAATAAGAATTAACAAAAGCGGAGACTTTCCCAAGTTAATGACATCCTATGGCAATATTTCACTGCCAGGACACAGCACACTTCACCATGATAAGGGCTGTTTTGTGGAAAATGCTCTGTAAGGTCAACAGCCCCTGTAAGTTTAACTCCATAATTGATCCCTGAGACATTGTCTGAGGTGTTAGGTGAAGTGTTCTGAATTGTTTAGGGTTCAGCGGAAATGGATTGGCCATAGTAAAAGGAAATTTTAAGATAAATAGGTTATCAAGAAGGATATATTTTTCTTTTATGACAAGCACGTAGATTTTATCCATTGATTTCAAAATATTAAAGTTTATATTAGTATAAGCAATTTTTGAGTTTTTGTGAATAAAAAATTCACAAAAAATAAAGTTTGTGAATAGGTTCCTCGAGAGAAGCAGATGTGAGAGTTGTGAAGACTTTGTGTATTCATGATAACCCAATTTTAATATCAATAGGCATCACTTTTTATAGGTGATTTACATATATTATCGGATTAGTCCTTGGAATAACCCTCTGAAGTAGGTTCACTGAATTATTTGTTTTACAAAAGAGGAGGAAATTGCAATACCAAGGAAGCTAAGTATTCTGAGGAAAGGCCATGAGAGGTAGGATTTGAACCCCTAATAAGTATGACTACAACGATGGAATTTGTACCCTGAAAACTGTATTGCCTCTACATTACTCTTCAGTAATCTTCACCTTCCTCCCAACAACTGACTCTGCAGAATATAAAATAAGCTGTTCTCCATGCATCTGTGCTGTTAGGTTGCACAGCAGAAAGAGCTTAAGTTGGCTATTCTAACTTGGATTAAATCTTGTTCCACTATTGTTTCCTAAATTAGTTATTTCTTTGTCTATAAAATGGGGGAAAGTCATACCTCAGAAAGCTGTTATGAAGATTGAGATGCCATATGTGAAAGTGCTTAGAACAGTGCTTGGCAAATAATAGATGTTTAATAAATATTGGTTTCCTTTCTTCCTTCCTTTGCCAGACAAAAGTTATTCTTCCTTATTAAGTCAGTTTGCATGAAAATATTTCCATGGCTCTCATTTTATCACAGAATCCATAGGAACTATGCTCAGTAGTCAAATGACCCGTAGATACAGGGTTTCAGAAATTTGAATTCCCCCATGATTATGCAGGGTTTGCTGTGGGAAGTCAAGAGTGGAACTTCCAATGTTTTAAAATCTCCCTTTTCTGGATCTGGAGAGGCTTTTTTTTATAGTCTTATAGTCTCCGTAACTCATGATTCCCTCTCATTCCTCCTATATACCCTACACCCCCATTCCAAAATACATTTTTGTACAACTGAGCTCTCGCTCAACAGTTTACCTGCCATTTCTCAAAAATGTCTTATCATTTCCTGCTCCCACATTTTTTTTTCTCCTGCAAGTTTCTTTCTCGGAAATAACATCTATCAAAATGTATCCACTGGGACCTCCCTGGTGGCTCAACAAGTTAAAGCACAGCAATAAGACCACTTCAGCACAAGTTCAATCCCCAGCCAGGGATGTGACCCACATGGCACAATAGACCCCTGCTGTATCGCCTTCTGCTGCTCTCAGCAGTGTGCTTCATCAGTCTGCCTGTTCTGCTCCCCATTATCTCTCTGGTGAATACTCTCACTGCCCCTGCTCCTCTGGCCTGTACCCCAGTTCTGTATGCGTAAATACGTAAATCTTTAAAAGAATTTACTACTAAAATATTACCATAAATGCTTAACACAAACGTCTCCTACTTTAGACATCTGCTCTGACCACTCTAGAGAGGGGAGACCCGGACTTCTATCAAGCCATGCATATGACTTAAATGACAGGTTGCAGAGACTTTTGTCCTTGCGCTACAAAGGGACTCAGTGGAATCAAGTTTTAAATGGCATCTGATTAACAATCTATTGAACAGACACTCCCAATTTTTTAACTAAGGCTTCTATGAACCCAGCAAAAAATGAATTCTCATAAATATTCTTGAAACCAAAACCAAAAGATACCCTATTATCAGAGCCAGGAAGGAATGTCTGTCAACATGAAGACCAGAACTGGATTAAGAAATTTTAGAAAACTGCTTTTCACCAAAAATAGGTTAAAATGCTTGGTCTAAAAGTAGAAATACTCTTGAATCTTCGTCAAGTCATTACCTCCTACTCAGAAATATAGAAATCCTGTCAACCGCCACCAATAACCACTAAAATAATAATAAATGAATAAAAGGAGGGAGCAAGCATTTTTCTATCAGATGATAGAAATTATAAGATAGAAATCTATCAGGTGATAGATTCCCATAATCCCCAACACAATGAGTTAAAAGAGTTAAAAGTAATATGAAATAGAAAATATTTTTCAAGAACATGCAAGAATGTATGGCAAGTATGTCAATATTAGTTTTGTGAAAGTCAGATATAATAGTGAGAAAGCATTTAATATTGATAAAATTTGCAATGAAGATACAATTATGTATTTCTTCAAATAGTACAATAGTAGAAATATATGAAGTAAAAACCAAAAGAAATCTAAGGAAAAATAATGAACCAATTTTGGGTTAGAAGACTCATAATCCTATCTCAGGCTTTGACAAAACCAGTAGGAAAAAGTTAGGAAGAAACAGATTGGAGTAATACCTTTAGCAACATATAATAGTAGAAATAAGAAGATATATAAGTAGATACATAGATAATCAAACTACTTGTCAGAAATAATATCTATAAAATATTTAGAAAAATGTATCATCTCAAAGAAAGAATCAGAACATTGCAAACATTAGAAGTCCAGCCATTTTCTGATTCATGTACTGTAACTAGCAATAAATATAGAAAATAACAAACACTTAAATTACCAATTAAATTATAACTACAACTAAAGATCATTTAAAAGTAAACAAAAATTACATTATATCCAAACTACAGAATGGCACCAAAGTTGCAATTAGAGGATGATTTATACAAATAAAGAACTGATATATATTTTGTTTATGACCCTTTTTTGTATGTTCTAATAAAGAAGACCTAGTCACTTAAATATTTCCTGATGTCGTACTCCATAACAGGCATACAAAATACCACTCAAAGGAAGTAATTTTCAGGGTTAAATACGTATCTATTCATGCAATCTTTCGTCACTTTTGTTTTGACCTGTTTTTCTCTGGTGCTTCATGTTCTTGGGATGCCAAGTACTTGGTATTATGCTTTATCACCTAACACATACCTGAGGACCCTTTCAGCTTAACAAATTTTGTGGATAAAACCTCTGACTTTGACCCTCAGTCTTGCATGTACAATTTTATAGTTCCTCCCTGGTTCCACAGAGCTAGTGCTAAAAGGCACTCACACTTTCTACTCCAGACATTAGGGTCTTCGTGAGTTGAAAAACCTCACCTTGCCTCTGATAAAAGGAAGAAAATTTCAGAAGAAATAGAAATTATTACTCAGTGGAGTGGTCCATTTTGTTTGTCACCCAATTAAATAAATGCATGCAAATACATTCATACCTGCTTATACACATTCACTTATAAGTGGAAGACACAAAGGTTAACAAGGGATCACTCAGAAGTTATAAAAATATACTTTTTAACTTTTAAATTCTGTTTTAATAATAATAATCTGAATTGTGTTGTTTTTCCCTCTAAGCTTGTGGGACTCCTACACATACATGCAAATAAAGACGGTTTATGTCACATCTAATTTCTCAATATAATATATTGTTTACTTTTCCTAAATTTTCACTTACTATTATTAGGCAGTTTATTATTTCTATAACATATATATTTATTAATAAGCTGCAGTTCAATTTCTCATCTTGAGTTTTTAACAAGATTGCCAATTTCCTGGAAATAAACTCTGGGTAGTCACTATAATCAACTGTAGTACAATAAGAAAAAGAGACATCTGTGCCTTATATCTGTGAAAGTACGCATTGAGTTGTGTTTATTTAAAGAATCATCAATCAGTATGATCAAAATAATTTATGTGGCGTCTAAACCTAATACCATTTTTGTCCCATGTAGACGAGGGTCCAACGTATCTCTTACACTGGACATGACTAGCTTGGGGAATGTTGAACCATTTGTGGCTATACCAACCCCACGGGAGAAAGTCGCAATGGAGTACCTGCAGTCAGCCAGCCGAATCCTCACAAGGTCACAGCTGAGGGACGTCGTGGCAAGTTCACATTTACTCCAAAGTGAATTCATGGTGAGCCTGCTATTTATGTTTCCTCTTCCATTTGTATTTTGATTTACTAGGAACTAGAGACTCCTACTAAAATGAAACTGTGCTCCATCCCAGCAGCTTATAATAACAAATGACTGCAAGTCATCCGCTTGGGTGATCGGTTTTAGATACACCGTCCCACTATTAATAGTTAAGTAGTCAAAATAGAAGGCAATAAGTAAATTCAGGCAGAGTATGTAGGAGATAGTGAGGCAAAGATGTGTCAAGAAACAAAGAAGTTGGACACAGGAGAGGCATGTCAGGAAGAAGGAGCACCCTTGCTGGCTTTGCTTGGGGCATTAAATTGTTCAGTTTCACTGGGAAGTGGCAACAGTTGAACCCCAGCGGTATAAGCATATTAGCCTTACTATTAGCTGAAGTGTTCAGCTTCATTTGGCATTCTAAAAAGATCACTATCTGTAGGGAAGTTAGCATTAGAGAAGGACATTACAGAGGTTTGGGGAGGTAATTCTGAGGAATTATGCTAGTGGTCTAGAGTAAGAGAGTAACAGTGAAAATAGAACAGGTCTACTGGAATCCATAAGGAGTGGGGATTACTGGGTGAGGCCGACCAAAATAGTGAAGTCAGGGGTGATACCCTAGTTGTTTGCTTTTTTGTTCTTTTGGTTTTTTAATGTTTACTGAAATAAAGTACCCTTTTATTAAATCAAAAACACAGGAAGAAAATCAAGTATGGTTTTAAAATGAGGGTGAATTTTAGCTAAAAATCATGGCCATCCACCACTACTGCTTATGATAGCTGAATACATGCAAACAAATTTCTACCCAGAGATCTGGGAGACAGATTAAACTTTCTTAGGTCTAATTGTTGCCTAAAAGGAATATCCATTTTTTTTTTCTTTTTATTCATCCCAAGATATTTACAACCACCCTAATGGTGGAAGTTCCTGCATGGGTTGATCCATTAGCTTCATCAGTTATTACTGTGTGCAAAGTAAATTACATGCATACCATTGTTTTATTTAGATGGTGTAGAGTGTCGTTTTTTTTTTTCTTTTAATGTGAGGAAAATGAGAGATGTTTCAATATATGAGGAAAATGACAGACAAAAGAAATGGTCAACTATTTGACCTTGATGTTTCAACATATGAGGAAAATAACAAAAGAAATGGTTACACAGTTAGACAAAGGCACAGCTAATTTTTTTCTAAAACTATGGATAGCTCTTTGGTTTTTTGTTTTTGTTTTTGTTTTTGTTTTATTTATTTTTTATTTTTTTTAAAGATTGTTTTATTCGTGCATACAGAACTAGGGTACAGGCCAGAGGCTCAGGGGCAGTGAGAGGCTTCACCAGAGAGAGGGTGGGGAGAGAACAGGCAGATCGACGAAGTACACTGCTGAGGGGAGCAGCGGGTGGTCAGGAGAGGTCTGCCGGGCCATGTGGTTACCTCCGGGGCAGGTGGGAATTGAACTCATGTAGAAGCAGCTTTAGATTCTCAGTGCTGTGTTTTAACCCGCTGCACCAAGGAGGGCCGGATAGCTCTTTGTTTTATGGGATAAACCCTAACCAATCTACTTCCTGTAAGGAGCAATGAGGCCAACAAGAAATTCAAAGAGAAAGATAATGCTGGAAGATGACAAATTATCAGTGTGTGACAGAACAGAAAGGAGCCGAAGAAAACAAAAATATTACCTACTTCATGACTTTCACAGCACAGATTGATCCATTTGAAATTACCAACCATGAATACATGGTTTTTGTTTGTTGGTTTTTTAAAGAGTTTTTTAGATTTTTGTTCATTTTTTAAAGATTTATTAAATTTATTTATGCATACAAGAACTGGGGTACAGGCCAGAGATGCGAGGGTTGAGAGGATTCACCAGAGACAGACTGGGTTACAGAATGGCAGACTGACTGAAATCCACTGCTGAGGGGAGCAGTAGGTGGGTCAGGAGGTCTGTTTGGCCATGTGGGTCAGCTCCCTGGCTGGGGATCGAACTCATTGCTGCGGTGGATGCGGCCAGCCTCATGGTGCTGCATCCTGACCCCTTGAACTACCAGGGAGGCCCCTGAGTACATTGTTTATTTTGAACAATTCATAAGTTTTGTTTATATTAGTAACTTGGACCTGAGAATTTAGAATATTTCACTGGAACAGAGCAAAAATTAATATCTCAGATATCTAAAATAGTATAGGTTTAAGGAAAATAAGCTATACTGTAGATCAAGTCTAAAATTTATGTCTGACTCTTCTCAGATTTTCAGATTGTTATAAACTGGACATTTGACTTAATTTATAGATCATTCTTTTCAGTTCACTCATAGGAAGCTGTGGAGTTCTATTTTCCATTGGAGAAAGTTTAAGTAACAAAAAGATTTGCTATGTCCTAGGATAAAAGTTATTTTATTTCACATTAACCTCATCTAAGCAATTCTTCACAGAATTTTTATTTAAAGATTTATTTGTGCATACAGAACTGGGGTACAGGCCAGAGGCTCAGGGGTGGCAAGAGGCTTCACCAGAGACAGAGAGGGGAGCAGAACAGGCAGATGGACAAGTACATCCCCTCTGGGGCGGGGAT
>NW_004567105.1:31034713-31041709 GCF_000260355.1 Condylura cristata
TCTGACTGAATAAGAATATTTACATTCTTATTAAGTGGAAGAAAATAGCATCTGATGCCATTCATTTAAAATACTGCTTTTACAACCATAATGGGAACAGCATCTGATGCCATTCATTTAAAATACTGCTTTTACAACCATAATGGGAACAGTATAATCACAGATCACTTCTTAATACAAAAAAGCGTATCATCATCACTTGAACCAATAACAGAATTCCCTTTGTTTACCATTTGGAGAGGGAAGCTTTAATAATCTTAAAAGATCATGATGAATGTTAAGTGAAAATCCATCAGAGTGAAATTTTTGGCACTGGTCATACTTAAAGTTTTGAGAAATTTTGAATACATTGTCAAAAAATCAATGTCTTAGCTTCCTGTTTATATATTTCCAGTGATTATTTCAGAACAGGAATTTTGAAATCTAACTAAAATTTTATATGTCTTCTTAGTAGTTGCATACAAAACAAAACTTTCTGACCCAGAGAGCTATTTCTTAGAGTCAGCCTGTCAGGATGCAGTTGATATGTTTATAAAAGGAAGGGTGTTGGTCAACCAGAGGTGGGAATCTGTTGCTTTATAAATGGCTTTGAAGTGCAATAGTGTTCTGGTTCAGTTGGCCCCCTGTGAAGAATTTCTTTGTGGCAGTATTAGATACACTAATTTGATCTCATTTATTTTTGCAGGAAATTCCAATGAACTTTGTGGATCCCAAAGAAATTGACATTCCACGCCATGGAACTAAAAATCGCTATAAGACCATTTTGCCTAGTAAGTGTCTTGAATTAAATAGTTTATATTAGAAAATGCAAGTCTTCTCCCTACCTATTTCCCAATATCATGACTTGCAGATATACACAAAATTTGGAGCTACAAGCACATAACAAGACTAATAATCATTCAAATAACCTGAGGTCAGTAACTCTATTTTGAAAACATTATAATGATCAGCTGACAATTCTAGTTCTGAAAGAGTATGGTGACACACATTATGGCCAATGGATTTTTGTCAAGTATGTCAACAATTCAATGGGAAAATGATAGACTTTTTCATAGAAGTCACTGAGACAGCAGGCCACAAAATGAAACTGGACTCTGCTTCATTCCACATACAAAAATTAGTTCAAAATGGATCAAAGACTTAACTGTAAGAGAGGAAGCTATGCAGCCCTTAGTATGAAACATGTAAAATCTTCATGACTTTGAATTAATTATTTCTTAGAAATGCCACCAAAAGTGCAAGTAACAAAAGAAAAAAAAATAGCTAAATTGGACTTCATTAAAATTAAAAAGTGTTATCCCTGAAAGGACACCATCATGAAATAGAAAGTCAACACCACAATGCCAACATTTTTGTAAAGGGATTTATTGTATCTTTTTTTTTTTAAGATTTATTTATTTATTTGTACAGAACTGGGGTATAGGCCAGAGATGCGGAGGGTGAGAGGACCCACCAAAGACAGAGCAGGGAGCAGAAGAGGCAGATCGACGAAGTACACTGCTGAGGGGAGCAGCGGGCGGTCAGGAGAGGTCTGCCTTTCTGTGTGGACCTCCTCCAGGGCAGGCAGGATCGGACTCATGCAGAAGTGGCTTTAGCTTCTGAGTGCTGTGCTTGAACCCTCTGCGCCACCAGGGAGGATTTATATATCTTAAATATATAAAGAATGTGTATAGTTAACAATATAAAGACAAATAACCTAATTTTTAAAATGGGCGAAGGACTCAAATACTTTGGGGAGGAAGTAACATTGCCAATTATTAAACAAACCAATATAGGTTTTTGGAAAAATCCATAAGCATCTCAAGGCAATAGCTATAAGAGTCACAATTTTACATCTTTTTGATCCCTGAGTAATATTCCATTGTGTATATGTACCACATCTTCTTGATCCAGTCATCTATTTTTGGGCATTTGGGTTGATTCCACATCTTCCCTATTGTATATAGTGCAGCAATAAACATAGGGTACAGGTGTCTTTATAAATTAATGTTTTTGTGTCTTTTGGGTAGATACCTAGGAGTGGAATTGCTGGATCATGTGGAAGCTCCATTTTTAGCAGTTTGAGAAGCCTCCAAACAGGGTTTTTTTTTTAATATGTGCCATTCTCACTGGTATGAGATAGCATCTCATTAATTTTTTCAACTATTCACTGAAATAGTGAAGTCTTCACAATTCAGTCCATTAATTCCTTAATAAAACAGCAAATATTTCCTATTTATGATAATATTAAGAATTACTGTTAATTCAGACTTCCTTTTCTAGTGCTGTGGAAATATATCATTAAAACTCACTAACACATATTTTCAATTAGTTGAGTCTCTTTACCGAGGATTTTAAAAAATTGAATTTTTTTTTAATTTTTTTTAAAGATTTATTTATTTATTTGTGCATACAGAACTGGGGTACAGGTCAGAGGCTCAGGGGCGGTGAGAGGCTTCACCAGAGACAGAGTGGGGAGCAGAACAGGCAGATTGACGAAGCACACTGCTGAGGGAAGCAGCGGGCGGGTCCGGAGAGGTCTGGCTCGCCATGTGGTCTCCTCCGGGGCAGGCGGCAGGCGGGGATCGAACTCATGCGGAAGTGGCTTCAGATTCTCAGTGCTGTGCTTTAACCCGCTGCGCCACCAGGGAGGGCCAAAAAAAATTGAATTTTTTATAGCCATAACTTCTTTCTCTTTCTCTCTCTCTGTTAAGGTTTCTCAACTAAAATTTACAAAGCATAATATAATAATGTCTTATAGATCCATTACAATTATCATATTTACACATGCAATCTCAGAAGGATTTGGAAATCACTAGGATTATTTAAAAGTTTAGTTTTTTCTATTTCCTGCCCAGATGATGTCAGACAACCACTTCATAGCCCTGTGTCAGCTTTTCCATTCCCAGAACTGGGTGGATCACTTGAACCAGGGCACCTGTGCTGACAACCAATGTTGGAAATGATGGATTTTCTATTGAAAATGTCTATGTCCTGAATACCCCACCCACACTCTGTTGTATAAAATATAATTTTGTAAATATAGCCTGAGCAAGCTAATTGAAAAAATCATCAGAAATGCTGGAATGAATGTGTGAAGCTGTTCCTTATGGTTTATTTTAGACTATAATATAATATGAATTAATTATAAAAAGTAATGAGCAAATAATTAATAATTAAGTGTTGTGATTTTTTTGTTGTTGTTTTAGCCTACAATAAGCTTTAAATTTAAAAGCTTGCCAGCTTGTACACATTGGAAAGTCACTTAATTTTTAGGGTATTTAGCAGTAGAAATATGGATGGCCTAGAACCAATTATAGCTGGTTTTCTAATGACAGTGTTAGTCTGGCTCAGCACACTCTCAGTGACAGATTAAAGGTCTAACTAAGTTCAAATTTACATCAAATTATTTTGAAATATGTAAACAGATAGTGGATATGAAACTGTCTCTATGTCCTAAATTAAACCCTGGGGGGAAAAACAACCATATATAATACGAAATGATTTGTATAACAATGAATCATAGCTATGAGATAGATGTTTTATGTATATTTCCATGAGGTCAACTAATTGATATAAATATAAAATAAAATGTAAGAGCCCTGTTTGCTCTGGCCATCATCTTATATTTTAAAATGTTATGTTATCATGTTTATATTTTACTTCCTATTTTATTAGAGTGTCTGGAACAAAGTAGTTATGCAAATAAGTAAATTACTCATTAAGGCAAAAAGTTGTGCGGCTAAAGTAAAGTATTCATAAGCCCTGTTTTTCCTAATAAGTTTTACATGGTTCTTAAAAAATTGAGATTTTAAAGAAGCACCATCCTTTGCCAAGATCAGAGCTCTCGACTAAAATGCTCTGCAATGAAGGAAATAAGCTCTATCTTCAGTATGCTAACTGCTAGTTTCAAGTGGCAACTGAGCATTTGAAGTATAGCTAATAAGCTCAAAGCATTGATTTTAAAATTTTATCTTAATTCACTTAGGTTTAATAAGCTATTTCTGGTTAGTGGCTATCATAGCGAAAAATGTATACCTTGAGTTTTCCCTCTTTCCTGCAACAAATTTGAAAGTAATTCCCAGTCACCAGACCCTGCTTTCCTTTCATGTTCCATTTATCTTGAATTCATCTCTGGAAAAAATCTTATTCCTCTCATCACTGCCTCAGGTCAGCACTCATCTGGTCACTTCTCTTGACTTCAAAACTCACAAGACTTTTTTCCCTGAAAAGAAAATTTGGGTACAAAATTTCATATGAAACCATCAAAATATCAAAATGTAGGTAACGTTTCTTCAGTTAAATAGAAGACTTAAGATTGCCAGAAGGTATTTTTAAAGAGACCAAAATAGGGAAATTTCATGTGTTCTAGTCACCAAATCTATATGTGTGAGATAAGTATACTGAGAGAGAAAAAGAAGGAAAAGGAGGAATAGAGAGAAGGGAAGGAACAAAAGGAAAGTAGGGAGGGGATAGGAAGTGTAAAAGAAAAGAAAATGAAAAGAGAAGAGAATAAGGAAAAGTAATCAATACTCATTTAACATTTGTAACTGGAATGGGCATTGTCCATATGCATCATAAATATTATCAAAATGTTTAGCATAGCCCAGAACATCTGTTCTAAAAAAAAATTATAGTGATTTTGACTAAAATATAGAGTGAAAGGCATAGCAAATAAAATTATAAGAGTAGAGAGGAAAGTAATCACATTAAAAGAATAATAGGGAAGCTTTTCTATATTTGGTTTTTTAATTACAAACTCACTTCAAAAGGGTTTTTGGTTGGAGCCTACATTTCCTCTACTTGGTGATATGTTGTATTCTTGTTTTGGGGAAAAAATTATGTATAAACCTCTATATTCTTGAGAATACCATAAATCACCAATCTCTAACATAAACTTAATTTAGACAGCTAATCTGCTTCTAAGTTTACACTGTCAACTTCCCAAGAAAGTTGGGAATCATGTCTATCATAAGCATTATTTTAAAAAAAAAAAAAACAGGCCCTCCCTGGTGGCGCAGCGGGTTAAAGCACTGCACTACGAAGCTTAAGCCACTTCCTCATGAGTTCGATTCCCGCCTGCCCCGGAGGTGACCACATGGCCTGGCAGACCTCTCCTGACCCGCCCGCTGCTCCCCTCAGCAGTGTACTTCGTCGATCTGCCTGTTCTGCTCCCCACTCTGTCTCTGGTGAATCCTCTCACCCTCCGCATCTCTGGCCTGTACCCCAGTTCTATATGAATAAATAAATAAATCTTTAAAAAAAAAAACTGTGGGACTCTTATGAAGTCTTATTGGTTGAGGGCATTTATAGAATCTTCTAGCAAATAGCAGGTAGCAAAAAACAATAAAAGTTTCCCCAATGCTTTGCTAAGAAAAAGAAAAATAATTAAGAAAATCAAAATCAATTTTTTGTTATAGAAATTACTTCTGATATTAAACTCTGTTAGCCACCCACCAAACAGAAATCACACATGATAGAAAAGTTCATTAAATACAGTTCATTTTAAAAAGTTCATCCAATCCTTGCCCTCAAGGGTCTAACAACAACCATTGAGGGCAGGCAAAAGTTCAAGCGCTTAGAATATGAGATGGTAAGGGAAAACTAAAGTTCAGGGAGCCCAAGCAAAGAAAGGAATGTCTAATTTGCCTGCAGACACCGGAGGACTTCAGAAAGAGGCATTTCTTGAACTGACTCCTCAAGAAAGAGCCAGACTACACTATGTAGAGAAAACATTGGGGAATTGTAGGGTGCAAGACTCTGCAAGGTGGGTGGTGCCCATAGGAGACACGTAGCTCTCAGCATACACACTTGTGTGTGTTGGGACTGTACATGCTATTGTTGCTCCAGACAATACCAAGGAAAATGAGCTTGCTGGGCAGGAAGCTTGAAGGCAGGACATAGCCAATGTTTCCCAGCCAGAGCCCACGAATTCTGGCTTTGGAGGAGTGTCCATTGAGTGCACTTTATTCCAATAGGGCTTCTTATTTTGCTCACACATGTTTCAAGTTCTGCAGAGTTCTGATTCCAAGTATTTGACAAGAGATCTACAATAGAAGAATTGCACTCTGCAAGTCAAAATATAAACCACAGGGCTCAAGTCTCCATGGGAGGGAAAAAACAAGGGGAAAAAATGGCTTTTAGAAGTCACAATATTATGAAGGGCACGGTAAATAGACCTGACAGGTTTTACCAGTAGGAACAGTTTGATTTGGGAAGGGGGGGAGTCTTGTAAACTTACATAACTTGGGAGGAGTGCTCTTTTTAAAAAATATATACAACATTATGAATATATAATGAAGCACTCCTTAGGTACATCATGAGTACAGAGTCAAGATATTGATTGGCAATGGTCAGTGCAAGTAAAAGCGACCCTGCTAACAGTTCTAGGAAGTGGGGAACTGTCATAACTCTACAGGGCTTGGGAGGCAATGAAGTGCTTTTGAACGTCTGATGTCAGCTCACACTTCCAGAGGATCTGCATAGTGAGGGCTCCATGTGCTGAGACTGACCTTGGACACCTATTCAGCAGTCCAGTCTCTGCTTTAAAGAAGGTCTTTTGCTTCAGGACCACTTGCTCAAACATACCTCTTCCTGGGAATACTGATTAAGAGCTCAAATCCCAAGTTCCAAGAGAGTCCAGTGTTGCTGAGTCCAGGGCCACAACTCCTCCTTCAGATGGAATCTATGTCTTAAACAATCCCCACCTCTTCCACCCTAACTACCTCTTGTTACCTGGGTGGACTTAAGTGAATTACTTAGCCTCTCTGCATTTACATTTCCTAACAAAGAGACTATTACCTCTGCGGAAATATAATGATTTTGCTTACATGTAACTTTAACATGCTCAGCTGTTTATTTCCTACACATAGGAAGCCCCTAATGAAAGGGATGATGATGGTGTCAGTCGAGTGTTTTGTGTCACTTTCTGTCAGAGTGAGACTTAGTTGGGTGACTCTGAAAAATTTTTTTTTAATATTTATTTATTCATATAGAACTGGGATACAGGCCAGAGAT
>NW_004567105.1:31042589-31055329 GCF_000260355.1 Condylura cristata
CCTCCCGGGCAGGCGGGAATCGAACTCATGTAGAAGTGGCTTTAGCTTCTTTGTGCTTTAACCCGCTGCGCCACCAGGGAGGGCCCACATGAAACTAATTTTTAAAATAAATCTTACTCCCACCAAATCCCATTAGATTTTTTATTGTCTCTGTGATACTTTCTCCCTTTAGAATCTCTGACCTCACTTCCTCTTTGATTTTTCTACGTTTGATTTGGAAATGTAAGTTCTTGTATTATATTCAGAATTTGATCAATCACTATTACTGCTAATAAGGGAATAAGGGAGAAGAGTTTGATCCCACAAGTGTGCTGTAAATGTCCACTTCTTTGGCCATTTTGGTATTAAAGAAGCAGCAGAGCATAGTGGCTAAACATGGTCTAGCGTTAGACTCAGTGAGTTCAAGGCCATTACTTACTGGCTGTGCATCCTTGGACTAAACATTTAACCTCTCTGTGTCAATTTATTATTTGAAAAATGTTGGAAAAAATGGAACTAATTATTTTAGGTACTTGTTGTTCAAGACATACAAAGATCAAATGGCAGTACCTGTAAAGCTTTGTAAATATAGTCTGACATCTAGTAAGCAATCAGATGTTACTGGTTATTTGTGAACAGATTGACTGAGTACTCTTTGATATCATTAATGTTCATGTTGCAACTTCCTTCTTTCCCTGACTTACCCCACCTCCTTTTCCCATGCTGATAGCACAGCACACAATGAATCAATTTCCTCCATCTTGGGAAATTGGGAAGTCTGATGAGACATAAGATGGTGAGACATGGTTAGGTGGAACCTGAGGATCTGGACGAGAGGAATTCGTGAAATATATAGGAAGTAGAGCATTCAGCCTAGCTCATCTCTGAAGGGGAAGCAGAGAGGGGTGTAGGAATATCTGGTGCAAATTCCAAATCTAAGGAACAGAAAGGGAGTATAATGTGAAGTGCAGTGAAGAATCAGAAACCCACCAATGAAGGACATGAAATATAAAATCATCTGGGGGTGTGGGGAAAGATTTCTGTCAGGACAGGGGTCAAGATGCATTAAAATGTACATTGATAACCACAGAGACACACAGGTGCATCCACAACAGACATTAACACAAGCCTGTACATCAACATACAAGCTAACAGATGTGCTCTGTAGGAATTATTGGTGTTCTCCAGAATGTAGAAGAATAAATCTGATGAATGTATTCCTTCTTGTTTTCTTTATTAGATCCCCTCAGCAGAGTGTGTTTAAAGTCCAAAAATGTAACTGATTCTTTGAGCACCTACATTAATGCTAATTATATCAGGGTAAGTAAATAAATATAAATTTCCCTCTGAGGAGCATGTCTCTATACCGTTTGAAATTGTTGGTTTTCTTTTACTCCCCCGAGTAGATTAATCTGATTTATCTTCATTACTAGCAAGGCGTTTTGTGTTTGCTGATCCACAATCAACACAGGTGGGCTGATTGCTCTTTACGACAAGTCTCCTTTTCGTGCTTTATATGGGTGCTGTGCTGAGGACGGAGCGCTATGACCCTCAAATGCAAACGCCTGTGCTCGACTTGACTTGCTAAGAATATCCTGTGAAAATCAACGAAGCCGCCAAAGTCTGTGTTGCTTTTGGAACTAGCAGAGCTATTTTGTTCTGAATATCTTTCACCTAAACTAAACTTTCAGTGCAAAGCATCAACTTCAAAGCCAGTGTTTTGTCTCCTTACTCCACCTAGGGCTACGGTGGCAAAGAGAAAGCATTCATCGCCACACAGGGCCCCATGATCAACACCGTGAATGATTTCTGGCAGATGGTTTGGCAGGAAGACAGTCCTGTGATAGTTATGATCACAAAACTCAAGGAAAAAAATGAGGTATGAACTTTACCCAAGTTCCAAAAGTTATATATTTTCTGTTGCAATGGAAGAGATGTGGTATAAGGAAAATTGCCATGTACTGAATAACAGGTTTAAGATGGAAACTTTGAAACACTTCAGACTAAGTCACTTTGTGCTTCAAATAATGGTAATTGGTTTTATTCCATGAGGGGTCACTTTCTAGCAGATGAATCAACATATTTCATATCTATATCTATAGATCTATAGATCTATCTATATAAGTATAGATAAGTATAGATATAGATAAATATATTTGTATATGTGCATATATACATGTGTGTATTTGTCATTTCTACCCATATATATCGCAATAAGAAAATGAGAGGCTATTAATTCTCAACCTGACTAAGAGACAGAAAATAAGCACTGCTGACTATAACCCAAGTGATTTGGGGGGCACCTATTGTGTGACAGGTATCAGTTTTAGTTGTTGGCAATACTTTAGCAAACAAAGCACAAAGAGAGACTTGCCCTTGCTAGGTTGTTGCGACAGGAACTTTGATGAGAGACACAACAGTCCTGGAACAGGTGTGCAAGGCCAGACTCTGCTACTCGAGCAGAAGTTCTTGCACCACTTATTGAAATCACACAGCTAGTAAATGCATGCGACAATGGTATGAGGTATAAATTCTGGAGGGTAGGATAGGAAGGGGGGGCAAAGTTCATGAGAAACGGAGACATCGTGACCATTTGCCAAGAGCTACAGGCAGAGTTAACTGGAGACGACCATGGAGATAGTCATGTCATCAGGTCTACAGCAGCAGAGGTGCCCCAGGTCTGCCTCGTGACAGGGGCTATATTTGTGTAGTCACAGTGCTCTGCTGTGATGTGCAGATAGCAAATAGGTCACAGTTGCCCTTGAGTGGCCAGCTAGTAGCCAGTTCATAGGAACCCACAGTAGATTTTAACTTTCTAGCGGGGGAGACAGACAAAAAAAAACCTACAAACATAGTAGATTAATGGAAAAATATTTAATGTTATAAAAGAGGAGTGCTGTGGAAGAACGCTACAGAAAAAAACTAGAGCAGGAGGAGAAGACTGGGTGTCAGAGCAGGAGAGAGGGGTGAGGGAGAAGAGCAAGTGGCAGTATTATTAGGCAGTATTAATAATTAATTAGGGTGGTTGGGATGAGACTTACTCAGAAAGTGAGATTCGAAAAGTATTGAAAACCAAGCAAAGATCTTATTATCTGCATAATAAAAATCCAATAAAGAGAAAATTCTATTCTATTTCCATACTAGCAATCTTTTCTAAGTGTCTAGTTTATATAATACTCTCTGCATTTTGCAACATAAAGACAAAAATTGTGTAATTTCCAAATGGTGCTATCCTAGGTAATACTTATATTTTAGGGTGTCTTATGAGAATAATTCACAGTTTGATTTTACTCAGTACTTTTGTTGTCTTGTCAAAATTATTATACTAAGGCATGACAATAGTATTTCAGAAAACTGAACTTACCCTAATAGCCTTTGGGTCAGTATAATCCTTATAATATAATCCCACAACTAATCAAGAAAATCCAGGCCCACAAATAGTAATTTAGAAGTTTTTAAATTTTTGTTGTTTCTTCTATTTTTTGCTATAATAAGTGAAGCATTTTTTCTGATATGTATACTGAGAGCAAAAGTATATTTTTGGCAGTCAGTTACAAACTTAATTAACTATATGGCTTATTGAATAAATGCATTTCTGTGACTCTTCTATGAAAGCCTGCAGTCGATAATAAATAAACTTTCATATTCTCAGGTGTTTCATACACATTTCACTGTGAGTGTCCCCTGGAAATTTCTAAACAGTTGTTTAAAATCTGTGATTTTTTTTTTTTCTTTATCATTGGAAAAGATTCTGCAGTTTAAAAGATGTATTCTCTGGGCCCTTGCTGGTGGCGCAGCAGGTTAGGCCACAGCACTGCAAGCTGCTTCAGTGCAAGTTTGATCCCCCACCCCAGAGGTGATCACATGGCATGGCAGACCTCTCCTCACCTGCCCGTTGCTCCCCTCAGCAGAGTACTTCGTCAGTCTGCCTATTCTGCTCCCCACTCTGTCTCTGGTGAATCCTCTCACTGCCCCTGCACCTCTGGCCTGTACCCCAGTTCTGTATGCATAAATAAATAAATCTTTTAAAATAATAATAAAAATAAAAGATGTATTTTCTGTACAACACCTATTTGCATAGAGAGAGAACACTTAGATAACTTATCAGGGTAGATAACCTAAAAAACCTCCCATGATAATGACAGTTATACTGTATAAAATGTGAAATAGCACAGATAGCAGAGCTTGCAAAAAAGAAATAGAGGAATTACAATGGTGAAAACCTGAATCGAAGACATAAAACCACAAGTTGAGGTTAACTTGAGTTTTAGTGACCAAATAAAACTGGACTTAACAGGAACCAGGAGCTGGAACTGAGTGTTCCATAAAGCAAGACCTGTGGTGCCTGCATCTTCTGTGAAAAGGTGAACCACAAAAATAAACCTGCCTCCCCAAATAGGCATACAACAGGAAATTAATCCAGGTCTGACCTTTCTGTGAGATAAATAAAAAGCCCGCTCAAGTCTTTAGAAATGCCATAAGGAACATAAAAAGTAATACTGAGTTGGTAGGTCTCTGTGGCACTTTACAAAAACAAAGCGAAAATCTTTTAGATACCTATATTCTTAGCACACACGTCACAATTTCCACAGGTACATCCCAGCCAAACATTAAATCACATGTCAAAATTATGAGACGTGATTGAAATAAAACAATATAAGAAAAAAATCAGGAGCAGCAAATAGACCCACCAAAAATTAAAATAGAAATTATAAATATAGGCTATATTATTTGTAACTAAGTCTGCAAATTATAAAATAACTTGACAAAGAAACAAGTAACTGTCAAGAGAGACAAGGAATATTTAAAAGCCAACCAGAGTACAAGAAATAAATATGAACATAGCAACTGACTTAGTAAAAAGAACTGCAGAATAAATGCAAAGAGAGGAAGCGATAGTAAAGGTGAAAACAGTAATTCATAACATATGAGGGGAAAACGAAAGGGGTAATAAAGCAAATATTTCTTTTTAGAAGCCCAAAGTAGGCAAAACTAGAAGAATTAATAAAAATGGGAAAGAGCACATATTAAAATATTAGTAATAGGTAACAACAGGATTGGTTTTTTAAAAATATAATAGTTTATTTTTACATTGTTTTGTACATTTTTTTTTCATCTCAGTTGTAATCCCCATGGGTTTCCCATCATGGAGTCACCCATGTGCCATCACCATAGTCCTGTGCACTTCCAGGATTGATTTTTAATGGAAGGAATAGAATTATTCAGGATTTGATTTGCTTTGAGAAAACATTTATATTGTGACAATCTATTCAGAAAGTTGTTTTTCAAATCAAAGCAGAGCAGGAATACGTGTTCCGCTCAGATGTATGAAATATTGCTAACGCTTTTATGAGGTTAACCTGTCAGTGCCCACACTGATGTTTATTTAGGGGATGATTAGCAGCACAAAAGCCAGAGCAACGAAAAGGACATTAAATAAGGTGAGGTTTCTGAGGTTAAGTGGGACAGGGGAGGAGCAGCCAGTCATAACCCCAAATAATCCATTAAAGGCTTTGACCTTTCTTATCACTTGTCACTATAATTTACTCATTAAAATTCTTTTTGTCCAGGTTTTCTCAAAATGTAATGTAATACTATAGAGGAAACTTTGATGTTTTACAGATCAAAATGATACTGAAAACTCTTGCCTCAAAAGAAATGTGACTTCCAGGAAAATGGTGTTTACTAAAAATGTGCCAACTTTCAATTGTGTTGAGCATCATTGTTTAGAATAGACAAAAATCATTTCCACCAAAAATAAATAAATAAATAAAAGGAGGTGGAGTTTTTTTTTAGGAATCTCCAGGCTTTATGTTTTCCCAAATCTTTCTAATAAATAAATGCATAACCAAGAGGTCTTATTTAATAATCCCAGTGTTCTTATAGTTCCTTGCTTTTTATAAAATGAGAATATATGAAAAAAAAGGCTAAAATATAGTTGAAAATCAGTTCTTCTTTATTGTAACAAACAGAAGTGATTTTATTGTTGATAAATTAAAGTTCCTTCATTTAGATAAATCTCAAAAAGGGAATTCCTCTTGAAAAAGAACATTGAAAACCTAGTGTTCAAAGTCATTTAACATGAACTATTCCATTACTAGAGAAGGCAGAATGATCAAAACCTTTAAAGCTGGAGTTAGAAGATCAGCATGAAAATAGGGAACTTATACACTTCCAAAGTCCTCAGACTATGGAAGTGTATGCCTACCACATCCTTTCCAAGAAAGAACGAAAGTAGCTATAGGTCTTAATCTTACTGCATCAGAGATATTTTCTACTTATTGAATATATGGGCTAAGCTAATTGATGTTCACCTCATTTCCACTCTAACTCTAGTTTAGTAGGTTTTACTATCCTTATATTATGAACAACTTGAGGTTAAGACATTTGCCTAAAGTCTTCAAGTTAGTAAGTGATGGACTCCAAATTTTAATTCCAGTTGGTTTGACCCCATTACTCATTATGCCAACAAAATAGCCAAATGAGGAAGCGAGAAAGAAGGCAGACAATTCACTATTGACCTCAGCAGTAAAACAGCAGATCTTGCCTTCTTGAAGTGAAAGCTTACTTGGTGATTTGGCCTAACACTGTAGACAATCTGACCCATTCTATCCCTACCAGGTACTAATGTCACCCAAATGAACACAAACATCTTTTTGATTTAGAGCCAGTTTCCATGGGATGCTCCATCACTCATACCTTTAATCTTTCATAATAGCACTCACAATTACTGGTTTCTTTTTCTACACTCCTCATAGAACATATAAAAGCAACGCTTTTAAGTGCACAAAATTTAAAAAGCAAATAACCTAAAAATATATTTTTAAACTAGTTAACCTCTTTCTTTTTCTTCTTTTTTAATACACAGTAGCCTAATGCAGTAGGAGTGAAGAGAAGGTCAAAAGGAAAAAAAAAACAAAACATAAAAATATGAGTTTGCATTGTTTTACATTTCATTCTACTTTGGCTATAAAACACTGATTAGGAAAAGCTGGTTATTGTCCAGAATCTTTACAGTCCATTTCCCTGTTTGTTTGTACAAGAGATATGTGTCCCTGTGAAAACCTCTTTTTCCTGCAAATTATGAATTCTTGGAATTAATAGACAATTCTAGGGAAAGGATCAGCCCAGCTAGCAGATTAATGATGATTTGGGGCTATATTCTGCTCGATAGCCTGCTATTTTAAATTATCTACAGTAAATATGATTTCACAATATTATCTGCAAGAGAGCATTTTCCTTCCTTGCATTTTCTGCCTCTTTCATATCACCGTTAACACCACAATATAAAAACTCTAAAAGGCTGTTATGGAAATAATTTGAACCTGAGCTTGTGCTCTTAGAAACTACAGTTCTCCTCCACCTCATATTCAAAAACACCCACACTTATCTGTTCTCCTTTTCTACATTCTCCTAGAAGAGGGAAAATGTATTCAGTGTGTAAAAATAAGCTATTGTATCTCAGAAAGGAGATGGGATGCTAATTAAGGGTTGTTTGAATGAACAAGTCACTTTGCATTGTCTACTGGGAGCTGGCTGCCAATTGCATTTTTGGTAAAGAGTCAAGAAAAACATTCAAGAGGGCCCCAGCAAGCTTGGGAGAGAAGCAAGCAGCGCTTCCATTTATCAAGTAGGTGCACAAGCTGTTCAAGTATTGTTAAGAGCCGGGGTGCGGGCTGCGCTCCTGCCTTGCAGCTTTCCCGACCAATTTCAAGAGCCACCTTCTTAAAGAGGGGCCTGCAGCTCAGGTCTGATGGGGGACAATGGAGCACGTAGCTCGCTGGACCACTGAAAGCCTCTGTCTTTGTTCAATACCTTTCTCAAGATTCTTTGTCACTATTCTTGGATTCATCCGAGAGGCAGGGGTTTTAAGATACACAATAGCTCGGTCTCTCGGCGAAATAATTGATGCTCCATTGAAAGAAACCAGGCAAACTGGTTAGTATGATTACCTTTAACAAACGGTGGTTGGGGAGGAGGGAGGTCATTGTAGACTTTTGCCAAATGTAATTGAAGAGGGGAAATTATTTCTTTATTTTTAAGAGGTTTGTTTTCTTAATGTTAACACTTTGTCAGCCAGAGTAGTTAAATCGCTAGCTTGTTTGCCTGACAGACTTGGGGGGTGGGGGTGGCATGTGTTAATAAGTAGAGGTGAAATGATTTACTTTGTTTGGAAAACGACCAGCACATAGAGGATGCAACTGTGTTTTTATTGAATGGATGAAAGAGACAGTGATTCCACTAGGTAAAGTGACTTCCTTGTCACTCTCTTCTGTAAAGTTCTTGGTACTTTAATGAGCTAGAGTCCTGAGGTATTTTTCTGACAATTTACATGTCTTTTGCTTTCATTCTGTAATTTTGATTCTTTTGCTGTTCTTTTGAATCTGTGAATACTTACTATTTTAAGTGTGGTCATACCTGTGACATAGATGTCACCAAAAAAGTGTCCTGGGTACTAAGAGGTCCTAACTGAAGGACTTTCTCTATAAATATGCATGTAGTTTGGGGGAAAAGTAAGTGCAATTTAAATAATATTTCTAAAATTAACATCAACTTTCACCTTTATATTTTTAGCCATTAAAATTTCTGGTAAAATAGCTGAGTTCTTTTGCATTTGTTTAAAAGGCAAAATAATAAATTTCGTGAGGGTTTAGGTCTGCTTCGATCTCATTTTGTCATTTTTTTCATAGGGTAAGTTGGATATAATTATAACCACATACATTTAACGTATAATCTAATGAATAGCTAATGAATTAATCACGTTAGAAGAAAAAAATCTGTAACTCAGAAGTTGTAAATTATAATAACAACAATAATATTGTTGACTGCTTCCTGTAAGCCTGATTTTTGTGCTAAGTGTTTTCCATGTGTTAAATCTGAAGAAAACTGAAGCTGGGGAGATTAGGCATCTTATTTATGGATTAGGAGCCTAAACAGTGATGAAACCAAAATTTGAACTCAGGCTCTCTGACTCCAGAGTAGTGACTACCATATTACTTTGCCTTGCTTACACTACAATTGATTGTCCTTACTATTAGAAAGCCCTTCATAGAAGTCCATTACAAAAATACTTTTAAAGTACTTTTGTTAAACATTTAATTCAGTTGACCCCATTGGTGAAAAGGCCTGAAAAAAAAATGGATGTATTAATAGTCATTATATCTGCTTTATATTCAAGGGAAACTTCATTCTATGGCATCTAATCTACTACTGACACTTTTATTAGACACTGGTTTGATGAGAAAGTGACTTGTCGCAATTATTATCAGAAAATGTTCCCTTTATTTCTAGACATCACATGATAAACTCTAGTATTTATATTTTAATTCCTTAATTTAGTTCTTAATTTTTCTATGTAGTTCTCAGAAATTTCACTTTTTATTTTTCTTTGGATGGAATTATAAGCATCAATATTTGGCAGGCACCTGCAAAATTGGACTTGATTAAACAACAACTTTATTGAGATATAAATTACATACGATAGAAGACATCAGTTTAAAATGTGCAATTTGATGGTTCAATTCATTTACAGAATTGTAAAAAGTGATACCTGATGTCTTAGATTAATTAAACCCAAACCCTTGAAATATTTGAATGAAGGATGATGTGGGTACTTTAGTGGTAGGCATGGTGTGATAATATACATCTAAGGTATATGATCTGATACCCTTAAACCATATGCAGTCCTATAAACCAATTTTACTACCATTAAAAAGTCACTAGATATATAAATAAATAATTCAAGCATGATGGGGTTGGGGGGAGGGGAGGAACAGCCCAAAGCCAAATATAGTCACTAATGCTGTGTTCTTCTGTCCTCTTCTCCAGAAATGTGTATTATACTGGCCAGAAAAGAGAGGGATTTATGGGAAAGTTGAGGTCCTGGTTATCAGCGTTCATGAATGTGATAACTACACTATTCGAAACCTTGTCTTAAAGGTAAGATTATGAAATCATAGCTTATCTATAAAAGCAGGTGGTGTTAGAGGATTACATTTCTACTTTAGAATTGCTGTATGTATTTATCCTACTAGCTACAACACATTCAATTTAAACAAATGAAATGCTAAGTTCAAAGAGAAACTATAATCATTCCCTTATGTATTTCTTTTGTTGTCAACTATGGAATGATATGGAATGATTAAATTAATGTAAGCAGCCATTAAGGAAATTGACTGCACAGGATGTTGTGATCTCCTAAATTTACATGAATAAAGCATCCCTGATTTAACCTTTTGAACTCCTTTGACTCAATGCATATGCTAAGAGATTTTACCATGATTTTTTTTTTAAAGTCACTTTGGTCTAAGCAGCTTTAAGAAAGGACTAGAAACTGAGAAAGATAAAATCTGTGTTTGTGGGTGGTAGTGGGAAGCAAGACAAGTCTGAAGTGTTGATGAGATCTTCCAAAATTTGGAATGACAGTAATTTATAGGGACATTCCCCAGACCAGATTACATCACAGAAAAATTCTCTTATTTAATTTCTGAGAGCAGATGCTGCAACTGTTGCCACAGAATTATTTTTGTTTCTAGAGATTAACCCAAAGATTTCAGCCCTATCTAGAATCTCATGGCTGGAACAAAATCATCACAGAAAGAAAGATCAAAGGAAGAGATGCACTGAGGTTTTTTAATGGGAAATATTGATGTTATTAATGATAGGTAGGCATTTACTGGCACTTGTTTTCCTTGAGTGCCTGGACTGAGCCAGACACCCGAATAGACATGTGCTTTGACATAAGGAGCATGAACATTCACTCAATATTTCCAATCCAGTGAGCCCTTTAAGCAAATTTACCACTGGAATTCCTCAGTGCTGCTAAAAACTGGAATTTGAGGGTCCTCCCTGGTGGCGCAGCTGGTTAAAGCTCAGCACTAAGAAGCTAAAGCCACTTCCTCATGAGTTCAATCGCTGCCCCAGAGGTAACTGATCCACATGGCACGGCAGACCTCTCCTAGCCTGCCCGCTGCTCCCCTCAGCAGTGTACTTCATCAGTCGGCCTGTTCTGCTCCCCACTCTGTCTCTGGTGTATCCTGTCACAGCCCCTGAACCTCTCGCCTGTACCCCAGTTCTGTATGCATCAATAAATAAATCTTAAAAACAACAGCAACAACAACAACTGGAATTTGAGCTGAGTGTAGAATATTAGAGTCACTAAATATAAAATCTAGTGTTCTTATTTTGGTTAACATGTTTTCATAATAACTTGTTAGAAAGGCCCAAAGAACAGGAAATACAATACACCCCAACTTCTTGGCTACATTTTCACCTGCCATTTTGTGTATTACACCAAGTTAAAAACATGTTTAGCACATACTATAGATGCATTTTCAATATTAAATGCTGTCTTATGTAATAGAGGCAAAACTCTCAAACTTTGACATTAAGATTTTACAATAAAGTTTTCCCAAGGTGAAAAGGCAGTCTTCAAAAATCTCCCAGAGGTTTTTCCACCTAAAAATAAGTTTCCAGCAAAATGGAAGTGATAGAAGGCATTCACTATTGTGGTTTGGATGACTTTTAGCTCCACAAGTAAATGAGGCATTTGGTGGCTGTTGCTATTTTCAGCAAGGAAGTCACACCCAACATGTGAAACATTACTGGTACACCTCATGGCCTGATCACAAGACTCCAGACAGTGCCCAGCCCCTTCTACAGCTCATGCTGGATGTACAAGAAGACAGGCCTGCCTCCACAGGTCGAGGGCCGGTGGTTGTCCACTGCAGGTAACGTATAAACTGTGTTTCTACCTAAGCAACTGCCCACTCTTTACAAAATCTCAGTGCAAGTAGAAGTTAGATTTTGCATCCAGGTTGTACCTTTGCTGGTAAATTACATTTTATTGAAATTGGTTGGCTTCCTAATATTTGAATCTTAATCAAGATGCTTTGTACAGAAATTAAATATTATTATTCCATTTTCAGCAAACAATTACATAGTAAAAATATACCATTTCTAAAGAAATGGTGAAGGAAATAGGAGCCCTTATTCAGTCTTCTGCTTGAAAACTTAGATTAATCCATTTAGTCTCATAAAAACTAGGAATGAATGATTTTTTAAAATTATCAATGGCTTTTTTTCTTGGTTCAAGATGATGCCTGAGTATATATTTGGATTATATCTTGAAAGATTAATGGTATGTCAAATCTGGTGAAAACCAATCAAGAGTTTTAAAACTTACCCCATGAAAATCAGATGGAAATAAATTTATGAAATGGAATGTGGGCAAATAGTAGTTTGTCAAAAAGAAAAACAAAGGGTTATTACAAGAACATGGGATACCAGAGGCTATGCCCATAAAAGCAATAGCTGCTTTTGGACAGGTGGTTCTGTCCTTAATATCCAGCTTAAAGCTCTTCCCCTACAACTAAGACCTCTTCTCCCTTGTTTCTAATTAGTGTGCCCAGACTGAAGAAATATTTTTGAAGTTATTTATATAACCAGTCATCTATTCTTCATACTTTCTCAAAACAATTTGTGTTACTTTGTTTAACTTCATATGTCTTACAAGATAATTTTAGATATCTTTAACAAATAAATATTTTAAATTAAAATTTTAGCCTCCTTCTTTGAATCTTTGTGGTTTAAATGAGTAAAATGTACAATAAGTCTACTTTTCCAAAGCCATCAATATCCACTTTCTAGCATAGGACTTATCCTAAGCTTAGCATTACATAGAAGAGAATAAGCTCATTGGTCATGCTTTAGGACAGAAACTGTCCCCAACCTAAAATCATAAAACCTTCAGATGTCTAAAG
>NW_004567105.1:31055429-31057429 GCF_000260355.1 Condylura cristata
GAATACTAGGACAGCAGGAAGGTAAAAAAACTTAAAGGTTAAATAATTTCTGTTGTGCAAACTCATCAACATCATGGGTATGCTGAGACATTGTGCTGTAGCTATCAGAAGCCAACTATAACTTTTGAGTGGAGACTAATATAATCAAGTCCTTATATTAAAGAAAAAAACCCTACCATTTCTGTGTATGGTGAATTAGTCCAAGAAAAGAGTTGGGACTTGGAAACCATGACATCTTTGCTAATCATGAGGTAAAGAGATGTTGAAATGTGAACAAGGTCTATAGAAAGGAAAGTCTGGATCTCAAAAGCTTGGGTTTTGGGGAGGTGGAAAATATAAGAATTATAACAGCTTGAATGTAGGAGGTAAGAGAGGAGGAGATGTTGCAGAATGTGCCAAGATTTCTAGGCTGGAAAACTTATGGCTGACTGGTAAAGCCATTGAGGGAAAAGATAATTCTGTTTTATATACATTGAATTTAAATATACTGAACTGAAACAAGTGCAAAATAGTAACAGAAAGTGTTCCAGCTAGGGGATGGAATGCCAATCTAGAATTCAAGAGAAATTTAGGGAGTTTAAATGTAGATTAGAAGAAAATTTGCATGAAGACTGTAAGTGGTTGAAATTGCTGAGAAAGTAGAGAGGTTCCATTAGGCTGACCACACTATCTAAGGCAGATGACTGTGTAAACCCTCCAAGGCAATTCCCATTCAATAATCATCTAATTAGAAAGGACTTGGAATGTGTGTGCCTCTAACTACATCCTCTCTCTTAAGTTGATCTGAGTCTTCAGTTTTATGTTAGAATCTTCATGTTATCTTTGGCCCTTCTTTCAACTCCATCATCAGTATCTTATCAGTCACCAGATTGGCTTTCCCTTCAAAGGTTCTCCCACAATCATCACTTCCTGTCCAAACACCCAAGTTCAGGCTCTATGACCTCATCCATGTATTTTAGAAGTAGTCGGCTAATTGCACATACACACCCCACTTCCCTATACTCCACCCCATTATTACTTACTCTGATACTTACCTTGGATATGTTCCTAAAGCCCTCTTTCATCAGATGGAGTAGCTGCTCAAAGCTTCTCCAGGACTCCCTACACAAAAATTCTTAGTCATGGGTCTATGGATAAACCAACAGGAGTCAATGAGTGCCTAGAAATTATTTGTACAAATTAAAATATAAGATTTTATATAATTTTCCTGGGAAGTCAATGTTCATAGTTTTCATCAAATTATCAAAAACCAAAACCAAGCAGAGAACCACTGCTTTTAAAGATGAAATCTGAACTTCTTTACATTCTATAGGAAATCCTTTTTCAGCCATTGTGTACTTTCCCAGTTTTATTTCCCACATTACTCTAAAATAACCCGCTTTAAGCCAATCAAGTCTATTCATTGTCACATGCCTTATATTCTGTTATGTAACAATTCTTGCTTTACATTATTCTCATACATAGTCTCTCTCTTCATGATAACCAATATGTCTGCCTTTCACAGTGCACAGTTTAAATCCTATCCTTTTATTGTACAAAAATGAAGATTGTTATAAAAAATATAATAAAATTAAAAAACAAGTCATATCCCTTTAATGAAACAAATTCTCTTTAAAGACTTCAACTAAAAGAGACCCTTTCTACCTTTGAATTTCTCTGTCCTTATATTAATTGAAAATAAGTACCAAATATAAGAAATATATTCTGTTTGAGTCCCAAGGGGGTAATAATTAATCCAAACCAAGAAGACTAAAGAAAACTTGTAAAAGCTAGAATAATGTTGAAACAGAATCTTTAAATAATATCTAATATTATTTATACACACAGCTGCTAGGGTTGTCTCTTTAATGTATGGACTTGATTATATTACCCTCCACCTTCTTTAGAAGGTGGCAGGGAAGCCATTTCTGACCAGAGAAATATCACAAAAATAATGAACAACCATATACCAGAGACATTTTGCGGGGGTGGAGTGGGGAATGGGATCAAAAACAGGGGGG
>NW_004567105.1:31057584-31059995 GCF_000260355.1 Condylura cristata
GAATACTAGGACAGCAGGAAGGTAAAAAAACTTAAAGGTTAAATAATTTCTGTTGTGCAAACTCATCAACATCATGGGTATGCTGAGACATTGTGCTGTAGCTATCAGAAGCCAACTATAACTTTTGAGTGGAGACTAATATAATCAAGTCCTTATATTAAAGAAAAAAACCCTACCATTTCTGTGTATGGTGAATTAGTCCAAGAAAAGAGTTGGGACTTGGAAACCATGACATCTTTGCTAATCATGAGGTAAAGAGATGTTGAAATGTGAACAAGGTCTATAGAAAGGAAAGTCTGGATCTCAAAAGCTTGGGTTTTGGGGAGGTGGAAAATATAAGAATTATAACAGCTTGAATGTAGGAGGTAAGAGAGGAGGAGATGTTGCAGAATGTGCCAAGATTTCTAGGCTGGAAAACTTATGGCTGACTGGTAAAGCCATTGAGGGAAAAGATAATTCTGTTTTATATACATTGAATTTAAATATACTGAACTGAAACAAGTGCAAAATAGTAACAGAAAGTGTTCCAGCTAGGGGATGGAATGCCAATCTAGAATTCAAGAGAAATTTAGGGAGTTTAAATGTAGATTAGAAGAAAATTTGCATGAAGACTGTAAGTGGTTGAAATTGCTGAGAAAGTAGAGAGGTTCCATTAGGCTGACCACACTATCTAAGGCAGATGACTGTGTAAACCCTCCAAGGCAATTCCCATTCAATAATCATCTAATTAGAAAGGACTTGGAATGTGTGTGCCTCTAACTACATCCTCTCTCTTAAGTTGATCTGAGTCTTCAGTTTTATGTTAGAATCTTCAATATCAGTATATCCAAGACCAAATTCTACTCATTGCCCCTCAAATCAGAATTCCAGAGATTTCTCTCCTATTCCAGAATTTCTCTTTGACTCATTGATACTATCATCCCTCTGCTCATCCAGACCTCATAACCCTTGACCTCTGCGTTTCTCACTGGCCAATCCGGTCCTCTAGGCTCACATTTGTGTATGAGAATTTATGTATTTGTCTATTACGTATCATGTATTTGAGTCCTTCCCTTCTTCCTATTGCTCCAGTCCTCGTTTCGACCAGTTATTCTTTATAGAACCACTGCAATGCCTTTTTCACTAGCCTCCCTTGTCATCACCTCCCACCACCTCACTCATCGTACTGCATAAAACTAAATGAAAAAAATGTAGTTTAAACACTTAGCCCAGAGCCAGGATTGTAATACTTAGTTCATGACAGCAAGTGTTATCAGTACCATATTATTATTGTTGTTAATAATCATTAATAATAATTGTTACAGCAATATAAGATTGCCAAAAATAATACTATCATTAATAATAATAACCTTAACTGTTGTTTCAGATTTGAAAATACCCCTTTAAAAGAATACAGCTTGTCTTTGCTAATTTTCTTCTACGTGTTTACTCTTTATCTTTTCTTTACAGTGCAGGGATTGGTAGAACAGGCTGTTTTATTGCTACTTCCATTGGTTGTCAACAGTTGAAAGAAGAAGGAGTTGTTGATGTACTAAGCATTGTCTGTCAGCTTCGTGTAGACAGGTGAGTGTCTGCAGACTTAAAAACAGTGTATCAGTTACAGCCCGACTGTGTAAACATCACAAGCTCTAAAATTCTGAATCTCTGTAGAAGCTTCTGTAAAATGTTTAAGAATGTATAGTATGCTTAAAAACCAGGGCGCAAATGTTATTTGCGACACTGAACATCAAGAATCCAAAACCAAAAGCTTATGCTTAATCCTTTTTGATCTCTAACAGAGAGTGCTTGTGATGATAGCTGTTTGTTCTTACTGCAACACCCTATTTCTTTATCGGTACATTGCATTTTCATTTGGTTTTACTGAATCATTCACCGTAGGATCTTCATCCGTTAAAATGAAGTATATGTCATACTACCAAGAGTCAAGCTATGTTTTTTAATTGGGAAAAATGGGCTTAACAAAATTTGGCACATTTACCATTTAAAAAAAATTTTTTTTTGTTTTACATCATTCTTCATTTTGTGAATTTTTCTATCTTGGTTGTAATTCCCGTGCACTCCCACTACCAATTCACCTTGTGCCATCACAAGTCCTGTGTACCTTTCCCACATCTCTCCCGCCCCATATTTTATCCCATTCCTCTCTCCACCCCGTAAAATGTCTCTAGTATATAGTTGCTCATTATTTTTCTTTCCTTTTTTTTAATTACAAGTGCATTTCCCCCCCCCAAACGCCCCAGTATGCTCCTGCTATGAGAAACCATCCAGTATTACATGTACCTTTTTTTTTTTAAAGATGTATTTATTTATGCATACAGAACTGGGGTATAGGCCAGAGGTTCAGGGGCAGTGACAGGATTCACCAGAGACAGAGTGGGGAGCAGAACAGGCCACCTGATGAAGTACACTGC
>NW_004567105.1:31060120-31100091 GCF_000260355.1 Condylura cristata
GAAGTGGCTTTAGCTTCTTAGTGCTGTGCTTTAACCCGCTGCACCACCAAGGAGAGCCATATTAAGAGTGCTGTTCATTGTTGCTAAGATCATCTACATCTTTGTACAATCAAGCCACCAAAACAGTCCATCTTGCAAAACTCTGTACCCATTAAACAACTCTTCGGTTTTACTTCCAGTCCATGTGGCAGCCATTTTCACTTTCTGTCTCAAAAATTTAATTACTTTAAGTATTTCATTTAAGTGAAGTCAGACTCTTTGCCTATTTGTTATTGCTTATTTCACTCAGCATAATAGCTTTAAGGCTCATCCATGTTGTAACATGTGTTAAAATGTGCTTCCTTTTTAAGACTGAATACTATTCTATTGTATGTTTATACCATATTTTGTTATCAATTCACATTGGTGGACATTTGAGCTGCTTCCACCTTTTGACTATTGTGAATAATTCTGTTGTCATGGGTATAAAATAGCTATTCGAGATGATTTCAGGCACATACTCAGAAATGAGATTGCTGGATCATATAGTACTTCTATTTTTAATTTTTTAAGTAATGTCCAGTTTTCCACATTTGCACTCTCATCAACAATTTACTGAACTTCTCCAAATTCTTGAAACACATTTTCTGTTTTTTTTTTTATACTAGCCAACTTAAAAGGTGTGAGGTAAAAGAGTCATTTTTCTATAAATATATTTGGTTTCATCACAACTGTGAGAAATCTATTTACACTGAAAATAAAACAAACAAGAAATTGTTATTCTTTGTGCTTCTGAGTTAGCACCTGGGCACGTGAACAGCTGAGTCAGTGATGGGCAAAGTGAGCAGATGCTCCTGTGAGCAGCATGGGAGAAGAACACCACACCAGCCAGGAATAGCCGGTCTCTCTGGTCGGCACCTCAGAGTGCTCTAGTAGAAGAAGCAGTTCCGAAAGGATGAAAATGACTGGGCTCATTTCTTTTATTCATGCAGTAAATATTTATTACTTACTTCCTATGTCCAAAACATTGTTTTAGATACTGCAAGTATAGCACTAAACAAGGTGAGGGGGGCTCTGCTCTCCAGAGTTCACATTCTAACAAGGAAAGAGGAAATAATAAACAAGCAAAGACATAAACAGGATAATTTCAGCCAGAGCTAAATGCTGTGAAGCAAGAAAACATGAAGGTCATATGAGAGCTGAATCTTGGATTTCAGCTCTGTGACCTAAGGCTATACAGTATAGAGATAACCTAAATATAGGGTTGCCTAAATATAAAGGTAGATGGTTACTTTTAAAAATATAGTCAAGAAACATTTATTGAGCACCTACTACATGCTGGGTCCTGGGATTCTAATGAAAGAGACAAAAGAAATATGCTGAAAACTCAAAAGAAAAAAATGTTATATAAAGCACTTCAAACAGACTGGTATACAATAAGCCTTCCATAAAGTTTCACTGTGTTATTTGCATTTTAAGTATTATTATTATCAAGAATGTTTCTCCTAGCTCTAAAATTAAACGTTCAAATTAAATCCTCTTATCTAGGAAGATTATTAGTGCTTAGTGGTGGGTGAGGTATAGTAACATGAATTTGAAGAGGTGTGAGCCTTAATTCCCCTAAAATGTGTTTAGTAACATAAACCAATTATTACCTCAACTTTAAAAATAATTCAATTTTAAAAATTGACATTCTGTTGGAACATAATAACTAACTGACAAGGACAAAAAAAGCCTATCCTAAGCCTACCACCATTTTCAGATTAAAGCAGAGGCAATGACATAAGATTATAGATGTCTGTGTGTATAGATATACATGCATATATTATATATGCACATATGTAAGTATTTACTATATTTTCTAAATTGTCAAAAAGATTCACTTTTTTAAAATCACTGTCGCGATGAGATTTTACCCTCCCCATCCCTATCATTTCTTGTCTCCTAAATAATAACTTCCAAATCTGTGCAAGTATATCTTCCCTAACTTCTCTTAACTTTGGTCTACATTACAGGCTGTTCATCAGAGTTACAATTCCAGTCTCTGGAAATAGCTTGTGTTCACATCCTGCTCCCATACTTTTCTGCCTGGGTGGCCCTGCACAGATTATGGGACTTCTCCATGCCCTGGTTTTCTCATTCTGAAAATAGACGGATATCTTTTCACTAGTTCAGGATTGAGAGACTCTCTATATAAAGTGCCTGGCACATAATAAGCATGTTCTCAATTTAGCGACAGGTGTTTTCAACATCTATAGCAAGAAACCTGAACATGCATCTGTAAACTGAAACTAATAATATATACTTCACTGGATTGCGATAATCTCCTTTCTTTAGGAGGAAGTTAAACCTGTGATGAACTGAGCGAGAACACTTAACCTGTGTTTCTTACCCCTCATTTACCCCTTCCTATTCCCCACATGTAATTTCTCCCAAAAATATTTAGCTTCCATACACGAGATCAGTACCTGTGATCACTCCTGCAGTTATGAATACAATTCCTTAGTCATTTGAACGCCCTTTGCCTGGCCTTGGGGACTAAGATGCCTTGGACTAAGATCCAGGTGTTTCATTTCACCTCCTGGGCCCTCTCTTCACTCGGAACAGGGCCCTACGCTGGCTAATCAGGGGCAGTCCTCAGCCTGTAGCTGCCACAGTGACCTCTATCTCTTCTGCCTTATGCCTCTATACCCACGCTCCTTCATGGGACCGCGCAACCTTCCCAGGACTCCACTTCTTATCCTTGTAGCCTGCTTTCCTTCAAGCTCATGCCTGAACTCCATAAACACCAGATCTAAATTGGATCTAAACTGACTCCAAACCAAATTGGCCCCTATCACCGGCCCTCATCCCATTTAGAAAAACAGCCTGAAAAATTGGGCCAGTTTGTTCATTGTGTGAGCTCCTGTTACTGTCGAGTATTGCCCATTCACTCTGCCATCTTCCACACCTGCTTTTGCAGCCCATTCTTCATATTGGTTTTCACTACTGTCCTCTAGTTTTGAATGGAATCGCAGATATATTTTTTAAAACCATATCACAAAGCCTCCTGTATCTACTCCTTCCTTCCGAAAGCAAATGGCCTAAAGTGTTAGCCTTGGCCTTCCATCACCCCAAGGATTCCCACAGGGCTTGTCTTTTTACTTCTGATAGGATCTTCAAAACACACCCAACTTCTCTGTTGATCTGAAGCCTAGCAGCTCCCTAGGCCCCAGATTTGAACTACTGCCAATATGTCTCTCTAAACCATTCTGATTTGTTAATCAAGATCCATTCTACATAAATTCTATCTAAGCAGTGGCTCCTATTGTTTATGAAACAGATCCTCTCTTTAAAACTTTTCTTAAAAGATCCTTCTATTGTCTGCTTCCTTTACAATATCAGCATAAAATTTCCATTTCTTTATTCTTCCTGTTATTGTGTATTCCCCTAGCTATGATGAAAGCAAAACAAAATCCTTCTCCTATCCTTTACTCCAACTTCTTTCCCTCCTATGCTTCTAAACTCTTGCTTCTGCTCTCCTGTTATTCAGAAGTTTTGAAGGTTGTAGATAAAAGCAAATAGGCCTTTGGAATATTTATATTGTAATATTGCTTGACAGAAATATCTCTGATAGTGCTTAGCCATTTTGAAAAATGCAGTGTTATCATATTTTTAAAAGCAACGTTTAGTATGAATGAGAGCTCATAATGCCTTATTAGTGGTGATCTTAAGAGGATAATTAGGGAGACATGGGAAAATTGCCTTATCCAAAAATATCTAGCAATGTATAATGAATATTAAATATTATTATTAAAGAACTATCCTTTGACTTAAAAAGGACTTTTTTTATTTTTTAAGATTTATTTATGGGCCCTCCCTGTGGCGCAGCACTAAGAAGCTAAAGCCACTTCAGCGTGAGTTCGATCCCCGCCCTGGAGGTGATCCACATGGTGTGGCAGACCTCTCCTGACCTGCCCGCTGCTCCCCTCAGCAGTGTACTTCGTCGAACTGGGGTACAGGCCAGAGGAGCACTGGCAGTGAGAGGATTCACCAGAGACAGAGTGGGGAGCAGAACAGATAGATCTCTACTGTGGGCAAGCAGTGGTGAGACAGGAGAGGCCTGCTGCACCATGTGTGTCACCTCCCTGGCTGGGGATCGAACTTGTGCTGAAGCATCTATATCTAACTTCATAGTGCTGCGCTTAAACCTGTTGTGCCACCAGCAAGGGCCCAAAAAAAGAACTTTTAAAAGTGCATTTGAGCCTAGACAGGGGAGGTGAAGGTTATACTTGGTCTCCTTGGTTGGTGATACTTTAAACTAAACAAGATGATCTAAACTTTTCAATAGAACTTTCTAGTGCAACTCCCTGCTTTGGGAGACATTCAGAGCTTAGGTTTTGATGATGGGCCACTAAGGCAGGGCCTCTAAACACTCCTGAGACCTGGCAGTAGACAAGACTGGTGAAGAGCTCTGGGCCTGGGGAAAGAGAGAGGCAGGAAAAGAAGCATTAATCCCTAGTAAAAGACATCTTAAACATAATTTACAGAGCCCAGTTTAAAGCGAAAATGTGGGGCCTCTTTTATTTAATGTGTGAAATTTCAAGGTGGTGACAGCAGTTAGTCCTAGTGCAAAGTCCTTCTCATGTCACAAGTCCATGAAGCTGGCACTGCCTGGGGGGAGGAGAGACTTTGGATGGCTCTGAGTAGATTTTCCTGTGTTCTGTGTCCAACACCCAACATCTCTGCTCAGTGTGCTTCTGAGTCGTGTACATGCATTCATTCAATAAACGTTCATGGAATCCCTACCACCGAACATGCAGATGGCCTAGACACAGAAAGATGGTTTCCTTAAAGGACTTTTCCCATGGTGTTTTTCAGGACACAGTTTAATTATCAATTGAATTTTAAGTGCCAGAATTTCTTTCACTATTCTGGAGGGAAAAAAGTTTCTCAATAAAGTTTGAGAAAAACAGCTGTAGAGTATCTTTCTTAGACTCCCCCCCCTCTCCAGTTGGAGAGTCACAACAAGGATTAATGTATTAAAGGACCTGAAAAGTCACCCTGCATAGAAACCCATTCATCTTTTTTTAAGCGTACTTTTATCATTCATTGACAGCCTACAACTCTTCTTAAATGTAGCTAAATGGAAGGGAAAGAAGTCATTAAAATAATAAACATATGTTTTTCGTTTGAGAAATCTGGTGAAGAGAAGATGGGATAGGAATTTGAGTCTGGTTGGGAACAACTAAAAGGGGAACACAAAAGCTAGGATGCCAACTGGAGGCGTCTGGCTCCTACAACAGGCAAAGACAGAGCAGAGCATCAGAAGCTGGTATATTGTCTCTGGGAGTACCAGCACCAGGGCCTTTTCCCATCCTTTCCTACCCTTTCAAACAATGTTCTCAACCCGCCCTGGTGGCACAACGGACTAAGGTGCAGCACTGCAAGCTAGCAGCAGCCTCTTCAGTGTGAGTTCGATTCCCAGTCCAGGAGGTGATCACATGGTAAAGCAGACCTCTCCTGACTCACTGCTGCTCCCCTCCACGGTGGACTTCACTGATCTGCCTGTTCTGCTCCCCACTCTGTCTCTGGTGAGTCCTCTCACCTTGCCTGTACCCCAGTTCTGTATGCATAAATAAATAAATTTTTTTAAAAAATGGCCTGTACTCACTAGTGACACAAACCTACACATAGTTCATCCTGTTTTATAGTTTATTCCTTCCCTCTTATAATAAGGGGAAACCTCCTCCTCTGAGAAACCAGGGCATGACTTAGAACCAGGAAAAAAATAAAATAGGGAATTAATCCTTGAAATGGGGCTTGATTCATGAATGTCACAATTTGAGCATTGGGCAGGATCACATTCCTAATCCTGCAACTTTAAAAAATTGCAGCGCTTCATCATTGATGTTAAACAGGACCAAAACAATCAATTTGTACTTAGATCATAAATCTGCATTTTATTGGTAAAATCAAACGGTCTGGTTCCGAGTGTGTTGTGCTGAATGGATATTCACAGTGTAATGACAGCAGAACCATTTGGTAGATTCCTCATTCTCTGGCAAGACATTATTTTTGTTGGCTTTAGGGCAACTTCTATTAATAGTTGCTAGAGTTCGCACTGTAGACTCATGAGTCTGTGATTCTCCTTATAATAATATGCTTTTGAGCATATTTGAACTAAAATAGGATTTATTTTTTCCAAGTAGGAGTTCAAATTCAGTGTGAAGCACCCACAGGTATTTTACTTAGAAGTACAATAATGAGTGATTCCTTCTTTTCCACCACATTTGTTTTTAATTTAAAAATGGGTAGCAGACAATTAGAACTAGGCCCTAGCCTGTGGGACGGGATGAATAACCAGGCTGCCTCTAGGGAATGAAGATGTCTGGGAGTTTGAAGCCAGTCCTGATTCTATCCCTGGTTCCCACGTGAACACTTGTGCACTCTAAGTCTTTCTGTCTATCTATGTAAAAAGGGAGCATGTCAGTGGTGCCCAGCTTCTAGGAGGAAGACCCCTTTGCTAATAGTACCATATTTCATGGGCATCAACTTGGTAGTTGTATTATGAACCCATAAAGCTTATAAATTAATTTTTATTCTGTAACTCACGACAACACCCCCATACATTTGAAATGGGTGTTTCTTTAGTCTACTGATCATGCTGGGAGCACAAATGACTTTGAAGTTCCCTCCAATAGGACTCAGAGATGGGGAAATAATGGGCTGACTTTCTAAAATTCCTTTCAGCTGTTCCATGGAGTCTTTGAACCTTTGTCTCTGCACAAAACAATGCTTAAAGAGCAACCAAAAAGATAATCATAACATTCGCCACTCACCGACTAGGAAAAGGATGGTTAAAAAAAAGTCTGGTTTGAAGAATGTTGTACAAATCTCTTATTCTTCAGGGGTAATCGAAGAAGTAAAAGCAATGGATGAGGAATCCTAGGCCACATAACAAATTCTGACTTTTTTACTTTTGTCTGCTGAACTGAACTTCCAATTTTGCTTTGATTAGATTGGCTGAACTCTGAATTTGTTTGGTTTCAAAAAACTATTGTTTTCTGCAGTGGGAGTGAGTTAAGCATGAGATTAATAGAGAGGAAGTTCATATTCTAACCCTGCCTTTGACAGTGACCCTGAACTAATTGTTATATAAACCAAGGGAAATTGTTTATCTCTTACAGTTTTAGTTTAAATTATCAATTTTTTATATCTGCATATGATACCTACAGTGAGCTTTCTGTTGGCAGCACAGCTGTCAAAAGGGTTTTTGTGTTCAATTATGTTTTCTTGTTATTGGAAGGACTATGTTTACGTAGGTCAATAATTTTCAGCAATTATGGTGAATGAAAAGACCTGTAACATTAGTACTAAATTAAACACCATATAAACATGTTTTATTCCTTAGAAAGTCAAAGTCATTCCACATCCTGCCTTAATATTACTTAATATTACTTAAGCCTCTACCATTTAGTTTAGAATGACAGTTGCCATAAAAGCTAAACCAACCAGTTTTCCCTAAATTTAGCTCCTGCTATAAAAGATTCATTTAAGTTTATATATGCCAGAGTTTCAGTGTCAGACAGTGACAGAGGCCTTTTATACATTGCATATGCGAGATGTACCTGTCCCTTTAAAAATATAATAAGATGCCATATTAATGGGCCAAGACACTCTGAAAATACCAACGAAGGAGCGATACGTGACCACCAGAAGACATCTGGTCAGGGAGGAAAGAAATGTGTTCCATTGCAGGTTGACCTCAGGCAACTTTTTCCTCTTTATATTTCTTTTAATCCCATTTGGCACCTCTGGACAAAGAAAAATTTGAAAACAGAATTTGGGAAGTGAAGCGCATATTTAAAAAAATACTCTGTGCTACCAAGACCTTTTTCTTTTCTGTTTTTTTTTTTTTTCCTCTTCCCCAGAAACAGGAAACAATCTGTCTAATCCTCCCTTGTGAGAGTAAGTGGTGAAGCTGCAGTTGTCTTTACACATCCTTACCTCAGAGGCCTTAAATTGGAATGACATCCAAAGGCCTTATTTGTGGCTTCCCAGACAGGATAGAAAAATGCTTCCAATGTGCGTCATATCATTGTTTCAATGTTTTGATTAATCACTTTAGCTTGATGATTTTTTTCTTTCTTCTTTTTTTTTTTTTACTATCATAATCTAAGAGGGACACTCTATGTATCCCCAGTTTCCTAGGTGAACATGTATTCCAATAATATTCTTTGTTTCCAAAACTAACCCCAAGTCTAAAATTTCTACCCATTACTGTAATTTGTATTCATCCTAGTCTTATATTCATTTATAGCTCTCTGCCTTCTCAACTAATCATAGAAATTGTCCAATTAGCGGATTTTATTTGAAGATCAGGAATTGAAATTTTTGGCTTACTTGTTTTAAGGATTCTTCGTGATAAAGCCCTAGAAATTCGTCTGACCTTATTTGCCATCACAAGATGACACTATAGGAGAGGTCCTCTTGTAAAACTGAATCTCCCAAATGGTTGCCAGGACAACCTCTTCCTTCTCAGCATGGAGTTAATTGAGTGTTAACCTGGGTGTTCAGAAGAAAATGGACTAATTTTCAGGGGTAAAAAAATGAAATTCAAGACATGCTAGAACATTGAATTAATCACTGAATTATCATTCAATCTGCGTTGACCTTTAAATCCTACAAATACCTTGGAACAAACCTTTTTTCAAGGAAGTATCCCTGTTCCACATATCTAATCAGAGTGTCTGAATCACCTTTTTTTTTTTTAAATTCTTTTTTCCCTCCTTGATATAATATCTGTCTTAGATTCAGAGCAAACCTTTGTCAGAGACACCCTGAGTGACCCCAGCAAACTTCAGCCACGCTTGACTCCAGCCCACGCTATCAGAGCTTTACCAGGGAGGCTCATTACCATCCACACCTTTTGTTCTAAATTTACTGTACCAAACTTTACCAAAAGAATTTCAGGTTTGAAAAAAAAAAAACCTCAAGGAGCATGAGTTCCATTGTCAGCCCAGAAGTGAGTCACCGCTGCAGAATTTCTTCTGTCTACTGATTAGACCGGATACATGCTGGGCGGTGCCACAGGAAAGGCTGTCGCTCTCCCTGTGTGTGAGTTAATAGTCACAAAAGGTCACAACGTTAACATGTTAGAAACCAAATTTCTCTCATGGGCCTTTAAGGGAGTTGGGGGGTTGTGTAACAAATCCTTCCAGTAGCAAAAGGGAAAAAACGATGGAAAAAAACTACATTTTTCCCCCTTCTAACCTGAGTTAACCCCCAGCTGACACAGCTACGTGCTTTGCAGCTTCGAGGTTAAGAAGACGCTGATTTTTGTATTTGGTAAGGCTAGAGAGAAATGAGCTATCTGACATTTCTGGAAGGGCAGCGTATCTGAAATCTCTGTGGTCAGGCCAAATAAACTGTCCGTATTCCGTGACCACAAAGAAATAAAAGCCATTCAGCCTCCGTGCTATTTTTGCAGTAAAAGGAATGACTTTCCTCCACAGCGTGGAATAGGGGATAATTAGGAGTGGGAGTGAAAGAGTGAAAGAAAGATGGTCCTACTAATAATTCCAGCAGGACAAAGGGAGTGAAGCAGAATTGACCCAAGCAAACTGCAATATTAATATTAACTAATACTGCAGTTTTAGTCACAGTCTTAACTAAGCGTTTTCCAAAGAATGTGCAGCTTTTAGAAGAACTCGCTGAATAACAACTAAGCATCTGATGGGTTATCATATTTAAATGCTGCAAAACTTGAAATCATCCTAGGTAAATACTGTTTGCCAAGCCCGTGGATTTCAAATGTTTTTTTAAACAATGGGATGGGAAAAAAACAAAACAAAACAAAACAAAACAAAAAACACAATGGGAAGAAAAGAATCGCTTACAAAACACTAATTTGGAAAACCAATAAGCAGAACTGCCCTGGTCAAAGCTGAGATGGGGAGCTGATCCTCAAGGCCCAAAACTGTCCTCCACCATCCAGGATCCTTACGGACACTGCAGGGGCCTGGGATCCCAGGAATTCTGCGAATACCTTCAGGTCTCATTGATAGGCTCACTCATTGAATCCTCCCAATTTGATGAGGTCTGTCAGGATACCCAGGCTGGGAAGGATTAAAATATTTGTCCCAAAGCTACTAGGTTCAAAAGGGAATATTCAGATGTGACTTTTTCAGACTTGTGGCTATTTCTCCCCATGACTTCACCTGCCTCCCCCATAGTGGATTTCCAGGCTGGAGAAAATTCAGAAATAAATTTTGACCTTATCATCTAGGATTGCCCAACCTAGGCAATATTTTGCCACTGCAAGATTTGATTTTAGTTCTCCAAGGCTTTCAGAGGCTTCATCCCAGAGCTTTCCAGCCAGTCCTATTCAACTAGCTAACATTAAAAAGTACAAGATAAAAATAGTGAAAAGTAGGCTATCTGTATTTATTCTGCCTGTGTGTTTTAATTTTTATTTTAATTTTGGGAGTCACTTTTTAAAAAAGATTTATTTATGCATATAAGAACTGGGGTACAGGTCAGACGTGCAGGGGGTGAGGCGGCTCACCAAAGACAGAGTAGGGAGCAGAATAGGCAGATTGACCAAAACACACTACTGAGGGGCGTAGCTTGTGGGTCAGGAGAGGTCTGCTGCACCCTGTGCATCACCTCCATGCCCAGGAATCCAACTCGTGCAGCAGTGGCTGTGGATGACTTCATAGGTCTGTGCTTTAGCCTGTTGTACCACCAGGGAGGGCCTTTGGCAGTTACATTTTCACACCTCCATATGTGCACATTTTCCATTCACCTTCCACCAAACCACCCATGTTCATACTCAGGCTATCCCTTCTTCATCCTTTCTCTCTCCCCCCTGTTCCCTCTGGTAACCATTATTTTCCTTCACTGAGTCTGAGATTTAATCCTACTACAGTTTGCATGTAAATGTTTTCAGTGGATTATCCCATTTATTTCTCATGACAATGCTGCAAGGTAGGTCCTGTTAGCTTATTATCTCATTTTGTAGATGAGAAAACTGAACATAGCAATGACTACATGATAAAATAAAGAAAACAATTAGTGAGTAGGGTGGACAGGATTTGTCTCGACAACAGTGCGTGGTTCTCTTTTTACCTCTTAATACATTTTGGTACCTGTTGGTAGTGAACAAGACACCTTTGCATCCCAGACCTTCATATCCCAAACAGTCTCACAGCTAACAAGTTTCCCTTGCCTTGCTTTTATATGACATTACTATTTTTTGGTAAACTGACTCCTCCTTGATAATAGGTATTGTAGTCCAATGTGTCATAACTCCTGGGGAAAGATTTGTATCCAAGTATATTCTCTAAGGAGCATGCTGCTCTAATAAAATGTACTGTGTAATGTTGGTGATTTGAGGCAGGCTGCCTAACTAATGATGCTCTGGCTATTTTGGGTCCCTTAGGACTTCCCCATGGGCGGTGTTCATCTTGAGACCATGGAAATCTTTTAAGATCTTAATCCTGGTTGAGTATAAGTAATTTATATCAGGTTATCTACTGCCTAAATTATATTAGCTTATTAAAGTATTTTTACCTTAAAAAAGTTATTTCTCCCATAATGGAGTAAAATCCATGGAATGATAATAGATTTTAAGTTCTTGCAAAGGTCAACAAAGTAGTCTATATGCCATTTATGCAATTAACATTTATTAAATATTTCCAAAGATGATTGCAATGAGTTCCTGAGTTTGAAGTAGTGCTTAGTGAAGGAATCCCAGGGTGCTCTTTGCCTTCTTTTATCTCAGAGGTTAGCTGTATTCATGTTATAAAATAGCACAATTGGCATAACCTACTTAACCGGTATTTATTTACTTAGGACTAGTAAGTGCTTTTCACTGTTGCTACCACTGAGTTGGAAACAATTTTGGACTGGAATTAAGCAGCACATAACATGATATAAATTATTTATACTAAAGACCCCACCTAAAAAAAAAAATACCCTACATAGGTCCTATCTTCTTTATAAACGACAAAGATACAAGGCATGCTTGTTAAATATCTGGAGAGCCCAAAGTAAGAGTGAAAAATGGGAGCTAATATACTGATATAGAAACAGTGATTGTGCTACAACCAACCAGTTGAAATTAATAAGAATAAATAAAAGTCCTGCATTTGGTTTTAAAATTTCAATAATGTAAGAATGGGGGAGTGGGGGGAGATTGTACTTTTGCTTTCAGAAAAAGTCCTGCAGACTTTTTCATTAACTTAAACTTCACTCAGTATCTTAAAATGATTGCAAAGCCCCAGAGACCAGGTAGGTCTGGGATCTCATCACCTGATCCACCTGCAAATACAGACCATTGTCCTATTGTACAGGTCAGAGAAGAAAATATTCTCACTGACTAGATCTCATTGGGGATAGACATAACAGATGAAGAAGGGCATATTTGGTAAAATGTCCTATAGGAGATGAAACTGGTGAGTGACGGGGAAACCAGGCTGTATAGAAATATTGAGTGACCACAGGATGTTTAGTCTAGAGAAGAAAAGATTATGGGACTTTGATGGTTGTTTTCCAGCATTTAGAGAGCTATTGTTTGACTATAAGAGGAGCTCTAAGACTTTTTTGGGTTATTTCAGTTCAACCAATGGGGTGAAAGTTAGAGAGGGGCAGATTTATTTTGATGGCTTCAAAAGATTTCCTGCCAACTTGGGAAAGTTGGTATTTGGGTCTATGAGCATTCGGCAGAAATCAGATGACCATCTGCTGCCTGCCTCTGAAAGGGCTACAATGTGTCAGCCATCAAAATGAAAAATCTCTGAGGACCCTTCTGATGGCAGCTCTTTCACTCTTATTTTCCAAATTAAGTGGGAAGTATAACAACTTTTCATATGCCTTCCTTCCTTAAGTCTTCGGACCCACAAGAATTTTGCTAACCTACAACTCATGAGTTTGTTTCCTCTTATTTCCTACATTTTTTGGCTAAAACAATCTTTCCTTAGATAAATGGAATGCCATTGTAAATCTACCCAAAGCACTAAAATATACTGTGAATAGAATGTAGGTTATGTTTCATTTACCAGTTGGACATGGAAATACCAGAGCTCACTAGAATATACAAGGAGGGGGAAATCTTGCCTTAACGTGAGAAGGCAGCTTGGTGAAAGATAGCACAAGCCGGTAGGATGAGTTGCCCTAGTGCCTGTTTGAACAGGTGGACTGGTGAGCTCTGTACAAACAACTTGACCCACTGCAATGACCATGACAGACAAAAAGTGTTAGACCCTGGCTAATGATTATCTTGCAATTTCCTGGAGGGGAGAAGGTCAAGAGCCCCATGTGCAGTGAGAATGTAACCCCTCTGCATAGGCCCAGGCATGCCCAACCCAGAACAGGAGAGACACTGCTCTCCTCCCTGCCTGAACTTAACCTTTAATTATCCACTTCTGGCTCCCTTCTAGAGGCCAGACTACACTCTCCTTTTCCACACTGGCTCCTTCATGCATGAGCCTCTCTAATAAAAATCTTACCATGTTGGGCCCTTCCTGGTGGTGCAGCGGCTTAAAGTGCAGCCCTAGGAAGCCACTGCAACGTAAGTTCAATCCCTGGCCAGGGAGATGACTCATGGGGCGCAGCAGACCTCTCCTTTCTCAGCCACTGCTCCCTTCAGCAGTGTGTTTCAATCTGCCTGTTCTGCTTCCCACTCTATCTCTGGTGAATCCTCATCCCAGCACCCCCAAGCCCCTACCTCTGGCCTGTACCCCAGTTCTCATATGAATAAATAAATAAATCTTTAAAAAAAAAATCTTATCTTGTTCAACTGTACCTTTCACTTTCTGCTGAGTGATTTCCCTACAGGACAAAGGACCCACTCTTTTGGGTTGGGGTCTATAACATGAGGTAAATGGTGAGAGGAGGCTCACAGAAAAAAAGCCCATGAGGTGGATCACATGTAAGTGACCTCAAGGGCCAGAAGACATGGTTGTCTGAGCTAAGTGAATGCTGGAGGGAGGGAGGAGCTTCCCTCTAATCTTTGCTATGAATGTCTCTGTCTCCCAAGTCTCTCAGTCAAAGGCAGCATCTGCCAGACACCTGCTATGTTTTTAGATGTGTCCAGATGTCACCATCCACCAAGAGAAAGAATTACCATATCCCCAAGTGGATGTTTCTGTTGTCAGCTTACAACTAAGGAATGCTTTCGCCAGAAAGTTGCTTTCAGGACAACCAAAAGTACAATTACAAGAGGAAAGACTAAGGGCATATTTCTGTGAATAAGTTGCTATCACCAAATACTGTGCTTTTAATTCTTTGTTTCTTGCCAAATACATCGTTTGGCATGGTGCCAATTGACTTAGTTTAGAAGGGTGAGTCTTACTGCTTTAATGTCCTGTAAGCTTATATTTATAGACATTAACAAGTAAACAGAGATACAAGCTCAATTCTAGTTATTGCCATTAACCAAATACCATTTTACAGTGAGGCAATATTTCTTGCTTTTAAGTTGAAGTTTTTAAATGGTGTAAAAATAACCATTTTGAATAATAAAAGCCACAAGGGAAAATTAGTTAAAACGTAATTTCTGATTAGTTATACAGTTACAGATTTATGGAGACTTTATGGAACTTCAAGTAGCTCCCAACAGTGAGGATATTATTCAGTGAGCAAGAAAAATAACTAACACTTATCCTGCTATCTGGTATCTGTGCCAAATAAAAGAGCCATTATTAACAGCAAAATGAGTAACAGCTATTTTATGTATAAAAATATTATAATGTAAAGCATCATTATTTCTCCTGAAGGTCACTACCTTCTACTAATCCAAAACAAAAGATCTGCGTAGTAACTAGTGATAACAGAAGTAACAAAACGGGAGTTGGGTGCAAGCATTTAATTCCCTTTTCCCAACTCATTTGAAGGTCCACCCACTATTGTGTCCAGACACCCATCCAGCACACCGCACCCAAAGACTGTTTGTTTCCATACACCACACTCCACTAGACCTTTCCAAAGTTTAGTTACTCTTTTTACTTGTAGAAAGGACATTTCACAGTTGAGTTTTCTTTGGTAAATGCACACCAATTAATTTTAATCCAAAGGCATGAGACATTTTAACAAAAAATGAAAGATACTACTACCGAAGAATAATATGAAAACTCGAGATACGTGACTTCATATAAACCTCACCAAGTCCTGTGAAATAAGTGGCGATTTTTTTTATATATGAAAAGGACAGGTTTATTATAAAAAGAGAAGTAAAGGATGCTTGCGCAGGCACACTGAGCAGAAAGAGCTGCCCTGGAGAGGGACAGGTGTGTTAAAGGGAGGCCTGCATAGGCACAAGCAGGCAGGAGAACTGCTACCTGAAATAGGTGTTTTTATTATCTCAGTTTAACAGAGGAGGAAACAGAGGCACAAAACATTTAAAGGAACTTCCCCCAGATCGCACAACTAAGAATTGGCAGAGAATTTGGACACAGACAGCCTGGTTGGTTGCATGGTTCAAGTACTTAATCACTAGGCTGCACTGCATCCCAATAAAATGAATCAAGAGTCAGGTGTGCCAGGCACTGGGTTAGTCCTTTTACATACATTAGCATCTTAATTTCACCAGCTGGGTAATTTGGACATTGGTAAGAAGAATAACAAAATAATTGCATGGCTATCTGTTTCGTGTATCTTTGCCCTAACATCTGACCCTGGAAGTGGTAGAGGAGAGGCACCTTCTGCCATGCCCAAAAGTATCTTTTTTGGCAAAGTTTGATTTCATGGGAGGGGACTCTCAAGGTTGAGTGGATTTGCTTTTGACATATGAGACCTCTCCATAAGGACTTCTCTCAGGAAGACCTAACTCCTTATTTCAGAGGAGAATACAGATCTGAGATCTGTGTACAGTTGTCAAACTCCTAATCAAACTTCCTCTTTAAAGCCCTCCCACCAACCTCTCTTGTTTAAGCTAAGCCACTGAGGATGGTGTTGGAGGCCATGTAACTTACTCAATCCGGCTGTGTCACTGTGGACAGAAAAACATACAAGTTGTTATTAAGAATCTTTTGTCTTTTTTCCACTTATCAATCTAGCTGATACTTATCTGATTATTTACCAACCTAGAAGAAGGCAGAGGAGTATGGACGGTCTCCTTTGTACCCCAACAACAGTCTCTGTGTTGCCTGAGATGGCAAGGTGGTCCCAGGAAGCTTATTGTCTTATCTTTTCCTTTCAGGGGTGGAATGGTCCAGACCAGTGAGCAGTATGAATTTGTGCACCATGCTCTGTGCTTGTATGAGAGCAGACTTTCCACAGAAACTGTCCAGTGATTCTCTGAAGCTTACCAGACCATTATTCTCTAGGGGTGATGAATCAATTGCCCATTTGAGGCTTCTGGAAGAACCTTCCTGCAATGGAAGAAAAGAGAAGTCTTGAAGCCAAGGTGTGGCATGGATTGTGGAAAACCTGGCAACATATACAGATTGCCAGCCCCTTGTGTATATGAATGTGTTTGTAAGCATCCCTTAAATTATTTTGAAGGTCCTACACTGATCGGGATATGATAGATTTCTCACACTGTCAGAGGTGGATTTTGTTTTGTCTGTATTGACTATCTGCCTCACAGAATGTATGTATGAAATACTCAGTGATGTGTCCTCAGATGATGACAGAAAAGCTGCTGAAGAAATTATTACTGTGTTTTAGATGCTTTAATGTTTGCAAAATCTGTCTTGTGAATGGACTGTCAGCTGTTAAACTGTTCCTGTTTTAAGTGCTATTACTCTTCTCAGTTACCAGAATCTTGCCACTAAAGTTGCAAGTGATCGATAATGGATTTTTAACAAATAAGTCCTTGTTTTTGAAAAAATTCAAAAGCAGTTATTACTTTATATAAAAATGTGTCTTGATAATATTACCTATTAAATATGTGTTTATCCTGTCAATTAATTACAGAGCACAATGATTGTCATTAGGTATTACATGTCCTTGGGTATTATATTACTCTCTTACTGGGCACAGAAGCAGTTTCTGCTCCAGAACTCTCTCCACTGTATTTCTACATTGTGAGTCCTTTTACGTTAAATGGAAAATACAAATTTATAGTAACTATGATGTATCAAGAATTTTCAATACTCATCTTTTACTAAGAAGGAACTTTTGAATATGCTACTTGGACTTTCCCACTGAATGGCAGATGCCTTTGGGGATGACACAATCTGTCTCATTTCAGAGGGTCTTCAAAGGACCCTGCCATGGATATCCATGCATTTCTCAAAGGTTTTACTCCTCAACAGACAAATAAAGTTGAAAACAACTACACTCAACAAACACCAGATGTTCTGCTCCAATATGAATTTTTAATGTAACCATGTTGACTTTGTGATACTGCCAATAAACTCTTAATATTAAATATTGAGTAAAGTATGTACTTTTTTTTCCTATTCAGAGATTATTATCTTTTAGGGGAAGACTGAAGTAGATAATGTGATGGGTTTAATTTCTGCCTCTCCTCAGCGGAGATGACATCTCAAAATATAACATTGTCATCTCTTGAGCGATAATGATCTCGAAGTGCCATCATTATGCAGTTTTCCTCCATAGACTCCCACTGTATCATTATACAAACAGCACATGTTTATGTCTTTATGTCACTTGTCATACCTCTTCAAAAATTACATGGTTTGTGTCTATTCAGCAGAATCATCTCACCTGAAGAGATGTAATGTTTCAGGAACATTCAATTATCTTAGATTACAATGCCTTTCTTTGCTCTTGAGGTTAAGTAGTCATGTGCCAGAGGGAACAGGGAAGAAAACTTGACAATTTTATTCAGCTGCTGGAGGCTGGAATTTTTTTACATAAAAAAGAGAGGTAATCATAATCCCTTCTTTCTAAGGAAACAGACAAAAGGACACTAGTGTAAAACTTCCCTAAACAATTCAATAGGAGGAAGTGCTCGTCACTGACTTTTCCCCCCACATTTCCTTCCTAGTCTTTGCTTCTCTTATCTGGGAGAATTTTTTTCCCCCAAGCGAAGCATGAACAGTTAAGTGGAAAATGGAGGCTGAATTTTACATGGCGATTCTTAACTGCTTGATCTTCGTGAACTTAGGTGAGTGGGCCTGCCTCAGTTTCTTGAGGTGTTTCTCTGCTAAGCAGCAAGGAGTTTCTGACATTGAATTATGTCTGAAAAAAGGCAACATTGGAGCCAGGTTTCCATGGCAGTTTTGCCAAAGGCGAGGAGGAGGAGGAGGGGGAATGAAAGGAGGCAGCTCTGCCCACACTATTGAGATTTCTCCAAAAGAAAATAAATGGCCTCCTCCCGTCCTCCAAACCCGGGCAGCTTCTGAAATGGCATCTTTACAGCAAAGAGTAAAGCACCCTGAGGGGAAATTTCTATCATTATGTAACAGTCTGTGGTATTGTCCATGCTTTATTCCAATCAGGTTATAGTTTTGTTTTCCTTTGTGTTAAAAAATATATAAACAAATGGGGTAAGGAACCGGGGTGTGTTTTATTTGGAAGTTGTTATTTGGAAGGAAGATCTGAATATTTTCAAGGAAGAGCTGGGTGAATTAAGTGAATGTACATTGAATTGGTTTATGAACCTGAATAATCTCACTTAACAATTGGATATTTAATTTTCTAACATTGAGACATGTTGATTTGCTAATGTGTGCGTATTTGAGGGGAAACTATAAAAGTTTCCTCAAAATATAGAACTGCTTCTCACTCTAGGACTTAAGGATATTTAATCCTTTGATAATGCTTTCATGAGCTGTTAGGAGCAAGAGGGTGTGCTTAGAGAGGTGGGAAAATTCATTTGAATTTTCTTCTTGGATAAATAGATACAATTTTACAATCGTTAGTCAACCTATGCAATTTGTTTACAACTTTTTTTTTTTTCCAGTGGTGACCTAAGTATAGGAAAAAGAAGTGTCTTTCTGAGGGATGGACAGAGATGAGGTCAAGAGTAAAATGGTTAAAAAAAAAAAAAAGAACAACAGCTCGTAATTTTTGGGTGATTCTCTTTCCCAAGTTTCCTTTTACTACCTCATTGGGGGTGTGTTTTCTCCTCTAAACCCTGTGAAAATATATAAAGGGTAAACATGTTGACATTTTAATACTCATCAGCCTTGGGGGTTTTAAATCACAGGCATTGAATCTGAGACTATTGAGCTGCACTAATAGCAATAGCAAAAGATAGGCAGACCTGTGTGTTTCCTTAACTGATTTGTGAGTGGGTTGTTTTGTTTTCTAATGGCCCTGACAACTTGCTACATAGCACTTTATGACTTTTTCATTTTCCAGAGGGGTTTCAGATAGTCCATGTCCGGAAACAAAAGTGCCTTTTCAAAACGGAGAGAGTGGCCATCGGCTCATGTAATGGCACCGACCAGAGCCAGCAGTGGGCGTGGACTGAGGATGGAAAGCTCCTTCATGTGGAGTCCTCATTGTGCCTGGGCATCATCAGTTCCTTTGGGGGCCCTTCCCAATCAGTCATCTTTGCCCCCTGCTCCCAGGCACCTGGATGGACCTGCTATATGGAGGAAGGATACCTTGAGGTGAAAAATACCTCTCTCTTTCTCAAGAAACAGGGCGACAAGGTAATGGTGAAAAAGGACAACAAATACCTCCATAGCTGGATGAAAATCGATGTCAACAAGGAGGGGAAACTAGTCCATGGAAACCTCTGCTTTAAAAAAGGTGAGCTATTCCTCAGAATCAGCTCTGGAAGTTGTGCTACATGTTTTGTTTTATTGTCACATTCAAGGGAAGTCTACATGTTCCAGTAACCCCTGAGAAGGATTCATAAGCTAATGGAAATGGATCATGGAGATACATCTTGGCATACAGATGTATGTTTAATAAAATGCAGTAACAGTCAGCACGTATAACTGAGATTAATGATCCAGGAATCTGAGAACATCAAAGTGATAATAGGACTAGCATGGTGATAAATTGTGCTTTTGCAAATTTCTGGTACTAGTGTTTAGGGATAATATCTTTGGGGGATTGTACACTTTTGAAATATAAGAGGCCATGCAAAGCCACCATTGCTGACCATTGATGGATGTAAACTAGATGGTGGCCAATGTAAACACTTGTGTACAATGCACAGATTCCTGGCACAGCACTGTAGTTAAGTCCTGTGCTAGGAATTTTTATTTTATTAAGAGCTGGGGTGAGGCCCTCCCTGGTGGCGCAGCAGGTTAAAGCACAGCACTGAGAATCTAAAGCCGCTTCTGCATGAGTTCGATTCCCGCCTGCCCCGGAGGCGACCACATGGCATTGCAGACCTCTCCTGACCCGCCCGCTGCTCCCCTCAGCAGTGTACTTTGTCGATCTGCCTGTTCTGTTCCCCACTCTGTCTCTGGTGAAGCCTCTCACCACCTCTGAGCCTCTGGCCTGTACCCCAGTTCTGTATGCACAAATAAATAAATTAAAAAAAAAAAAAGAGCTGGGGTGTAGGCTAGAGGTGCAGAGGGTGAGAGGAGTCATCAGAGACAGAATAGGGAGCAGAATGGGCAGATGGACTGAAATCCACTGCTGAGGGAAGCAGCAGTCTAGACAGGAGAGGTCTGCTGCGCCATGTGGATCATCAGCTCCCTTGTGTGGGATAGAACTTGTGCCTTAGTGGCTGCTGATAGCTTCATAGTGCTGAGACTTTACTTCCTGTGCCACCAGGGATGCATTGACCACAGACTTTTTAACTAACTGACTCTGTAAGAATCATTTGGGGGAGGAGAGAATCGTTGCCACAATTTTTTCTATCATGACAATATGAAGATCTTATTTCAAGAAATCTGAATTTGGGCATTATATTTGATTTTTAAAAGCACCTCAGATAATTTTTATACACAACCCTAGTTGGAGGTCAGTATACATGGTTTATTACATGTTCTTATTAGATGCTATTTTTTTATTTTCTGTCATTTAATTCATATATTAGATAAGGGTTTATTTAGCAGCTAAACAAATATATTGGTCTCTTCTACAATAAAAGCTGAGCATTGTAGGGGCTTATTCCTCTAAAACTCACTATGAGAATAAGACAAACATTGTAAAGTTGATTAGGAAGTCAAAATTTATCAGAAAATATACAATATGTAGTATTAATTTTGTACAATTCCTTCCTATATACAATATGTAGTATTAATTTTGTACAATTCCTTCCTATAGTCTGGCCTAAACAGCACAGAAACATTATAAATTTTATACACACAAAGTGAAATTCTCCTCTAGCTCCCAATCAGACTTTATGGAGCAGAATATTCTTTTATTGGAATTTTTAAAAAATAGATGTGGATTTAGTGGAAGTTATTAAAAATAGAAGCTACTCAATGAAAAAATTCTCTTCTTTCACACAAAACATATACACTGATGGATTTCACTTCAAAAGTAAAGTAGATAGAATCAAATGTTTACAATCAACAACTGAACCACTATATCTAAAACATGCCTGGTAAATATTTGGCTGAAAAATGGACATTTAGATAAACCAGAGTTAGAATTTGTACATTAGTGCTACCAAAAAATTGTATATTTGCATATTTATGAGTATAACACTTTTTATTTAACACAATTATGTTAACAGACACATTTTTCTGTTCCATCCATACAGAATGACATTAGTTATACCCATAAAATGGAAACTAACTTGCTAGAGAATCCATTGTGAAAAATTAAATTGCATTCAGCTGTATGCAATGAATGACTCCAAATAACCCTTTTTGTTTTTCAATTTTTATTATTTTTTAATTTAATGTTTGGATAATATAAGATCACTCCCCTCAGATGTAGTCACTAGTTCTCCCACCACCAAAGCACCCATAGTCCAACACCATATCCCCTTGTGTTCTTCCCTCCTTGTTTTTACTCTCCCATTCCTCCTCCTCTCACAAATACAGCTTTCAAGGTTTATCTTTGTCTTACCCTTTGATTTTTCTATATTCCACATAAAAGTGACACCATCTGATGCTTATCTTTTTCCTTCTGATTTATTTTGCTTAGCATTTTATTTTGCTTAACACTTCTAGCTCCATGCATGCTGCCATAAACGACAAATGTTTATTCTTTTTGATCACTGCATAGTATTCCATAGTATCTGTAGACCACATCTTCTTGATGCATCATCTGTTGTGAGGCATATTCCATAATCAGGATATTGTAAAAAGTGCTGCAGCGACCATTAAGTGTTTTCAAATCAGGGCACAACGCATTAAAGCGCAGCACTATGTAGTTACCGCAGCCACTGCAGCAAGAGTTCGATCCCCAGGCAAGGACCCACATGGCACAGAAGACCACTCCTGACCCACCTGATGCTCCCCTCAGCAGTGTATTTCAGTAAATCTGCCTGTTTTGCTCCCCAATCTGTCTCTGGTGAATCCTTTTACCTCCCCACATCTCTGGCCTACACCCTAGTTCTTGTATGCATAAGTAAATAAATCTAAAAAAAGAGAATTTTCAGATGAAGGGTACAAAAGGCCATCATTTGGATATGTTTTACAAGGTCTGCCTCTTGTCTATCAATAAGAGGTAAATTTATCTAGACATATTTTCATGTGTCCCTGATATGATTGGGCTAGTGAAATTACTGAAAGAAATTTTGCTGCTGAAGTAAATCACATTCTAAGCAAAACTGATATAATTGCTGGTTAAAGTAATTGTTTAATTGTAGTAATGTAAGTGAAGAAATAAAATTCATTGTAAAAGGTAAGCAGTCTAGGCCCTCCCTGGTGGCACATCGGGTTAAAGCACAGCACTGAGAATCTAAAGCCGCTTCCTCATGAGTTCGATTCCTGCCAGCCCCGGAGGTGACCACATGGCGTGGCAGACCTCTCCTGACCCGCCCGCTGCTCCCCTCAGCAGTGTATTTCGTAGATCTGCCTGTTCTGTTCCCCACTCTGTCTCTGGTGAAGCCTCTCACCGCCCCTGAGCCTCTGGCCTGTACCCCAGTTCTGTATACACAAATAAATAAATAAATCTTTAAAAAAAAAAAAAAGGTAAGCAGTCTATATACTCAGGAGAATGGGTTTAAGTAGAAGCTACTTACTCTAAAAATTAGTAAATGTTCTTGTAAGTATTGAGGCCTCAAGGAGATAAAACAAAACAGAAAAAATCTTTTGTATATACAGATACTTTTTCACCAAATTGTCTATAGGTTTATTTTCTTGTATCATTGTAGCAACGTGGACCTGGTAACTGACCATTTATTAGCTAATCATCTAAAATTATGTGATCATTGATGACTGATACATGACTTATATAATTATTGAAAAATATCTGGCATAGCACCCAGCTACTCCCAATGATTTTCAACTCTTGATATGTCAATGAAGTTACCAGGGATCACCCAGGACTAAATACAACTGTCACAGGGCCCTGAGTTCTTATGTCTTTGTGGGCTCCTTCCCCCATTAAAAAAATAGGAGTGAAATATTGTCATGGGTACGGCAATTTTCATTTTTCCCTGAGGTGTGTGACCTAAAATATTATGTACCCTAAGCACCATGTTTGTTATACTAAAGGGATAAGTTGGCCTGGATACACCAAGCTATTCACCTACTGTCCAATGCCTCTTCCCCTACCCATTTACAGGTATCTGGTTCCACATCTCTCTCCCCTATGCAGACCACAAGCTTATAAACCAACCCTCTTCCGCCATTGGGCCTGGCTTCTTCTCATCCCTTTCGCCACACCTTCTCATCCTTCCCATAGATGTGAAACATGGAACATTAGAATCAACCAGACACATGTTCATAATGTGTCCTCTAGTATAGTGGTTAAGTAGGAATTGGCTTTGGAAAAGCATTTTCTTAATTAATCTTTCATTTATTATTTAACTTCCATTTGTTAATTTTACTTTATTTTTAATCTTGACTGTTTTCAATTAGTAAAAAAAAAAATTCTTAATCTCTGATTATGACCTCTGATTGTTAAATGTACCCTTATTTGCAAATTCTCTCTTAGTTTCTTCACTTTTCACTTCCTTATTCACTTTCTCAAATTTTAAGTGTATATTTAATATACTCTATTTTATGACTGTATGCCTGAAATTGTATTCTTTTTGCTATTTCTAATGATTAAATGATAGTAGTCCCTATCCCTTTCACTTCACCTTTATTCTACCAACCTTATATCTAATATATTTTTACCTGTCTATGTAACATATATACAAAAAATCATCTTCCTTTAAGGTAATTCGTGTTTGATATTTTATCACTTTTCCAGATTATTTTCCACTATTAAAGGGCACATTATATCTGTCATCTTCCTACAGGATAGGAAGTACAAATATAGGTAAAATTTTCTATCTTCAAATGTTCTATTCAGTTACGCTATTTTCCAACATGTTTGAAATTTATGTATATCATTTCAAGGCAAAAAAAAAAAAAGCCAACAAGTTATGTATTTATTATCATTATATAAATATTCCATTTCCATTATATCTGAGTCAGTGATAACTAATTAATAAGCTAAAATGCACATTGCTTTAAAAATGTATTCAAAATATGGTGTTACTATGTTGTACCCATTGCAAATCATCACATACATGACCTATTTGCAGTGTTAGTGCTAAAACTTTTAGATTGGACCCAGGATGGTCTACCTTATCTTTAATTATATTTTTAGAGGAATTGCGTGTCATGTGGAAACAATGTCTTAGCATTGGTACAATAAAGCTTTTTAAAAATAGCTGCTACATATTGTTCCATTGTATAAGAACTTTTCCTTGCATTTGTCAAAACAATTCTTACTTTTTCATGAACTGTAAAAAGTATATATTTTTAAAGACCTGAAGAATGTATAGCTATCAAAACATCCAAAGATCTATTATTTTTAGTGTAATTCTATTATTTTTAATGTTATTCCCTAGTTCCCTAATAATTCTATTATTTTTAATGTTATTCCCAGAAGATGGAAAGATGGACTTCTTTTTATTGCTTTACATATTTCTATAATAGATTTTCTTTCCTCCCATCTAGTTTATAATTGCTCACTACCAACATAAGGGATGATAAAAATTCAGTTTGTCTTAATTGTACTTATGGAAAAATCAAGTGCTTAGGACATTAGAATAACCTGAAAAACAGGATAGAAATACAGATGCATTTCTGGGTCTTCACAAATCGAATGAATCATCATTTCTAGGGTAGAGCCAAAGGTTCAATATTCTAACAAGCTCCAGAGGTGATCCCAATGCTTACCAAAGTTTGCAAACTACACTTTAAAATTCATGAAATTTGGAAATTGAATGTTAAGACTAAAGCTTTTTCCTACTTCTTAAATAGCACAAGCTAAAGACACAGTCACAAAATGAAAGGGTACTGGACTTAGATATTCTGTAGGTTCTTTCTTTGGAAAAAAAAGCAGCAGTGGCCTAGAATGGAAAATGGACTTGTTTGGCTTGGGGTATTTAAAAAATATATTTAGAAGGTTAATGAGAGATAATTTCAGAAGACTGAATTTTTCCCATACAGTATACCAAAGTTACTTGAAATGTGAATATATTATGCTAATTTATCTGATTTTGGGAATGTCATGTTTCATCCTTTGAATTAAGATGAAAACTTACCTATTGCTCCACTTTGAAGAATGGAGCATAGGTTTACATGATAAGACATGTAATTACATTCTAGGTACTTGGAAACTTGTTCTAGTCTAGCCGTATCATTAAATCTTTTTTAAGAGTCTGAGGGCTAAAATTGTCATGTGGTAATCAACTCAGAAAATAAACTTTGGCCAAAGCTCAAAATGACTAAAGTACTAATCTCAATGTAGGATAGAAATTTTGACATCTCAACAAAAGATGCCCTCTTAAAGGAACATTTCAAGACCTAGCTCAATTCAGACTGCAAAAGAAGATACTTCTCCAAATTTGTTGTAAAGGAATATTACTTCTAGTACACTTGTCATGTAGAAACACCTCACAGATAAATAAATCTCCTGATCTACATTCAGAATGGCTAACCTTTGGTAGTGATAGTGGCATAGGTTCTGAAAGATATGGAAACTTGGGTGAAAGTCCAAAAATCAATCAAACCTGAATCTGAGAGGTGTACAGGTAAGCTTGCCAGATAAAATATGTAATATTTAGGTACACTTGAGTTTCAAATATTTTTTAGTATAAGTACATTTCTATTATATAATATAATATGACATCTGTAATATTATATACTTGAAGCATACTAAACTTAGTGAGCTATTCATTCTTTATATGACATTCTAATTTAACTGGACACCACATATTTATATTTGTTTATATTTTATAAATCTGGAAAAAAAGGAGTACTTTGCACAACCCTCTAGAGCTCATGGAAAGGATGCTTGATAATCATGATATTTTAAATAAACAATTTTAAGAGAATTTAGATATTGCTAGATTTTTAAAATACTTTACCACTTTGATCCTATTTCTGTGCCTATCCCCTACTTCTTTATAAATGTTATCCTTTAATACATGTTAGTTAGTTGAAATTGGAATGGAAATGAATGAACATCAAAAGAAGGGTCCACAGGTAGATCAGAACAGGAATATGCAAATATGCAATGATTAATAACCTTTTAGGAGACTACCATTTGACACACAGTAGTTGCTTAATTAAGTAGCTGTTTTAGTAAACCAGTAGAAAATGAAATCTTTGGCTAGACTATATCAGAAATCTTCAAAGTTATGATTATCTAATTGGGCAATGGTTTTATGTGGTCCTATATGCCAGAAAACTTGGGTGAACTATAAAGCACCTTATCTAATGAGTTACACACCTTTCCGAAGTTCATATTGTACTACTTTTCCCTATGAGTATTGATACACAAAGTGTGACCCAAAGATCCTCAGTGTCATCATTGGCATCACCTTTAACTAATGATCTCTACTGAATCGATTTACAATGTCAGCAGGAATCTCAAGAAGTAGAGAGAGAAGTGAAATTTTTTTTAAAAGATTTATTTTTACTTATTTATGAAGAACTAGGGTGTAGGCCAGAGGTACAGGGGTGAGAGGATTCACCAGAGTGGTGAACAGAACAGGCAAATCTACTGAAATACATTTCTGAGGGGAAAAGTCTGCTGTGCCTTGTGGGTCAGCTCCCAGGGCAGGGATCAAACTCATAGTGGCCGGTGATAGCTTTATATAATGTTGAGACTTTAAGCCCTGAGCCACTCGGGAGGCCCCAAGAGCACATTTTAATATTATGGCTAGCCATATTTCACAAACCATTTGTTTTTAAAGTTTAAATCAATTTGCTTTCTTAAAGAACATAGGGCACTTAGAATATACCAAAGTCCCATTACTTGGTACTCACACAATTAGGATTAGAAACATATGAGCTGTAGTAAAGAAATGTCACCGTTTTCCAAGGATTCATCGATCTTCATGACCAAGTTAGACACGTCATTTACAGTGATTCTCAGCCTGTTTTTTTTTTTTTTTAAGATTTATTTATTTATTCATACAGAACTGGGGTACAGGCCAGAGGTACAGGGGCAGTGAGAGGATTCACCAGAGACAGAGTGGGGAGCAGAACTGGCAGATGGTTGAAGTACACTGCTGAAGGAGCAGCAGGCCGGTCAGGAGAGGTCTGCTGCGCCATGTGGATCACCTCCTGGGCAGGGATCTAACTCATGCTGAAGTGGTTTTAGCTGCTTAGTGCTGGGCTTTAACCCACCAGGGAGAGCCCTCAGCCTGGTATTTTAAAGACCATTTTGAGAAGTTGGTGAAAATTAAGTAAGTTCCCCACAGAATATTTGTACATTTGTATAAGTATTCAGTATTTTGCATGAAGTTTTTAGATATTCAAGGATTCCCCCAAACCAATTCAGTGCTCCACGCCCAAAATATTCATAGAATTTTAGTCCTGTTTTCTCCACAGAGTTGGGGCCCTCCCTAGTAGAACAGTTTTCATAGATCTATAAGGAATGGGTAAGCTGGACAAGGTCAACCAGCAATGTTAATCCAAAGTATCTTTTATTTTTCATATCACTAATGCTTGTCTGCATGTTCATTGTTAACATGTGTTATTTCTTCTTTTTCTAAGAAAAATTTAAATTGCTTTTACGTGAAGAATTCAAAATCTGAAGGGTAATTTTAGCAACTGTCCTTTCTCCCTCAGCTGGCCCAGGAGCAGAAGTTTCAGTAAGGAGCATTAGAAATACGGCTTCTCCTCACATCCCCATGACTTTTAAAGCAGTTCCTTATAAGCCAGAACATCTAAGTAGGATTACCACTGAGACCTTCACCAGAAGCACTACGGAAAACTACAGTCAGAACAGCAGCATGAGGCAGCATCCCAACAGGCAGATGATTGCAATTACAGAGACATCATGGGTTCCCTGGACTACTCAGCCCTTTTCCAGGACCACTGAAAAGGTAGGAAAGGTGTCGGGTGCTGTGCACTATGGTTTGTAAAGGTTCTCAGAAAACCCATGACTTGAAAAGACTTGCTTTGCTGGAAAGCCACTACTAAGTTGGTGACTAGACACTTTGAGTCCTAGGTGCAAGATGTAGGTAAGAGCACTTTGTGTAATAAGAAAATCATTGAGACAGAATTGAGATTCTTATTACTTTATGAGGTCAAGACAATTAGGTTGCCATTTTAAATTACACCCTTGTAGCTTGGTCACATCTGTGAATTCTAATTGGGGTTCATAGTCTTACACATAACCTGAAACCAGAAAATAGACATTGAAATCAGCATCTTGCAGTGCATCCTGCATATATGTTACAAGCATGTGTGTTCATGATAAAGGAAAAGAGTCACAATGCAGAGGAAGACTCAGGAATCACTGTTATTGATTTGGAACATGGTCAAAGGTAAGCCAGATCACAAAACAATTCCTCGGCAATATCCACAGGATGACAGGTAGATCGAGGAGCAGAGATGGCGGGTGGAGTGAGCTTGCATAATGTTTCTGTTTCTGGGCCTCCTCTCTGGTTTTTCTTTCCATCTAGGGGATTGGCCACCATTTTAGGTAGTCACTGTAATGACAGAAAATCCAAAAGGCTAAGATTTCATGGCATAGTATTTAGCTGCTGCTGCTGCTTCTTTTTTAAGATTTATTTATTTATGCATACAGACTAGGGTACAGGCCAGAGGTGTGGGGTGGGAGGATTCACCAGAGACAGAGTGGGGAGCAGAACTGGCAGATGATTGAAGTACACTGCTGAAGGAGCAGCGGGCGAGTCAGGAGAGGTCTGCCGCGCCATGTGGATCACCTCCAGGGCGAAGATTGAACTCATGCTGAAGTGGCTTTAGCTTCTTAGTGCTGTGCTTTAACCCACTGAGCCACCAGGGAGGGCTTTAACTGCTTCTTAATAAACAACCTAATTGATTTAAAGAAAGCCTGAGCTTTCTTTATGAGCTTCTGGGGAGTAGGAACTATATTTATTCAATTGTATCTTCAGTAACTGAATGCTTAATACCTCATAGAGTTTTGTAGGAGTAGAGCAGTGTGGAGGAGAACAAACTAGAATGGAGGTGGAGGGGAGGGAGGTGAAATGGAATGGATTAAAATGAACAGAATGGAGTGGAATGTTATGGGGTTGGGTGGGGTGAAGTAAAATGGAGTAGAGTGCAACATAGCAAGAGTAGAGCAAAATGGAACAGTAACAGTAGGCTGGGGTGCTAAGGGACTGAGTCTATGGGTAGGTGTGGAATTGTTGATCACTTGAATAACATGTGGCCCACCTATTAGCGTTCAGTTGTGAGGATCTAGTTGAATACCATACTTTTTTTTTTTTTTAAAGATTTATTTATTTGTGCATGCAGAACTGGGGTACAAGCCAGAGGCTTAGGGGCGGCGAGAGGCTTCACCAGAGACAGAGTGGGGTACAGAACAGGCAGATCGACATAGTACACTGCTGAGGGGAGCAGCGGGTGGGTCAGGAGAGGTCTGCCGCGCCATGTGGTCACCTCCGGGGCAGGCGGGAATCGAACTCATGCGGAAGTGGCTTTAGCTTTTCAGTGCTGTGCTTTAACCCGCTGCGCCACCAGGGAGGGCCTGAATACCATACTTTTATTGCCTAAGTGTCTTGAAGTTTTTAATGTGCTTGGTGTTTAATATACTTGTATTGTATGATAAATAATTTCATTTAGAAGCTAGTTATCCATTTCCTTTTTCTTTCTTCTAATTCCCTCCTTTTTATACATAATCCCCTTTCAACCCTTCAGAAAGCGTAAAGCAGGAAAAGTGGCAAGGATGGTTGTTCTGTGTAGTACTTTTTGGAAAATGTTGATTAACTCAACACATATTTCTTAAAGATCTAACTAGTGTCAGAACAGATGGACTGTGAATTCAGGCTTTGAGTTAAGTCTCTGACTGCCTCTTTCTGGCTAGTGACTGAGCAAGTTATTTAAATTCTCCACGTGTCCGTTTCCACACCTATAAAAGGGAATCTAATTTGAAGCTATTTTTAGGACTGGAGAGATAATCCATGTAAGATGTTTACTGCAGCAGCTGGTCCTGTAGGTGAAATAATTTGTGGTGTAATAGCTGTTATTACTAATTTCTGCTGGGCACAACAATGAATGAAAAATTCACTCAAATTATTGCCATGCAGGAACTTGCCATATACTGTAGTGTTGAAGAAACAGAAATGTAGACAGCCCTTTGTGGAATACATTAGAGAGGTTCCTGTCTGGTGTGGAAGTTTCAGGCAAAGTCTTCTGCTGGAAGTAATTTCTGGACTGAGCCAAAGGAATTTAAGAATCTAATATAAGGCAGAGAAGGTGGAGGAACTGGGTTGGGGCAGGATAGAAAGTTAGAAAATGATTCCAATTTTACCTATGTAAACATTTTAATGGAACTTGGGAATTTTTTCTCTTCATTTCAACCATGCACACCATACTCATTTATTATTCAATTATTGAGAAACTATTATGTACCCAAAATTGGGAGGGGAATATGAAAATAAATAATATATGAAAATGGTATTAAAGATTCCATTGAAAACAATAGTCAATAATTATTGAATGTAGGGTCAGTACTTTGTAGAAAACATTGATATAGTGAATTGATAATTCACTAATGTACAGAAATTGAACACATATTGATGATGATTTCAGTTTCAAATCGTCACTAGTTCCCATGTGCTGTTTTTATTAGGAACATTATTAAATTACCTGTCATTCCTTTTGTACCCAAACATACTTGGTCAGTGGGCTGAGTTTAGAATGCTTGAGATGGAAATCTGGAAATGTAAGAATAAGAACTCAGATTTATGTTTAGAAATACCATGTCACTAATAAATAACTTCCAGGGCAGGACCACAGAGTTGTAGCCTCACAACCAAAGTATGAGTTGGAACTGAGCCATGGGGCTGAGAGTGTCACATACTGAGTCTTTCCTTCCATCAAGAGTCCTTTCGGGTTATGAGGAATGTAACATGAAGAAATGCTATATGGTATCAGCAGAGAAGAGACTTTAGGGATAAATAAAATAGCTAAGATTTGTAAGCCAAGAACTATGCTAACAATTTTCATATGTTTTTGGAGGTGAGGACACATATCCATTTTCCATCATCATGTAACAAATTACCCCAAAACTTAGTAGTTTAAAAAAAAAATTTACTACTTCTCATTCTTTTGTTGATGGGTTAAGTGGCTGTGCTGGGTACTCTGACACCAGTCAGTTCTTTGTGTCTTGTGGGAAAAGAATTTCAGAAAGGACCAGAAAAAGCCTACCAAAGCTTATTAGAAAGTCAAGTACACTGCACAAGAAGGTAGTAGGTGGCTGTAAAGCACTAGGGTCTTCTTTCCAGGAAGGAGTTCCTCTTAATTATGTGTTGCTTGCTTCCAGAACTTGAATTCCCCAGCCCTCCAGAAGTTTCCTGGACTTGCCAAATCTTATCTAGTCTTTGCAAGAGTGATAGCTGGAATGTCAAAATGCAAAAATGCAACTGTACTCATCTGGGGAAGTATCTAAGAGCCCATTTCTACCCCTAACTGGCCCTCTGCTTATTTCATCTGACCTCATTTTTTTTTTAATTACAAAAGTTTATTTTTACATTATTTTGTACATTTTTTTTTCCATCTCAATTGTAATCCCCGCGGGTTTCCCATCACCAAGTCACCCGTGTGCCATCACCATAATCCCGTGCATTTCCCTCCCCCCACCCCGTTTTTGATCCCATTCCCCACTCCACCCCCACAAAATGTCTCTGGTATATGGTTGTTCATTATTTTTGTTATTTTCCACCTGGTCCATTATACTCCTGCTATGAGTGAAACCATCCGGTATTTTTCTTTCTCTTTCTGGCTTATCTCACTAAGCATGATCTTTTCCAGTTCCATCCAAGTTGCTGCAAAAGACATGTGTTTCTCTTTTTTGGTTGCTGAGTAATATTCCATTGTATATATGTACCACATCTTTCTAATCCAGTCATCTACTTTTGGGCATTTGGGCTGCTTCCATGTTTTTCCAATTGTAAATAAAGCAGCAATAAACATGGGCTGACTTCATTTTTAACAGCATCTTTCAGTTTGGAGGGTATAGGGTGCTAAAAGAGTCAAAATAGCCTCATTTGACTGGTGATCGACAAAGGTATACACTGGCACATCTTGCTTTCCTCCATGTGGCCTCTCACCCTCCAGTAAGCTACACCAGTTTCTTTATTATTTTTTAAAAAGATTTACTTTTTATACATACAAGAACTGGGGTGCAGGCCAGAGGTTGTGTGAGGGGTTAGAGGATTCACCAGAGACAGAGTGGAGAGCAGAACAGTCAGGTGTACTTAAATACACTGTTGCTGAAGGGAGCAATAGGCAAGACAGGAGAGGTCTGCTGTGCCATGTGGGTCACCCCCCTGACCAGGGATCAAACTCACACTGCAGTGGCTGGTGATAGCTTCACAGTGCTGTCTTTAACTCCTACATCGCCAAGGAGGCCCGCAAGTCTCCTTATGTGATGGTTTAGGGAAGCTTTGCAAGAGTACAGCGTGGAAACCAGGAGCTTCTTGAGGCCTAAGCTCTGGAATCACACAGAGGCTCATCTGCCACACTCTATTGATCAATGCAGAACAAACCAGGCCATATCTGGAAGTGGGAAAAATTGACTCTGCCTAGTCTTCTCTCCAGGTGAAGTGAGATGGGTAGGGCTAAAGGCTGCAAGAAGTCAATTTAGTGGGGAACCCGAGTGATGGGTGTGGGAGAAGAGGCCTCCAAAGGGAGAGCGGGTGAGCCTGGAACCTCACTTTAGTTTTAGAACCTGAACAGCTTCCTTCTATTGTTTGAGCAGTGGGCTTTCAAGAGCGCTCCAGTTTAGGTCCCCTCTTGGCCATGTGACTTCGTTGGAGGGGTGCCCATACAGTGACATAGGGCTCTAGTGTCAGAGATATATAAGGTTTACGTCCTTATAGTATCTACTAGTGATTCTAACCAATCATGCCAGTTTGCTCTTAACAATAAGGGTAATATGTGTTCCATATCTGCCTCTTCAAATAGTTGCAAGGATTAAAACCTGGTTAAATGAAGTGCTTAATACATTGGTTATACATGATAAACATTGAGTAATCTTAGCTAGCAACTGTTTCTGCTTCATCGTTCTTTCTCTACCTCATGGGTTATTAAGGTAACATACAAAAATGCTTCTAAAGGAATAAAATGTTTAATTGGCTCCTTTCGATTCTGCTAACTCCCCACAAATCTTGTTTGGATACACTTTCTTCACCCCTCCCCACCCTACCCCTTCCCTGGCCTGGGAGAGCGGCTGTATTTCCTCAGTTCATGAATAGCCATTGTGGTTCTGGGCTGGGCTTTTACAGCACCGAGTTTCCTTCCATTTGGCCTTCAAAGAGGTCACAGCTCACGTGTGTCTCCAAATAAGTGAGAAGGCAAATGCAGAAAACCCCCATGTCCTCCCAGCCCCTCAAGCCCAGGGTAACCTCCTTTGTTGTGTTACTTACAGTAAGTACAAAGGAGAGTCTCCCCACTGCCATAATGTTCTGTGGCCAGAGCGAAAGATGAGATAATAGTCCCCATTGCTGAGGCAAACCAATAGAAAGATAAGTACAAAGATGCAGAAGGAAAAACAAAAACAAGAAACAGTCCCCAAACTGTTGCTCATGAAAGAGGTCGTGGGTGGTTTCGTGTGAGTGGGATAAAATATAAACAGACCCTGAGCCTTGGGCAGTACAAAAGGACCACACGAGGGATTGTGGACTGTGAGGCAAATGGTTCCTGAACACCCTAATCTATAGTTGGCATCACTCAAGCCTAATTCTACCAAAGAGCTTATTGTTTTCTTGGTCTGCCAGCTAAAGTGAATCATCCCAGTGGATCAGCATCAAATGATTTGCAGCCCACTTAATCCCCTTTAAATATGCAGCTTTAAGGTATCAGTTTTTTCCTTTTTCTTACGTTTTCTTTTAGTTAAGGTGATTTGCATCCCGTTTTGCAAACAGAAAGACTGTATCCACTTTTTGTCACAATATAAAGCGCATACATGTATGGCACAACCTGGAAATAGACCGTGTATGTGAAATGGACTCTTCCCCACTCCTGCACTGCCCGGGCACAGATTTCCCTGGTCAGATGAGGTCTCTGCCAGGAGGGCTGATGTAGAGGGAGAGAAAGGCAGAGGAAAAGGAAAGTAAGACCAAAGAGGAAGAAGATCTGTTAATTGAGATAGGAAGTCTGTGGCCCTCCTGTGGGCCTTCCTCCCATCCTCCAGAATCACCTGGGAAGCATTTCAAAGCTAGAGTTCCTAACGTGCTGCATCAAGCCTCCTCAGCCAGACTTGACTGATTTAAGATCTAGCACAGAGTGTAAAAGTATGTCAGACTCAGTGGGGAAGGTTAAGTGCGTGTGTGTGTGTGTGTAGGTTAAGTGTGTGTATGTGTGTGTAGGAAAAGAGAGGATGGCAAAGCAAAAGTGGCAGAATGTTTTTTTTAAAGATTTATTTATTGGCCCTCGCTGGTAGTGCAGTGGATTAAAGCACTGCACTAAGAAGCTTAAGCCACTTCCGCATGAGTTCGATCCCTGCCTGCCCCGGAGGTGACCCACATGCCATTGCAAACCTCTCCTGACCCGCCCGCTGTTCCCCTCAGCAGTGTACTTCGTCGAACTGCCTGTTCTGCTCCCCACTCTGTCCCTGGTGAACCCTCTCACCCTCCACATCTCTGGCCTTTACCCCAGTCTGTATGAATAAATAAATAAATCTTTTAAAAAAGGGAAAGATTTATTTATTTATTCATACAGAACCTGGGTACAGGCCAGAGGTGCAGGGTCAGTGAGAGGATTCACCAGAGACAGAGTGAGGAGCAGAACAGGCAGATTGGCGAAGTACACTGCTGAGGGGAGCAGCGGGCGGGTCAGGAGAGGTCTGCAATGGCATGTGGGTCACCTCTGGGGCAGGCGGGAATCGAACTCATGCTGAAGTGGCTTTAGCTTCTCAGTGTTGCACTTTAACCCGCTGCGCCACCAGGGAGGGCCATGGCAGAATGTTAAAAAAAAAACAAACATGGTTATCTGGGCAAGGGCACGCTGAGCTACTCTTCACTAATGAGTTATCTATATGTTTGAAATTATTTCTAAATAAAAAAGTTCAAACAATAAAAAGAATAGTTTACTTAAGGACTTTTAGAGGTAGAATCTGAGGATGTTGATGAGTTAGGACAACCAGTGGCTTAGAACCAATTCAGCCCACTTCAAGAACCAGGGGAGCCAAAGGGAAGCAAGGGGAGAGGACAATGAGCCCCATGCAAGAAATGAAGAATTTCCAAGAAAGAGCAGTTTGGGCAAGGTCAGGACTGGTGGATGAGCCAGCTGATGGGTATGAAGCTAAGACACAGCAACTGTGAGAAGACCGCTCAGTGACTTTGCACCTGTCGTTTCCCTGCCACTGCTCCTTGTACCCACATACTCCACTCACTACAGAAGAGCTTTGAAAACCAGTTCTTGTAAATTCTGATGAAAAATGGGGAAGCTATGAATTCCAGGACCTGTCTTTGAAATGGAAACCCTTCCCATTCTTCCCACACCTGAGGGGAGCTGGCAGTGAAATAGCTTTGCAAAGTCAAGAATCAAGAGATTCTAGTCTGGGAGCTTCCTATTTTGGAGGTAGCTGAGAAGCACGTGTGCTTTCATTCTCCTTTTGGACCTCAAATAGATGGGAGTCACAGAGTGCACCCCATCTGTGTAGCTTCCCTTAGTCCCCGCCTTCATCTCTGTGCCTGAATACTTAGTGTTTGTTCCCCTTTCTATGAGACTGGCCTTCCTGCCTAGCAAAGCAGAGTTGCAGAGAAGATACCCCAAGTGAGCACCTGGGTCCCTGAGTCAGGTGACCTCCTGACTGAGAAATATTAGATCTTCCATGGTGTCAGGGTCTCCTCTTGAACAGGGGTTGATTGGGCACTAATTTTTCCAAAGGCTTAGGTGCTAGTTACTCCTAAATTCTGTGCTCCAGGTCCGCACTACAGCTGCTGAAGAATGTGAATTTATTTCAGATTTACAAATACTTAGCCACATCCTTGTATGGTGGGGGGAAGGGGAGAGGGAGGGGAGGGAGGTGATTATCTACTCCAAACCTGGGGGCATGGGGCGATAGTGAAGAGATATGACTCCTTCCTTTAGGAGATTTATAATTTAGCTGATGGTTTTATCATTACATTAAAAAAAAGTGATAAGATCCTTTGATCTTGCACTTTGATCACTGTCAGCCCCACCACTCAGGAGACTCTGAGCTGCCTGTGTCTGCTTCCTCTAGCAGAAAGGATAAAAAGGAGTGCTCTTTGGAGTCTTGACTAAGGCAGGCAAATCACAGGCCCAGCACATCTCTATCTTTTGGTTTTTAAAAGTAAAGTAAAAAACCCAGATTTTTTTTACATGTAAAATCTATTCTTCTCAGTTTTACCTACTTATTCCAATTTTTTTAAACATTGCTAAGATCTCACAAGAAAAGCCAGAATAGGCGGCATACATTGACCAAACACTAGACCCACTTTTTGCTATCCATGGGAAATAATATTCTGGCAAAGTAAAATATAGAAAATCAGGTGACAGGGGCCTCCCTGGTGGTGCAAGGGGTTAAGTCAGCATTATAAAGCTATCAGCAGCCACTGCAGCATCCCCAGCCAGGGAGCTGACCCACATGACTCAGCAGACCTCTCCCACCTCACCCACTGCTCCCTCAGCAGTGGGTTTCAGTAGATCTGCCTGTTCTGCTCCCCACTCTGTCTCTGATGAATCCTCTCACGCCCCCCACCCCCACACACACCTCTGGCCTACACCCCAGCTCTTGTATGCATAAATAAATAAATCTTTTTAAAAAATAGTAACTCAGATGACAGAGTATTTATGCTCCAATCATGAATTTCTAAGGGAGCTGAAATGGATGATCCCTTCTTTCTGGTTTGTTTTCCTTTTCCTGAAAGCCAGTGCCAGCTTGTCTCATCCACTATCCGAGGGTTTAGATACTGTGAATGCCAGGACCTAGCACCGTAATGTCCAGCAGTCTCTCCGGCTCAGGGAGCCCCACTGCAGCTACGGGGTCTTGCTTGCTTCTAGGGTGAGCAAACTCACTTCTCAGGTGGAGCTTGTCCACTGAGAAGAGGAAATGAAGACGCAGTGGAAGGACCCGAGGTTGAATTGGTGATTCATTTACAGTCACATCTGGTTTTAACTCACTCATTTTTGCATAGTGACAACACTATGCAAAGCCATTTCCTTCAGATTAAAAAATTTAAAACTGGGGGAGGGAGAAGAGGGTGAGAAATCAGGGGAGGGGAAGAAATGCCAGGAAACCTTAGCGATGTGACTGAGAGAGACTGGGAGCCTGCTTGAGGGTCACGTCCGGCACTCCCACTCCTCCCTCCCAGCATTTAAAAACATCTTGGCCTGGCCAACAATGTGAACAGCCCTTAGAGGGCCTGTATGTTTGCCTCCTTGAGGTCTTCTCCTCAGTATGAGTTTGAAAGCAGTGACAAACTGTTACATTTGGAGGTTCTCAGAAAGACATTCTCATCCAGTGACTGTCCTTCTCTACCATTAGTGAGTGCAAAGCATCCATGATTTATTGTTATTCCTATACTAGTACTACTAATAGTCACAGTATCTAACATGTATCATAGGTCATTGAGACAGAAATGGAACTTCTCATCAGTTCTGACAACCATCCTCCAAATTTCCAAATTTTTCTGGAGACTAATGAATGACCTAGGGAGGTGATGACCTAGGAATCTAGAAAGCTTCCTTGAAATAAAAGTATCTTAAATGACATGTCTAGACAGAAAAAGAGTATGTCATGATTCTTTTCTTGTTTATCAAAATTATTTTACCCTAAATATTAACCTAAATATTATAATACCTGCTACAAGTTAAGATTATATATCCTTTGGCTATAATTTACTATTGAGCCAGTTCAAATTAAAACTTAAAAAAGGGTTGCCATTTGCAGTTGCCTTTAATTACCATATTCCCAATTGCTAGGCTTTCTTATTATTAAAAATATCTTGGGAAAGATATATAAGAATTGTATTTAAAAAAATTACTTTCTCAGAGCAACTGAGAGGCACTTAACATTTATTAAGTTTGCTGCCTGTTGGTCCTTTTTCTATAAGCATCTGAATTTTATTTTTATTAAGGTTATAAACACCCTATGTGCATAGTATATTATAAATATATGTTGTCTACATAATATGTAGTAAATATGCATTATATACATGTAATATGGTGTGTAATATAATGTACATATTCTGTATTATATAAAATACAGGGTCATCAATTATGCACTATGTCATTAATATACTTATTTGAAACATTCTAAAATTGTTCAAAACCTTTGAAATCACTTACACAGAAAAAGAGCAGTAAGATATCATCAACTATCATTTAAAATCATATCTAGTGCAGGCATTAGCATTAGTGGATTAACAATCTGAAACTTTTGTTTGGGATTTAATAGCTCTCACCAATGAGAGCAGATGGGCTTGTTAAAAAACACAGATTTTTGTACTCCACTATGGGGGTTTTGATTTCTCCAGTTGTGAGAGCCCTAAAATTTCCACTTCTAGTCAGTTCTGAGATGCTCACTATCCTGGGGCCCTCCCTGGTGGCGCAGCAGGTTAAAGCGCAGCACTAAGAATTGAAAGCCACCTGCCCAAGAGGTGACCCACATGGTGTGGCAGACCTCTCCTGACCCGCCCGCTGCTCCCTTCGGCAGTGTACTTGGTCGATCTGCTCCCCACTCTGTCTCTGGTGAATCTTCTCACCGACCCTGCACTTCTGGCCTGTACCCCAGCTCTGTATGCACAAATAAATAAGTAAATCTTTAAAAAAAAAAAAAAAAAACACTATCCTTCTCCTTTGTTCTTTTCTTCCTTTCAACTTCTTTCCCACTCTTGTTTTCTCCCACCTCATTTTTTTTTCAAAACCAACCTCTTAATTTTGTTTCTTTGCCCATCTCTCTCTTTTTACATTTTACTTTTCCTGTTTCCCTTCTGAGATGACTTTGAGCAAGAAGATATTTAGAAGGACTTGACTAGAGTATCTGTTCACATAACAATATTTACTAAACAGTTACAGAGATTCCTTCATTTATCTATCCATTCAATAAATATTTGAAACTATGATATGTCATGATCTGTGCAAAAATAAGACACAGATTCTACCCTAAGGGAATTCCCCAAATATCTGGAGAAGACAGAAAACAATATACAAACATAAATAACTGAAGTATTATTGTGTCACTAATGTTCTATATTAAACAAATGGGCTGCTGAGTGAAGAATGATGAAAAGAAATTTCCCCTGTAAAGTCAGAAAGGGCTTATGCTAAGACCTAAGGGTTCTCGAGGTAGGTAGCTAAGGAAGAACCTGAGGAGGAGAATCCAAGAAAAGATCAAGTACCAAGGCCCTGGTGCAGGAAAAGAGCTACAGGGGTGTGTTCCCCAAACCTAAACCACAGTGTGGCATGGCACACAGGAGGTACTTAGGGAATATTTGCTGTAAGAATGTGTGAATTGGCCCTCCCTGGTGGCGCAGCGGGTTAAAGCACAGCACTGAGAATCTAAAGCCGCTTCCGCATGAGTTCGATTCCAGCCTGCCC
>NW_004567105.1:31100191-31131975 GCF_000260355.1 Condylura cristata
ATGAAGAAAATGCAGTGCCAGAATTTCCCTTTGCAAGTGAGGATTGTGCAGTCACAGAATCTGATGGAGTGACTATTACAAAACAGTTGTTCAATGACTGTTAGAAGAAAAAAAAAAAAAGAATGTGTGAATGCTTTATCAGATCCAGGCAACTATAACATAGGAGGCAAGCAGGGTGGGATCAAGGGTGGTAAAAAGCAGGTCCTGAGGGATCTGTGAGGTCCTTGGTGAAGCATTTAAATTAATCAATAAACTTATCATTTTGCTCTTTCCTTCCCTCCTGCCTGCTAAGAGTCCCCACACCCAGCTCAAACCCTTATCCAAAGCAACTCTTCTCAAAGTGCTGCTCCCGGACCCCTATGACCAATTCCTGATTCCGCATCTATATTCAGAAATGTGATAAGTGTTATGCTTTCAGGCATAAATTCATAATCAATGAATATGTAAATGGTAATTCCTAATTTATTTCTATGACAGTTCATTTAGAAGACAGTTGTTTGTTCACTCTGGTGTAATTAAAAGCAGCCCCACCCTTCCCAGGTATTCTGGGAAAAGTTTCCTAGTAGCAAAGAGAAAAGGTATCCTCTGGAGTTACAGGGTGGCTGATAGAAAATTCCTGGAATGCAGTAACTTCTAAAGTAAATGCAGTGTCATTATGCAGAATAAATAGGTTCAAAGGACAATGAGGAATTCCAAACGAATCTGAGAATAAAGAAAAAAAATGAATTGATTTGTTTATACTTTGTACAGTAGTTTCAGATAAACTTGGAGTAGAAAACTTGGAGATATTTGGCAGCTTTACCCAGTTCCATACTGCGTTTAACCTATCATAATTCTCTTTAATTTCTCATATTTTTACTTGTGGTTTTTAAAGAAAAACATGGAATCAGGGACAGGCTGAGTTTAAATTTTCCCTCCATATTTCATAATCGTGTTATTTCTTTTGAATTATTTGGGATGAACTTAATTATTTGTAAGTCTTAAGTTCTCAGGGAAAAAAGAACTGGAGTGTGTGTGTGCGTGTCTGTGCATATTTCTGGGAAAGAAGTCTGTGACTATTGATTCTCTATGTATTACTATGATTTCATATACAGTGACATTAAAATAGATAAAAGACATCTAATTCTAAATGTATATATCACTCCTTGATAGGTCAAGAGTAAAATAACTGTACTTAAGGAAATCACTCCTTCTCCTAATTTCTATTCCCAAGGGCATTATTAGCAGCTAACTGTTAAAAACATACATTTTGAAAGCATCTAAACTATGCTGCAGTGAGGATAAATTGTTATTGGCTTGTTTAGTTAGTTCTCTTCAAATTTTGCTTTTTTGATGTTGCATGCATGATATGGAAGGATTGTAGGCAGCATATTGGAAATGAAATATAATTTTAAAATTAATTGATAGAGTACAGTAGGTTAATGGCATGTATGTGATTTTTTTTAAAAGATTTTGGAAAATGAGGAGGAAATGAGATTTAAGGAAGATTTTCACAAAAGGCAGAGGCTATTTAGTACATTTGGGTGGCAGTAATCCAAATCTCAGGAACAATTTATGAAAAAATTTGATAAACCTCAATGGAAAAGACAAAGAGAAGGATGGGTCCCAGAAATTAAGTGTGACCTGTGTGGTGGATGAATTTGAAAGAAAGTTACAAGTGTGACTTGGATGAAATCTATTACCAGGCAAACTGTCACTTACACAGCACCTAAAAACTTGAAAAGATGCTCGAACATATGTGATATTATTTATTCTTCCTAAAATCTGTGCAAAGAATTTAGAGTAGACTTCTTGTAGCTAATGAACAGAGGATGGGTATGTCTCTGGTGATGCTTGAAGGCTTACCAAGCCACTGAATTTTAGGGCAAACTTCAGATAGAAGCTCTTTAGTAAAACAAGTAAACTGTTCAGAGAAATGAAAAGATTCCCAGAAATAGAGTGTGGCTTTAGGTGGGACCTTCTTTAAGTGCTTGCTAACTTGAAAAGGCAATTTGTAATCTCTGGCTTGGTCACAGGTTGAACACTCAGAATCTCTGGAAAGGTAGTAACTTCATTTTTTCATTAAGAGATTTTCTTTAAAACAAACTTTCTAGTAAGAATTGACACAGTTTTAATTTTTCCTGCTTTTCCTCAAAGTAGATATAGTTGACATAGTGGCCATATTTATAGCTTTATGTGTACTTAGACTTGAAAAATAAGAGAGAGCATCCTTCCCATTGCTTTTAGCTCCAGCGTACTCTCTTTTGAAAATTAAAATGTGGAATTTCCTCTCTGGGAAGTTGTCAGAGGCGGTACCCAAAGAACAGTAATCAGACATTACAAAACTTGTTGCAGTATTCTTCTCTCATCACTTGTATATGATTAAACATTTTTGTTCTAAGATTATTGGGGACTTTTTAGAGCCCCATTTTAGATTCATGATCACTGAAGTACTGAGGCAGCTGCTAAAAAGTTTAGTGTTGAAAATTCTAATTTTTGGTAATCTGTGACCAGCTGAGCCATCCATAGATCTTCCATAATCAAGAGTCGATATACTTTCTGGTGTTGCTTAGGCGAATGAGAAGAACAGAGCTAACCCCTGGATGGTGAGGGATGAAACTGCTGGCTTTGGGATGAGGTGATGATGGTTATTCTTGGTTAACGCCATTTCTATTAGATGGGGGGAGGGGGGGAAGGGATAGAGGACACTGACCTCTCTACACAAGAGAAAGGAGAAAGTGAATGGCAGGAAAAAAATAAAGGCCTTGCTGAGCCTGGACAAGCTCCTTTAGGGGTCTTTTTCTCTGGCTAGTGTCAGGGGGATGCAATTGGGACAAAGGCGGCTTTGAAGTGGGAAGGGCAAAAGCACTCTAATAAAAAGCTTCAGGAAAGAGTGTAGGCGACCTAGGGAAATCTGCTGTTGTCCAGTTTAATCCTGGGAAAAGAGGCCCAGGAGAAAGCAGATGAGGAAGATAGGAAGGAAGATAGGGAGGGGTAGGCGCTGGGTGTGGAGGGTGGAAAGGGGTGGCGAGATGGGGGGATTGGAAAGTGAGAGGGAGCAAGTATTGATTGTGGCCAGGGTTGAGGACCAAAAGAGTCCACAGAGTGGACCAAAAGTGAAAGTCTAGGAGAGGAGGAGCAGGGAAAGGCAGAGCTCTGCCTCTCGGTGCAGGACCCCTGGCCCGGGAGGCGGCAGTGCAAGGCAGGGGGGCGACTTGGCCCGCTTTGGCCCCCCTTGGCAGCCTCAGGCGTTGACTCCTCAGGGCTCCCTCCCTTGCCGGCGCATTGTTCCTTTGCCGGGAGACGAGGAAATTGCCTTTTGATTGCGGAAGTCCGCGGACGGGGCTCGGGGCGAGGCAGCGCGGGTCAGAATGGCAGCGTGGGAAGGGCGGCGCGCGCCTGCCCCCGCCGCCTCTCGCGTCCGCAGCCCGCCCGGGGCGGCAGAAACAGTAGCGGCAGCTGCAGCCGAGGCGGCTCCTGCGCGTCGCCAGCCGGGAGCCAAGCGCTGTGCGCCCGCGGGGCGCGCTGAGCGCGCGCAACAAGTGGCCCCCAGCGCCCACCCTCGGGGCCACCGCGCGACCCAGCCCCTGTCCCGACTCGGCGGTGACCTCTGAGCGCAATGCTGAGCCATGGTGCGGGGCTGGCCTTGTGGATCGCGCAGAGCCTGCTGCAGGTGAGTGGCCGGAGAAGGGGACACGCGCTGATGCGCCTCCTCCCAGCCACGGACCAAATCCCCACTCCACTTTGCAGCAGTCTCCGGGAAAGTAGGTTGTTTTGAAGAGGGAAGTGGCAGGATTTCTTCCTCTTCCTTGGAAAGGAAGATCCTCTTCTGAGCCTCCAGCCAGACTGTCGGTTTATCCTACTGTCACTGTCAAAAAGTCACCTTCTCTCTCACCTTCTCGCTCCGAGGAGCGGCTGGAGAGCGGCCCACTTCAAATGCCTGCTTTCTTTAGCTAGAGGGCAAAGAGATTGGCGGAGGCTGGGAGCAGGGATGAGTGGACTCGAACTGGGAGCTCACTGTGAACTTGACTCTGTGCAATCCACACTGTGGGCTTCGACTCTTGTCTCTGGTTCCTTTTCAGACTGTCCTGGGTGAGCCGGTGAGATGTAATTTCACCCTGACGGAGTCCAGGGTCTCCAACCAGTCCGTGTCTCTCCAGTGGAGAAGTTTGGGGTCACACTGTAATTTCAGCCTCATCTATAGCAGTGATGTCTCAGGGGTGGCTTCTTGCCACCCAGAGCGAATAGACAACACCACTTATGGATGTGACCTCAAGGATCTACAAGCGGGAACCATCTACAACTTCAGGATTGTGTCCCTGGATGGAGAAGAGAGAACTGTGGTCTTGCAAACAGGTAAAGAGTGACAGGTGCAATCAGAGGGCTCCAGACTGAGCCCTGATTTTTCAAGTTGGCTTTCATGTGTTTCAGACATATAAAAAAGTAAAGGTAAAAATACCTGTAAAGAGAATACTGACAAAAATTTCTAGTCTCTCAGATCTGTCCAAAAGCAGCTAGGTTGGTGTTTCAGGGACTTCCTTGGTGCTGAAAACAGCATATTCACCTTTTGAAAAGGGAGTACAGCAGAGACACTGGGTTATGGAGGGAATTTGTTAGTGATGTGCTTTGAGTTCCCACAGCATTAAATGGACAGGTCCTGGAATAAATTTAAGTGTTCTTAGAATAAGTAACGGAAGTGTGATGATTAAGGGATATGTCTTGACTTAGTTTTATTTTTGGAACTAGAATATGAAATCTTCAGGAATAGAACCATTCATAAGCTCTATTAGAAGATTCGCTTACAATGAGACTATGGAAATTGTTTTACATTAACTGGGAATCAAGACAATATCAGAAAATGTCTTTTATTTACTCTGCATCTCAACTGAATTACTTTTCTTATACTTCTGGTAAACTCTTCCATGCAAAAATGGCAAGAATTTGTCTTTTCTGTCTTAGCCTTCTTATATGTAAAAAAGAGGGTGTTGGATTTGGTTATTCGGTTCAAGTTCTTACCAACAGCCAGTACTTAGGTCAAGGTCTCATACACCTCATTAATTGCTGGTCACCTTCAGATGACTAAATTTTCCATTGCAGGATTTGGTTAGTTCTCTTTATCTCTATTTGCTTCTATAGTGAAACCTTACTGTCATCCAGAAAGACAAGTTTAACTGAATAATTATAGAAGTTAAGTTTAGAAATATATTGTCTTTACTATTCTTTCACATGTCAATCTGAACTAAGATTACTTCTATAGCTACAATTCTTTAAAGAGGTGTGAAATCTTTCAGTTGTCAGGACCATTAACTGCATTCATGTAATAAGTCAATCAAATTAACTCTTGTTTCTAAGAAGAAAATCAAGAATGCCTAATTACTTCATTTGACTTACTTCAGATGAAAATTTTAGATAATTTCTGAGATTTGCAGGAATTTGAATTGGAAGGAGAGACCACTTAAGAATTTGCTTCTGTTTTTATTTGGAATCAGATAGAGACTGAATTCCATCACAAAATTAGAATTATTTGCAGACATCTAAGTATTTGAGCATTTAGTCATAAAGTTGTTGGTTTCTTGGTATGTGAGGATAATTTTGTGAATGCTTAGATTGCTAATACAGTGAAATTTATGACATAAAACTTCTAATGTGTTCACTGCATTTGATTAAGGTGTGTTGAAGGGGACAAGATGATTTATAAAACAGGTGAATCTTCAGAGGGTTATGGAAGAAAAAAAGACAAGCATACAAGCATACAGCTATTTAAACAGAGGTTTAACTTTTGGGGGGAAATTGATGGAAAAGGAATGGGTATTAATAGTTGGAATGTGCTTTGAGTTTGTGTGTATAGTTGCTTGAAGGCAGAGGCACTTGTGAAATGTAAGAAATATTTGCCTTTTTTGCGTATGGTGAGGTTTAAAAGAATTCATCGGCATTCCTGATGCGTTAATGTTTAGGTTCTCATCAGTTTTCTCAAGAGGTACTTTTTATTACAAATACCTTTTTCACCACAGTTTTCCTGAGCTCCCTGATGAATGTGAAGAATGAAATTTGCAGGTGGCTCGTGTTATAGCAGTTTTTTTCACACTTACTTTTATACTCCTTGGTATACTCTGAATTTTAAAATTTTATTTAAATAAACACTTTAATTGCTCTTTTAAAAGAATGTTTCAGGGAGAATTTTTTTTTAAGTTGGTGATGGTTATATTTTGTCATTGGTGTTTCATTTATTTTGAGGACATTTGTGAATTTTTCATTTAATTAAGAGAAATTGCTAAATCACAGAGATGGGCTCCACAAACTACATTTTACTGTTATTAAAACTGGACATGTAGTAATATAATGTTAAATCTGAAATATAACTTCAAACAAAAAAATCATTCAAAATGCCTTTTGCCCGTCCTATAAGTTTAGAATAAAATAGAAGGAAGGCAATGCATGATTTGGTAAGAGATACAGTAGTTGATTAGATTATTGGTGTTATTCCAAGTGTGATTTGTCTGATTTTTTCCTTAATGTGCTTTCTAGAATGATTAGTTATTTTTGCATCATACAGATATGACCTTAAAGATCAAAAATTTTAACTAAATGAGGAATTTCAGCATGAATCAGTTTTCACTGCAGACTTTAAATCAGAAACAAAAAGTACCGACGTGGATTCAAATTCAGTTCAGTAAATATTTATTGAGTATGAATACTAGGGAGTTACACCAGATCGTGAGTGATGAGCTTACAAAGATGATGGAAAAAAGCATGGCCTTGCCCTGGTAATCTGCAGAGGTGAGAGAAGGTCATGATGAGGTGATGACAGAGTTTTTACCACATTTTTCCTGGATACAGACCTTGTCTTGCCTCATATATCCATGTTTTCATAATCATAGAGAAGACATGGAATTTCTCAGGTTTATTTGATGGCCAAACGGTTGCTAAAGCAAGAATATCCTTTAAAAGTAAATTTAGTAATAAATTCATTGGAAATCAGATACTGGTGATAACAGATATTGAAAACTAAGCATCTTGTAATTCTCTCTATTCAGAGTCTAGTATCAAGGCTGCAAATGGGTAGCCTCTCGGGATCTCTGGGTACCTAAATAATACATATGTCTTATTGGGCTCACAAAGTGTGTGAAAAATTCAGATTACTTCACCAGCTTTAAAAGTAGGAAATTCACATAAGAATCTAAATGTATGGATTTTCTTAAAAATATTCGAAGCTTGGCCCTCCCTGGTGGCGCAGCGGGTTAAAGCACAGCAAAGAGAATCTAAAGCCACTTCTGCATGAGTTCGATTCCCGCCTGCCCCAGAGGTGACCACATGGCTTGGCAGACCTCTCCTGACCTACCCGCTGCTCCCCTCAGCAGTGGACTTCATCGATCTGCCTGCTCTGTTCCCCGGTCTGTCTCTGGTGAATCCTCTCACCGCCCCTGATCCTCTGGCCTGTACCCTAGTTCTGCATGCACAAATAAATAAATCTTTAAAAAAAAAATATTCGAAGCTTTGGTGAAACTAGGCAAGTTTACTGAGAATGCTTTAGACCTGATTTGTGACTTCTGTCCTCTTAGGTACTAATTCATCAGCATCCCTCTGGGCCACTTCATTTATTTCCTTGCCTGAATGCATCAGAAAGACCTTTGAGTTTTTGTCTAAATGAAATCAAGAGTTTTCATTTAGAAATTTGGGGGAGCATTTATCTGCCTACCAATCAGTTTTTCAAAACTTTAGGACCTAAAATAGCATCTAGCACATAGTAGGTGTTCAATAATAATAAACACTGACTTAGTGAATGGGTAGATGAATGGATGGATAGATAAATGATTAGGTACATGCATAGATCTATGAGCAGACAGACACAAAATGAATATTTTAGTGGGAGGATTTACATATACTTAGTGGTCTATTTGCCTTCAGTTATCACTGAGTTACAATGCTCACGGAAGTAGTCTGATGAGAGATAACTCTACCTATAAGTAGACTATCTTAGTGGCATATATCCTTTTTTAGTTAATTTCAGCTACTTATTAGTCAGTTTAGAACAAAAGAGAATAAAAAAAACCTTAGCTCTTTTGATCTAATTAAAAAAAAAATTGTAGGAGCTTTAATTACCAAATTTCCATTTCAGCTATTATTTCCACTTCAACTGCTGAATATTATGTTGTTTGCTAAGTCTCCTATAACAAAGTGCCCCAGACCGTGTCATCCAAATAACAGAAGTTCATTTTCTCACAGATCTGGAGGCTCAAAGTCCAAGATGAAGGAGTCAGCAGGTTTTTCTGAGATCTAGTTATCTTAGAATCGGCCGCCTTTTCCCTGTCTCCTCACAAGGCCATACTTCTGTTGTCTGTGTCCTCTTCTCTCCTAACAAAGATACCAGGCCTGCTGGATTACCTTCATCAACAACAGATTGATAGAAATCATGCTACATCTGTATCTCCACCTACCCCCTCCATAACATTTTGATGTAATGCCAGTCATCATTTAATTTCATTTATAAATATAAGAATTCTTGAAAGACAAGGATTATTGTTTTAATATAACCACAATATTGTCACACCTGTTATTAAGAAAGAATCCTTAATACTTAGATGTCCGGGTTTGGAAGCACACACCTGATAACAGATAGTTCTTGAATTTCTATATAAGCCTTCTGAAGTAGAGGCCCACAGACTTTTCTTTGTGCTACATTTTATTTTTTTAAAGATTTATTCATTTATTTATTTATACATACAGGACCTGGGGTACAGACTAGAGGTGCAGGGTCGGTGAGAGGATTCACCAGAGACAGAGTGGGGAGCAGAACAGGCAGAATGACTGAAATCCAATGCAGAGGGGAGCAGCGGGTGAGACAGGAGAGGTCTGCTGTGTCATGTGGGTCACCACTATGGCCAGGGATGGAACTCATGCTGCAATGGCTGCTGATAGCATCGTATTGCTGTGCTTTAACCTATGCACCATGCTACATTTTTCTAGCATTTTAGGTAACACTGGGGAAACCTCAGTTAATCTCAAAGAAGTGGACTGGACAGCTGAAGGATATCATGGGATGAAGGTGTTGAAATCTCTATCAGTGTGGACTCAGTTTCCCACTTCTCACTAGAAATGAGCTTTTTGGAGCATTGGCTTAAACTGCTCTCTCACGCTGCTATGCCCTTCTGATTTTAAGTCCTACTTGAACTTCTGAACTTGTTCAATTTTACTTCCTTCTTGAAGCCCACCTCTGAGACCTGAGCCTTTACATATCACGTTCATTTGCATTAACTGGCTTGTGTTACTATTAACAGAAGCAAGGCCAAGACCTCTACTGACTGCCATTTGGTGAGTGCCTACCAGGCTGCACCAAAGCTTTGAACTTGACCTCTTACCATTTACATGAAAGAGGTATTGTTAGGCCTTCTTTACAGAGGAGGAAACTGAGCATCAGGGAGGGAGGTCCAGCAACTTGCCTAAATCCACTCTTGTAGGAGACAGTGCTGGAATTTGCACCCAAGCCTAGTATCACCGCAAAGTCAGCCTCTCTGATAATTCAGCTTTTTCATTTACCCTTTTCACATGTCTTAACTACCTAAGTAGACTGTAGGCTCCCAGGGCCAGTGATACTTGGTGTCAAACAAGATGACTGACAGTACGATACATCCCATTCTGTTTGTAATGTCAATGACTGTCCAAAATGCTTTAATTTCCCTTTTGAGGTTGTTAACTTTGAAAGTGTCTTACTGTCTGAACTTTATAGCTAGGGTCTAAAGGTGATAAGTCAGTGCATGCTAATCATCTTTAAAGTAAATCAGAAAACTGACTGTAGCAAACAGCAGCCACTACCAAGTAAAAGGAAATGATCTCTGTATAAATATATTTAATTAAATGGATGCTGTGAACAACCTCCTTTCCAGTTTTCTTCTGCCCATTTTCAAACACCAAAGGTTTTTGTTTCCTTCCTGACCCTCTTCTGATTTTCACGTGAAAATTCTCAATTGGTTGTTTGCTCCATCCTAAATGCATCTCCCAGCTACTTTTTAAAAACTAGAATAGTCTCCCAGTTTTGTAAAGATAAAGAAATTGACTCTGTAATTACTAAAAAAGTAAAACTTTTCCCTGGAGTCAGGTGAAAGAAAAGCTTGTTGAGTGGGAATAATGTCCAGTTTGAGAAGACCTATAGTGCCTGTGGAGAAACTTAGACTTCATCTCATGGACATTCTTGATACGTCAAGGGTAATAGGATGGCTAGACAGGATAGAGCTATATGGAATTTATTTGGCGTAGTGGAGGAAAGAAAAATAATAACACTCAAAAAACTCTTGCAGTTTTCCAGGTACAAGATGATAAGACTCCAGCTAAAGGTTACCTAGAGTAAAATTAGTAGAAAAAGGGCCCTCCCTGGTGGCACAGCAGGTTAAAGCACACCACTGAAAAGCTAAAGCCACTTCAGCATGAGTTTGATCCCTGGCCCCAGGGGTGACCCACATGGCACAGCAGCAGACCTCTCCTGCCTGCCTGCTGCTCCCCTCAGCAGTGTACTTCATCCATCTGCCTGTTCTGCTCCCCATGCTGTCTCTGGTGAATCCTCTCACTGCCCCTGCACCTCTGGCCTGTACCCCAGTTCTATATGCATACATAAATAAATTTTTTTAAAAATTAGGAGAAAAAAAAAACAGACAAGAGAAACATTTTTTTTAAGTTAATGGAATTTTCACAGCTAAAGTATTAGATTTAGCTATCATTATTATTATTACTCATTTTGACTGTGCTATAATATCCAAACCATGAGGTGAAAATTCTTAAATTTGCTTATTATACTCCACAGACCTCTGGTTTGATTTTTTTCCTTGTCGTGGTTTATGCGGAATATGAGATTCATTTCCTGCCCTGGGGAATGCGATTACTACAGGTGATAAAAGGAACACACATGAGTGGGGACCAGGTATCAGAGGTTCAGCTGTTCCCTTTATGACATGAGCAAGTCACTTAATGTCTCTGACTCTTTATTTCAACCTAGAAGTAGATTGTGAACTCTCAGGTTCTACAGACTGTGGTGTGTTTTGACTTCAACGAAAGCTTTTGGCACCTATCCATGACTTGACTGCACTGTTGTTGTAAAACTGAATTCATTTTCAGAATAAATACTATCATTTCAGATTCTAAATGCACTGGACAGTCTTAGATTGATAGGTAATACTGTTTTCATGGTCATATGAAAAATATTTTATGCAAATCTACTTCCATTTGTGTGTGTGTGTCCATGAGACTTCCTCCCTCTTCCTAAGCCACTTTGTTTTTTTGAAGGAAGAATTCATTTTGATTAAGGAATTTAGCTAAACTTCATCTATTCCCTTGAGAGAAAAAAAAAAGGTTGAAACTAAGTCTAGTTATGAAATTGTGAGGCTTCCTGATGCTGACAGGTTCATTGAAATATAGCAGACGAATCCTGAGAACTTTGCATTTGGCATTCTGTATTCCAAATCTGTTTGGAGGTAAGAAGTACGAATAAAGATGTCTTAAATTTATGGCTAGGATAAATTTTTATATTAATGATTTATCACTTCTGACAATTATCAGATTTTGTAATACTTCACTGGTTCCTGTGTGTCTGAGGGGTGATGGATAGAAAAAGCCAAAAAAGCTATAAATGCAAAGTGTATAGACACCTCTGTCCATCAGCACTAACTGCATAAGTCATAGGAGGTTTGCAAATTATATACAACCTGTTGAAATCTGTAGATTTCAGGTATATAAGTAACTTTTTTCTTTATATATATTTTTAGTATTGCGGTAACGCATTGCTTTATAAGTAAATTTTCAAATAGCATTAAGATGCTCCCTGGTGGTCTATTGACTGGGATTCAGTGCCCTCACATAGCTTTAAATCTCTCTTTCTAATATATATAATTTTACGAATGTGTGAAATAAACACATATGTTAATGATGGAAGCACCTAATTTGCTCTTAATAAAACATTGAAAATTTTTTTACTGCAACAGAATATTCTTGGGTTTGGATTGAAAAGAAGTCTGAAAACTGCTTAGCTTCTGCAGCAAGCATAGCCTTAGTGGCCGTTTGCCAGTAAAGGCTTTATCACAGCATAAATGGGGACTTAAGTGTTTGTTTCCAGCTCAGGTTCTAGCAAGCCCAGGCACTTCCCAGTCTCATTGTTCTTTTGTTCTAGCGGATGTACAAAGGATTGACTGTTTTGTTTTCTGGCTCAGAGAGATTAGATAAAGTCTGCATTTCTGAACTTCACCCACTAGGCACGCAACCTTAAAATTCATTTTCTGGAGCTCATATTTTGCAGATTCTATATGTTTAGGTTATACTGACTACTGATCATTTCCTTCACCTTTCTCTGGCTTGGCTTTAAGGGTAGGTGACAACATTAGTGCTTATTGAATTGTCACTGAACAGCATCAGTCCCTCAAATCCTTGTCCTTAAAGTGCCATTTCAGCAAAAAGGCGTCATCTCAGATGGTTGATTGGGTGGTTCTTGAGCTTTCTGGTGGTTCATGAGCCACCAGAAGCTCATGAAATGCCTTGTCTTTACCAGGCATCAAGAACACACTGTGTGAGGGGAAATTGTGTTCCTTCCTTTTATTATGACTATTATGTAGGACAGAAAATTTAAGTAGCATTTCTTTACAAACCTGTAAGTCATCTTGAGAATTTTTCATTTTATCTTAAGGGCTAGCAAGTGAATTAATGGGAATAAAAGGTTTTGTGTTTTTCTTTTTTTTTTTTTTATTAGTTTATTTTTAAATATTTTTGTGCATTTTTCCATCTCAGTTGTAATCCCCTTGGGCTTCCCATCACCAAATCACCCATATGCCATTTCCCTCCCCCCGCTGTTTTTGATCCCGTTCCCCACTCCACCCCCACAAAATGTCTCTGGTATTGTTATAGGACACCCAATCTGTTACAGGGCAAAATCTGTTACAACAGGGAGAGAGGGAAACCTCTGAAGCCCAAAAAACCTGCCAACTCTAAGTGGGTTCTGCCATCCGCCGCAACAAGACATAACATATAAAACTTTAATGAAAAGGGACTTTAATACAGTAAATACACAATACGGAACACAAAGAATATAACTTCTAAATCAAACACCTGAAGTTACCCATCTCCTCGTGGGCCAAAGTCAACCCAAAAGGGATTGGCCCAAAGTAAGGCCTGAAAGCCCGCCACAAGGCTAAAGCACCTTCTGGCCGGGACCCATGGAAAAGGGTCAGAAATGGCCAGACCAGTCTGGGAGGAAAAGAGCAAAATCAAAATCAATATAAACACTGTGATAGTCACCTCCCTACAGGTGTCTCACCCACATCTGCCTTAACCAGTCCAGGGTCAGAAAACAAGCCCGGTTTCTTCATCACATGCTTTCTGCTCCATGTGGCTTCCTCAGGTCTCCTCCTTCTCCATCCTGCTTCATTCTCTTCTCTCTTCTCATTCCTTCTCTCCTTTTTCTCTGCTCAGCTCCACCTTCCTTCTGGGTGGGGCAGGGAACCTGGAACTTCCCCTTTTCCTCGGGACCACCCTGTTACAGTATATGGCTCATCATTATCATTATTTTCTTGCCTTTTCCATTATATTCCTGCTATGAGAGAAACCATCCGGTATTTTTCCTTTTCTTTCTGGCTTATCTCACTAAGCATGATCTTTTCCAGTTCCATCCATGTTGTTGCAAAAGACATGTGTTTCTTTTCTTTTTGGTTGCTGAGTAATGTTCCATTGTGTAAATTCACCACATCTTTTTAATCCACTCATCCACTTTTGAGCATTTGGGCTGTTTCCATGTCTTTCCAATTGTAAATAAAGCAGCAATAAGCATGGGGGTGCAGGTATCTTTTTGAATCAGTGTTTTTGTGTCTTTTGGGTAGATACCTAGGAGTGGGCTTGCTGGGTCGCAGGGAGGCTCCATGTTTAGCAGTTCGAGGAACCTCCAAGGTTTTGTGTTTTTCTTTTTAAAGGAAAAAACTTAAGGCTACTACTAGCTTAGGTTTTAAAAACTTTATTTCACTTTGTTTCCATTTTGTCAGTGATTCAGAAATATACATTTTTTTCCCCAAAGATTTATTTACTTATTTGGTCATACAGAACTGTGTACAGGCCAGAGGTGCTAGGGTGGTGAGAGGATTCACCAGAGACAGAGTAGGGAGCAGAACAGGCAGATTGACGAAGTACACTGCTGAGGGGAGCAGCGGGTGGGTCAGGAGAGGTCTGCCACACCATGTGGTCACCTCCGGGGTGGGTGGGAAGTGGCTTTAGCTTCTTAGTGCTGTGCTTTAAGCCGCCGCGCCACCAGAGAAGGCCCCTAAAAATACATTTTTTTAATGAACAAATAGACAAATCGGTTGATGTTATTGACACCCTTTCTATGCCAAGTAAAATCACTGTAGCTTTTTACCCCTCAAAGATCTGGGCATGTGACTGTTGTTAAACTAACCTGACAGATAGGAAAAACGAGCACTTACACAGGCTAAACTGCTTGTTCAAAGTTTCACGTCTACTATGTGACGGAGCTGGATTTGAATTCGCTTCTCTGATCCAGAGCCCTGCCCTTGCCAGACGTTTCCCTGCTTCTGTGACAAGATTTTCCTCCTGACTATAGAAATAGAAAAAAAATTGATGATACTAGCAATAATGATGCTTAACACTGAGCACTTATGTGCCAGGCACAGTTCTAAATGCCTTAGATGTAATATCCTGTTTAATTTGCATGACAAAATAGCACTATTATCTGAGACAGCTAAAGCATAGGAATGTTAAGGAATTAACCCAAACACAGACACCTGGCTACAAAGTAGGAGAGCCAGATTCAAGGCCGGGTCATCAGGCCCTGGAACCTCTACTCTGGGCCCTGCAGGACAGTACTCAGGTGTCAATTACTCAATCTCATTCTCCAAGTTCAACTGTGGTTTGAACTCTCAGCATCACTTCTGCTCCAATTTACCTGTCAGCTAACATTAATGATTATTAGTTACTAATATGAAATTATGTGTTATGTGGCTCCTTTAATTTTTGTAGTTTGTTACACTCATATCTATCATAACATAAAACACAAATGAAGACATAGATTGACCATAGATGTATTTAGCCTCTGTATGTTGTCTTTAGGTGATGGAGAGTCTTATGAGTATCTAGTCATAAATGTCCTATGATATAGAATAAGATTATTCATTCTTATTTGTATCAGTACGAACCACAGCAAACACCTTCTTTTTCTCTTTTTAATACTTTATTTTTCATATATTTTTGTGCATTTTTTCCATCTCAGTTGCAGTCCCTTTGGGTTTCCCATCACCAAATCACCCATGTGCCCTCATCATAGTCCAGTGCATTTCCCTCCCCCCATTGTTTCTGATCCCATTCCCCACTCCACCCCCTCAAAATGTCTCTGGTATATAGCTGTTCATCATTATCATTATTTTCTCACCTGGTCCGTTATATTCCTGCTATGAGAGAAGCCATCCGGTATTTTTCCTTTTCTTTCTGGCTTATTTCATTAAGCATGATCTTTTCTAGTTCCATCCATGTTGCTGCAAAAGACATGTGTTTCACTTTTTTTTTTGGTTGCTGAGTAATGTTCCATTGTCTATATTCACCACATCTTTTTAATCCAGTCATCCACTTTTGGGCATTTGGGCTGTTTCCATGTCTTTCCAATTGTGAATAAAGCAGCAATAAACATGGGGGTGCAGGTACCTTTTTGAATCAGTGTTTTTGTGTCTTTTGGGTAGATACCTAGGGGTGGGATTGCTGGGTCATAGGGAAGCTCCATGTTTAGCAGTTTGAGGAACCTCCAAACAGTTTTTCATAGTGGTTGTACTAGTTTGCATTCCCACCAGCAGTGCAGGAGAGTTCCTTTTTCTCCACACCCTAGCCAACATTTGTTGTTGCTAGTTGGAAACACCTTCTTAAGCACATACTACTCTAAAATAATTCTAGAGTTCTTGGAATTATTTCATCAGTAAAATGTAATTTACCAAGAGATAGATTTTAAAAAATGATATTTTGGGGCCCTCCCTGGTGGCACAACAGGTTAGGATGCAGCACTGCAAACCAGTTGCAGCCTTAGTGTGAGTTTGATCCCCACCCCTGGAGATGACCCACATGGCAGAACAGACCTCTTCTGACCCCCTGCTGCTCCCCTCAGCAGTGTACTTCATCCATCTGGCTGTTCTGATCCCCACTCTGTCTCTGCTGAAATCTCTCACCCCCCCTGCACCTCTGGCTTATACCCTAGTTCTTTATGCACAAATAAATAAATCTTTTTTTAAAATGACATTTTCATAGCCATACCACTAAAACATCTGACCTGCTTATTCTTCAATATTTTGATCCTACTTTCTAGGCCAAGAACAATTTAGGATTTCTGCAAAGTACTCACCTATAAATCTGTCAGTGGTTCTGCTCACAACTTTCATGGTAGGGACAGCCATTTCTCAGTCCCACTGCCTGCTCACAAAATGCCATTGACTTGGTTCCCAACTCAAAGACATACCTTTTATGCTATTTCAAGTCCCCTAGGGAAGACTCAGTATTTGAGAAGTGGGACTCCCCAAAGTGTCCCACAGCTTTGAGGTTGAAACTAAGTGAGAAGCTAGGTGGGTGTAAGACTGACCCATCCTACCTGCTCTGGGAGCTCCCACACCTCCAAAATGCCTAAGGTCAGTTTAGAAAAATCCTCTGGGAAGGATATAGGGAATCCCATTTACGAGAGAGCATTTGTTTTGGTGAGCAAACCTGGACTCATAATCGGGTTTTATCTTTTGTTATTTTCTAATTTCTTTTTAAATATTTATTTATTCATACAGAACTGGGGTACAGTCAGAGGTGCAGGGGAGATGAGAGGCTTTGCCAGAGACAGAGTGGGGAGCAGAACAAGCAGATCAATGCAGTACACTGCTGAGGGGAGCAGCGGGCGGGTCAGGAGAGGTCTGCCGCGCCATGTGGGTCACCTTCGGGGCTGGAATCGAACTCCCATTGAAGCAGCTGTGGCTCGCATGCAGTGCTGTGTCCTAACCCTTTGCACCACCAGGGAGGACCCAATTTTCTAATTTCTAAAGATAACCCAATACTGAATATCCTTAATGCCCTGAGTCCACAATCTTAGAAAAGAAAAAGTTAAGTACAAATTTCAAAATTACTTCTTATTTGTATTTTCTGTGAGATTTTCAGCCTTTATCTAGACCTAACCTGGATATATGAATTAGCATTTGAAAATGTCCTCAACCTACACATTGAAGAAAATATAATCTTGGAATTCTAAGCTTTGAGTTAATTTTCTGTCATCTAAAAATGTTTTATTAGAAAAGGATTTTCTATGGCTAGATGCTTAAATGATTTTCTTCTTTAAATAAAGTGGTGACTTTGGAAATAAGCAAATAAAATGTCAGTTTGTTTCATGGGCAGAAAATCCTTAAAGTTTTCAGGGAAATGAATCTGGATTATAGCTAAATATGGCTACAAAAAGCTTCAAATCATGTTTTCATTCTTCATTTTTGTCTTGCAGACCCTTTACCCCCTACTAGGTTTGAAGTGCATCAAGAGGAAACTACGTCTACCAGCTTGCATGTTTCGTGGACACCTTCTTCTGGAAAAGTCTCTTGGTACGAGGTGCAGTTATTTGATGATAACCAAAGGATCCAAATTCAAGAAAGTACTTCATGGAATGAGCACACATTTTTTAACCTCACTGCTGGTAATAAGTACAATGTTGCCATCACAGCCATTTCTGGAGATAAACGTTCCTCTACAGTTTATATCAATGGATCAACAGGTAACACCTGTTTACAGATAGTTGAGAATCTTATGGCCTTTTTTCCTTTTGAAGTCATATTGAATTTAAGGAAGGGGAGTGAAAATGCTCCCAAATGATTGAAAAATATATAGATGATAGACAGATAGATAATAAATGATTGATCAGTAGATCAATCAACAGATACAGATAAATATTGGGTGATACACAAGAAAGACTGAAAATAATGAGGTAACCGTTTAGCCTCTAACTTCTTGTCTGATTTGAACAAGTCATAGAACTTCTCTGGAGCTGGAATTTTCTCCAAAAGGAAGTAGGTCCTTCCAAATGGTTCTTCTAACTGAAATCTTTGGCAAGTATATTTTCAGCTTTATTGTCTAAGATTTCACCATAACACTTAGTGTTTAGCTGTTTTCCAAATTTGCAAAGTCCTCCCTTAACACCAAGTCATGGTGTGTCCTGATATGTCTATGTTTGTAACAAGTGTTTGGTCCCTAGACTGGTGAGAATTACATCAGCTCTTGCACCCATCCTGACCATCTAGCATCCTGACACTAATGACCGATGATCATTTCCTTCCATAAAACCCTGTCCTTATCATTTGCCCTCCCCTCATTTTGTCTCCTATATAATCTCTCTTTCCATTTTTCTTTCTCTATAGTTCTTTTCTTTTCCTTTCTATTTTCTGCTTTGCCACATCATACTTAAATGGCAAAGACTACCTTTAAGTGTGTGTGTGTGGGGTGGGAGTAGACAAGTAAATTATGATGTAACTCAGTCTATAGACTTTGAAAAGAGATTCCAGTGAAATTTCTAGAATGCAGTTTTCATTACTGTTAGATGAATGTTTCACTACAGTTTTCATTGCACAAGTAATATAGACAGAGAAGCATGAATGAATGTAATTCATTCTAACTATAGGATTTCTATAGGTGTTTTCTAACTATAAGTGTTTATTTCTCCTATAATAAATTTATAAATGACACTCAGAAATGCATTTTATTCCTCTAGTGCCATCCCCAGTGAAAAATATTGATGTTTTAGCAAAAGCTAATTCTCTCCTGATTTCCTGGACCCATGGCTTTGGGAATGTGGACAAGTACCAGCTGATGCTTATGGATAAGGGGATCTTAGTTCATAGCATGGTTGTGGACAGATATACTACATCCTACACGTTTCAAGGGCTGATGCCTGGCCACCTCTACAATGTCACCATAGTGACGGAGGCTGCAGGGCTGCAAAATTACAGGTGGAAACTAGCCAGAACAGGTAAGTTCCCCTAGCTAGCTGAACAAGAATAAAACTCAATCCAAAGAAATGTTTTATGAATAAGGCATATTAACTTATTTAAATAATGGTAATATTGGACAAATTAAAATTCATATGTTATAGGGAACATTTAATATGTGATATATCAACTTTTCTGATAGAGAAACTGTATTCCCTTGGCAACATTTTGAAATAGACAGTCTCTGATAAGGTCTCAGTTTCTCTTTTTTTGAATGCCAGTCTCTTTGGCAAGGATATCTACTTCTCTCTCTTAAACGGCCACCCACAGCCTTTATGATCTCATTCCCAGTAAACAGGATTACTTTCCTCAGTGCTATGCTAAGTCCTGCTCCTATGAAACAGCCATCTCCCAAGCCTTCTAGTCAACAAAACATGCTCTGACACTCAACACTACATTTGGGAATGTAGTGAATACTATTCTCATAGCTGACATAACCTGATAAATTAATCTATGCTAAATTTTAATGAATATTCATGCATACATATATTCATTCAATTAAGTCTAAACTGTATGGTAAGCATTATGTTTATAACAATGTCAAGAAAGTCTTTGCCTTACATTCTAGTGGATATAAGCTGTGGAGCTTATATTCTAGTGGATACTTTCGGGAAATGCACTGTATTAACAAATCTCTCATGGTAAGATACCTAATTTTAAGAGAAACTCTAAAAATACACAGTGCTTAGGAAATTACTCCAGTGGGGAGAGTTTCTGGAATAATAGGTTGGTGAAAAAAATAGTGAGGGAAACATGTACTTTTCCACACCTTTCATATCACATACCAAAGATGCACTGACTTTTCCAACAAAAATGTACTGTATATATTCAGAATCACTGAAGTTTCTCAAAAGCAAGTTAGCAACTTCCACTGCAAAATCAGTGTGGTATGCCCACTCTTTTAGTGAGGTGTTGCTAATTTATATCATGTATATAATGGGGCCCAACATTATATGGCAAAGAGCCTCACTGAAAGGTAAAAAATATTCTCCAAAGTGTCTCTCACCTGTAATCATTACTCATTGATGAAATAAAGATAAAACTCTTAAACTTTAACTATTGTGATTTAAAATAAAAAACAAAGAGTGTTTAGCACTCAGAACTTTGAACTAGGAAGGACCATTTAGGTCTTTTGACCAAGCCCTTCTCTACCAGCGGGGATCCCTGGGCTCAGAGAGACAGCAGAGGTCCTGGCCACCACGAACATGTTCCTTCCACTCCCTAGACAGTCTCTGGGTTTCGCGATATTGTCTTTGGCTCATGTAGTGCTACTTTCTTCTGAGAGTGTGGCTTATAGGGACTAAAATGCAGGTCCAAATTTGACCAAAAGACTTGAAGATATTTGGATTTACAATCTCTCTTCTGCTTTTTCTAAACTAGCTCCCATGGAAGTCTCAAATCTGAAGGTGACAAATGATGGCACTTTGACCTCTCTAAAAGTCAGATGGCAAAGACCTTCTGGAAATGTGGATTCCTATAACATTACCTTGTCTCATCAAGGGACCATCAAAGAATCCAGAACATTAGCACCTCAGGTTACTGAAACCTACTTTAAAGATTTAATCCCCGGACGCCTTTATCAAGTTACTATCAGTTCTCTTTCTGGTGAATTGTTTGCTCAGAAGACGGCAGTGGGCAGAACAGGTGAGTCTAAGGCTCTTTGATCAAAATAAGTTAGAAGGAAAACATACTTCCTACCCTGGGAATTATTGGTCTCCATGACTGAAGGTGTCTATGGATCAGAACCAACAGGCAGAATTAAGCAGAGGGGTAATTGCATCCACCTGAATTATTTAAGCAAGTGTGTTTGGATTAATTCCTGGATGATCTTCTGATTGGCTCTGCTCTGTGTTATTCATTTCTCACTACTTAAGTAGCATAAATGTGTAAGCATTGATACTAATGAATAAAACATATCTGATGAACTTTTACAATGAGGGCCAGCTTAGCACTTTGCCATGTTTTTCATAAATTCTTTTACTACTTTTTGTCACCAAACATTTATCTAGTGCCTCCTATGTATAAATTACTATGTACTACATGTACTATGAATTTTGAGACTTATTAAAATGCCAGGGTTAGCAAATTATGTCTTCTGACTAAATATGGTCCATTGCCTGTTTTTATATGGGACAAAGCTAAAATAGCTCACATGTGGCCTGAAATATTGAAATATTCAGTAACTTATTATATCTAGCCTGACATCAAAAAAAAATTTCAGACCCTTTTAAGGGAGTTATGTTTTAATCATACAAATGAAGAATACATACAAAAAGAATTAAAATAGTACATTTTAACGGTGGTGGTTATATAGATATTTCCATATATCAGACACTGTCTAAATACTTTAGACCATTATTTTATTTAATTCCCACCACAGAATCTCTAGAGAAGCTCTGATGTTATCATTTTACACATAACTTGCAGAAGTCAACTAACTTGTCCATAGTCATTCAGTTAGTAAATGTTGAAGCTGGAATTGAAATCAGGCTGTCTCATTCCAGAGTCCATTCCTTCTCTGTGCCTTTTGAGATCCTAGGAAAGAGCCACAGGGCGAGAAAGACATGAACAAATTCTGCGCTTATCTGGTGGCACAAAGGGTTAAGTCCCAGCACTATGAAGCTGTCTGCAGCCACTGCAGCATGAATTCAGTCCCTGGCCAGGGAGCTGACCCACATAGCTCAGCAGACCTCTCCTGTCTTGCCTGGTGTCCCTTCAGCAATGGATTTCAGTAAATCTGCCTGTTCTCCTCTCTACTCTGTCTCTGGCAATCCTCTCACCCCACACCTCTGGCCTGTGTAGGCATGAGTAAATAAATCTCTTTTTAAAAAGAAAAAACAAATTCTGTTTCTGAAGTCTAGTAAAGACTTACCTAAAGGAATTGACTTTTAACTGGTATCTAAGAAATGTGAAAGTCAGGCATTTGAGGGAAAGTACAATATAAGCAAAGGCAGGGAGGCCAGAGTGCCCAGGAGACTTCCAGGTTGGCAGAGTGTGAGCCAGAGCCCAGCAGTCCAGGAAGTGGGAGGGAGGGCGAATAATCAGAATTAAGACTGCAAGGAGAGCCCTCCCTGGTGGCGCAGCGGGTTAAAGCACTTCACTAAGAAGCTAAAGCCACTTCTGCATGAGTTCGATTCCCCCTGCCCGGGAGGTGACCACATGGCATTGCAGACCTCTCCTGACTCGCCCACTGCTCCCCTCAGCAGTGTACTTTGTCGATCTGCCTGTTCTGCTCCCCACTCTGTCTCTGGTGAAGCCTCTCGCCCCTGAGCCTCTGGCCTGTACCCCAGTTCTGTATGGACAAATAAATAAATCTTAAAAAAAAAAAAAAAAAAAAGACTGCAAGGAAATGGTGTGGGATGTTGGAAGTCACAGTTGCCAAGTTAAGGACTCAATGTTTCATTCTGTAATTGAGACACCTTGAAAGTTTCTGAGAAAAGGAATAATGAGGTTGGTGCTATGTTGCGAGAAGATTTGTCTTTTCATTTGGAAAACAAAGACAGGAATGTTTCGTAACCACAATTTCCAGTGTCTTTCTCTTCCAAAAGATGCTACATCTATCAATGTTACCATTATTAGAAGCAACATCAATATTGTCTCTTTAAGGCTGATGTACTACCAATAAACTGTGGTTATATCACTGTTTTTATTATTATTATTATTATTACAGTTTATTTTTACATCATTTTGTGCTTTTTCCATCTGAGTTATAATCCCTGTGGGCTTCCCATCACCAATTCACCCATGTGCCATCACCATAGTCCATGCACTCCCCCTCCATTTTTGATCCCATTCCCCACTCCACCCCCATAAATTATCCCTCGTATATTGTTGTTCATTGTTATTATTTTTTCCCCTGGTCCTTTATGCTCCTGCTATGAGTGAAACCATCAGGTAGTTTTCCTTTTCTTTCTGGCTTATTTCACTAAGCACGATCCCTTCCAGCTCCATCCACGTTGCTGCAAAAGGCATGTGTTTATCTTTTTGATCACTGAGTAATATTCCATCGTGTCACTGGGTTATTAATGGTGCTAGAGAAGATTGCATGATGATGTATTACTGAAATGATTTTGGCTTATACATCCTGAGGGTCAAATGTCTCCAAAATGAAGAAAGAACATTCATTTGCTCCCCAAAAATACCAGGAAAGGACAGAAATGCTTTAAATTGCAGATACAAAGTATCTCATTTACTGTTACCCATGAAAAATAAGTAAGTTCTTATTTTTGGTTTTTATGATCTCCTTTTTGACATCATTTTGCCATTTAGTTCCAGAGAAAGTTGGGAACCTGGAGGCCAACAGCAATGGTTCCACAAGGTCCCTAGTAGTGAGCTGGTCGCCCCCTGCTGGAGACTGGGAGCAGTACCGCATCCTGCTCTTCAATGGGTCCTCGGTGCTTCTCAACACCACGGTGGGAAAGGAGGAAACACACTATGCCATGAGTAATATGGGACTCATACCGGGAAGACAGTATGAAGCAGAAGTCACTGTTGAGAGTGGAAATCTGAGGAATTCTAAGCGTTGCCAAGGCAGGACGGGTAAGCAAATACCGACATTCATGGATCCTTAATTTGGCATCTCGGGTCATCATTGATGCTGTGTCCCAGAAATCTCTGTATTTAAGATATTAAACACTGATGGAAATAGGGGTGGTGCCATTTGTTAAATTAAGTTGAAAATCACTTCCACTAATAACTCATTAGTTTTATAAAAGAAAACATTTTAAATGCCAAAAATATAGGCAGGAAATTATCTGAATGAAGACTGTTCTTCCCCATGAAAGAAAGGTGGTTGACAACTTTTTGTTACTGATGAGTGTTACAGAACCACAGCCTTGACCTCAGGTTGACTAGTTGGGAGGTGAGAAACCATGGAAGGTTATTGAGCGAAGAGGATACTGAGATACGAGTTTTAGGTACTCTTGCCATCAGCACTACTTTGTTATTTTTACTTGAGCGCCCCACAACCTCTCTGAGCCTTTTTCCTCAATTTCCAAGTTGCTGTTCCCAAGCTCAATATTTTTTTTAATGAAAATCCTGTGACATAGAATACTCCATTTTTGGTGTAACACTCAAATAGTTCTCTTAGTCTTCCCTGATAATAAGGAAACAATTACATTCGCTCAATATTCTTCTTAAAAGGACATGAAAATAATGGCCTGAGACACCTACTTAGCTTGCTACTGTGTCTTCCAGTAAGCTCTTCATTTTCCAAAGATTAATATTCTTTGAATAATGGCCAAAGACCTCAAAAGCTTAAACCAAGCCACTTTCAGCACTTCATACATCATCATGTATCTCTCTCAGTATTTCTTTCACTCACCTCAAATAACTTGAAAATAGTTCAAGGGACAGTAGAGGTTCACAGCATTCTTTTTTTACTGTGAATTTTATTTTATTTTTTTTAACTGAGATATAGTTGGTTTACATTATGTATTTTGAGAAAGGGGGGGCTTAGGCTCACACCTCCACAGTTGAATGTTTTCACACCATAGTCATCAGTGATTCCCCCTCACACCCCAGTGATTCCCCCTCATACTCCAGTGCCCGCTGCCACCTCACCACACTCACCTCTGGGTTGCCTCAGTTTTGCAATCAGGTTTCAAGAGTTAGCTACTGTTTTGGTTTTATCTTGATATATGTCTTAAGAGAATTTTTCTTAAACTATATCGCTAGATGAACAAATGGAAGTAGGTTTTGATATAAACAATCCAGTTCATTTCTATATATTGAACAGGAAAGATGCAGAGATAGGGAGCTAATTAGAATGGAATTATAGAAAAACTCTGATGCAAAAATCATAATATAATTTTACATACTTGGTTGTTCCATAATTTGCTTTCCCTATTACCAATCATTTGCTCTTAATGTCTTCTAAAAATTAAAATAAGAAGACCCTTTAAAGAAATGGAAGCAATTTCAGTACTTTGTATAATGGCAGTACTTAACCACTACTACTTCCACTACTACTTGTCAGTTATATTGTTATTATTTTTACTTTTATGGCCACATTAATACCCCTCCTTAGAAAAGAAAGAATTAGCACCCAGGCATTCCAAGTCATGGGAGTAACAACAATCATAACTCCACCATAATACTTAAACATGAACCTATGTGGTTTTTGTGGGTGACAAGATTAATTAAATGTTTTTGTAAGACAGAATTCATATAAAGAAATGAACACTCATCAGGAAATAATGTGGTCAAAAAAAAATGTGATCCAGTAAAATGTTTTCCCTTTTTTGTTAAGTTACATCTACTGAGGTAATGTTGATTTACATCACAGTCTATGTCTTAGGGATATAGCTTTACACCTCTTCAAATGTCTGTTATTTTACCACATTCACCACCAGAGCCCCAGGAAGCCTTTGTTGAACCTCCCCTTTGCTTTCATCCCACCATATCCCCCTTCCATAGCCCTTGTTATAGTCCACTGTGCTCTTTACCCCTCCTGTTTTTACCCTTCTCCCTACCTTCTTCTCTCCCAACATGCCTCATATCTGTGACCAGCTTTCAAGGGTTGTCTTTGTCTTACCTTTTGTTTGGTTTCTTTATATTCCAAACATAAATGAAACTATCTGGTATTTATCTTTCTCTTTCTGGTTAATTTTGCTTAGCATAATCCCTCCCAGCCTCTATCCATGTTGCTACAGATGTCTTGAGTCTATCTTTTTTGATCACTGAGTAGTATTCCATTGTGAATATATATCCCACCTCTGCTTTATCCATTCTTCTGTTTGGGGGAATCTTTTGAGGAACCCGCTGTTTATATTCTCCTTTGTTTACCTTGCTGCTTGAGATGAGTCCTCAGAGATGTTTCTGCAGTTTATGTCATGGACTCTTTTTCCTCTTCTATAAATTTTATGGCTTCAGGTCTTAACATCCAACTCTTTATCCATTTTGAGTATAAACTAGTGCTCTAGTTTCATTCTTTTGCATGTGGCTGTCCATTTTTCCCAATACCACTTATTGACAGGATTTCCCAGATTCCAGTGTATAGGTCACTCCTTTATTATGGAGTAGTCCATAGATATTCCGTAAATATTCTTTCTAATCCTTTAGGTTATGGTACATGAATAAAGTTTTATATGGTTAGTTTTGTTCCCTTAATGTTTATAAGCATTCAGGAAACAAATACTGAAATGAAATACACCTGTAAATGGAAGAGAACAGCTGTCTGAAGAACACTCAAGTCTGTGCGACCATCAGTGACCCAGTCTTCATTGCTTTCTTTCAGTCCCCTTGGCGGTCCTCCAGCTTCGTATCAAACATGCCAATGAAACCTCGCTGGCTGTCATGTGGCAAGCCCCTGTCGCCGAATGGGAGAAATACATCATCTCATTAGCCGACAGGGACCTCTTACTCATCCACAAGTCACTCCCCAAAGATGCCAAAGAGTTCACTTTTACTGACCTGATACCCGGACGAAAATACATAGCTACAGTCACTAGTATTAGTGGAGACTTAAAAAATTCATCTTCAACCAAAGGAAGAACAGGTAACATTCTTCATGAATTTTAGAGTCTAAAATTACTGTGCCTACTGAATTGCTGAACATTCAATATTCAGTGTTCAGTACATGCCTAATATGTACTTACTGGGCATTGTTTCATAGATCCTCTTTTATTGTTTGTTTTCTGTTTTATTTACTTCAGCTCTTGTCTTTGTTATTTTGTCTTTGTTTCATCTTTTTACTTCATTTGGGATTATTTTGCTAAAATTAAAACACGACAGAGGAGGCTCTCCCTGGTGGTGCAGTGGGTTAAGGCACCGCATTATGAAGCTCTCTGAAGCCACTGCAGCACGAGTTCAATCCCCCGCCAGGGAGATGACTCACATGATGTGGCAAACCTCTCCTGACCAGCCCGCTGCTCCTCTCAGCAGTGTATTTCACTAGTTCTGCCTGTTGTCTACCCCATTCTGTCTCTGGTGAATCTTCTCACCCACCACACTTCTAGCCTGTACCCTAGTTCTGTAAGCATAAATAAATAAATCTTTAAAAAACACACACACACACACCACACAACAGAGAACAACCTTTTCCAGGAGATTTCCTGCAAAAGAAACAAGAGAGAGGCAGCGTTTAAAGAGGGGATTAAATTTTAAGGAAAGAGGAAATAACATTGTTGTGTGCTGATGTAATATTCTAGAATAGAGTGAGATGGTGATGATGTACAGAATGAGGAAGAATCGCTGCAGTTATACTATGATAGACAAGAGGTATTGGGATCTAAAGGACAAGTGAAGGGATTGGCTTTAGAAATGAACATTAACATTTTAATTTTAAGATCCACTAGGAAGAGATCGATGGGTTCAAATGCCAGTAGACAGACATAGAGGAGTGCAGATATCTTTTGGTAACTAATTTTCTCATTACTCAATTTTATTACTAAGAATTTTTAGGAACAAGCTCTTTACACTTTTGTTTTTCTGGGTATGTTTTTATATAACCCGCAATCTTAAAGTATAGTGTCCTTGAGTTGCAATTCTATATTGAAAGCTGAGTGGCCTCTCTGGTGGTGCAAGGTTGTAAGTCTCAGCACCATGAAGCTGTCACAGCCACGGCAGCATGAGTTCAATCCCCGCCCAAGAATCTGACCCATGTGGCTCAGCAGACCTCTTCTGTCTTGTCTGCTGCTCCCCTCAGCAGTGTATTTCAGTAAATCCACCTGTTCTGCTCCCCATTCTGTCTATAATGAATCCTCACATTCCCCACCCCCTGCCACCGTGCATCTCTGGCCTACACCCCAGTTCTTGTATTTAAAATTTAAATTTAAAAGATTTTTAAAAGAATGTTGTTTTCTCTCAGGATATTAATGATATTTTCCAGTTGTTTTGACATTTATTGTTGCTGTTGAAAAGTCAGCTGTCAGTCAAATTTTAATTTCTCTGAGTAATCTGTATGTTTACTATGACTGCTTTGAATTTCTACTGTGGTTTCACAGCAATGATCTAGGATCATTTATTTTTATTTTAGTTAAGTTTTGTGATCTTGCTTCTGATTATGTACTTCCAAATTAGTATTTTTCATCAACCCAGAAGATTCTCAGTCATTAACTCTCTAATATTACCTCTCATTTCTTCCCATGCATTTGCTCTACGGGCTATAGTTTGGATAATGCAGCTCTTGATATTTGTTCCTTAATTCTTCCTGGGCTCTGTTTAATCTATTTTTAAATCCATCTATTGGGTTTTAAATTTTAATCATTATGTTCTACATTTTCAAGTAGTCTCCTTTGGTTCTCTTCCAAATGTGTTTTGTGCACCATTGCTCTTTAGTAATCTTTTCACACTCTTCTTTTATTGCTCTAAGCAAATTAACAATTTTCATTTTACATTCTATGATAATTATACTATCTGAAATCAGAATTTTAAGCCTGTTATCCATTGGTTTTGCTGCCTTTTGTTCGTGGTGCTTTTACTACCTAAATGTTTGTGATTTTTTTACTGTAAGTTCATAAACTTTGGAATATTGTTCTTTGGGGATTTGAGGCCTTGTTTGAAGATGGTTTACAGAAAAACATTTCCTTTCATTTGAGTCTTTCAGCTTCACAGAACTATTGTCAATGTGGTATAGGGAAGAAAAGGGAATGTTTATTTTATTTACACTTAGACTGTAACTTTTCAAGATTCAGTGTTAAACAAGGTCACCATTTGTCTCCTTAGCTTGGGAAAGCCATATACTTTATCTCTTGCTCCCAGATCCTATAAAGCTATAAAATAAAAAATTAAATTTGTGTTTGAAAGACACCCTCAGGATGAAAATCTGCTTCAGTGATCCAGTTACCTACTTATTACTTACTTTTAGGTCTCAGAATTTCTTAGCTTCTTGTATTTACATTTTTGTCGTACTCAAAATGTGAAGCTTTATTTATTGAGGAGGTTTTCATGCTATTTAGTTCACCATACATACTACCAGAAGTAGAGATCCTAGACATCATTTTATACTTAAAATATTTTTTTAAGATTTATTTATTTATGCATACAAGAACCAGGGTACACACCAGAAGTGTGGGGGTGAAAGGATTCACCAGAGACAGAGTGGGGAGCAGAACAGGCAGATCAACCAAAGTACACTGCTGGGGTAAGCAGCAGTCCATTCAGAAGAGTTCTGCCATGCCATGTGGTCAGCCCCCTGGTGGGGATGGAACTTGCGCTGCGCTGTGGTGCCTTCAGAGACTGTGGAAAGCTCCACAGTGCTGGGCTTTAACCTGTTGCACCATCAGGAAGAGCCTAAAATCATTCTTTTCAGTCTCACAACTCTTATGACAAATACATTTTTAAATTTGTACGAAATTATCAAACTTTTCTCCAAGTGATTATAAAATTTTACATACATCAGCAATATATGAAGATTCATGTTTCACCAAATCTTCAGCAACACTTGGTATTGTTTTGTTTTGATTTTAGCCATTCTAATAAGTGTGTTGTGGTATCATGTGATTTTTTCTTTCCCTAACTGATGGTTCTGAGTAAGTTTTCATATGCTTATTTACCACCCATTTATAAAATGCTCAAGTATTTTACCTATTTTTTTAAAGATTTATTTATTTATACATACAGAATTGGGGTGTTGGCCAGAGGTGTAGGGGCAGTGAAAGGATTCACCAGAGACTGAGTGGGAAGCAGAACAGGCCAACAGAACAATGCTGAGGGGAGTAGCGGGAAGGTCAGGAGAGGTCTGCCACACCATTGTGGGTCTCACATCTGGGGCAGGGATTGAACTCATGCAAAAGTGACTTTAGCTTCTTAGTGCTGTGCTTTAACCTGCTGCGCCACTAGAGAGGGCTTTTACCTATTTTTTAATAAGGTTGTTTGTTTCCTTTAAGATTGACAATTCTTTTTTTATTGATAATAAATTCAGTTATGCATTATTCAAAATCAATATGTATGGAATACATTAAGTTCACCACAAAATACATTCATTAATAAGTACATTACACATGCATCAGAAGGTTCAGTTATAAGTTTTAAAAAGAAAATAAAGGAAAATAGCAAAACAATTTTGAAAAAGAACAAAGTTGGAGAACGTGTCATCTGGTTTCAAGATTTACTAGAAAGGTAACTGGCATTTACTTGTCTTTATAATTACAATCATAATTGACCCTTCTGATGCATATATGGTATACTTCTTAATGAATATTTGTATCTTAATCCAAAAGTCAATGAATACTGAGGTGTGCCAACATACCAATGCCTTCTATTATCATAATTCAGAAAAGAGACAAAGGAAATGTATTTGATCAAGTGGATAATTTGTTACTGGATAGGCTAGTTATCACAATAGTTGTTAACTAGGAAAGGGACGCAGGATCACGATTGAGAGATAGAACTTTGGTCCAGGTTGACTGTTTGTTAGCACTGTGATATAGACTGTGAATTACATTTTATGATCCTTGGTTTCTTCCTCAGTGAAGAGAATAACAGAATAAAGTAACTCAAAGGGAGTTTTGAATAGGGTCTCTATAAAGCGCAGATGCCATAATTGGTACATTCAGAAGTTATTATTATATAAGAATATAACTTAAATTATTATAACATTTCATGTATAATAATAATCCTCTTGAGAAAATATCAGTAAAGAATTGTTCAGCTTTCTGTACAACAACCTCATTATCATGTTGAAGGAATTTCTTTATACTACCCTCTGACAGGTAGTTCACGTGTCTTTGAGCTGTCCTGAGGAGAGGCCAGCAAAAATCACATTCAGTAAGCAATCTTCAAAAATGAAGCCTTTCGTTATTTAAAATTTACAATCAAAACCACTTAGTAGGTTTGTGCTATCTCATTCTTGTATTAAAATAATCTTGATTTCAGCCCTCCCTGGTGGCGCAACAGGTTAGGACGCAGCACTGCAAGCTCACCTCAGCCACTTCACTGCGAGTTCCATCCCCCAGGAAGTGATCCACATGGTGTAGCACACCTCTCCTGTCTCACCCACTGCTCCCCTCAGCAGTGTACTTCCTGGATCTTTCTGTTCTGCTCCCCACTCTGTCTCTGGTGAATCCTCTCACCATCCCCACCCCCCACACCTCTGACCTGTACCCCAGTTCTGTATGTCTAAATAAATATATAAATAAATCTTTTTTAAAAAACCTTGATTTCCATATTAAGTAGCTATTTCAGAGTGGCAGGATCTTTGTAGGGGAGTAGTTCTCCATATATTATAGGAAACAGCTGAATTTTTTTAGCATTTCCACAACTCTATTTTCTACTCATTTCTGTTATATTTCTTAGGATAACTAAGTGTCATCTGTTTTTCTTCTCTGTGTCTACTGTGTTTAGTGCCTGCTCAAGTGACCAGTTTACATGTAAGCAACCACGGAACAAGCAGCAGTTTATATACGAACTGGACCCGAGCCCTGGGAGACATAGACTTCTACCAAGTCTTACTAATCCATGAAAATGTAGTCATCAAAAATGAAAGTGTCCCCAGTGAGACCAGCAAGTACAGCTTCCACTCCCTCAAATCTGGGAGTCTCTACTCCGTGGTGGTTACGACTGTCAGTGGAGGGAACTCTTCCCGCCAAGTGGTGGTGGAGGGAAGGACAGGTAAGATGTGTGTCTGTGAGCTACGGTTAGAGCGCTCAAACCTCCAGAGCATATTCTGCAATTTTTAAAACATCCTAAAGTAGACCCATCTTTAGGGTTCCTGAAACCTTGTTTTAATATCAGCCGTGACACTTTGCTCTCCTGGGCGTGGGTGAGACGAGGAGAGAATCAATTCTGAATTTTCTAAAATCTCCAGTAAATATGTGACAGAACTCCTAGATAAACCTTTGTGATTAC
>NW_004567105.1:31132355-31135839 GCF_000260355.1 Condylura cristata
CATGCATAAATAAGCCAACAATATAAAATATTTGTTCCTTCCCCTTTGAAAAAAAATAATTCTATAAATCCACAGAAGCTAGATCATTATTAACTCAGAATCAAGTCCATGACTTCATGTCTTCAACTCTATGTGATTATGGTAAGCTGGATTTCAGACCCTTCTTTCATTATACCTCCAATATTCAGATTCTAAATATAGAATGCAGGTGTTATAGACACCTAAAATCTTAAATTTCATAGACTTAATGAACCCAAAGAACATTAATTTCATTAACTCTTCCAGAAGAACAACTAAGTTATTAAAAGATTTATTAACGCATATCTGTATCTATCATTCTGTGGCAGCTGATGCTATTACATATGTCCTTTTTCCTAACACCTCTTTTCCCTTTTAGTGGGTATTAACACGCTCCATCAGTGTGGCATCATTGGGCATGGGGCACTGAAAAACTTCACACGGGAATCAAAGGTCCTGTCTTTGTCCTTCCTTCTTATTTCTCTAAGCCTCTATTCTCTCATGGCTAGTAATTCACCCCAACACTGGGCATCAGCGTGGGGAATGAGAGATAACAAGAAAGTTGAGGAAAGTTGCTGAGAAGGACTTGGCATCCATTTCCCAGGGGGTTACAATTGTATTAGTCAGATTACATTGACTTATTTCCTGCTTACACAACTGGACAACATTGGTGTTCCTGATTGGAGAACTCTTTGGGTTGGTTCTTTTCCAAGCAGTAATTCAGGGAATCAGGCTCCCACCATCTGTGACTCTTCCTTCCTCTTGGGTCTCCAGAGTTCTAGCCATTTCTCCAGAGAATGGGAGGTTGGGGGAGGGAGGAGATTACCAGATCTGGAAGTAGACACAGCAGTTCCACCCAACTTCCATGGGTGAGAGCACAGTTATGTGGCTACAATTATCTGCAGGGTGGTGGAAAATAGAGGTGTGTGTTCAAGACATTTGGTGAGTCATTTACCATTTTTGCAAACCAGACTGCAGCACCATAAGAGGTATCCAGCTTACTTGTTACACTGAAGTACTTTGATGTCTGATGTCACTTGAAACAAATAGAACATGTAATTCCTTTTATACCTATATTTTAATTGTAACAGAAATATCAGTATTTGACCCATATTATATAATACAAAAAAGAAACAAGACATTGTTTGGAGAATTATCATAATGTTTTTAGTATGGGGCAAATATAATAGATATAAATTAGGTTTTTTTATTCAAACACTCTGAGAGTACAGATGTTATCATTATAGAGGAGATACTATTATAGAAACACAGTAACTGGAGATTGTAAAAGAGATCTAGATTAGCACACCTTATACATAATAGATTATAAGAAATTTCCTGACAAAGGCTTGATAATTTTACCATGCGCTCAAATTGCTGAAATATTTATTGATCAGTGCTGATATAATGTGAAAGGCTTCTCACTTGTTTTTCCACAGAGTTGACATATTTAAATAAACCCTTCCACCCTAGACAAGGTGGCAAAATATTTAAAATTAAGGTTATTGTATGGTCTTCACAAGTCTTGCTCTTACCTTCTAAAAGGAAAGCAAGCAACTTTTATGCTTCCTTTTTTCTTAAACAAAGATTTCTATTTTGAACAAAACTTTTGGTAATTGTGTTTTTGCTAATGAAATGTTAGCAATTGCAGATATTCCTAGTAGTTGTGGAAACAATCATAATTCCTTTGGGAGCAACCACAAGATGTATAAAGTGGTTGGAGTGCCAACCGAGGAAAGGAGTGGGAAAGGAGAAAGAGAGACAGAAGGAAAATAAATCTAAATATTATGGCAGAAAAATCAACTTTCTGTCTAGGAAATGCCTGCATACATGGAACGATACTTGCAGATTGTAAGGTGCTGCTTATAATTTTGGGGAATGGATAACTTCTTTTAAGTATAAGGAAGACTTTGGGGCTTAAATCGCAAAGTCAGAGCGTACCAGAAGGATTCTCAGGAACCACCTAACAACATCCTGTCTGTTCTATGTGATACACTGACATTAATAACTGAGAAAATATTTCACTAAAGTTAATCAACTAATGATGAAAACAAGTGCTGTCCACTTGTACTAAAGGATCTGATACCATATTCACAATCTGCTTAGCCTATTGCACAATTTACTGTGCATACCCCCATGTGCACAATTTACCACAGCCCATGGTACACCTGTTACTCATTCACCGTGGCTAAAGAGCACTGTGTGCTACCCGGGGACCTCCTTGAAGGCATCCATATCTTCCCCATTTTTGCATATGGGGAAAAGAGTAGAGTCCAAGTAAAAGTCTATGACATGAAACCTCAGCAAGTGAATATGGCTGATATCCAGATGGCCTCCTCCTCTCAACGGCTTCCTTCTGCCTACTCTTGTTTGTTTCTAGACTTGCTGCTTTGAGGATCGTCTTTTAGGTTTCTTTCTCACCACTAGAGGGCAGGAAATGCTTTGCAAAGGAAAAACAACCCCACTAGTGGTGGTGTTATTATTAAACTTTCTCCCACCCCAATAATTGACTTCATCATAAGAAGATCAAAGCTATCCCAAATTCTAAGCCCTTTAGGAAAATGATTGCATTCTTCACATTCACAAACATATTTGTTTCATTGATGTTTGATTCAAGTTGATTCCTTTGGATTGTCATAATGTCCAGGCCTTTCGCTACAGAGAGCACCTCCTGATTCACTCACATAAAAATTGCCTCTACTTAAAATATATTATAAACAGCAACACCATAAAAATGCAGTCATGTCATCCTTGGATATATGAGGCCTCCTTGCGTTTTTATTTTGGGTGGCCTTTAGTGGAGACTATTCCATTTCCAGAAGCTAAAGTGAACCCCACACATGTCCTTAACCTTTTGAGTAATCAGATTAGATCTCAGGTATCCGTGGTGTTTTTGTTGACCAATGTAGATTAATCAAAATTTGATTTGTGCTTTGCTTCTTAAATTTTCTCCTCATGTTTAAACTGTAGTCCCTTCCATTGTGAGTGGAGTCACAGTGAACAATTCTGGGCGTAATGACTACCTCAGCATTTCCTGGCTGCCAGCTTCTGGAGACGTGGATAACTATGTAGTGACACTCCATCATGACAGCAAGGTAGTCCAGTCCCTCGTTATTGCCAAGTCTGTCAGTGAGTGTTCCTTCAGCTCCCTTACTCCTGGCCGCCTCTACAATGTGACCATAACTACAAGGAGTGGCAAGTATGAAAGTCATTCCTTCAGCCAAGAGCGGACAGGTAAGGCTCTGTGAGCTGGGGTGGAGGGAGAGGTGGGAGGCCTTCTCTAGAAGTACCATCTTCTCTAGAAGTACCATCTTCTCTAGAAGTACCATCTGGCTCTGAATCTTTGATCAACAGTGATTCTTTGATATACTATTAGACTATTAAGATCACACAATTGCCATAGGAGTCATCATATTTTTTTTCTTTTTTTTTTTATTAAAAAGTTTATTTTTACATCATTTTGCAC
>NW_004567105.1:31136894-31140595 GCF_000260355.1 Condylura cristata
TTGCTTCTAGGTATTTTATGGTTTCCGTTCTTATGTCTAGGTCTTTAATCCACTTCGAGTTGATTTTTGTGACTGGAGTGAGGCAATGATCTAGTTAGGAGTCATCATATTTTAACCCAAGAACTCCTTATATGAATAAATGTTAGATTTGGTAAGGTAGGTAGCACTTTCATAGCCAAAATTCATGTTATGGTAGGATACGGTGAGAAATAACTTGTTTTAGAAAGTATTTTTTCTGACTTTGCATAGGTTAATTAACTCAATCCTATAACCCCTTACTAAGGTTATACTTGATATTATTTCTGCTTTATATCTCATGAAAAATGCAGATTAGATGTCAAATCAAAAATCGAATGTCAGTGAGATTAAACTTTGAAACCATCTGGATTGAAACCCCATTCTGAATGACTCCAGAGCCTGCAAAGTAGAAAACAGGATGAGGGAATAGTCAATAGTACTCAAAATATTAAAAATAGACCAACCACATGGTCCTACAAATCCACTCCTAGGTACCTACCTGAAGAATGCAAAACACTAATTTGTAAGGGAATCTGTACTCCTCTGTCACTGCAGCACCAATACAGTAGGCCATTCATAAAAACAACCTACCTGCCCAGACAGATGAGTGGATTAAGAAAAAAACACACATGTGCACACACAATGGAACTTTTATCAGCTATAAAACAAGGATAAACTCTTGCTTTTTGTGACAACATGGATGGCATTCTAAATAAATAAGGAGAAAGGAAAACACCAGATTGCATCACTTACACATGAAATAAGAGAAACAAAACAAAGGGTCAGACCAAACCAAACCATTAACACAGCCTAGAAACATAACCGTAGAACAGCCTACCAGAGAAGGAGGGGAGCAAAGTGACCTATGGTGAAGGGCTATTGTCACATTGGCAGTGGGTTTGATGTAGTAACAGACACTAAAGGCTATGACTCTCCACCTCTAAATCATAAAGTGTTATAAAGCAGTGTTACTGCCATTTAAAAAAAAGTAATGATAAATGAAAAAAATCAGATTTTCCAAGTAATCGGGAATAGTCGACATCATCCAGTTACTTACCATGGGTTCTGGAGCGTAGTAGACAATAAATGTCTGATAAGGGAGTAGTCAAGAACCATTTAGATGGGGGTTCTCCCTTGGTGGTCCACAAGTAGACTTTAGAAACGCAGTAACCCCAGAAATTATCCATGAAGTTGTTAGGGTTCAGGAAATCTGTTCATTTCTTTGGGAAGAGACACCTTGGCTTTGATCAGATGTTCATAGCTTCTATAACCTCTAAAAGTTAAGATTCACTGACTGGCATGGTTACAACATGCTAGCATTGAAATTTTCCATAGAATGATCTAATTCCATCTCCTTGCTTGAAGTTAAAATCCCAGAAAGAAACTTGGCCCTTCTAAGGTCACATGGTGATCAGGACTCCGACTCATCCCTGCTCCAAGGTTACTCCATTGCACCATGCTATCTACTCCTGAAAGCAATAGTCTGCAATGCCATAAACACAAATAAGTTAAAGTCTAGTTATACTGATAATCACAATAATGACTGAAATCTGTAAAACAGATGGACATTTACATGGCAGCTTGACGTCACTGGCTCACGTTGCTCACCATGGAATCTAAACATTACCCAAAATTAAAACCTATGTCATCTAACAACTCCCCACTGCTTCTCCTTAGGGTCATTTTTTGAATATTTTCTTTCCATATGGCATTCCTATTGTCAGGCCTTTTGTTAGAATGGTTTTTTTTTTTTTTTTTTAATTTTTTTTTTTTTAAAGATTTATTTATTTGTTCATACAGAACTGGGGTACAGGCCAGAGGCTCAGGGGCGGTGAGAGGCTTCACCAGAGACAGAGTGGGGAGCAGAACAGGCAGATCGACGAAGTACACTGCTGAGGGAAGCAGCGGGCGGGCCAGGAGAGGTCTGGCTCGCCATGTGGTCTCCTCCGGGGCAGGCAGCAGGCGGGAATCGAACTCATGCGGAAGTGGCTTCAGATTCTCAGTGCTGCGCTTTAACCCGCTGCGCCACCAGGGAGGGCCCAGAATGGTTTTTAAATACAAGAAATGTGATTATTTATTTAAAGATTTATTTATATTTACAAGAACTGGGGTACAGGCCAGAGGTACAGGGGGAGAGAACATTCAACAGAGACAGAGTGGGGAGCAGAACAGGCAGAATGACTGAAATACACTGCTGAGAGGAGCAGTGGGTGAGACAGGAGAGGTCTGGGGTGCCATGTGGGTCAGCTCCTTGGCCAGGGATTGAACTCACTGCAATGGCTGCGGAGAGCTTCATGGTGCTGCACCCTGTGCCACCAGGGAGGGCCCGGAATGTGATCCTTTATTCAAAGCAACCTCTGGACTCTTTATCAGCATGAACTTGAGTGGGACATGACTAAAGGCAGGCCATTACTCCTAACAAATCAGCTTCACTGGGGAAGCATGTCTGAGTTGTTGTCCTGTTGATTTGGGTTGATTGTCTTAATCCCCTTTCCTTTTCCTAACGTTTTTCTTTAGTTCAAGTGAAAATGTCAATATTTCTAATTCTGTACCCCATCATCTCACCGTGCAGCAAGGCAGGTTTCACAAATTACCTCCAGTTCTACCTGGAGAGCCCCTTATTGACTTCATGATAATCAGCTGGTTCTACTTCTTGTAATAGTCACTTGGACTTCAGTAAATGAGCTTGATCATCAACCTTTCTTAACCCATGCATACATCACTTCAGAATTTCTTCTCCTAATTCTATGATGATTGAATTTTTGCAGTACTATAGTGCTTCGGATAAATAACTGGAAGAAAACACACCTTTCCTTGTTTCCTATGTGTGGTGAGATATATTCTGATATAAAAACTAACCAGCATGCTTAAGTCAATGAAGGCTGTTGGTGCAATCTGTAGGTGTGAGAAGCATCATGAGAAATGTATCTTAGATGCCAACATATTAAAATTTCTGAGTCATTTCATGCTTTGAGGGAAGATGGGAAAAATAGGCATGAACACAGACTTGGTTGAATTGATTGATTAATTAATTGATTAGGAGAAAAACCACAGGCACACAAAATTATTTATATATTTCTTGTGGGGACTCTCAGGTAACACAAATTGTGTTAACCCTAATTCTCGGCTCAGAAAACCAAGCAGCCGTTGCCACTTTTATTTATAGTCAGACACTTAATTTAGGTGTTTAATTAACAATTATTAATAATTTAATATATGCATGAGAAAACATCACCTAAAATAAATGCTAAGACCTTAACAGCAAGCTACATCAAATCATGAGGTTCCCAATCTACTTAGCCAACCCAATACAGCCACCATTTTGATTTCTGTTTTTATCTATTGCTTGCTTCCCTTATTGAGTCATTTTATTATTTGTGTAGTTCTAAAATTTTAAACTTTTAGTTTTTTTATTAAAAAAATCTTTCCTGGGCCCTCCCTGGTGGCGCAGTGGGTTAAAGCACTGCACTAAGAAGCTAAAGCCACTTCCTCATGAGTTCGATTCCCACCTGCCCCGGAGGTGACCACATGGTGTTGCAACAGAATCTATGGCTCTAGAGGGTATTGTGCTTAGTGAATATGCCAGAAAAAAAAAAGACAAAACACCATATGATTTCACTCAAGTGTGGTATGTAGAGAAAATAAACTTCAATCAGAAACAAACTTTTGGACTTTAAGATCAA
>NW_004567105.1:31140760-31141704 GCF_000260355.1 Condylura cristata
GTGTGGCAGACCTCTCCTGACCCGCCCGCTGCTCCCCTCAGCAGTGTACTTCGGCGATCTGCCTGTTCTGCTCCCCACTCTGTCTCTGGTGAATCTTCTCACCATCCCTGCACTTCTGGCCTGTACCCCAGCTCTGTATGCACAAATAAATCAATCTTTAAAAAAAAATCTTTCCCAATGTATTAAAATTATTTTACAGACGATCAGAATTAAAACATCTAGAGCAGAAATCTTATTACTTTTAGTTGTTTTAACAGTAATTTTTGAAAAGGTGTCTTTTGTGTTATGGCTCTAAATAGACACTTCACCAAAGGCAGATAGATGGCTAAAAGCACATGAAAAGATGTTCATCATCTGTTACTCCTAGAGAAATGCCAACCTAAACCACAATGAGGTATCACCTCACACCCATGAGAATGGCTGTTGTGCAAAGACCAAGAAAATAATTATTAGTGGTGGATACTTGTACACCATTGATATGAATGTAAATTGGTGCTCCCATGTGGAAGCAGTGTGGAGATCCCTCAAAAAAATTAAAAATAAAAATTCCACAGGATACAGTTTTCTCACATCTCTGAGTATTTACCCAAAAAACCCACTAATTTGAGGAGATATATTCAGCACCTGTTTATCGCAGAACTATATACAATAGCTAAGAACTGGGAAGAATCTAAGTGACCGTCAACTGACAAGTTGATGGACAAAGAAGATGTGACTTTATCCACAAAGGAATACTCTTAAGTTATTAAATAAAGATGAAGTTCTTCCATTTGCAACAGAATCTATGGCTCTAGAGGGTATTGTGCTTAGTGAATATGCCAGAAAAAAAAGACAAAACACCATATGATTTCACTCAAGTGTGGTATGTAGAGAAAATAAACTTCATACAGAAACAAACTTTTGGACTTTATACAGAACTAGGGTACAGGCCAGAGGCTCAGGGG
>NW_004567105.1:31141804-31151805 GCF_000260355.1 Condylura cristata
CAGAAACAAACTTTTGGACTTTAAGATCAATTAGTGATTGTTAACCAGATAAGAAGAGAGAAAGGGGTGGGTGAATACAGAAAAGGGGTCAGTGGTAGATTGGGATTTTTAGTGGTGACCATGATACTCAACATTGAACATTTGTATGTTATATTGCAATGTTAACTCATTTTTTAAAAAGTAACTATAAATAAATACAAAAACAAAAATATATTATCCTAGCCAAAAAGGGGCGCTATTATGCAATATGTAATCTTTTGGGACATACATAGATTTTTCACTTATTATTACATTGATAAGATTCATCCATATTTTGCATTTTGATGTTAAGGGCAAGATACTCATATTTTTGGCTTTGAGTTAAGAAATTGATGACGACTGCTATGTAATGTTTCAGTGTGTATATGTACCAGTTAATTCATCCACTCTCCTGTGAATGGCATCTTCTCTCATGCTGGATTTTATCAGGTTTTTAAATGTTGCAATCAGTTGGATGTAAAATGTTAGCATAGCCTGGTCTTGACTTGAATTTCTTTAATGTTAATGATGCTAGACATCAGGTCATATATTAATTAACCATGTGTTTCTCCTTCCATCTTTCCTTCAGATTGTTTTCACTCTCTTTGGTAATTTTTTATCACACCTTGAGTTACCAGCATATGCTGGAATTATGCTATCATTCCAGTCATTCATGTTAATCATCAGTTATCATATTTAATGTTCCATCTAACACATGGCATTTTGTGTAGGCAAACAACAGGATTAGAACTAATTCATCAGGTTCTGTTAAAAGATCCATTTAATGACTCCAAGTAATAAAACAATCTTTCCCATCCAGAAATTGCTTACAGGTCTAAGATTTAAATGCACATGATATTATTTTTAAAAAAATGCACCTGATAAAAACTTATTTGCTTCCCCGTTAACTCAAGTCAGCATCTGTAATCATTGCTCACTCAGAATTTCTTTTATTTTACTTTATTTATTATTATAATTTGTTTTTTATATCATTCTTCATTTTGTGCATTTTTTCATCTCAGTTGTAATCCCCATGGACTTCCCACCACCATTACCCATGTAGCATCACCATAGTCACGTGCACTCTTCCCACCCGAGTTTTGATCCTATTCTCCTCTCCACCCCCATAAAATGTCTCTGGTTTATAGTTATTCACTGTTTTACATTTTTTCTTTATTCCAATTACTTTTTTTTTTCTGGTACCTTATGCTCCTGCTATGCTCACTCAGAATTTCTGAAATCTTTCTCTGTTCTGTTTTCTTTTTCAGTGCCTGACAAGGTCCACGGGATCAGTATTAGCAACTCAGCCAGGAGTGACTATTTAAAGGTAACCTGGCTGCATGCCACTGGAGACTTTGATCACTATGAAGTCACCATTAAAAACAAAAACAACTTCATTCAAACAAAAAGCATCCCCAAGTCTGAAAATGAATGTGTATTTGTGAAGCTAGTTCCTGGACGATTGTATAGTGTCACAGTTAGTACAAAAAGTGGACAATATGAAGCCAGTGAACAAGGAAATGGGAGAACAAGTAAGTAGAAAATTTCAAAATCCAATGCTTGGTTGTAACTTGAAAGTCACTGAATAAATAATTTCTCTGAACCTCAAATTTCCTCTATTCGCTGGTTAGCAAATTACATCCTCAGTAAGTCTCACTTGGAGCTAACATCATTCAGTCAAGGGATAGCTACTAACTACAGGATATTTATTGGTAAATAAAGCATGCATTGTGGGTGAGTTAAATAGCCAAGTGTCCTATTTCTCATCCCTGCTCTTCTGCATTATAGCGTTTAAAGTTCTAGACATCTTGTTTCATCTTATGATTGAGATCATAGTTCATTTTATAATTATAGTCTTCCAACATCTAGCACATAAGATTTATGTCAGGAAAAAATTACAATCTTAATAGTCGCTTCCAATTTTTCTGGCTTAATTATGCAGGAAGCAGTTCAAGTGGTTTATTTGGGGAAAAGAGCTGTTTGCCAGTTCTTTGAATGTGATTCATAAATTATTGTCTAGGTAAAGTCTGATCAGTTACTTCCCTGAAATGTCTTTTCATATTTCTCCCTAGTCCCAGAGCCTGTTAAGAATCTAACATTGCGAAATAGGAGCACTGAGGACCTTCATGTGACTTGGTCACGAGCTGAGGGGGACATTGACCAGTATGAGGTCCAACTGCTCTTCAATGACATGAAAGTATTTCCTCCTTTTCACCTTGTAAATACTGCAACTGAATATGGGTTCACCTCGCTAACGCCTGGGCGCCAATATAAAATTCTCGTCCTCACCATCAGTGGAGATGTCCAGCGATCAGCCTTTATCGAGGGCTTCACAGGTAGTGCAAAATACAGTCCTAGAACTTGAGTACATATCGGGGTGCTGGCGAGCCAGGAGCTATGACAGAAGCATAATAGGGATGGCAAGATGGGAGAAAGTTACCTGGGTAGTGACAATGATATTGTTCAAGTTGGGTTAACAAAAAAAGTCTGATGTGAGGGCATAAAAAAAAGCTTTCAAAGAAATATCATTGAGTTGATGTGAATAGATGATGCTTGTGAGGGATATAGATTAAGTATAAATAACTGTTGATTGGGCATCATAGCTTCAAAACTCTATTAATAGTGTCATTCAGATCATTACTACTTATTGCCAGTTGGTAGGTGCTCGCTACCATAAATCAGACCCAGAGCAAAGTACTCCACATGTACATTTTGTTCCTCACAACTCCATCAGCTTATTATTATCAATAATTCTTACTATCATTGCCATTATTCTGATGAAGAAACTGACACTTACAGAGGTTCCATAATTTACCTATAGTGCTGCAGCTTTTGAGTGAGAACATCAAGATTGTCCAGGCAATCTAACCAGGCCCTCATTATATTGCTGGCATCCTTCATTTCTGTTCAGTAGTCTTGATGTTCGTCTAAACTTCTTCCATCAACTTCAGTTTAGACAGAAGTCAAAGGAAAATGATAAATTACTATCATTTTTCATATGTATTCTTTTAGTGGATGCCAAAACATAAGAAGCATGAAAACTCTTGAAAATTTCCATAGTTCACTCTTTGAAGTGATAGCTTTGAAATGTATTTTCTCTTTCAGTTCCGAGTACTGTCAAAAATATTCACATTTCTCCCAATGGAGCAACAGACAGCCTGACAGTGAACTGGTCTCCTGGAGGGGGAGACGTGGATTCCTACACTGTGTCAGCTTTCAAGCACAATCAGAAGATTGATTCTCAGACTATTCCCAAGCACGTCTCTGAGCACACGTTCCACAGACTGGAGGCTGGAGAACAGTACCAGATCGTGATCGCCTCCATCAGCGGGTCCTTGAGCAACCAGATAGATGCACTGGGACGGACAGGTGAGTGGTCACCTGGAGAAGGGCTAGGCTGTAGATGGTGTCGTAGTTCTCCATAATGGGACAATGATGGGCTTGGCCTCTCACAACTCAAAATACTGAGTTGAAACTGCCCCAAATCTGTACAATTCAACAGCTAACAGCTTTTCTCCTACTTTTTTTTTTTTAAAGATTTATTTATTTATGCATACAGGACTGAGGTACAGGCCAGAGGTACAGGGGCAGTGAGAGGATGCACCAGAGACAGAGTGGGGAGCAGAACAGGCCAACTGAGGAAGTACACTGCTGAGGGGAGCAGGGCTGGTCAGGAGAGGTCTGCTGCGCCATGTGGATCTCCTCCGGGGCTGGGATCAAACTCATGCTGAAGCAGCTTTAGCTTCTTAGTACTGTGCTTTAACCCGCTGCGCCACCAGGGAGGACCCACTTTTCTTTTTTAACAGAATTTTTCTAAAAATATTAAAGGTAATCCAAAGTTAAGTCATTTGAGTAAATTCATGTACTCGCTGAAGGAGATAAAGTTTCAAGTTTTAGTGATGGAACTGGAAGGGATTATTCTTTTTTGTTTTTTAAACACATGAGTATGTATTTTAGCTTTTTAAAAAAGATTTATTTATTTGTGCATACAGAACTGGGGTACAGGCCAGAGGTGCAGGAGTGGTGAGAGGATTCACCAGAGACAGAGTGGGGAGTAGAACAGGCAGATTGATGAAGTCCACTGCTGTGTCCTAACCCATTGTAGTACCAGGGAGGGCCATTTTAGTTTATTTTTTATGGATTTTTATTTTTATTTTTTGCTAAAATTTTTATTTTTTTCTTACATTGTTTATTTTTGTATAATAGTTAAATTCTCAGATTATATTTTGTCCCCGTATATTTCCCATCACCCCTGAACCATCACCATAGTCCCTTGTGCTCTTCTCTCCCCTACTTGGTACCCTGTCCCCCAACTCTGTATGCCTTGGGTCTAAAGTTTACCTGTAGATTTTGTCTAACTCTCTCTCTCTCTCTCTCTCTCTCTCTTTTTTTTTTTTTGACCCTTTGTTCAGATTCCCTATGTTCCTCCTATACCTGGAATTATCTCATTTTTTTTTTCCCTCCTATTTCATGGAGCATAATCTGTAAGGGTTATTCTAAGTGGTGTGAGCCAGAAGGAGAAAGATAAATAGCAGTGATTTCACTTATAGGTGGCATCCAGAGTAACCAAACAAAGGAGCAGACAGAGAAACTGTAAGACTGACCCTTGAAAGCAGCAAGTAGATCTGAGACACTCAAGAAGCAGGGAGGGGATAGGAGAGAAGAGAGAGGAGAGGAGCATGCTGTGGAGGGTGGCGGAAGACCATAGGTACAACAAGGATATTTAAAAAATAAGTACTTTTTAATTAAAAAAATAAAATAAATTCTGGCCCTCCCTGATGGACTCAGCACCGTAGGCTAGCCACAGCCGTTTCAGTGCTAGTTTGCTCCTCGGCCCTGGAACTGACCCACATGGCGCCGCAGACCTCTCCTGACCCGCCCGCTGCTCCCCTCAGCAGTGTACTTCATCAGTCTGCTCATTCTGCTCCCCATTCTGTCTCTGGTGAGTCCTCTCACTGCCCCTGTGCCTCTGACGTGTACCCCAGTTCTGTATGCAAAAATAAGTAAATCTTTTTTAAAATTAAAATCAATTTTAACAGGCATTTATACATTTTCATAATTTCACTCTTCTCAAAATTCTCTTTTAAGAAAAAATATATACACTGTGCCATCTACTTTAACTAGTGGCTAATGAGTAAACATCACATAAGTGAATAATGTATGTGTTTATTTATATCACTATTAATATATATTACTCTTATCATAAAAGAAGATAGCACCCGCTATCTCTAGTCATTTTCAGTCATTTCTCGTCACAATGGAAGGTAGAGATCATTAGCTCCATGTTACAGATGTTGCAGTAAAGGAGCTTATGAAACATTGTAAAGGGTATATGCTCTGACATCTAAAGCTGTAATCCAAAGCCAAGTGTGTCGCACTTGGCTTTGGATCACTTCCTGTCAGCTGTGACTAATGCTTACCAGTTGTCTTCCATTCGCACAACCACTTAGCTAGTTTGGGGCCTCGACTTCTATACTACCTTTGCTATATCTCCTTTTGATAAAAGTACACACACATATCCAACCCTGTGTCAAGCACAATGTCAGAAAATGTGGATTTGGTAGCTATAAGGTAGAGCCCCTGACTACAAGAAGCTTGAAGTCTAGTGAGAGGGACAGAGAAACAAAAAGGTGATTAAAGTGCAACATGATAAAAGCGAAACATAATTATAGGATGTTACAAGAGAAAGCTAGCAGTGGCAGGGACAGCTCCCAGGAGGAAGTAACATTTAAACAGACACTAAGAAGTCACCCTGGTGAAGCATGTTGACTTGGTGCCAGCAGAGAAAGAAAGTACCTGGAGGCTAGAGACATCATGACACATTTGACAACCTACACACTTTTTAGTATTCCTGAATAAAGAATGTAAGTAGACAGACCAGATCATGGATGCCATGGTAAAGAATTTAGAGTTATGGAGAGGCATTAGCATGGACGTGCTGTGAGAATATGCCAGGTGTGTGGTTTGACGCAATGGGAGGTCTAGAAGCAAGAGGACTGCAAGATGAAATGATGTGCATGAGATGACATTGACCAAGGTTAGTGGCAGTGGAGGAGAGATTTAATAGATGCATGATTTTAGGAGACAGGAATGATCAGGCGTATGTTTGATTATAGTAGACAGGTGGGCGTGACAACCCACACTTTTGACCTGGACCAAGAGCTAGAGCCAAAACAATAAGTGTTGATGGGGGGAGGGTTGCAGAGTCCGATTTGGACATCTTGAAAGTTGCAGTGTTTGTCTGTGAAACATCCACAGAGAGATGTCATTTGCAAAAATAGAAAAAGAGATCTGAATTGAAAGTTTAAATTTGGAAAGCATCCCCATATGGGAAACAACTCAAACCACGATAGTGGATAAGATCTTAGATTATGTACTGTGAGAATAAATGGAGACAATAAATGAGAAAAAGGTGAGCCTGGAACAGAGAAAGTTAACAAACAATAGTATTTGTCTTGCACATGAAGAGCCACAATACCCGAACTATTAGACTAAGGCTTGAAGCTTTGACTTACTAACCTTGTGTATGAAGGTCTAAGCAAGTGACATAATTGAATCACGCAAACTATATTCACTGAAATGTAAATTTGTCTTCATTTTCCGACCTTCCGGTACACCGATGTGCATCACTGCGTACTTATCGGTGTCATTTGCAATAATTTTTCCGTTTGACTTCAAGTGCTCTTTAGCTAACAGTTTTCTGTTTGTTTGACTTTTCTATCTATCTGTCTAAATGGAGAAGAAAAATGAAGAATCAAGGCAGCTATGTAAATAACTCAAGCCAAGAAACACTGTACTATACAAGGATCTGCAGAAAGTATCAATGCAACAAAATTACCTGTGGGCTTTGTTTTCTGTCTGCAGTTGAGTTAAGAGGAGTTTTCCTCTATTGGTTACCTTGCCCAGAGTGATGGCACCTGAATTTCCTTGCCTCTCTTCTTTCTTTGCAGTGCCAGCATCTGTCCAGGGAATAATTGCAGATAATGCCTATAGCAGTCACTCCTTAATAGTGAGTTGGCAAAAAGCTGTTGGTGTGGCAGAAAGATATGATATCTTACTTCTAAGTGAAAATGGAATCCTTCTGAGTAACACATCAGAGGTAGCCACAGCTAAGCAGCACAAATTTGAAGACCTAACACCAGGAAAAAAATACAAGATACGGATTCTAACCGTCAGTGGAGGCCTTTTCAGCAAGGAAGCCCAAACTGAAGGTCGCACAGGTAATTCCCACAGCTTACCCCTTTGAACTGATATCTTGTCTGCTCTCCCCTAGGAACTGTAAGGATAGAGGGGCTTCCCTGGTGGATTAGGGTTAAAGTCTCAGTGCTATCAAGCTAATGCCAGGAACTGCAGCATGAGTTCAATCCCTGGCCAGGGAAGTGACCCACATGGCACAGCAGACCTCTCCTGTCTCTCCCGCTGCTCCTATCAGCAGTGTTCTTCAGTCAGTCTGCCTATTCTGCTCCCCAGTCTGTCTCTGGTGAATTCTCTCATCCCCAGCTGTAGAGACGGCAGCATGAAGTAACATGGGAGGGATACTGTATATATTTCTTGACATAATAGAAAAAAAAAACATTCATCATCTGCATGACGAATCCATGTCAACCAGCCTAATTACACAGCCTATCAGTCACTTCACTCCAATTCAGGTTTCTCATCACAACTGGCTCTAATTCCTATTGCCACTGTCATAAACTGGTGCAAATGGAGCAGATTACAGCAACACAGATATGTTTTTTTAAAGCTCTGGACATAACAATCTGAAGGTGGATCTTATGAGGCTAAAATCAATATATCAGGTGAAATCAATATATCAATATATCATGCTGTGTTTTCTCACTAGGTTTTATGGGAAGAATCTATTTCTTACTCTTTACAGTTACTAGAAGCTATTCACATTCTTTGGCTTGTAGCTGCCCCTGCCAGTAACAACCATCCTCTGCACCTCACTGCCATCTCTGCTTTTCTGCCTCTTCTTTCTCCTTTTATGAGCCCTTGAAGTTACATTGGTAACCACCTGGATAATCAAAATAAACTTCTAATCTCAAGATCCTTAGCTAAGTCATAACTACAAAGTTCCTTTTTTCGCACATGGTAATAATTTCACAGATTCTGGTCTTCAGGTCATGACAACTTGAAAAGCATTATTTAGATAATCACACTGGTTTAATTGCCCACTCATTTATTAAAGGTCTTAAAGGGGGATTGTTAGAGATAAAGGGTGAATTAGGTATGCCTTTTGTCCTGGAAGAGCTGACTGAAGAGTGGAGAAGACAGACATCTGGACAAATAATGATACACTGTGAAAGGATTACAGAAAAGGGAGGAATACTCAACCTCCAGGGAGCATGGAAGTCAGTGATTTGGAAAGTGACATTTTGGTTGAGCCATGAAAGATGAAGCAATCCTCCATGTGGAGAGAAGGTGGAAGCACACCCCCTATGCAGTCAGAGTGCCCTGTGCCAAGATCGGGAGGTGTGAGAAGGAACAGTGAGAGGCCGTGCGTGGGTGAAGTGTGGTTCAAGATGGAGAGGTGAGGCTGAGAGTGAATTGGGGCCAGATGAGAGACTATCTGGCGTGTCTTTCTCAAGGGTTTACATTTTATCTTGTAAGTCATGAAGAGGCAATAAAAACTTTCCAACTAGAGAGAATGTTCTATTTAAAAATGTACACCTTAAAAAAGATAAATGGTAATGGGGAGAGGGTTGAATAGAGAAGAGACCGGAAGTAGAGCAACCCATTCTCTAATTCATCTGTTCGTGAATGACTGCTGTGTGCTAAGCTGTGATCTAAATGTTGGAAGTAGATTAAGTGGATTAAGCAAAATCTCAGTCATGAAGCTTATTCTAGTAGGACAGAAGGCAATAAGCTAAGTGAGTAAAGATTAGACTAGGTTAGATGGTAATATATACCAGAGAGAAAATTAGAGCCGGGAAATGGGCTGGCACGCGTTGGCACGCGTTACTATTTTAAATTATACAGCCTGCTATTGTTGATAAAATAAGGTTTGAGTAAAAATCTGAAGTGAGAAAAAGGTGACAAAGGTACAATAATGCTCCATTTTCCCTGGTTTGGCTTCCTCTGTTTCAGAAAACCATGGTCTGGAAATAGTATGTATCAGATACTTTGGGAGAGGGATCACATTCACATCATTTTTATTACAGCACATTATTATTATTATTGTTCTCTTTTTTTATTAGTTACTGCTGTCAGTCTCTTAATTTGTCTACCGTATAAGTCAAACTGTCATAGGTAGGTATGTACAGGAAAAAGCAGTATATATGGGGTTCGGTTTCAGGCAGTTGTTTGGGGGTGTTGGAATTGCATACCACTGCTTTTGGGCAAAAAGTTCCCCAAGCAGCATGAACAACAAGGCAAAGACCATGAAGGGGTAATGTGTCCACCTGTGGGAGGAACAGTAAAAGTACCTGGAGTAGAGTCAGTGAGAACGAGTCGGGGGAGGTGGTCAGAGAGCTCATCAGGGTCATGAGTTATTGCAGTTACAGAAATGATAAAGGTGACAAGCAAAGGTAAGGCAATGGCCCTGGTGGAGAATAGTTAAGTATAGTCAAGAAATAGTTCTACATTTGATATTATGGTGTTTGGTGGCTGAGTGGAAGATTTAGAAGGAGAAAGAGAAAATTCCAGATTTTCTACCTGGGGTAGATGGTTGAAAATGATGCACTAACTGCAATAAGAAGCCGGAGGAGGATGTGTCAGGGAGAAGCATGCAGCTTCAAGATGTCTGAATGACTTACTGATGCACCTGGTCAGAGGCATTTGAAATGCTCAGAAAAGTGAACTGGAGATAAGGATTTGGACAGGCTACTATAACAAAAACATCATAAACTGGGTGGCTTAAACAATAAACATTTATTACTTTGCGTCCTGGAGGCTGAGAAGTCCAAGATCAAGGCCTGGCAGATACACAGTGCCTGGTGAGTGCACTTTGTTGGTTCCTAGCCAAGCCTTTCTCCCTTTTC
>NW_004567105.1:31155005-31175640 GCF_000260355.1 Condylura cristata
AAAATTAAAATCAATTTTAACAGGCATTTATACATTTTCATAATTTCACTCTTCTCAAAATTCTCTTTTAAGAAAAAATATATACACTGTGCCATCTACTTTAACTAGTGGCTAATGAGTAAACATCACATAAGTGAATAATGTATGTGTTTATTTATATCACTATTAATATATATTACTCTTATCATAAAAGAAGATAGCACCCGCTATCTCTAGTCATTTTCAGTCATTTCTCGTCACAATGGAAGGTAGAGATCATTAGCTCCATGTTACAGATGTTGCAGTAAAGGAGCTTATGAAACATTGTAAAGGGTATATGCTCTGACATCTAAAGCTGTAATCCAAAGCCAAGTGTGTCGCACTTGGCTTTGGATCACTTCCTGTCAGCTGTGACTAATGCTTACCAGTTGTCTTCCATTCGCACAACCACTTAGCTAGTTTGGGGCCTCGACTTCTATACTACCTTTGCTATATCTCCTTTTGATAAAAGTACACACACATATCCAACCCTGTGTCAAGCACAATGTCAGAAAATGTGGATTTGGTAGCTATAAGGTAGAGCCCCTGACTACAAGAAGCTTGAAGTCTAGTGAGAGGGACAGAGAAACAAAAAGGTGATTAAAGTGCAACATGATAAAAGCGAAACATAATTATAGGATGTTACAAGAGAAAGCTAGCAGTGGCAGGGACAGCTCCCAGGAGGAAGTAACATTTAAACAGACACTAAGAAGTCACCCTGGTGAAGCATGTTGACTTGGTGCCAGCAGAGAAAGAAAGTACCTGGAGGCTAGAGACATCATGACACATTTGACAACCTACACACTTTTTAGTATTCCTGAATAAAGAATGTAAGTAGACAGACCAGATCATGGATGCCATGGTAAAGAATTTAGAGTTATGGAGAGGCATTAGCATGGACGTGCTGTGAGAATATGCCAGGTGTGTGGTTTGACGCAATGGGAGGTCTAGAAGCAAGAGGACTGCAAGATGAAATGATGTGCATGAGATGACATTGACCAAGGTTAGTGGCAGTGGAGGAGAGATTTAATAGATGCATGATTTTAGGAGACAGGAATGATCAGGCGTATGTTTGATTATAGTAGACAGGTGGGCGTGACAACCCACACTTTTGACCTGGACCAAGAGCTAGAGCCAAAACAATAAGTGTTGATGGGGGGAGGGTTGCAGAGTCCGATTTGGACATCTTGAAAGTTGCAGTGTTTGTCTGTGAAACATCCACAGAGAGATGTCATTTGCAAAAATAGAAAAAGAGATCTGAATTGAAAGTTTAAATTTGGAAAGCATCCCCATATGGGAAACAACTCAAACCACGATAGTGGATAAGATCTTAGATTATGTACTGTGAGAATAAATGGAGACAATAAATGAGAAAAAGGTGAGCCTGGAACAGAGAAAGTTAACAAACAATAGTATTTGTCTTGCACATGAAGAGCCACAATACCCGAACTATTAGACTAAGGCTTGAAGCTTTGACTTACTAACCTTGTGTATGAAGGTCTAAGCAAGTGACATAATTGAATCACGCAAACTATATTCACTGAAATGTAAATTTGTCTTCATTTTCCGACCTTCCGGTACACCGATGTGCATCACTGCGTACTTATCGGTGTCATTTGCAATAATTTTTCCGTTTGACTTCAAGTGCTCTTTAGCTAACAGTTTTCTGTTTGTTTGACTTTTCTATCTATCTGTCTAAATGGAGAAGAAAAATGAAGAATCAAGGCAGCTATGTAAATAACTCAAGCCAAGAAACACTGTACTATACAAGGATCTGCAGAAAGTATCAATGCAACAAAATTACCTGTGGGCTTTGTTTTCTGTCTGCAGTTGAGTTAAGAGGAGTTTTCCTCTATTGGTTACCTTGCCCAGAGTGATGGCACCTGAATTTCCTTGCCTCTCTTCTTTCTTTGCAGTGCCAGCATCTGTCCAGGGAATAATTGCAGATAATGCCTATAGCAGTCACTCCTTAATAGTGAGTTGGCAAAAAGCTGTTGGTGTGGCAGAAAGATATGATATCTTACTTCTAAGTGAAAATGGAATCCTTCTGAGTAACACATCAGAGGTAGCCACAGCTAAGCAGCACAAATTTGAAGACCTAACACCAGGAAAAAAATACAAGATACGGATTCTAACCGTCAGTGGAGGCCTTTTCAGCAAGGAAGCCCAAACTGAAGGTCGCACAGGTAATTCCCACAGCTTACCCCTTTGAACTGATATCTTGTCTGCTCTCCCCTAGGAACTGTAAGGATAGAGGGGCTTCCCTGGTGGATTAGGGTTAAAGTCTCAGTGCTATCAAGCTAATGCCAGGAACTGCAGCATGAGTTCAATCCCTGGCCAGGGAAGTGACCCACATGGCACAGCAGACCTCTCCTGTCTCTCCCGCTGCTCCTATCAGCAGTGTTCTTCAGTCAGTCTGCCTATTCTGCTCCCCAGTCTGTCTCTGGTGAATTCTCTCATCCCCAGCTGTAGAGACGGCAGCATGAAGTAACATGGGAGGGATACTGTATATATTTCTTGACATAATAGAAAAAAAAAACATTCATCATCTGCATGACGAATCCATGTCAACCAGCCTAATTACACAGCCTATCAGTCACTTCACTCCAATTCAGGTTTCTCATCACAACTGGCTCTAATTCCTATTGCCACTGTCATAAACTGGTGCAAATGGAGCAGATTACAGCAACACAGATATGTTTTTTTAAAGCTCTGGACATAACAATCTGAAGGTGGATCTTATGAGGCTAAAATCAATATATCAGGTGAAATCAATATATCAATATATCATGCTGTGTTTTCTCACTAGGTTTTATGGGAAGAATCTATTTCTTACTCTTTACAGTTACTAGAAGCTATTCACATTCTTTGGCTTGTAGCTGCCCCTGCCAGTAACAACCATCCTCTGCACCTCACTGCCATCTCTGCTTTTCTGCCTCTTCTTTCTCCTTTTATGAGCCCTTGAAGTTACATTGGTAACCACCTGGATAATCAAAATAAACTTCTAATCTCAAGATCCTTAGCTAAGTCATAACTACAAAGTTCCTTTTTTCGCACATGGTAATAATTTCACAGATTCTGGTCTTCAGGTCATGACAACTTGAAAAGCATTATTTAGATAATCACACTGGTTTAATTGCCCACTCATTTATTAAAGGTCTTAAAGGGGGATTGTTAGAGATAAAGGGTGAATTAGGTATGCCTTTTGTCCTGGAAGAGCTGACTGAAGAGTGGAGAAGACAGACATCTGGACAAATAATGATACACTGTGAAAGGATTACAGAAAAGGGAGGAATACTCAACCTCCAGGGAGCATGGAAGTCAGTGATTTGGAAAGTGACATTTTGGTTGAGCCATGAAAGATGAAGCAATCCTCCATGTGGAGAGAAGGTGGAAGCACACCCCCTATGCAGTCAGAGTGCCCTGTGCCAAGATCGGGAGGTGTGAGAAGGAACAGTGAGAGGCCGTGCGTGGGTGAAGTGTGGTTCAAGATGGAGAGGTGAGGCTGAGAGTGAATTGGGGCCAGATGAGAGACTATCTGGCGTGTCTTTCTCAAGGGTTTACATTTTATCTTGTAAGTCATGAAGAGGCAATAAAAACTTTCCAACTAGAGAGAATGTTCTATTTAAAAATGTACACCTTAAAAAAGATAAATGGTAATGGGGAGAGGGTTGAATAGAGAAGAGACCGGAAGTAGAGCAACCCATTCTCTAATTCATCTGTTCGTGAATGACTGCTGTGTGCTAAGCTGTGATCTAAATGTTGGAAGTAGATTAAGTGGATTAAGCAAAATCTCAGTCATGAAGCTTATTCTAGTAGGACAGAAGGCAATAAGCTAAGTGAGTAAAGATTAGACTAGGTTAGATGGTAATATATACCAGAGAGAAAATTAGAGCCGGGAAATGGGCTGGCACGCGTTGGCACGCGTTACTATTTTAAATTATACAGCCTGCTATTGTTGATAAAATAAGGTTTGAGTAAAAATCTGAAGTGAGAAAAAGGTGACAAAGGTACAATAATGCTCCATTTTCCCTGGTTTGGCTTCCTCTGTTTCAGAAAACCATGGTCTGGAAATAGTATGTATCAGATACTTTGGGAGAGGGATCACATTCACATCATTTTTATTACAGCACATTATTATTATTATTGTTCTCTTTTTTTATTAGTTACTGCTGTCAGTCTCTTAATTTGTCTACCGTATAAGTCAAACTGTCATAGGTAGGTATGTACAGGAAAAAGCAGTATATATGGGGTTCGGTTTCAGGCAGTTGTTTGGGGGTGTTGGAATTGCATACCACTGCTTTTGGGCAAAAAGTTCCCCAAGCAGCATGAACAACAAGGCAAAGACCATGAAGGGGTAATGTGTCCACCTGTGGGAGGAACAGTAAAAGTACCTGGAGTAGAGTCAGTGAGAACGAGTCGGGGGAGGTGGTCAGAGAGCTCATCAGGGTCATGAGTTATTGCAGTTACAGAAATGATAAAGGTGACAAGCAAAGGTAAGGCAATGGCCCTGGTGGAGAATAGTTAAGTATAGTCAAGAAATAGTTCTACATTTGATATTATGGTGTTTGGTGGCTGAGTGGAAGATTTAGAAGGAGAAAGAGAAAATTCCAGATTTTCTACCTGGGGTAGATGGTTGAAAATGATGCACTAACTGCAATAAGAAGCCGGAGGAGGATGTGTCAGGGAGAAGCATGCAGCTTCAAGATGTCTGAATGACTTACTGATGCACCTGGTCAGAGGCATTTGAAATGCTCAGAAAAGTGAACTGGAGATAAGGATTTGGACAGGCTACTATAACAAAAACATCATAAACTGGGTGGCTTAAACAATAAACATTTATTACTTTGCGTTCTGGAGGCTGAGAAGTCCAAGATCAAGGCCTGGCAGATACAGTGCCTGGTGAGTGCACTTTGTTGGTTCCTAGCCAAGCCTTTCTCCCTTTTCTCCTTTGTCCTCTCACGGTGGAAGAATGAAAGTGCTCTCTGGGCCTTTTTTTTTTTGGTAAGAGCACTAATCATATTCATGGGGGCCCCACCCTCGTGATTTACTACCTTCCCAATAGCCCCCCTCCCTCCTAACACATAACTTTGGGGGTTAGGTTTTAACTTCTGAATTGGGAGGAAGGGAGACACAGATGCTAAAGTGAATGAGTGATGGCTTACCTACTGCTATAGAGTATGAAAGGACAAGGAGGAATGTCTGAGGACCTGGCACAAGAAGAGGGAGAAGCAAAAGGTCTTAAAAGGGCTAAAGAAAGTGTTCAGAGTGGAGCGAGATCCCAGGCCTGAGACAGATGACCTGTTCATTGGTATCCTAAAACTTCTGTGCAATCAGGTAGCATCTCTCCAAGCAGTTTGGAGGCAGGGAATTTGGGGCTGCATTTGATCACCTTGCCAACAGGTAGCACTGAAAGCTTTAGGAATTGCAAAATCCTGACGAAAACTGTTCTTTTTAATGGCTTTGCTTCTCTTTCCTGTATCCTTGAATCTGACCATCTGGTTTCCTGTTTCCGTCTGCTCCCCCTTCTTTCTCACCCAGTGTCCTCCCTGCTGCCCTTCCTGCAGTGCTCACTTCTTAGCTCCCTGATGCCACTCAGAGATGTCTTTTTATTATTATTATTATTATTATTATTATTTTAAATCTCTGTTGTAACTCTTAGTATTTAGTCACACGGGTCTGATTAACATTTCTTCTATACGTCTAAAAATGTCTTCGAAGATAATTTTCCTTTCCTATGGGTTTTTATTTATTTGTTTGCTTGGTTGTTTATTTTGCTGGTGGTTGTTATTTTTAGGGTTATTATTATTTCGGTTTTTTTTTTAAAGATATATTTATTTATGCATACAGAACTGAGGTACAGGCCAGAGGTGCGGGGCGGTGAGAGGCTTCATCAGGGACAGAGTGGGGAGCAGAACAGGTCGATGGACGAAGTACACTGCTGAGGGGAGCAGCGGACGAGTCAGGAAAGGTCTGCCATGCCATGTGGGTCACCTCCGGGGTGGGGATCGAACTTGCACTGACGTGGCTGAGACTAGATTGCAGTGCTGCATCCTTACCCGTTGTGCCACCAGGGAGCGCCTATTATTGTTTTTTTAATTAACAATTTCAGCAGCAGTAATTCACAAAATCCAGACTTCTTTGCCTTGGGGTTCCCTTAAAGCGAACATCTCGTTAAGACACGAACCCTGCTTTGGAGCTGCTGTCTAAGTGTATCCAGCCAGGGGCCCATCTCCGTCTCACTGTTTTGCTCCTTGATTTTCCCAGTCCCAGCAGCTGTCACCAACCTGAGGATCACAGAGAACTCTACCAGATACCTGTCCTTCACCTGGACCACCTCAGAGGGAGAGCTCAACTGGTACAACATCTTTCTGTACAATCCAGACCGAACCCTGCAGGAGAGAGCTCAAGTTGATCCACAGATCCAAAGCTTCTCTTTCCAGAACTTACTACAAGGCCGAATGTACAAAATGGTGATTGTAACTCACAGCGGGGAGCTGTCTAATGAATCTTTCATTTTTGGTAGGACAGGTAAGCTCAGACCCAAGCAGCAGTGAATAGCTAGTCACGGCTTTCATTGCTTTTCTTTCATTTATCCTTAGTTTTCTATTCTATCCAAGGTCTGGATTTTTATAAAATGTGTGACCTTCAGGCTATCTGATAAGTCAGATATTTGCTTCTATATCAGAATAGCTTGTGGCCAGTCTTTGGATTGGCTTCCACGCCTTTGCTGCCACTTGTTTTATCTCATAGGGTCTGGCGGAAAATGAATCTGGCACTTCTACTTGCCAGTAACCCATCTTGGCTCAATTCTAGCTGTACCTTCAAGCTTTCTACAAGAACTAGGTGGAGTGGAGGCAGGTCCAGAGAAGGCTTCTACAGATAGGACCAACAAGGAAGACTCAGTACATTGGAAACACTTTACGATGAGATGACACGAGGAGTTCCAGACATCTCTCTGAGTTTCAAAACACAAACGCAGTCTACTCTTTTCCCATAAGTTTAGTCCATTATCTCATTTTCCTAATCCATTTCTTCATCTGGCAAATGTCTTTGGGTGTTCCTGTGTGCAGGCACTATGTGCTTGATGAGAGTGAGATGGATAAAATGACAGACCAGGGCTTTGACCATGTCACTGTCTATGTTAGGGGACATGGGGAGAGGGCCAGGATGGAAGATTTTAAGGGGAGATGATTTTGGAGCACCTTATAGTCTATGAAGGAAATAAATGGTGCTGAGGCAGAAAGTGACTAGGTAGGACAAGAAACTACATTAGACAAAGAAAACATTTCAAATAAAATGTGAAGGTGAGGTGGTTCATGGGAAGAACACATTCTGGACATCCCACAGATGTCCCTTTGGATAAAAATGTAAAAGAGTAGCAGAAGAGCCTAGACTGAGACTAGAATTGCCCAGATGACCACATCCAAGGCAATCTACTGCTGGATATGTCATCTGCTCATTAGGTGTTCCTCCAACAAGAGACCACAGTCTTCACTCTTCAAAGAAGGATGAAGCTTAAAGACTCCTGGAGGGCATGTAGGGAGCCAGCACTGTGGTAGAAGTGATTATTAACACTTCTCCCAAGTGCAGGCCCTACCTCTGCAGATTTGGGTAAGAAAACATGAGAGCAGTGAGAACCTTCAGGAGATGAAGACCAAGTAGCCCAGAGAGGAATGTTCCCGGAGGGTGGCCACCAGTGAGATGGTGGGCTGGAAGAGCTGGGACCTTCTGTGAATACTTTCGGGGCCTTTATATGCTTCGTTAGACACTACTTACTATGTTTTCATTATTTCTGAAGATTTTGTTGTATAAGCTTATCAGAGTGCATGTAGCAAGCATATAGAAATTTCCACTTATTTTATTTTAATTTGTACTGTATCCCCAAACTTAAATGATCTACTATACAGGCCAGATCTGACTGCAATACGTACTACTCAAACATGTCTCCAAGTGAGCGCATATTTTCACACAGGGGTCAACATGCCCTTGTTTTTAACTGCTGTTTTCAATAAAGGTTTTCTCTTTGTTTTAGTCCCAGCCTCTGTGAGTAACCTTAAGGGATCCAATCGGAACATGACAGACAGCCTCTGGTTCAGCTGGACTCCTGCCGCTGGGGACTTCGACTTTTATGAGCTGATTCTCTATAACCCGAATGGCACAAAGAAGGAAAACTGGAAAGACAAGGACCTAACGGAGCGACGTTTTCAAGGCTTGGTTCCTGGAAGGAAGTACACGCTGTGGGTGGTAACTCACAGTGGAGATCTCAGCAACAAGGTCACAGGGGAGAGCAGAACAGGTAAGAAGCCCACGTGCTGATGGCCAGCGTTGGCCAGAAGTAGCTTCCAAAAACACATTTTAATTATAGTTTTATTAGGAAAAAATAAAATCAGTTATGTCATGGCAGGCGCTGGCAGCTGACCTCCTTGCTCGAAGAGATCTAGATTAACTTAGCTTAACTCTGCCACTTCCCTTGTGAAGCTCTGCAGTTCACCAAGCGTCTTTTTGTTTGTTTGTTTTGTTTAATGTGGTAAATGTTTTAATAAAGTGTAATTTATGCTATGTTTATTGCTTTAAAGTATGTTTATACATAAATATTTTCAGTGTTTGTAGATAGAATGCATTTAAACCAAAGCTTTTTTGAGTTTTCAGTTTTTAAGAGCACAAAGGAGTCCTGATTCAAAAGCTTGAAATCAGAAAAATATATCTATGCCCTGACAAACATATACATATTTATTTATATTTATTAACTTTATTTTCTTCCTTATAGAAATTTAGAAAATAAAAGTTGATAGGGCTTTCATTTAATTTGTGGATCAAATTTGGTAGAATTTGACATCTTTGAAAGGAAGTGAGTCTTCCACTATATGAGCACTTTACGGTTATTCACTTATTTAACTTTCTAATACTCATTACTTTTCAATTTAGAAATGCCACACATAGCTTGTAAACTTGATTGCTCATCGATCATCTTTAAGCCTCAGTTTTCTTGTCTATTAAACAGGGATAATCATAGATGTCATCTGTGTTGCAAGGGGCAATCCTTCCTAAATATCTTTATTTCTTGGGGACATTCAGATAAAATCAATATCTGTGTGCCACCATAAGGTCAATGAGCAAGATTAATCTACAACTGGACATAATTATCTGTGAACTCTAGCTTCCATAGCCCCAAATCTGATGGAATCAATACCTTCACACACTTGTAACAGTCAGGATACATTCACGCTCCATAGCACCCTGGTGAGGAGTCTCTGGTTATGAAAATTACAGGTACAGAAAACACTCTAAGGCCGTGTCTTACACACAGTAAACACTATATGTCTTACACACAGTAAACACTATAAATGAAAGCTCCCATATGCATTGTATTCATCTTCCTCCAAAGTATATTACAAATATGTGCGGTGCCACTGAGTACCTGATTTGTGTATTAGGACACAGATGTGATGGTTCACTTTCTTTTACATGCAGCTCCAAGTCCTCCCAGCCATATGGCATTTACTGATATTGCAAATACATCCTTGGCCATCACCTGGAAGGGACCTCCAGATTGGACAGACTACGATGACTTTGAGCTTCAGTGGCACCCCAGAGATGCCATCACTGTCTTCAACCCCTATAGCAACAGAAAATCAGAAGGACGCATTGTCTATGGTCTTCGTCCAGGAAGATATTACGAATTCACTGTCAAGACTGTAAGCGGTGATTCCTGGAAAACCTACAGCAAACCAATTTTTGGATCCGTGAGGACAAGTATGACATGTTTTGCTTCTCTTTGTTCTCAGATGGAGGGAGATGGAAGTATATGTTATCTTATTCCATTTGGGGCTTGATTTAAATCCACATTTTAAATTAGGATTGGCTAGATTTGAATTTAGGCAGGGATCTAAATAGATGCAGGTTGCATTTATTCAATATTAACAACTATAGACAAAATAAAAGGAGCTCATCTCTACCCGCAAGGAGCTTACCATTAAGTGGATGGTCCTCTCACTAAGAAGACAATAGACATTGGGTGTCATGAAGGAAGTATCTGATACTATAGAAATACATTGTAGGGGCAGGTGACCCTTTACTAAGGAACTTCCTAGAAGAAAAAACTTCCAAATCTAAACTTAAAGAAATAGTAAGTCATGAGGTAGAGATGGGGAAGGGAGTAGAAAATAGTCCAGGTAGAGAGAATAAAATATTCAGATCAAGAGAAATTAAGAACAGTAAGAAAGTAACAATAAACAATTAGTCAGATTATAGAGGGTGAGATTTCAAAGAATCAGATCATAAAATATCAAGTCAACACTGATAACAACTTTGAGTTTATCCTGAACCACTTGCAACCACTAAAGGGCTTTCTGCATAGAAGTCATCATCAGATTTGCACTTTAGAAAGTCACTCTAGAATCTCCCTGGTGGTGCAGGGGTTAAGTCTCAGTGCTATCACACTACCACCACTGCCGCCTGAGTTCGATCCTCAGTCAGGGAGCTGACCCACATGGCCCAGCAGACCTCTCCTGTCTCTCCTGCTACTCCCCTCCACACTGTATTTCAGTAGATCTGCCTGTTCTGCTCCCCACTTTGTCTCTAATGAATTCCCCTTCCCCAGCATGTCTGGTCTATACCCCAGTTACTCTATGCATAAATAAATGAACATACTTTTTTTTGAAAAGAATTTCTAGCTATAGTGTAGAGACTAGATCAAAGGGGGAAAAAACTAGAAACAGAAGGCTCAATGAAGACATATCACTGTAAATCCAAAGGTTAAAGTATTAGTTTCTTCCTGAAGACATATTAGGTAGAAACAACAACCTCAAAACACAAGTTTTCTGAATAGGAGTGACAATTCAAATATTTATTTTTCAATAATACCCAGACCATGTAACTTCTAAGATCAAATCAGCTATTTATTGGTTTGACTTAATTAATGCTGTAACAGGTATAACTTGTGTTCCATATGTGTCCAGAGAACAGTTTGGGATCAAGTAGTTGTATGTCAAGAGAAATAAGTAAAAAAGAACTGAGAGTTTTATTTTATAGCCAGCTGAGAACAGACTTTCTAACTGTGAGCTCTATAACCCAATCACGGGTACTCCAGTTAAGAGCTCATAAAATTCCAGTAGAGGCTAGGTTGGTCAGAGCACATGGGAGTATCAATCTAGCACCCATCCTGGGCACTAGAATTTCAGAGAAGCCTTTACTTAATGGTCAGGCCCAAGAAGAAAGCAAGCAGCATGTAAAGTCACTCACTTCTATGAGGGATGTTGGGTGGGACTTGGGGGGCTGTGTTCGTTAGGGTTGGCTTTGGTTGTGGGTAGCAGAAAACCCAGAACATCCGTGGATTAAACAAGATGGATGTTTATACTTCTTGTGGAAACCTTAATGGCGATGTTCCTGACAATTAGATTCTAGCTGTGATCAACTCTGTGCAGTCTTCCTCCTCCTCTTTCCTTTCCTCCTCCTCTTCCTGCTCCTTGCAGCCCCACCCTTGGGGCCTAGATTCATGGTTTCCCCTTCCCCCTTTCTCATCTCTTGAGAAGGTGTTATCTCTGCCCGAAAACCTTTGTAACTGCCACAATTAATGCCAACAGAAAGCTGTCTGGGACTCTGCCCAGCATTTATCTTTCATCATTTCTTCTGGTATAGTCTTCTTTCTACCCAGTGTTATGGCTATTTGGCCTCATCTCCCATCTAGAGGTTAGGGATCATGTCTTATTCACCTGTCTACTGTTCACGGCTTCTAGAAAAGCATGTTGTACTCATTTCTCAGCAAGTGGGAATGCGACTAGAAAATTGGAAGGCAAGTAGGAGTTGGAGATGAAGAGGAGCAGTGAGAAGGAAATGAGGCACTGACATGAAGAAAGGTTCCATGCTACTCTTTGTGTGAATGCCAGAATTACACACCAGGCAGAATGGCTTGAACACTTTCTCCAAGCCTCAATGAGATGGTGTCTTTGGATCTCAGTTTTGACTTGGTTTGGAGAAGTTTCATTTCTTAATAACATTCGAAGAAGCATCTACATTTTCAGCTGGCCCTGGACCCTGAAAGTTATGCAATTTTAGTTTGAGTAGGTGGGGCAGGGACAGGGGCCATTCAGCATTGCAAAGGAATGTGTTCTTCCTGTTTGGTCTCCTGAAAATCAGGTATACCTGTCTTTCCCCTCCCCACATCATACAATGAGTTGATATTGCCTTCTAAGAATTTTACTACTTGTTTTGAGCTATGGTCAAGAGAATAATGGGTGTGCCTTCCCCCCCCCCCATATTTCATTAATTTGTATAAACTGTATTTGCTTTGCTACATCACTTTGGGGATACAACTTAACACCTCCATATGTTCACATGCATAATTTGCTTTCCACATGGATAAAAACCTTTATCAAGGTTTTTGACTCCTGGAATAAAATGGAGGGGGGAGTTGGGGCCCAGATCTAAGCTTTTAAGTTCTATTTCAGAATCTGAAAACTCCTCCAAAGTTTAGGGGGGACCAGGGATCAAACAATGGAGATCTTAGGAGGCCACCCCAGCAAAGTACCACTGACCCTAGCACATACTTAACACATACAACCAGAGCCTTGCAGAGCTTACATATTGGAGATAGTCCTTATGTATTTGCGAACTTCATTTTTAAATTGCTCAGTTACTAAAATTAAAATTCATAACTTACTCATCTAAGTCGTACAATTTATCTTCATAGCACCCATTTAGAGATGATGGCATGTAGCTGGTTGGGAAGGCTTACAGACTTTGCTAATTAACCTGCACAGTTACTTATAAGTGTTTCCCCCCCACCCCCAACGGTGTCATTCACAACAACAAATGAGATCAGCTGCCATTCACTGAGTCAGTCAGGCAGAGAAAACTGAATGACTACAGCGGAGGGGGCTGGAATGGTGGTATAGGCAGAGAACTGCAACACTTTCACGGCTCAGAGCAGGACATGTGAGCCAGGAGAGCAAAAAATGGACAAAGAAGCTAGGCCTAGAGAGTGGCAAGTCAGCCATGCAATTTCTTGAGTTATTGTTTGAAGAACGAGCATTTATTGAGCACTTACTATGCCAGTCACTGTTCTAGGAGGCTGTACAGGTTTCAAACCATTGAACCATCCTCAAAAGCATGTGAACTAGATAATTTAACTTTTCCACATGACAGATGAGGCACAGACATGTGCCTTTTTAAAAATATATTATTATTTTTATTTTAAGATTTATTTGTTTATGCATACAGAACCCCAGTACAAGCCAGAGGTGCAGGGGCAGTGAGAGGATTCACCACAGTCAGAATGGGGAGCAAGACAGGCAGATTGACCAAGTACACTGCTGAGGGGAGCAGCAGGCAAGACAGGCGAGGTCTGCTGTGCCATGTGGGTCACCTGGGGTGGGAATCAAACTCACATGGAGGCGGCTGCGCTTCACAGTGCTGCGCTTTAACCTGCTGCTCCACCGGGGCCGTGGCAACTTTTATTCTAGCTGGTACATAGGATTTGAACTTAGGCAGGGTGAGCAGCCATTCTGCTCATCTTCTATGGCTTTTCATAAATGTGCCCGAGCAGGCATACTTATGGCCATGTTGGCACCTGGTAATTTTCTGTAGGGAGAGCATTTCAACATCCAGGTTTCTGCGATCTCTCGGGCAGAAGTTCCCTTGGTAGATACATGAGAATTCTTGCCTTGAAAAACACTCCAACTAATGCTTAAAATTTATTTGGATCTCCCAGCTAGTTGGACCCCACAAAGCTAAAAAAAATATATATATATATATGATAAAAGTGTCTCGGAGTTCTAAAAATTGCCCCCTTTTCCTCCTCTAGAGCCAGACAAGATACAAAACCTGCATTGCCGGCCTCAGAACTCCACAGCTATTGCCTGCTCCTGGATCCCCCCTGATTCTGACTTCGATGCGTATAGCATTGAGTGCCGGAAAATGGACACCCAAGAAGTGGAGTTTTCTAGAAAACTGGAGAAAGAAAAATCTCTGCTCAACATCATGATGCTTGTGCCCCATAAGAGATATCTGGTGTCCATCAAGGTGCAGTCAGCGGGCATGACCAGCGAGGTGGTGGAAGACAGCACCATCACCATGATAGACCGTGAGTGCCCCGTGTGTGCGCTGAGCATGCGCTGTGTCTTGTCTGTCAACGCAATCCCCTGCTCAGTTCCCAGCCATGAGCATAACTTGTCACTTGGTGAAGAAGTGCTAAAGGCTTCAGGAAATGGAAACATTTCTCTATACAGTATCCTGACAACAAACAAGTTAAATAGTCTTAAAGTACCTAAATGAGTTAGAATTTAGGTACACCACTTAGCCTGATAGAGTTATAATGGAGCTTTTAAGCAATTTGATGCTACAACCCTGCTGAGGAAACCCTTCAGGAAACCCTGCTGAGGAGCTGTCTCTTTCCTTATGTTCAATGTGCTCCTGGCCAATCACTTCCTTTCCCTTCTTCCCTTCAGAAGAGGCGGACAGGTTCTTGATTATGAGCTTTAAACACACACACCCATTGACATTCACACATACTTGCACATGCGTGCACACAACGACCCTTAGCTATTGTGAATGGAGTCCTTCATTTCACTGAGTATCTATATATAAAAGCAGAGTTGTGACCTCTTTTGGTTCTCTCCCCACCCCTTCTTCCAGGCCCACCTCCTCCACCTCCACATATTCGTGTGAATAAAAAGGATGTGTTAATTAGCAAATCCTCCATCAACTTTACTTTCAACTGTACTTGGTTCAGCGACACCAATGGAGCTGTGAAATACTTTACCGTGGTGGTAAGAGAGGCTGATGGTAAGTGATCATGTATTACCTTTACTGTAAGACACAGGGTCTCTTTCTCAAAGGTTACCATGTTGCCTCTTGCTGTGACAAGTTTTTAAGCATAGAAATCTTAGATTTCTATAGTATTGAGTTCTCTCTGCTCAGTACAGAGAGATATAACAAAAACTGCACAAAGACTCATTCAGCAATAAAGCCCGTTATCCTCTCGGCTTAATTATTGAACGTGTGGGAGATTGTATTATTAATATAGTAACAATAAGGGCCCTCCCTGGTGGTACAGTGGGTTAAAGCACAGCACGATGAAGCTGTCCACAGACACTGCAGTGCAAGTTTTATTCCCAGCCAAAGAGGTGACACACATGGCGTGGCAGACCTCTCCTGACCTGCCCACTGCTCCCCTTAGCAGTGTATTTCAGTAGATCTGCCTGTTCTGCACCCCCCCACTCTGTCTCTGGTGAATTCTCTCACCCCCACACCTCTGACCTACACCCCAGTTCTTATATACATAAATAAATAAATCTTTAAAAAATATATAATAACAATAAGCATCACTTCTTGAGTCTTCAGTATGTGCCAGGCACTGTTAGGAGTACATGACATATAATGACACATTCAGTCTTCTTCACTGCTCATTCAATGCTGTTCATTCTTCTTTTTTTTTTTTTTTTTTTAAAGATTTATTTATTTATTCATACAGAACTGGGGTACAGGCCAGAGATGCGGAGGGTGAGAGGCTTCACCAGAGACAGAGTGGGGAGCAGAACAGGCAGATCGACGAAGTACACTGCTGAGGGGAGCAGCGGGCGGGTCAGGAGAGGTCTGGCTCGCCATGTGGTCTCCTCCGGGGCAGGCGGCAGGCGGGAATCGAACTCATACGGAAGTGGCTTCAGATTCTCAGTGCTGTGCTTTAACCCGCTGCGCCACCAGGGAGGGCCTCATTCTTCTTTTATTCTGCCATTAACCAGCAATATACCTTCCTTGGCTTCCCTATCTCAAATATATCAAGCCAACCACACACTTCCAGATGCCCCACCAACTCACAAGAATATTCAAAAGCCTAAAAGGTCAAACAATGATCATGAAAAACATTCCTTCTTTCTCTGCTGTGTTTTCAATAAACATTCCATTTGCCAATCCACTAAATTATTCGATGTCTACCTAACTCCTACGGACCAAGAACATCCTAGGAAATAGTTATAACAACAATCCACACACCCACCACACACAATCTTGAAAGCATATTATAGCAACATTTATCAAACTAACTGCTGGAATGTTGTATTTATGGGTGCTCCCATTCATCTGTTTAGCTCCCATGGAGATCTGGGGTATTATTTCTCCAAATTAGATGTGTGTGTATAGAATGGTATTCATATATGTGCTTTTGAGATTGCTCACAATTTCATGTGCTGCGCATGAGTTTCATAAAAATCCCTGACTATTTAACCCATTTGTGGGCAATGGGAAACATTAAGTCTGACAAATGCTGGAGCAGTTCCCTGGCTAAATTGTATTTTAGTCTCACTGGTTATTTAACATTCTACATGCTTTTATATTTTATTTAATTGCACTAAAATTGGTTATGCATATTTAATTAAGTAATTTCAAGGGCTAGTAGTGCAGCCCAGATTTTCTTAAGCCTCATAATTGGAAGAGATTGGTGAACTGTGGAGACTTTGGATTTATGGAGACAGTAGTGAAAAGGATGTTTCCTATAAGGCAAAGACTGAGAAGAAGTTATACACTAGAAAGCAGGTTCGTATTCTCCAGCCGGGCGGGCTTCCTTGATTGATGTTCCCAAGATGGATCATGCCCCCGTGGTCTAAGATAACCATCCAACTCACATATATATATGCTTATCCTAAAGGCAACATTTGTTTTCAACTGCTGCCCACAAGATAAATTTGCCAAGACCCACCCATTTTGAACACCTTATTAAGCAAGAATCCAAGGTACCATGAACCACCATTGTTCTACTCCTCGAAGTTTATTGTCAGCGGTATCAAATCTCTATAATATTTATCTTCCCAATTGTGCTTTCCTCCAGCCAACATCAAAACCAGTTTACAGTGCCAAAACACACAGCAGGCTTGGTGGACAGGGGAGGAGTTCTGGGAAGTGTTCTGCTGGATGGACCAAATTCAAGCCAGGATTAAACTGTGCTCAAGATAGCAGAGAGCTGTGCTTGCAGCCATTATCAGGCCGGGCACAGCATGTGGAACGTGCCTAGTGGGGTGACTGCTCTGGCCTCGGACTTGATTCTCTTATCTTTTCCCTATTTCTCAGGTCATAGGGATTTCCTTATTAGCACAGCTACAGTGGCTATTGGCAAGGTAGAGAGCTCCCTGAGTGGTTTGATGCTCCGGTGGGGTGCGTCCAGCTCTCCCAAGTCGTGGGACAGGCCGTCTCCAGATGTGATGAGCTACCAGTCCTACAGGCTTTCTTTCTTAGAGAAATGATTGGGATGCACATGTGTCAAATTTTGTATATTTCTTAAAATATATTTATTACATCAATTTTCATTTGTGTACAATGTACGGTTTCCCCGTGAAATTCCCACCACAATTCCCCCCGTGCACCATCTCCATCGTCCCTTATGCTCTTCCCACTCCTGTCCTGGTCCTTCTCCTCCTCCCCTACAGAATGTCTCTGATGTATAGTTAAGTAAGACAGAAAGAAAAAGAAAAATATCAAATGATGTCACTTATAGGAGGAATGTAGAAGAACCAAACAAGAAATCAGGAAAAAAAAAAAAGCAACTATAATAAAGTAAAAATCAAAACCATCAGGCAACTCTACACACTTTATTTTTAACTTTTATTTCTTTTAGACAAATTGAGTTAACATTGATTTCATTGGTATGATCTCAGAGCATCCTTTGAGACTTTACATTCTACACTCTGGGGGTGGCAGGAGAGAGTGGATGAGAAGGCAGACTAAGAGAAGTAGATGAATCTTGAGTTGGCCCTTCACTGTGAGTTTTCTCCTTCCAGGCAGTGATGAGCTAAAGCCAGAGCAACAGCACCCGCTGCCGTCGTACCTGGACTACAGACACAACGCTTCCATTCGAGCGTATCAGACCGCTTACTTTGCCAGCAAATGTGCTGAAAGTCCTGACAGCAACTCTAAGAGTTTTAACATCAAGCTTGGTGCAGAGATGGAGAGCCTGGGTGGAAAATGCGATCCCAATCAACAAAAATTTTGTGACGGCCCCCTGAAGCCACGCACTGCCTACAGGTAAGACGTATTACCTTCATTTTGCTAGAAGGGGCACACAGCATTACTGGGCACTGAGCTACGGAGCATTTGATGGATATGAGCTGTTGCAGATTAATGATCTACGTTTGGAGATTGCGCTACATTTTACGCGGTAATTGATAAATATAGTATTTCCATCTCCATCATAGGTAATGTGAGTAGAGGCTCTCGGTGTTGTGCAGAAGCTTCAATTCATTATGGGAAACACTGAAGGTTCTTAAAAGATTGTTCCTTCTCCTGAAACTTCTTTGGTCTGAATCAAATAATTTACCATGTTAATGATTGGGAAAATATCCAAATAGAAAGAGTGAGTTGAAAGAGAACCAAGACATACCATGTTTCATCTTCCACTTTTTAATAAAGATGGGAATGACACTTGTCTTATTTTTCTTCTAAGGCAAAAATAAATAAATAAAAAGATGCACGTTCTCTTTGTTCTAGACAGAGGTCTTGAAGGGAAGACCCCTAAATGAATGGGGCACTGTTTCCTCCACTAATGTGGCAGGTATTTTGGTTGGACACCAGGAAGCACTACTGCAGCCAAGAGGCCCTTTGCTGTGCTGTGCTCCCAAGAAGCAGTTATCAGCAAAAATACACAGCATCCCAAACCAGTTTCCTCAAGAGAAAGTGACCTCAGGCTTCCATGTAGACACAAGGCTATAGGCGTCAAGGATAAGTGCTTCGGCAGAGAGTGTAGCCTCCCTGTTGGGTGTTAATCAAACTGAGACTCAGACAATATAGCAGCCAACCAGGTTCGCTAAGGGCCAGTTATCTATTCTAGTTAGTCGCTATCCAGGTCTTAATTGACTCTTACAAATTTTGAGTATCACCTTGAATCTCTGAAGACACTTTTTTTTTTTAAAGGTGTATTTATGTCTGCATACAGATCTGGGATACAGGCCAGATATGCAGGGGGTGACAGGATTCACCAGAGACAGAGTGGGGAGCAGAACAGGCAGATCGATGAAGTACACTGCTGAGGGGAGCAGCGGGTGGGTCAGGAGAGGTCTGCTGCGCCATCTGGATCACCTCTGGGGCTGGGGATTGAGTTCGTGCCTGTTGTGCCACCAGGGAGGAACCCTCTGCAGAAATCTTTTAACTGCCTCCTATAAAGAGACAGTGACCTGGCCTCATACTGAGGGCATCCTTAATCCTGCCCTCACATCAGCAAAGGCAAGGGTTTTCCTAAAGGAGAAGATTCACTTTGCTCTAGAGAACTGTGGAGCTACCTTTGCCCAGGATTTAATCTCAGACCTGCTGTTGTCACCCACCTACAGTTACTACCTCCAGAGGAAACAAACTAAAACTTATTAGTGGGCCCTCCTTAGTGGTGGAATGGGTTAGAACACAGCAAGCTTAGCAGCTGCTTCAGTGCAAGTTCAATCCCCAGCCCGGAGGTGATCCACGTGGCAAGGCAGACCTCTCCTGATCCGCCTGCTGCTCCCCTCAGCAGTGTGCTTCTTTTATCTGCCTGTTTTGCTCCCCACTCTGTCTCTGGTGAATCCTTTCACCACCCCTTCACCTCTGGCCTGTACCCAGTTCTGTATGCAGACATAAATAAATCTTTAAAAAAATAACCAACTTATTAGTAATGTTGACTTCTCCAGAAGAGAGCCTCTGTAGGCAAGATCTCTGACAGAGCAAATGAGAAACATAAGGGAGACCAGCATCCTGGGCTACTTCAGCTCCTGCCAGAATCAAGATGTCCTTGGTTGCTTGGGCTCAAGGAAACTTAAACAAAGGCCTCCCAAGGACTGTTAGTCCTCCAGGACTATTTTCACTTCATGAGCTGAAAGTTGACGCTGCTTTTGTTTGCTTGGCTTTTCAAGCAAATAAGAGTGGACTCATTCCTCCATTTGAGTGAGAGAGAGGAGCCCCAAATAGTTCACATCAGGACCAGAGCCCCCCAGTCTTCCAGCACATTCCTTCCTATCCATACCAGCAGCCCCCCGGGGGACTCTCTGCATTGGAGTTCCAGTGCTACCATTTTTTTTTAGTTCTGTGGTCTCATAAATAGGATTTCAGTTTTTCTAATCCTCATTTTTCTTACCCACTGAGCGTCACAGAGTTGTCCTGAGGAGCCATGAAGGAGCAAAAGCAAACCCAGACTGTCCCTTTGAGTTTAAGGTTTCCCGTGGCACCCATTCACTTCCAGGAGCGAGCGAGGATTCCAGAGCAGGGTGTGCGAAGCCCTTGTCTCTTCCTTCTCCCTTCCTCACCAACCTTGTCTCCCATCATTTGCCCCAAGTACACGTTGCCTTTTGCTTGGTGTTCCCTTTAATGTAACAGAACTTTCATATGTCAGCCTTTTATTTTCACTCTATCTGGAAAGCCTTCCACTCCTTGTCTGACTCGTACTCTTTAAAAGTCACTTCACGGCCTCCCCGTTATCATAACAGGTTAAAGCGCAGCACTATGGAGCTCTCTGCAGCCACTGTGACACACGTTCAAACCCCGGTCAGAGAGCTGACCCATATGGTGTGGCAGACCTCTCTTGACCCGCCCGCTGCCCCCTCAGCTACCTACCTGTTCTGCTCCCCACTCTGTCTCTGGTGAATCCTCTCAACTCCCATACCTCTGGCCT
>NW_004567105.1:31177090-31204289 GCF_000260355.1 Condylura cristata
CTTATCTGGCTGCAAAATCAGTGCTGTTCCATTTGGGAAGCGAAAGGGCAGATTATTATAGGTGAGAGGAGCTTGGGAGGTTGGGAAAGTGCTGATCTGGTTTTGTTTCTATTCTAAATAGAACAGCAATGTGAGCACAATCAGATAGTCAGCTTCTCGACCTCGTTTTCCTGAGAAAAGTGAAGGAAATTGAGCCACGTGATCCTTGACTTTGTGCTGCTGATTCTGGACATGCTGAGAGTTGAAATAATTGCAATCAGCAATCTGTTCATTAAAGTAATCTTACTCATATCATTATATGTATCGTGCTAGTAATAGATTCAATGTATATGCCTTCTCTGTGAAAAGCCCTGGGCCAGGTGCTGGGGGAGTGAGGGGAGGTGGGGAAGAGAAAAGTAAATAAGAGGGAGCTTAGTCTTCAAGGACCTTACAATATAGTGAGGGAAAGAAGGCACATCTGTTAATCAGAAAGATGTAGGAGGAGTGTAGATAAGCAAGTGCTATAAAGAATCAAAAAGCTTCCTGAAGGGAGCTTCATTATAGCCGGACATAAAAAAGTAGGGAAGGACTCAAAAATATAGAAATAAAGGCAAGTGGGAATTCAAGACGGAAGGGGGTTCATCCTCTTTCCCCCGCCTGGCTCTCCATTTCTATCAGTGATTTTTCTCAAATACCTGAGCTCAAATTTTAGAACTATCTTAATCCTCCCTTTTCTGCACAAGGGCCAGCCAGTCTGAGAGGGCGACCCAGTCCCTCAACAAGGCCCATTTCCCACTGTGTTTCCCTCTGTCTGGGGTGCAGGTGACCCCTCCCACCTTTCCCTCAGATTTCAGTGAATATATCCTTTGATTAAGAAGAACTCCAGTGACCACACTGAATAAAGCAAACCCATGTGCCTTTCCCCATTTCATCCATTCCCCCTTACTTAGCTCTTTTCTTTTTCATAGACCATATCACCTCAGGGTATGTTAGATTTGTGTAGTTAGTGACTGACTTTTAACACAAGGATGTAACCTCTGAGATGGTAGAGTACTGTTCCTTGCAGTATTGCCAACTCCTAAAATGGGAACTAGCGCAGAGTAGGTATTCAGTAGTGTTTGATGAATGAATGAATGATTGCATAAACCTACATCTAATCCATACCTTACCATACATACATTCTGAGCAGGTAACTACCCTACTTCTCCCTGGACACATTTTTCAGTCAGCCCTGCTGTCCTACTGGCCACCAATTTGCTCTTAAATATATCTGTTTTCTTTTCAGAATCAGCATCCGGGCTTTTACACAGTTGTTTGATGAAGACCTGAAGGAATTTAAAAATCCACTTTATTCAGATACTTTCTTCTCTTTGCCCATCACCACTGAGTCAGGTAAGGTAAACCTTCTCATCCACCACATATTCTGGTGACTGACATGTCACCCATTGGGGTTGCTAGTGGGAGACCAAATGATGTGACTGGAGGTGGGAGAACACTTTGTTCACTTGGAATTAAATCTTTATATGATCATTGATTGATATGAATGCATGACTGGGAAGAATAGGGATTAGTCTCCCAAAGAAGGTAGCATTATCAAATCCTATAGTAAAAATTAACTTATTTAAAATAGTGAGAGTGCAAAACATTCAAATCAAGAGATTACTAGGCCAAAGTATAAGTAAGTACAAAAGTTTTAGGTCATAAGTGGAAATATATGTGTGCAGATACATAGAAAAAATTTTCCCTTTTGCTTGTTACATGTTGCTCTTACACTATAAAATGTTAATGTGGGCCCTCCCTGGTGGCGCAGTGGGTTAAAGCACAGCACTGAGAAGCGAAAGCCACTCCCGCATGAGTTCGATTTCCGCCTGCCCCGGAGGTGACCACATGGCGTGGCAGACCTCTCCTGACCCTCCCGCTGCTCCTCTCAGCAGTGTACTTCGTAGATCTGCCTGTTCTGCTCCCCGCTCTGTCTCTGGTGAATCCTCTCACCCTTCGCATCTCTGGCCTGTAACCCAGTTCTGTATGCACAAATAAATAAATCTTTAAAAAAAGAAAAGTTCATGTGGAAGGCTGTAGAAATTTATGAAACTTCTCTAATGTATTAGAAAAACTGGCTGATGAAGGAGTACAGTTTTAAATGCTGTCCTTAGAATAATTTTTCCAATCCTCACTATACCCTTTTAAGATACATACTGTCATTACCCCCATTTTAAAAGTTACAACCTGAGGTACCAAGTGTTTAAGCAACCTGCACAAGACAGTGAAGTTTGAATGTTGGTAATTTCTGCCTGAACTTCACTGACTCAGAATCTTCACATCATACTACGAAAAACATTATTTCTTCGGACATATTGTCTTATTACCATTGTCTGTTCCAACCTTTCTTAGTAACCAGTTTTCTGCAATACTAATCTCTGGAAGTTCTTTATACCTAACTGCAGTGTTTCATGCTGCATGAAAAACAATAACTCAGGTTCACAAGCACTCCCATTTTATTTATGCCAAATGTCAGTCTAATCTCCCACTTACCAAACCAAAAAGAGATCAGAACACAATTAGGAAGACTTAGATGTATGCTTATAATTTAATATCAAGCAGGGATTTTGTGAAAACAAGTCTTTCCTATTTAATGGGCCACCCTGGTGGCACCAGAGTTAAAGTCTCAGCACCATGAAGCTATCACTAGCTACTGTAGCCTGAATTCGATCCCTGACCAGGGAGCTGACCCACATGGCACAGCAGACCTCTCCTGTCTCCCCTCTTCTCCCCTCAGCAATGTCATTTCTGCCTCTGTCTTTGGTGCATCCCCTCACCTCCCTTCCCCCCACATCTCTCGCCTGTACCCCAGGTCTAGTATGCATAAATAAACCTTTAAAAACAATTCTTTCCTATTTGAAATAGTATATTTTAAAAATTAAGTTTACCCAAGAGAAATGAAAACATATCTCCTCATAGATACTTGTGCACAAATGTTGATAGCATTGTTCATAATAACCAAAAAAAATAGTGTTAATCCAAATGTCTATCAATGGATGAATATATAAACAAAATGTGATATATCCACAAAATGGAATATCATTCACCCGTGAAAAAGAATAAACCACTGATGCATGTTATAGCATAGATGAACCTTGAAAACATTATGCTAAGTGAAAGAAACAAGTCACAAAAGATCACATAGTGATCAATTTATGGGAAACATCCAAAGTAAGGAAATTGATGGCACAGAAAGTAGATTAGTGGTTGCTAGGGTCTAGGGTGAGGAAGAATGGAGAATGATTGCTATAAAGTAGGGTGCTTCCTTGGGAGGGATGAAAAATGAATGTGGTCATATTTTCAAAACTCTATACTTAAATCATTGAATTGTACAGTATGTGAATTCGGTTTCAATACAGCTGCTTTTAAAATGGACTTAACTTACTTATAAATTCCCAATAGCAAAACCATTCTAGATAATAAAAGAGGTTTTGTTATGATAATTCTCAGCAATAGGCTCTATTTGTTAAAGTCCCAAATGCTTGTGACTGGCTTCATACAGATGGAAAAGCATTTTTTTAAAAAGATTTTTGTTTATGCATACAGAACTGGGGTACTGGACAGAGGTGCAGGGGCAGTGAGAGGATTCACCATAGCCAGAGTGGGGAGCAGAACAGGCAGATCGATGAAGTACACTGCTGAGGGGAGTAGCAGGTGGGTCAGGAGAGGTCTGCCACGCCATGTGGTCACCTCTGGGGCAGGTGGGGATCAAACTCATGCTGAAGTGGCTTTAGCTCCTTAGTGCTGTGCTTTAACTCCTTGTGCCACCAGGGAGGGCCCCTGAAAAAGCATTTTTATATTAGTGACATTTTTATATTAGTGTTAACCTTTACCTCAAGAGTCCCAAGCTTTACATAGAAGCACAAAGGCCACAATTTCTCAGCAAAGTGAACAACATTATCTTCAAAAGTATAATGGCTGAGCGGCCATTACAGGAAAACAGATAGCAGGTTATCTTCTCGGCTGCACATTTCTAGCCTCTGTGTGAACAGCCTTAGGATTCTTCTGGAATGATGTCTGGGGAGACAGGATTCAGCAGCTCTCTTACTGGTTCATTAACACTAATTTCCCCCTCCCGGATTTGTTGTTTCTGTCTGGGTTCCTGTAGAGCCTTTGTTTGGCGTTATCGAAGGTGTGAGTGCGGGACTGTTCTTAATTGGCATGCTCGTAGCCGTCGTTGCCTTATTCATCTGCAGACAGAAAGCCAGGTGAGTGCAAACCTCCCCCCAGTGATCGGACCACAACTTTAAAGATGCAACTGAAAATAGTCTGAAAAGAGAGAAGGAAAAATAAAAAATGTCTCCAGAACCGTCATTTGTTTCTCAGGGGAAAAAAAAAGTCAACCCCTAAAATCATGACTCATTTTTTCAGCCTTTCTAGGTAGCATTGCTGAATTCTGCCCTTATCTAATGATTGAGGGACCAGCTACAGCTTTCTTTAAATATGAAGTAACTCTATATGCACAGGAGGAAAAAGAAACCATGTTTTTCCGTGGTTCCATACCTCAAGGAGACAGAGATGTCTGCAAATATTGTGCCCGCTGGTTTTCTGAAACATGCTAAAAGTGTGCTTGACATACCATTCGGTAACTAGTCTCCGCCATACTAATTTTAAGAAGAGACCAGAAAGAACCAAAAAGGATGAGGCCCCAGGACTCTGGCCTCTTCTCTTCGAGAACTTCTTCCACTTGGCACATCGTCTTCTCTTGCAGTCATGTCTTGCATCCTAGGTTTTACTGTTGTTTTTCTCCCTAAGGGAAGTTTTATTGAGAGTGTGGGAAGTGATTACGACCTGTAGCCAAAAACCAGAAGACAAATCTCAGCTATTACAGAGATCCGTTTCTGAGTGGGAAAAATCTATTTCTTCTTTATGTTCTTCCCCTCCTTCAAAGAGATGTTGGCTGAGTGTAAATCTGCTTGAGTACTGAGAAACCCATATTTGCACAAACATGCATAGCCTTACCATAAATGGGGAAATTGTTTTAAGTTTCATGATCAGAATATAAATGCTCTCCATTATGTGTTAGCCATGGTCGAGAAAGACCTTCTGCCCACCTGAGTATCCGTCGGGATCGACCATTATCTGTCCACTTGAACCTGGGCCAGAAAGGGTGAGCACCCCATTTTTCTTCACATAATTTATTGAAAGATGAGTTGATTGTGCTGTGAGAGAATTGCTAATGTGGTTTTTCGTTTCCTTTTGGGTTCCTCACAGTAGCCGGAAAACTTCTTGGTAAGCAAAGAACTCATTAATTACTACATTATCTGCTTTTGAAATACAGCTCAGCCTGATTCTGGCATTTTCCCTTTCTTCACTAATTTTTTTCCTTTCTGTTTTTAACTATAGCCCAATAAAAGTAAATCAGTTTGAAGGGCACTTCATGAAGCTGCAGGCCGACTCCAACTACCTTCTCTCCAAGGAATACGAGGTACACCTCAAATGCAATGACACTTTAGCACCCCAAATCTTAGCAGAATTTCCCTCCCCACCCTCCCTGCTGATTGATTCATAGGCTGATTAGAAGCCCAGAGGAGCTCACTTAGGAACCAACTGTTCCCTGCAAGCTATACCCACCACCAGCCTTAGTTTTGCCAGCTGTGTGACGCGGGGCAAGTTAGTTTTCCTGTTAGTTCATCTGGAGAATGCAAACGAGCATACTTTCCATGGGGCCCACTGGGGTCCAGACTCTGTTCATCAAATTTGGTGTTCCCTAAACAGCAGCGAATGTGCATATGCTCATATTATTACGCATCTCAAAGGCTTCATGATTTGTCTTATGTTTTCCTATTCTTTACTTGTAAACTTTTTTTTATCCAACAGGACTTGAAAGACGTGGGTCGAAACCAATCATGTGACATTGCGCTCTTGCCGGAGAACAGAGGGAAAAATCGATACAACAATATATTGCCCTGTGAGTTTTATGTTGGAATTTGTAAAACTGTCTTCCTCTAGCCACTTCTTCTCTTTTCCAGGAATAAAATGGGGCTAGTAAAACCTAGGGTCAGCTACAACTGGAACATAGAGGCTCTGAATGCCTTTCAAAAGGCGTGAGTTGTGTGTTACTGCGCTTGCCTCCAGAAGGGTAACCCAGCCTACATTCTGATCCTATGAGGCCTCTTCTGCTGGTGACAGTTCACCTTTTGCTCTTATTACTTCATCTCGGAAGCCTATAGGTAGCCTACCTGGGTTTACTTAGCAAAGTCTCGGGTTAGCAATTCCCATATGTGTGTGTGTGTGTGTGTGTGTATAAATATGTCTAACACTGTTAGGTAGAGTAACAGAAGACCATTTTTCTGGATTGTTTTCATCCCAGCAGTAAAATGGGGATGGCCACTCCATCAGACAGTGTGATGGTATTACAAAGGAAAACTCAGAGAGAACTTCAAAGAGCTTTTTTATTTGTGTGTTTGTGGACCACTTGCACAGTGAACAAAGCTGTTCTCCGGACTTTATCTGTAAAAGGAAGATGAGAATACTTCCTTCATAGGGTAGTTGTGGGGATCAGAGATAATGCATGGCAAGTAACATGATTTTAATAAAGTAGAGACGCACCCTAAGTCTTAGTGACAAATCTCTCGGTAAATTGCCTTCCATATGAAAAAATGTTCATGGTCACTTATCAGGGAAGTGCAAATAAAACCACAATGAGACATTATCTAACACCTGTGAGAATGGCCCATGTCAAAAAGAAACAACAAGTGTTATCAAGGATTTGAAGCAAATGGTTCTTGCCCCTATAGAAATCAATATAGACTTCTCAAGATAATTAAAATAGGTCTATCATATGATTCAGCAATTCCACTCCCAGGTATCTACTCAAAAACTGCAAAAATAAAATTAATTCAAAGGGATATATGCTTTTCCATGTTCATTGCAGCACTGTTTAGGAAAGTGAAGTTACGGAAGCAATCTAAATGCCCAATGACAAAGAATGGATTAGAAAAATCTGGTATACACAATAGAATGCTACTCAACTATAAAATGAAAAGATAAACTCTTTCCATTTGTAACAACATGGATGGACCTGTAGGGAATTGTGATAGGCAAATAAGAAGAAAGACAAATGCCAGATGGTGTCGCTTATATGATTGATATGTGGAATATAGAGCAACAAAACAAAGAGTTGGGTAAAATCAAAGAAAAACAAAGCTTAGAAATCCGATCACCGAACTGAGGCTTCCAGGGTGGAGCGGGGGCTGGGGAGAGAAAAGTAGAAGGAAGCACAGTGGACTCTGGTGGAGGACTGTGGGTGCCTTCCTGGTAGATGTGGTGTGGCTACATACATCTAAGGAGGTGTGCCTGTGCCTGTAAATCATAGACAGTGTAAAGCAGTGTTACCTCGATTAAAAACTTTTTCGAAATATTTTTAATAATATTTTAAAAAAATAAACTGCCTTCCAGATGATGCCTCTCGAGTGAAGCTGTCCAATGTAGACGATGACCCGTGCTCCGACTACATTAATGCCAGCTACATTCCGGTAAGTGGCCCACTACGCCCTCATACCCTGGGTGGCTGGCCACACTGGAGACACCTCTCCACCTACATGTTCCCCACGCTTCTCAGGTCTGAAGGGTGAGAAGACTGTCAGAGTCTGTGCTGTGTACAGGGATAAGGTTGGGTGTAATCTTGATCCTGCAGAAAAGCTCAGCAGAACTGGGATAGCAGGACATAGCCAGACAATGACATAAAAAAGAAGCTAGTGTGGTGCTTCCTCAATACACAGCTGCATGGCTGGGGGGGGGGGGTGTTGGTAAAAAGCAGGCTCTGATTCAACAAAGTTGGGAGGACCCGGGACTCTGCATTTCCAGCAAGTTCCCACGTGCCCACCAGGCTGCTGGTTGAAGGACCACTCTTTGAGTAACAAGGGACTAGAAGTTAATGCAGGAGCTGCTGAGGGGAGAATATCTCCCAGCAGAGAGATAGCCAACGAAGTTCAGCCTATCAGGCAACATGCCAAGACTCTTAAGGATGAGTAAGCATTAGCCAGCTGAGAGGCTGTGTTTGGGTGGGTGGGTATGGAAGTGGCAGAGGTGACAATGTAGAGGCCTTGAAGTGAGACAAGAAGAAAAAGGATTTCGAATAGGCATGGCAAGTATTTGGTGTTGTTGGAGAGCAGAACAAATGAAGTATTGTAGCTCAGAGAAATGTGGTTCCCAGATTAAATAAGATCTATGAAAATCCTGACCCTTGGCAAGCTATAGGGTAGATACTCAAAAATAGCCTTCCCTTAAGCTTCCCTCCATGCCATACCTCCCCAGTGTTAACCTAATGTCAGTGGTCCAAAATAGCTGACACTCTTGTACATTAACTAGGGAGTCTCGTTTTCGAAGTCAGCCCCTCAGCCTACACACACACGCACACACACACACACAAAATGAAGTGCTTTCTAAATCATGGCTTGCATCCTCCACTGCCTTTTAGTTAAGATCCAGTCTAATAAAAGGGAGTTTGGCGCCTAACAATGGTGCGATGTTCCGGCCTTTGTCCTTTCTGCGCCCAGGCCTTGACACTACGTTAATATCTTTTTCTCAGTCAGGGACCTGGCAAAAACCTACATCTCATCTCATCTACACAGCTAGAGCTTTGTTTATAATTCTGAAGAGGCCCATTGTTTCTGACTCTCCATATTGTAAATTCATTGCAGGGCAACAACTTCAGAAGAGAATACATCGCTACTCAAGGACCACTTCCTGGCACCAAGGATGACTTCTGGAAAATGGCGTGGGAACAGAATGTTCACAACATCGTCATGGTGACCCAGTGTGTTGAGAAGGGCCGAGTGAGTAAACAGTCTCTGGCTTCCCAAATTTGCTTCCCGCCACCTGCATGGAATTCCACCCTGCTGTCCAAAGTTAGACCCCAGAAAAGCCAAAGTGCGGTGGCGAGAGAACATTATTAGTGAATCAGATCACTCAGTAAATCCAAGTAATTCTCAGTTTCGCCCCCATGTGGCGCTACCGACCCTGAGAGCATTTGCACAAAACAGGTGGTCGGGATGGTCAGCTGCTCAGGGTCTGAGGTTTTAGTCAAATATGAATTTAAGGGCTGGGGTTATCAGAAGTACCCCTGACAGAGGAGTGGACCCTTGCTTCTCGTGTGTGTGGAGGCAGCAGGACCTCACAAGAGTCGAGAGTCGCTAGTTCTCCCTCTGCTGTCAGGAAAGAAGTACATCTTAGGCTGTGTCTGCAGAGCCAAAATAGTTTGTGGACAAATTAAACAAATCATTGTTTTAACAATGTTTGTAATCCTCTACAGTATTACTTTTGGGACTAAAAGAGAGATTACATGTCATGTGCCAATGTCTGTGCTCAGTAAATACATAGTCACAGGCCTCCTCCTTTCTTTCTATCCATGGAGGATTGACTAAATAACTTCATTTATAGCCTCTGTCCAGGTTAGGACAGCAAAATCAGATTAGAGACAGAATAGTACCAAGACAATGCCTTCTTTTGTCCAGTTAGATATTTCTTCGGAATGAAAAAGAATTTGTGAATGCGGTTTATCTACTAATGGAAGGGAAATGTTGACGGAATCAACAAAAACAGGTGAAGGAAGGCCCTCCCTGGTGGCACAGCGGGTTGAAGCGCAGCACTGAGAAGCTAAAGCCACTTCCACATGAGTTCGATTCCCGCCTGCCCTGGAGGTGACCACATGGCGTGGCAGACCTCTCCTGACCCGCCCGCTGCTCCCCTCAGCAGTGTACTTCGTCGATCTGCCTGTTCTGCTCCCCACTCTGTCTCTGGTGAATCCTCTCGCCACCCCTGAGCCTCTGGCCTGTACCCCAGTTCTGTATGAATAAATAAATAAATCTTTAAAAAAAAAAAAAAAAAAAAAAAAACAGGTGAAGGAATCCCGTCTGGGGTGTTGCTCAGTGTCGCCCTCTTGTGGCGCAGTAGCGCCTCAGCACTGGCCCTGAAAGCGTTTGCACAAAGCAGGTGGTCTCAGGGTCAGTTGCGACGGCTGCGGACTCAGGAGACATTTGAAAGAGGGAAAGTCCAGGTTCATAGATGAGTCGTGTTCTCTGGGCTCACTTTTTTTAGAAAACATTTTTAAATTTTTTTAAAGAGTATATACTTTTTTAAGATTATTTATGCATACAGAACTGGGGTACAGGCCAGAGGTGCAGGGGCAGTGAGAGGATTCAACAGAGACAGAGTGGGGAGCAGAACAGGCCAACTGACGAAGCACACTGCTGAGGGGAGCAGCGGGCGGGTCAGGAGAGGTCTGCCGCGCCATGTGGGTCACCTCTGGGCCAGGGATTGAACTCACACAGAAGTGGCTGCGGGGAGCTTACAGTGCTGCATACGTACTAACCCATTACGCCACCAGGGAGGACCTAGAAAATATTTTAAAAGAGCATGTTTTGGGGGGAAAGGAAAGAAGAGAGAAGCACCTGCAAAGTCACAGGCGGGCCGGAACCGCTGCCTGGACTCATTCTTTTCTCTGTCGCCCTCTAGGTCAAGTGTGACAACTACTGGCCAGGGGACCAGGATTCCCTCTATTACGGGGACCTCATCCTGCAGATGCTTTCAGAGTCTGTGCTGCCTGAGTGGACCATCCGGGAGTTCAGGATATGCAGTGTATGTTCGTTTCTGTGACTTCATGGAACAACCCAGCCAGGGATGATGAAGGACACTCGTGTCCTCCGTATTTATTAGTCCTGTGTCTGGAGTGTGGACCCACAGCTATTCCTCCCTGGGCGCAGCGTCAAAGGTGAAGGTTCACCTCTCCTCTCTTACAGGAGGAGCAGCTGGATGCCCACAGGCTCATCCGCCACTTTCACTATACAGTGTGGCCAGACCACGGCGTCCCAGAGACCACGCAGTCCCTGATCCAGTTTGTGAGGACCGTCAGGGACTACATCAACAGAAGCCCCGGGGCTGGGCCCACCGTCGTGCACTGCAGGTATCACTATGAGAGCCAGTAAAATGGCAGCCAAGAGTTTCCAAAAGAGGCGTAAGCATGAGAATCTGGTGGGTGGAGGGTTTGTCTGTGCCTACACGATGCCTGGCCTGAAGGACGCTCTTACACGCTTCTCCCTGGGCCTCCACAACCTCGCTCCTTTCACTGACTTCTCTACTTTGTTCACCTCCATCCTCTCTCTGCCTCTTGCTCTTTTTCTTACTGTACAAAGCACAAATTCTTTATGTGATGTTCAGTTCCTCCATTATTGTGGCCCTGTCTCACCCCCAATCCAGGTTTCTATAAACTCCTCTCCCCACTTGAGCCACTTAAGAGAGGCACAAGCTGACGCTTGCTCATGCCATTATCCTTACTCCTAGAAACGGCTTAGTCTCTGTTCACCTAAAAACACCCCAACAGTCCTTTATGTCCCCTGCTCCAGAACTTCTCCAGGTCAAGTAGCACTGGCTATCTGTAGCACCTGATGCTGCACTTAAATTTCTGTTCTCTCTAACTTCTCTTTGTTTCAGAGAGTGTGTTCATAAAATCCACCTAACAAGCACATGCTCTCACTCTCTCTCTCTGTGGGGATCCTGATCTTTAGCTAATTAATGCTTGCAGCCACACTTTGATAGCCCTATCTGAATGGCACTAATAAATAATGAGCAGGGAATTGCTAGAGTAAGAGAAATGTCAAATGCATTCATTTTCTCCCAATCAGCCCAGCACCATAGGAGCTCTGCTTTTATATGTCCTTGGAACCCTGATGATTTTAATAAGAATGTGAGATGCTCCAGAGTTTCCTACTTTCTGAAGGATGGCAGGCATGCTCCCTTAGAAGCACTGGAGAGCTGTTCTTTTTCTAAGAAATATTGTAGCTCCAAATTCCCAGGTTATACAGCCATTGGGGAGCATTTGGCCACCCCTAGTGAAGATGAAGTTGTTCAGTCCCTATGATCTAGCAGATCTGCTGCTAGAGATCAGTCTGATTGCACAGTGTTGCTCACTGCAACACAGCTCATAACAGAGGACACTAAAGATGACGCCACTGTTTATCAGTAAGGAATATACACATGGTGGATGGATTACCAGGGTGGATTAACTCCATGAAGGTGTTAGTTAGATCTACATGTAACACCATAGATGAAACTCCAAACACTATATTTCATAGAAAAGTTGGCAAAAATATTCAGCATTTTGAAACACATAAAATGAATATGCTGTTTATGGATTTCCAGGTAGGTAGGAAAAAGATAAGCACATGCCTGGAGGTGTCATGCATCAAAAGTAAAGCAGTTCTGACCACTGGTTGGGAAGGGGGAAGGGAGGAAAAAGAGATGGAAGGTTAGAGCACTGGGTTACATTTCTTTAAGAAAAAGCATTGATGGTCCTTCCTGGTAGTGAACGGGTTAAAGCACAGCACTGCAAAGCTAGCCACAGCTGCTTCAGTTCAAGTTCAATCCCTAGCCAGGGAGGTGACCCACATGGTGCAGCAGATATCTCCTGTCCTGCTCCCCACTCTGTCTCTGGTGAATCCTCTCACCACCCCCTCTTCCCCTGGTCTGTACCCCAATTCTGTATAAATAAACAAATCTTTAAAAAAAAAACAAGGAAAACACCAATGTTCTCCCATAATGTGGATGGGACAAGAAAGATTGCTGTAGGGTCTGGAATCCTGCAAGGCCAGTTTAATAAAAGTGCTGTCTTCCTTTTCTATCTCTTCCAGTGCTGGGGTGGGGAGGACTGGTACCTTTATGGCACTGGACCGAATCCTGCAGCAACTAGACTCTAAAGACACTGTGGACATTTACGGAGCAGTGCATGACCTAAGACTTCACAGAGTTCACATGGTCCAGACCGAGGTAAGAGTTACAGGCTGGGGCCACAAACCTCATTCCCTACTCCCAAATGTCTAGCACTTTGACCTGACAAAGGGCAATGACTATGACTCATCAGGGAAAGAAAAAGAACTAAGTATAAATGTTTTCTAGCACTTGTATTTTGAAACAAATTCCAGTGACACTGAGGAAGATATGTGCCCTTCACCATGGTGGTTGCCCATCTCGTTTAGGTAGACAGGAAGAAAGATGGATTTTTTTTAATCTATCACATATGCTGGGGAGAAGCCCAGCAGTCGTGGGGGTCATTGTAAGATACAGTAGTGAGTAAGCACATGAACATCAGTGAGAAAAGAGAAAAAGGGACTTCCTGGTGACACAGTGGCTAAAGCTCAGTGCTATCAACCACATGATCCAGCAGACCTCTGTTGTCTCGCCCGCTGCTCCCCTCAACAATGTGTTTCAGTCGATCTGCCTGTTCTGCTCCCCACTCTGTCTCTAGTGAATCTTCTCACCCCTTGTATCTCTGGAAACATCAGAGTGGATATTGACTGAGAAGCATGAACATTCCATTTGTACAGTTCTTTGACAGTTGCAGGGTATTTTTGAACATGTTAACTCAAATTTTCAATAAACCCAAACAGGAGCAGTAAGTATTATTTTCCACTTCCAGTCTAGAAAACCAAGGTTCTGATGCTAACAGGCTTTGCACATCTATGAAGTGATCAAACTAGAACTTGAGCTCTGTTCTAGAGAAGCTAAGACCCTAAACACCCGATCCACTACCCAGAACTTCATGATCAGATCTTTATCTCCATACTCAAAGCAAGCCTGTAACTCTCTACATAATTGTCTTAAAGATCCAAGTCCATTTATCCTTGGGTTTCCGATTAACTGCAAAATCCTTTATTAAAACAAATCCCCATGCTCACCAGGGGGGAAAATAATAATGAACAACTATATACCAGAGACATTTTAAGGGTGTGGAGTGGGGGATGGGATCAAAAATGGGGGTGTGGGGCAGGGCAGGGAAGTGCGCTGGACTATGGCGATGGCACATGGGTGATTTAGTGATGGGAAGCCCATGGGGATTAAAACTGACATGGAAAAGGCACAAAATAATGTAAAAATAAACTATTGTACTATTAAAATAAATAAATAAATCCCCATGGTCAAAAGGCAAAGAATTCCACAAGCTGCCATTGTCGCATCTTACAGTCAGAGCCTATGGGGGCTGCAGGACTCGGGGCTTCCCACAAGGTTGGCAGAGCTCCCTCACCTACACAGCAGCACCAGAGGGAGCAAAAGGGAAGAACATCTTGCCTCTGGAATTACTTTTCTGGGTCCGTGACATAGTCAGCCTCAACTTTATTGTACCTTATTTGGAATAAAAAGGGGCAGGGGTCATTAAAAGTTTTCATCCTATATCAAAAAACAAGGATTTCTAAACAAAGAAGCTTTAGAGGGACTTTTCAAGGGTGCCTGTCCCTCCCTCCAGTCTGCCTGTGGGGAAATTTGCAGCCTCAGACAGAGCAATAACTTGCTAAAGAACCGTGTTTGGCCATCTCATCTGTGTCCTTTGAGATGGAAACAGAGAGCTGTTGCAGGAATAAGCATCTCAGTCCTCATGTCAGGGTCATCTGGGTTTCCCATGACCTCTGTGCCCATATTTTCACTATACTAGACTTCTAACCGTTTCCAGAATTCATGTTCACTTTCACATGATTTATGTCATTTGGAATGTCCTACTTCTTGGCTCAAATTCTTACAAATGTTGCCTTTTCTTTCTGACTTGATACTTTCCTCCCTTAGATATGAACCGTATGGCTTCTTATGATAGAAGCTTTATACATAATTCTCTCTTAAGTTTATTGCTTTATAGGTATTTGTTCATATATCTGCTCCTCTACTAACCTGCACACTGAGACCATAAAAAGGCTATTAGTAGATTCTAGAAATACTATCACGTACTATAACTTTTGGTGAAATTAAAGGGGACTGAGCCTCACAAGTTAACTAGACAGAACAAAAAATTGATCTCTTATGATCCGAGTTTCATTTATCAGACTGTCTACTTTTCATTAAAGGTAAAGTGGGACACACATTAACAATCTTAAAATTTTAATAGTGGTTCTACTAAAAGGGGCCTCTTTTTCCCTCTGGAAAGATAGGACTTTATATTTAACACAAGACAAATTAGTGACTATTTACTGGTTTCAAAGCCATTGATGGAGCACAGGTTTGAGTTTATTAATAAGGTGTAGCATAGAGGTAATAAAGCTCACAGGAAACTAACTCCAAGGTCCCAAAGTAATTTAATATCTCAGAAAATATGAAGTATGTTTCAATGGGAGGACATGGGGAAGTACCAATCTACAATTTCGTAGATTGTTTTCAAGATGGCAAAAGTGACTGCTTATACTGACGACAATACCCAAAATAGTACCTGCCTTGATTTTTCAAAGAGGCATAAAACAGGGTTTGTGAGCAAAATACAGAGAGTAGTTCTTTTAATATGAATGCAGGCTTCATATAGGAATGACTTATTTTTTAAAATGTCCTGATTTAATGGCTAGACTGGACCTACATTAGAAAGCATCAGGAGTAGGTAGCCAGGCTAGCTTCCAGTCGGGGCAATTGTTTAGTGATAACCCCTAAAAATAAACACTTGTTTACTTTTAAAGATTGTTGGTGAGGGAAGATTTAACAGTCTCAGTATCTCAAGCCTTTTAAATACTCCTAAGATCAACTGCACTGATCTCCTTACTCATGGGCCCAGGAATGTTTTTTAATATATCCATTGAACTTAGCAGGATGATGCATCTTCTATGTCCTTTCATGATCAAAGAGCATTAGCTCTAGAAGAACCCTTGGCCTCCTTATTTTACAGATGGGGAAACTGAGGTCCTAAGAAAGCTCTTGATTAAGCCTAGGCTGGCTGGAGATGGACTTGGCACCCCACATCCCTCCCCCCCCCATAGTGTTATGCTCTCCTACCTGCCTTCCCTCTCCCTGGGCCCTGAGCCACTGCTGTGCCCTAAAGGAGAGTCCATGGCCAAGCACCATGGTTATACAAACACCTGCTCCCTTATTAGAGACATCAGCTGGTGGTAAGGAAAACGACCAGTGCACAACTTTAGCTGCCTATGACTGAGCTTCTGTAATCCGTTGAGTTCTTTGTGGTCCTTTATGGTTTACCTAAACACTGACTTCTGTGTTTGTTTTACTTTGTACCGTCTGTTGTTCTCTGTGATTAGCCAATAGCTTTGAGATTCTTCCATCAGCCAAATTTGAATGCCAAGAGACCCAAGAGAGAGAAGACACTGGCCTTGCTCTCAGAACTGACAGTCGGGTGTGTCTATTACATACACCTCCTTCCCCCTCTCCCCCCACTATATCCCTAAAAATGGGAATAGACACACGGGAGATTTGGCGATGGGAAGCCCATGGGAATTACAGCTGAGATGGAAAAAGGCACAAAACGATGTAAAAATAAACATATTATTTTTTTAAAAAAGGGGACAGAACAAGAGTATGTAGTGAAATGATTGGCTCATTCAATAATGTAGTGAAATTACGATTTATCTAAAGAGACTGGTGTCATAAAAAGAGCATGGACTTTGAGTCACACACCCAAGACCAAGTCCAAGTTTCTCTGCTTTTTAGATGTGTAACCTTGGAGAAGTTACTTAACTTCTCTGGATCTCCACTTGTCTGAATGATTATCTCTGCTTCACTAAATTATCAAAATGTTCAGATGAGATAATTTGTAAAATGCACAGTACAGCCTGGCATAATTTGCTTATTTGATGGTGCTTGAGGACAGTCTGACGATGCTTTTTGCTTCTTCACAGTGTCAGTACGTGTACCTACATCAGTGCGTAAGAGACGTGCTCAGAGCAAGAAAGCTACGAAGTGAACAAGAAAACCCCTTGTTTCCAATCTATGAAAATGTGAATCCAGAGTATCACAGAGGTAGGAGCTTCCTTCACTCACAAATGCATTAATCAAGCTGTGCTCAATTTGGAAACTGTTAATCAATAAGCTACAGCTCTTCCATTGTGTGCTACCTATTTACCCCTCTACCCAGAGGCTTGAGTGGAAGGTTGAGAAGACAGTGGAAAGGAAATGTATCACCGTAGTCAAACAAGGTTCTCTGTTTTTTTGGATTCTTCTTTTGTGTGTGAAGTTTTTCCTAAATTTTCTAGAACAAATATATAATGTTTTAAACTGAAAATTCTAGTAGAAAAAAATATTATGAATTTCTATAAGGTACTGCTGTGATCAGACAGTAATGACTTGGTAAGTGAACGACCCTCCTAACTTGTCCCACTCTGGAATATCATTATGACCTCAGTTATCACACAGACCTTTGCAAACTTGATGTTACATTGCATTATGTATTACTGTCTAATAGATTACCCCAAGCTTAGCATCTTATTTCAGTGTTTATTATCTCACAGTGTCTGTTGCTCAGGAATTTGGGAGGAGCTGAGCTGGGTGGTTCTGACCCTGGATATTTTATAAAGTTGCTTGATGGGGGTGGAGGACCCATTCAGAGAGGTTGATCACTCATGTCAAGACCTCAGTTCCCGCCTACATGAAGCCTACAAATCAAATTGTTTTTTTGATGACTGTTATCTCAGAGCTGTTTTATCTCCATGTCTAAGTCATGTTCAATTAATCGCTATTTGCTTTTTTTTATTTAGTCTCTATACCATGTGCCCACCCATCTAGTGAGTATGTGAAATAGTAAATAATCTGCAAAGCACAATGTTTGAGAGCTACTATTAAAGTGAGTCCAGTTGTAAATCACATAGTGAGTCCGGTTGTTAATCACGTAATGTACCTGTACAGCAAATTAAGTATTTTGCTGTCAGATCTTTTCAAAAGCTCCAGGATTGAAGGAGCTCTGGGAGATTGTGGTCATTTCTTCTTCTCATTTTGACTTGTTCAAGACTCTTTTCTTAGATTAATATTGAGTGATTCTGAAGGAGGCCAACTGCTGTACAAATAAGAATAATCATCAGGTTTCTGAAAGTTAAAATTTAGGTCCTAGGTCTGCAGCTAATTAGCATTATCAAGCTGTGTAACCCTGAGTGAGTTACGCTGCCACTCTGTGGGCTAACTTATAAAACCAGAGGAAGTAGATTAGAATCACCTGCCTTTCCCATCCCATAATCTGTGCTTCTAATGGAATGCCTGGTCCCCCAAAATGCTGTCATCCTTAACCCTGCTGAGCTTAGTCATTTCTGCTACTCTTTCCCATCTATAACTTTCACCAACAGAATATCCAACGTTAACACCTCTTGTTCCAATCTGTAATTACACTGTGCTTCCTTTCAGATGCGGGCTATCCAAGGCATTAAGAATGTACCCGAAGATCTCCATGTGATTTAAAAAAATATCTCGCTCCATGCCTTACAGAGGTGCCAGCTATTCTGTTGATACTATGTATAATTTATTAATCTGGAGAATTTTAAAGAATTTATGTAATTTAAAGGTAACAGATATTATTGTACATAGTTGTATTTTGTAGTTCCTTCTGTAAATATGTATTTTTTCATAATGTTTAATATTAAGCTTTATATAATACTATTTTTCCACACTAAAGTGTTCTGGATTGTTCTACATAAACTTAACTCAACCTGTGTGACAGGTCTACTGGCAAAATGAGTATGTAGCCCGGCATCCCTTGGGCTGTGGCTTTTACCTGTTTAATATTTGCTGAGCAGGATAAGGCAAGGCTGGAGACAGTAAAGTTGGTCTTACTTTGCTGCATTGTTCTATGACATTTGGGATTCAAAGATGATCCAAAGGTTATTTGGACAAATATAACCAAAAAAGATGGGAAGAGGAGCTTAGCAGCACCAAAGTGGAAGTGGTTGTGCCAAACCTAGTGACTCTTAACCTTTCCTCCTGCCAGAGGTTCAAGCTGAAGTAGTTGGCTTAGAGGCCTGGTCACCTGCCCTGTCAGCCCAGGCTGCAGGGTTGAAAGTTCTGATAGAGAACAAACAGGAGTCATGAGTTCTTGTGTCAAGAACAATGCTGCACGTTCTCCTGAATGAGGGCACGATGCCAGGTGCAGCGCCCTCCACCTTGTACAGGGACAAGGGATGAGCCCATTGTGTTCATGGTGTGTATCAAGCACCTGACCACATGCTGTGCGTCTGTGGGACACGAATCTTCTTGGCTGCATTCTTGGAATAGTCAAAACTGCCAGCCGTACTTGGTTTTCCCATTTAAAGAAATTATGGTGACAGATTATACTCCAGATCAAAAGACCCAAAGTTAGCATTTTTAGTGACATGCCCATAAATCTGTCCGTAGGTTAAAGGACAAACCTATCTATAAGTTTAAAGGACAAAAACGAAAACTCAGCGGTACTTGGCATAAAATTTCCCAAAAGACTTTTTTAGTAAATCATTGAAGACTAAATATCAAGTAGTCACTCAGTTGCATCTCATAGAAAAGGCACGCTGTGTTCTACCATGTTCATCTTTGGTATTTGTGCCAGTTTTGACTATTTTTCAGAGTCAGAAAGTGGGTGTTGGCCTCATCAAGATCCAGGTCTGACAGTCTTCTTGAGGAGCATTTGAAAGGCCCCTGTATGGAATCCTTACTGCCATACCAGCTGGAAATATATGCCCTTCTCACTACAAATGTCTCTGTAATAAATTTAAGAATTGGAGGTCAGGCCTGTTGATTTCATAGCTTTATTTACCAAAAGAGAACACATCTTTTCAGGGAAGATATTTTTGCTACTTACCATAAAGTCCCATAAGGGTGATTATAGGGAAGTGGCGTCATAATTAAAAGTCATTAAGTACATCAGGTTTTTAAAACTATATTCCAACTGGAAATTTTCTACAGGGTTATTTGGCGTTTAAAAGCAGGAAAAAAAAAATTGATCAGTGCGAATGTGAAGAGTATTGTGAGCATGGCAAGCTTTCAGTTTCAGAGTTCTCAGTGTCCTTGTGAATTGGCAGTGCTAGGTTTTGACTGTTTTATAGAACTAGGTGGATCTTTTAAAAAGGAGAAATATGTATGTGTGACAGACATACCAGAAAATGTAGGTCAGTGGCTTTTGAGGTATAGGAGCTATTAGGAATAAATTTCCGTGTATTAAAAAGAAAAAGCAAAAATAAAAATGAAAACAATTTCAGACTCACATGTCTCGATGCAAAGCACGTTCAGACATGGGAAAATAAAGGTATTTTGGGCTTTTCATCATTCAGAAGACTTTTAGTAAGTGCCTAAAACCTGCTTGGTTACCCTCCAGACTACACAATGCTCCTCACACAAAGAGAATGCATCATGACATTTGAGTCAAGGTTATGGTGGCGATTTTCAATTAAGCTTGAAAGAGGGCGTTGGCAAAGCAGTGAGATAAGTGAGCCTTACAGCCGTCCAAGGCTATGTTGACAAGTGCTCAAAGTAAGCAACCCTTAAATCTAGGAAGCGTAAACAATCAGTTGCACAAAACGAGAATTAAAACCATAGGGAAAAAACCTACAGGGCTGTAATCTTAAGTAACTCTCATAGCTTAGTGTATTTGGGGTGGAATAAGTTATGAAAATGGACATGACAAGGGGAAACTGTTTGTTCTTTTGGTCTTATCCAGGAAATATTTATTCCTACCCTCCACCTGTCTAATTTTGAATCTCCTTAGCAACAAATATTTCACTAGCTTCTCTTCCCACCGTCACAGCCTAAATACATTATCTAGTTGATCTGTTTATTGAATTTAGGAGGTAAAAAAGGTTTCCTTGACATTCAGCTCAGTTGGATGCATTTTAATTTAATCCCATCATGTGCTCTGGCTTGGTAGACACCCCATTTCTTATCTTGGTGGGCTTCCTGTCTGTGCACCTGTGTGGGACTCTTTAATCATTAAGACTTCAAAGTACTTTTGAGCTATCCAATCTGGAGAAGAGTCCTGTCTTGCATCTTAATAATTATTTATCTGAGCACTTTATAATTAACTCTTTTAATCTCTACTCATTAAATCAATTTCATATTATCATTCTGTTGCTCTATGGATGGCAGCCAATTTTTCAGTTCTTGAACGAGATTTTTTTAAAGATTTTAAAGCTTGCACTTACCTACTCTAAGAAGTTCACCTCCCCATTACCTTTCTGGGTCTCTTCTTCTCTTACTTGTCCCCTTCTCCCTTATGAATATGTTTGCTTTTCAGCTGAATTTTATTTTCTGTTCATCTTATCTCCTTATACCCATTGTCTGCCTACTGGTATTTCACAACTATGGTTTCATTTGTAAGCAGTAAAATGGTCATAGCACACAGACATTTTGAGGACAGTCTTTAATTAATCTTGCTATTACCTCTTGAAAAAAAGCCCAAAATGACATGTGGAATAATATGAAACCACTAAACAGATGCCCAACAATACAAAAATAGACCTTCTATGTTATGCTTAATACTGATTCTCTAGCCTTAATGTCTCAGGATCCTGCTTTTTATATTCACTAAACACTCCTTAACTTTTGTAATAAAATGATCGGTCATATACTAAATTCTCACTCATTAACTTTCTGGATCGTTGAGGCTTGATGACATCATCAACCTGCTGGATTGTCAAATCTGTGTAAGAGGAGTGGGAGTCTCTGGGACCCAACTGTGGAATGAGCTAGAATTAGTTCCCCCACCTGAATCAGCCCAAACTTGGTGAGGTAGTAGCTCTATGCTCCATTCCTGTGAGGAAATGAAAGCAATTGATTGGCTAAGAAAAAGTGGTAAGAAGCACCACCTAGTCCTTCCCCAGATGGCTGTGAGCAAGCCCGCAATCTTGCCTCATTATTGAAGACAGTCTTTGCCAAATGCCCTGTGAAGCTTCTGAGTATTTTTTACCCAAGATTTTGAGTCACATCAAGTATTCAAAGAATGTTTCTCATAGAAGAAAAACCTGTTAAGCCCTGACTACAGAAAGTAAGTAAAGTGATACAAAAAGGGAAAATACTTGAACCAAGAGACATCAGCAGGAAAAGAAAACATCACCCATTTGTGTCCAGGCTTTTTTAAAAATGTCTTATATGTCTAATAAGACATATTATCTCGTGGGGGTCTGCGTTGACACAGTGGCAGATGATGACGCTGATTATTGAACTTAGTCATTAGTTTTATGAATTCACCAGGTGTTTGTATATACTGAGTTTGGAATTCTGAGCACACTGCCTTAGATTCTTGGAGTGGATGATGCCTTTGAAATGTTTGGCCATTTTACTTAAAATGCAGGGTAACATTTGATGCAGCCATGATAATAGCAAAAATCTGTTCTGTGCTAAAAATGTTTCTAGCAATGGAAATATTTCTGACTAAAAGAATATTCTTATAGGGAGGCTCCCTAGGAATAAATGTATGCAACAAAAGAAGGCATTTTATTTTTTTAAAGGTTGTCTATATAGATACATTCATGAAATAAGGAAACTGTTGGTGAAAGCCCCAAAATAGAGGTTTATGTAATGAAATAAGAGATCTATTAACAGATTTACCAAAGATTATATTTATAACCTACATGCCAATGTACATGATCTTATATAAGATACCAAAATAAGTTGCTCAAAACTGTGAATAATGCCAGACAAATGTAATGTGTCCCTTCCAGAATTTTCACAGGAAAGGTTAGTTATGGCTATTTTCTGCCTTAAGCAATTTCTCTTAAGAAACACTATCTTCACCTAACAGCAAGTTTTCTGTTATATTTGAGATGTTGCATTTTAAATGCTGAGTGAGTAGATAAATATGCCAGTAAAGAAGGAGCCTGTGAAGCTGTGGCATTAGGGCTTGGAGCAGGCTTGGCCAGTGTTCCACCTGCAAGCTAGTGGGACAGTTTGCAGCAACGTTCATGGCATTTCCTAATTTCGACCACCCTGATGATCTGGTGCAACAGTGTTCTCACCTGAAGACTCTTGATCTCTGGTCTGCCCGGCAGCACTCGTCAGGCATATAAATTCTGCAAGGACAAAGGCCAAATCTTTTCTCTTCTACCCATCTTGTAACAATTAACATACAGCACATATATTCAACATATGCATTTTAAGTGGAATTGCTCCTGGTCCAATACGTGAGTGTTAGGATAGTCAGTGTCTCAATACTATGGAGGCTCACCTGGCTATTCCTTGATTTGTGTGAAATTTAAATAAATGATGCAACTATAGCCAGCAACTGAATTTATTTTGTTCTATAATAGAGCACTTTTATATTTTTAACATCATGGACTCTTTCTCTGCAAATCTGGTTATTTAAAACGGCAGTAGATGATTGTAGTTTTTCATACCATAGTACCTACCCGTGGTATTTCTAACCAACTCTATTTGAACAAAGAACTTTATTAGTCTTTCTATTTAAATAATGTATTGCTTAATATATTTCCATATTTGTGATCATGGCAAAAATACTATATAGTCTCTATCTTATACACCTTCTCAACATAGGAATAAAACTGTTTGTTGAAGCAAAGTGTCCTGTCTTCAATTCACCTGTTTCTCATTTATCAATTTTTGTACTCCTGCTGAGGAGAAAGGTCAGAAGTGACTGTTTTTAAATGAGAAAAATCTTCCAGGCCATTAGCATGAAGATCATGGTGGTTTTAACCTTTATTCCTGTGAGAGCAGAGCTGATTACCTTGAGTATTGTGTACATTTAATAGACTCCAGTTGACTCTCTCCAGCTGAATCTTCTACATTTCCCTGCTTTAGTTCATTAATAACCAAAATGTCATCCATTGCCAATAGCACTGGTGTATTCCCAGGGGCACTGCCCCAGCAGGGTCACCCCAAGTCCTTTAGAGGCACTTCACATATTAGCAGGCTATGTGGCATTTAGAAAGAGCTACTGTGCTTACTTCCAGAAATTTTACTTTGCCCTTTGGCCTTTTTCATATTTCACTTGAAAGATCAGTGTCCTTCATAACGCCAGTGTTTCACTTTTCCACAGGTCACTTACAGAAATCTTTATTTGAAAACCATGTACAATAACACATATAATGCATTTAAATCAAAGCAATTCTTTACAAAAATAGTTTTGCAGTCAAATAATTAGGTTAACAAAGCAATTTGACCTATGAAGTTGGACCTGTCCTCTGCATTCCCCAAAGTAGTTATTTGTTTAATACTTATTCTTAAGGAGAATAATACAAAATGAGCTAGTGAATTTGCTGATACATCTTCCAAAATCATAAAAAGTGAGAGCAGGAAGGGCCACCGTAGGGACTGACAGTGAAGGAAACCATGACCCAAGTTTAAAGTGTATAATAGGGCCCTCCCTGGTGGTGCAAGGGGTTAGAGCACAGCACAATGAAGCTATCTGCAGGCCACTGCAGCATGAGTTTGATCCCCAGTCAGGGAGGTGACCCACAGGGTGCAGGAAACCCTCCTGTCTTCCCACTGTTCCCCTCAGCAGTGTATTTCATTCAACCTATCTGTTCTTACCCCTACTCTGTCTCTGGTGAATCTTTCACCCCCATACCTCTGTCCTATACCTCAGTTCTTATATGCATAAATAAATAAATCTTTAAAATAAAAGTGATACAATAAAAAGACGTTTACTTATGATGATCCTGTCTTCTTATTATTTGCAGGGTCGGGCCTGTTGACATGTAAATAGACAAATTTGAAAGATATTCAGATGCCCCGATGCAACAATCATCTCCAGCAATGAACTCCAGTGAAACTTTCACCAATTTGCATGACTATTCTTATTTCCGTATTTCTTATATCTGGAGATACCCATTTGTTTAACAAATCTCAGACTGTCTTTTACAGTCACACCTTACTAAGTCATCACAATCTCAAAGTTGAAATATGAATGAAAGAGAAAGCGTAATAACATAATACTATCATAAAGCATGATTAAAGCTAATTAAATCAAGCTACCTAAAATCCCCAAGAGGGTTCGCAGCTAGATTTGAAAGAATTGGCAAGGCTTTTGATATGCCCAGTAAAGGGGCTTTCACAAAAGAAGAGCAAAAAGTAACAGATAAAATTTCGGCTTAGAAATAGAGACATCCAAGTCAGAACAGCACGGGGTGAGAGGATTCACCAGTGACAAAATGCGGAGCACAATAGGCAGATCGACTGAAATACACTGCTGAGGGGAGCAGCGGGTGGGTCAGGAGAGGTCCGCTGCACCTTGTGGGTCACCTGTCCACCAGGGGTCGAACTAGTGCTGCAGGGTCTGCAGGCAACTTCATAGTGCTGTGTTTTAACCCGTGTGCCACTAGGGAGGTCCCCTTACCTGCATTTTTTTAATTCAATTATTTAAAACCTAAATAAGACAGAAATTTAGTTATTCTTATTCCACAGATTAAGAAACTGAGGCACAGAAAGGATAAATATCTTGTACTAGGTCATAGAGCTAGACCCTGCATTTGAGTATGAACAGTGTATTGCTGGAGCCGGTGTTCTAAACACTTCCTCACATATTTTAGGATGGAGAAAAGATTGATTAATCCCCACAAACTTACATTTAACATTGGGCCTCCAGCTTTTGTAGACACACATACATGCTACAAATCACTTTCCTCTACCCTTATCCTACTAACTTGTTATTAGACCTATTAGTCCATTACTCTGAGGCTGCTGTCCCTCCAGCATTTTAGACTCAATGTGACAACACAATCACCTACTCTAAATTCAATCCTCTGATCCCTCTGGGGTCCAGGGACATAATGCTAACCAGTTCTGAGTGACTAAATTCTTAGGGCAAAGGATGATAATTGTCCTGTGAAGAACTAGCCTGTCAGCTCAGACTGGGAGACAGACAATAAGACTCCAACAAGAGGAATTCCCACCTAAGATGAAAACTACTGGTTCTAAAAGGAAGCTCCCAATGCTAAGAGATCTAACCACTAGCACAGAGCAAAGTCCCAATTGACCATTGAGCCATCTGGAAAAACAGAGAAAGCAAGACTGGGTCTCCACAATGCTTCAACACAACACAAAGCAAGCATTACCGAAGCTGTGAAAAGGGGGGTACATGAAGGACAGGGAGGCCAGCGTCTCCAACGTGCCAGTACTTCTGGATTTCCCAGCCCAGGCATAGCAAGGAGGGGGTGATAAATGCTGCTCACCCCTTCCTCTTGGGTAAAGACAGCACCGAACATCAGCAGGGGCCACGAAGAGACAGATGATAGACTCAAGTAAGGTACTGATCAAGGCTCAACAGAAGAGCCTGGGTCAAGAGGGTGTAATCTTCTTGGCCTCATGGGATTAGCCTGGTCCAAAGGTCTCCGAGCAACTTCCAGAGGGCCTCAGCAGTCTCCGGCAAGCACACACGTTTCTCTGATACAAAGATTGGAGCTTAGAACAAGATTCCAACCCACTAAAAAGCTGTGGAATTATTTTCTAGCATCCATTCTCTTTCCCACCACACCTCCTTAAGAGGATGTCACCATCAGTCTCTAAATCCTGCTATTTCCATTCTCTTCTCTCCATCACTGTCCTGCCTAAGTTCTGGCTGACCATCCCAGTCTAATACAACATTCTCTTTGTCGTCTGTATACTGCTGTCTGGCACTGCAGTCTCCTTCATTCTGCCTCCAGTTTATCGAAAGCATAGAATTAATCATGGTCTTTCTGAAATTGACAGGTGTCTCCCAGAAGCACCTGGTGCAAAGTAGCTTGCTGGGCCGCAGTCAAAGTCTTTTTGTGAATAGGCCCGTGGCTTGTTACCAGCTTAAAGTGGTAATCATGCTTCTCTTTGTAATTAGGATCCCCCTAAAATAGTCCTCCTCTCTTCTCTGATGCCAGGGACGCATCATTATCATAAGGGTGCTAAGGATGGGAGGTCATTAATCCAGACCTCGCTCTCATAAAATAAAAGGTTAAAAATACAGCCCTTTAACTCCTCTGCACTGCTGGTGGGAATGCAAACTAGTACAGGCACTATGGAAAACTATAGAAAACTGCTAAAAATGGTGCTTCCATATGATTCAGCAATCCCACTCTCTGGAATCTTCCCAAAAGACACAAAAACACTGATTCAAAAAGATACCTGGAATCCCATGTTTATTGCTGCTTTATTTGCATTGGAAGATAATAACCCAAATGCCCAAAGGTAGATAACTGGATTAAAAAGATGTGGTATATATACGTAATGGAATATTATTCAGCAATCAAAAAAGATAAACACATGCCTTTTGCAGCAACATGGATAGAGCTGGAAGGGATCATGCTTAGTGAAATAAGCCAGAAAGAAAAGGGAAAATACTGCATGGTTTCACTCACAGAAGGAGTATGAAGGACCAGGAGAGAAAATAATAATAATAGTGAACAACTATATACCAGATATTTTACAGGGATGGAGTGGGGAATGGGATCAAATGGGGGGTGAGGGAAATGCACTGGACTATGGTGATGGCACACAGGTGATGTGGTGATGGGAAGCCCACAGGGATTACAACTGAGATGGGAAAAGGCACCAA
>NW_004567105.1:31206059-31231192 GCF_000260355.1 Condylura cristata
GGTGGTGGCACAGGGGTGATTTGGTGATGGGAAACCCGCGGGGATTATAATCGAGATGGAAAAAAAAAATGTGCAAAATGATGTAAAAATAAACTTTGTAATAAAAAAATAAAAATAGAGCTGGAACAATGAAAAAAAAAATACAGGCCTTTGCCTAATGGACTTTGGCAGAGGATTACTGGAGCTCTGGTGGGAGACATGATATGACAGCATACATTGTAGAGGTGTGAAACTACACACCTAAGACATATATAATGTTATAAATCACCAAAAAAATGCAATTTTAAATGCAATAAATGACTTATCTGCAAGTAAAATTGATAGTCACAGAGACATAGAAAGAAATCAGCAATAAAGACATTTTATGAAACTTTAAACCTAGGTCCATTATCAGATCTATCTACCTATAAGACATTCTAAAGACACCTTTAAAAATAAACCTTTTGGGCCCTCCCTGGTGGTGCAGCGGGTTAAAGCACAGCACAAAGAAGCTTAAGCCACTTCCACATGAATTCGATCCGCCTGCCCTGGAGGTGACCACATGGTGTGTCAGGACCTCTCCTGACCCGCCTGCTGCTCCCCTCAGCAGTGTACTTCGTTGATCTGCCTGTACTATTCCCCACTCTGTCCTGGTGAATCCTCTCACTCTCTGCATCTCTGTCCTGGTGAATCCTCTCACTCTCTGCATCTCTGTATGAATAAATAAATAAATCTTTTAAAAAAATAAACCTTTTGTTAATTTTTAAAACAGGCAAATCTTTATTTGCTATAATGTCATATAAATTTATACAAAATAATATTACTTTCAGAGATATAACATAATTATTCAGTATTAAGAGATGATAACTAAGATCAGTTAATATCCATAAGCTCACATACTTACACAATCTTTTATTCTTATAAGAATTTTTAAAAATCTCCTCTTTTAGCTACCATCAAATACACAACACAATATTGTTAATTATCAGCACCATGCTACATCATATCCCTATAAGTTAGGCATTTTATTACTGGAAGCTGATTCCTTGGGACCTCATAATAGAAAGAATTTAAACTCTTCGGTCATTTTTTAATTTAAAGTTTATTTTTTACACTACCTAAAGCTACAACACATGGCAGTGACCCCCACCCCCTGCCCTTGACCTCTGAGACTGTTGGTGGCCAGTTCTCTAACTCCACAAACTCCCTTCCCACTGGTGTTACCAATGGACACTGTAGACACGTGTTTGGCTGCCTGTGGCCTATTACACAGAAATTTTTTGTTCTTTTTTTTCTGCTAAGCTATGAGTTGTCTGAGAACAGTTTCTGTAAGGCATACAAACAAATTGGAGTGTGATTTCAGATAAGCGATGATAATGCCCTGTGACCATGTGATAATCCATGACTATGATGATGCTAATTGTGATACAGTAATTGATAGCAATAGACACGTGTCAGTCAATTGCCCAGCATCATAGATTGATTGTACACTAACATAGTTAATTTGCTTCACTAGCCCCCCAGACCTGTGACATGAGAAATGAGACCTAAGAGGTCACAGTGGATAAATGGCAGAGCCAGGATTCAAACTCAAGCAATTGGTTTGAGAGCAGGTGCTCCCAACACCGCACAAGCATTTTTCAAGCCTCACTGGGTATCAGAATCGCCTAGAAGGCTTACTGTCAAAACACAGATCGCTGAGCCCCATCAAAGGTTCGGCATCAGTAAATTCACACTATGTTCTGTCATTATGAAAAATAATGAACCAAATTTTTAACAGTTATTTCATTAATCCTTTGATAATGATTTCATCTAATTATCCAAGTTTCAGAAGGAAATAGGCTTGTGGTTTTTTTGTTTTTTTGTTTTTTTTTTTAAACAAGAATGAACTTTAAAAAGGACTTTATAAATTGGTTCTCCTTTGTAATTGGTCTTTTTCTCCAAAAAAAGCCAATTTTTAGTCTGACAGATCTGGGTTCAAAATCCCCTCTGACAAGTGTTGTATTTTGCCCCCACTTTTCAAGGAGGAAAAATGTTCAGAAAAACTAATCACCTGATCATGGCTCTGAGCCAGCATACAACCCTCCAGATGATTTCCCTTAAGAACACGGTAAGATCAAGGGAAAATTCATCACCTAACTGATCATGCCATCATCAGCCCTTCCAACTTCCCACATTCACTTCTTTCTAGCCTTGTTTATTCCTCATTATAAAAGGAAAACCCTTTTCTGCCTGCCCTCAGAGAGGCTTGCAGCCCACCTGCAGAGAGAACCCTCCTTGAGAGGACCCCCTTCGGACAGCAATCATCTCTCCCCCACTCACCAAGTTCCCTGTGCAGTAATTCTTTATTTGTCCCAGTATCCAATTTTGCTTAATTCTTTTTTAAATATATTCATTATATCATCCTTCATTTTTGTACACTATATGGTTTCCATGTGAAATTCCCACCACCAGTTCACACATGCACCATCACCATAGTCCCTTGTGCTCTTCCCACCTCTGTCCAGGTCTTTCTCCTTTCTGTTTCCCTAAAAAATGTCTCTGACCTGTAGTAGCCTGATGATGCTGATTTTTACTTTATTATAATTACTTTCTTTTTTCTGATTCTTTTGTTTGTTTGTTTGATTGCTCTATATTCCTCCTATAAGTGGGACCATGTGATATTTTTCTTTTTCTTTTTGGCTTTTGTCACTGAGCATAATCCCGTGGGCATTAGTTTATCCTTTTTGACTGCTGAGTAATAGTCCATTGTGCAAATATACCACATCTTCTTAATCCTGCAATAATTCTTTAAGTAAGATCTTTCCTTATCTAAATCTATATTTGTATTTGACACTAGCTGGAGTTTAGTTGGGGAATCCTAGATGCATAATGCAAAACTGCATCTTCAAACAATAACGATCTTCCCCGATTTCTATTTTAATAGGAGTTTTAAAGTACTTATTTCTATGTTTGACTTACTACATGTGACTACATTATTATCTGCAGTGAAAATCCTGGGTTTCCCTAAGAAAGTTTTAGCCTCCCACAGGCTATACCCCTTTGGGGGTCCACATCAGACCAATGAACTGAGTTGTTATGAATCTCCAAAAAGTGATATAGCTTTCTGGTATTGATACACAAAAAACATATCCTCTCCAAGTGAAAACAGCAATGTAAGGCTTATGTTTTCTAAGAAAAAGTTGCTTTGTGGCAAGCTCATCTTCACTGGATGGATGATGAATGCTGGGGAACTCAGCACCCCAAACCTCTTATTCAGACAGCTTCTGGAAAACATTTTTTACTGAGACAAATATGTTCCGTCTATACCTTCTCTCCAGTCATCATGCCCCTACCCTTTAGACTGTATAATGGGTTGAATTGTGCTCCCCTCCAATTTGTTCTTTTAAGATTTATTTATTTATGCATACAAATGTACTGGGGTACAGGCCAGAGGTGCAGGGGGTGAGAGGATTCACCAGAGACAGAGTGGGGAGCAGAACAGGCAGATCTACTGAAATACACTGTTGAGGGGAGCAGTAGGTGATATAAGGCCTGCTGCACCATGTGGGTCAGCTCCTAGGCCAGCGATAGAACTCATGCTACAGCAGCTACCCGATAGCTTCACAGTGCTGAGACCTAACCCATTGTGCCAGCAGGGAGGCCCCTCCCCTCCAATTTATATGCTAAAATCCTCACCCCCAGAATCACAGAATGACCTTATACAGGAGAATGTTTGTCACAGATGTAATTAGTTAAGATGATGACATGCTGGAGTAGGATGGTTCCTTATTCCAATATGACTGCTGCCCTAATAAAAAAGAGAAATATGGATACAGATATCCTTATAGGAGAATGTCATGTGAACATGAAGGCAGAGATTGGGGTCATGCATCTACAAACCAAGGAAACCCAAATCTTGCCAGCAAAATACAAATCCATGGAGGAGAAACAGAACAGATTCTTTTTCACAGCTGTCAGAAGGAACCAACTCTACTGACTTGATCTCAGACTTCTCCCTATCAAGACTGAGACAATAAATTCCTGTATGTGTGCCACCCAATTTGTGATACTTGGTTATGACAACATAACAAACCAATACAAATTGTTATGAAAGGCAATAGTGATAGATGTTAGTGCTTAGGAAGTTCTTACTCTAAAATCTATAGTCATCCTGAGTACAATGCTATGAGGCAGGTCATCCTTTTATCTTTATTATATTGTTATCCTCAGCTGGTAGAACATCCACAGATGTCTACATCCTAATTCTTGAAACACATGAATATGAATATGTTGGGTTACATTAAAAGGGAAGTCAAAGTTGAAGAAAAATAAGGCTGCTTACCAGCTGACTCTGAGACGGAGCTATCATTCATCTAAATCTGGAATTTCATTATTTCATTAAATCTGGAATTTCATTATTTCATTAAAACCATCTTCTCCATAGAAAACCCACCAAAATATTAATAGTAATATCTCAGGATGGTAAGCATATAGGTACTATTTATTTACTCTTTGGTATATATGCCATATATTGCATACATGTCATGTGTTTTCCAAGTTATTTTTTCTTTAAAAAAAAAGTATTAGCGAGATGTGGAGAGGAGATTGAAGAGGATGGAAGCAGGATGAAGAGCCAAAAGGAGACCTGAGGGAGCAACATGGAGCAGAGACACAGGCAAAGAAACTACGCTTGGTCCTGGACTGGTTGAAACAGATGGAGTTTGCTAAGTATGAGGAGTACAGTGATGACCATTGCATCCACAGGCTCTCCCCTCTTGGTTCTTGTAGTTTCAAAAGGCTGGACTAATGAAGAACACGGTGTACAGCAAAAATAATGCTTCACATCTTTCTAGCACAATCCTGTTGACAAAGCATTTTCATGAACATCCTCCCTGATTCTTCCAGCAAGTCTATGAAGTAGATAAATGACAAAAATCTTCAAGAAATACAGGCAGTTCTGATTAGGTGCTCCCACTCGTGGAATTTGAGGCTAAGACATCCTAAAATTAAAAATTACAGAAAGCAGACTCTTGGAGACAAGCCCATACTCAGAGTTTGCTGGTCCAGATGTGTGATGTCTGTTCTGTGCTCATCTCAAAGAGGGGTGAGCCCAAGCATCTGGTGACTGTCCAGAAGTCAACAAACTGACCAGATCATCCTGATGTGCAAGAAAAACACGCCCCAGCTGACGGTGCCAGAGTCTCCCTGTGCGCCAGCTGCCACTGGATTGTCACGAGTGCATTCACCCCAGACACCAGCAAACAAACCCTGGAAAGACGGAGCAGAAATAGAGAATAACAAGTGCAGGGAAGAAGCTGTTGGGGAAAGGATAGTCATAAAGTCACCCTCTGCACAATCTCTATCAGAAACGGCTACATTGAACCTTAAATAAAATAAGATCAGCGCCCTCCCTGGTGGCACAAGCGGGTTAAAGCACAGCGCTAAGAAGCTAAAGCCACTTCCGCATGAGTTCGATCCCCGCCAGCCCAGGAGGAGATACACATGACGCAGCAGACAACACCTGGCCCAGCCGCTCCTCCCCTCAGCAGTGTACTTTGTAGATCCACCTGTTCTGCTCCCCACTGTCTCTGGTGAATCCTCTCACTCTCCTCCCCTGCACCTCTTGCCTGTACCCCAGTTCTGTATGCATAAATAGATAAATCTTTAAAAAATGTATTATCTTACATTTAGAAAATTAATCTTTAAAAATATGTAATAGCTGGAGAAAACAGGTTATGAATCATTCATAGATGATTTGGGTGGGTTCAAAGTAATCAGAAAAATTCTAAAAAATTGACTGAGGGAGGCCCTCACTGATGGCTCAATGGTTTGAAGTGCAGAACAAAGCTGGCAGCAGCCACTTCAGCCAGAGTTCAATCCTGGCCCTGGAGGTGACCACATGGCACAGCAGACCTTTCCTGTTTCACTGGCTGCTCCCCTCAGCAGTGTACCTCATCACTCTGCCTGTTTTGCTCCCCACTCTGTCTCTTGTGAATCCTCTCACCGCCCCTGCACCTCTGGCCTGTACTCCAGTTCTATATGCATAAATAAATCAATCTTTCAAAATAAAAATTAAAAAATTGAAGAGGGAGGCAGAAGAGAACCAAAAAGACAGTAAGGTGAGGAGAATTTGACCCAATATTTCTTGTTTTGAAGATGGGGGAAAAGAAAGAACCAAGAGCCAAGGAATAGAGGTAGTCTCCAGATGGAAAGGGGAAGGAGGAGTCTTTCCTAGAGTTTCCAAAAGACATTTAGTCCTGTTGACATCTGGATTTTAGTGGCTGAGAACCATTCTGAATCCAATTCCAGAAGTGAATTAGACAGTAAATATAGACAATTTTAAGACACGAAGTTCATGATAATTGCAATCTAATAAACTCAATTTTATAGATAAGGGATCTGGAGAGTTTAATTTGGCCAACGTCATACAACTAAAAAATCAAATGGCCAAGTTAAGACTCAAGTCACTGTAATTCTGAGTTTCTATTTCTATTTACTATAAAGCTTTGCAAAGCAGTCTTAATCCCCTTCTACATGACAGTGTTTTAAACACGTTCAAATAGATATGCTATCCTCCTTTAGACATCTGCATGGAAAGCAGAGTTTCTATAACCAATCCCAAGGTGACAATTTCCAGTCCCTTAGCCTGAAAAATATGGCAGCCAACCAACACTGGGCCAGGAAGGTTCTGACACCACCTTGGTGATTTCACTCCATCTTTTGCCAAAAGGAGAATTATGCTTATAAAATTTAAGCAATACTTTTTTGAGTTAAAAAAAAAAATGAAGTGGTAGTTTTCTTATGTTGACAAATTGGCTATGAACTTAATGTTCCTACAAAATGAGTCATTTGAATTGGAACATTAATTTGTCTGAGCAGCCGGGTCCACATCACTCTGAAAAAAAAGTGCCTTTGCTCTGATCTCCAAAAAGTCCCAACACTTGGCTGTAGTATTAATAGCTCAAGCTTCCTTCCCAAACCAACTCTCAGATCCTCAAGGTAGTAGGGCCTCTCTGGAAACTGTCACTATGTGAGTCCAACCAACATGGGATAAACTGTTCCCTGGAACATTTAATGGGACACATGCTTTGTGATGGAGAGGAGTTCTTAGTAAGAAAAAGTGACTGGGGCCCTCCCTGGTGGCACAGCCGGTTAAAGCACTGCACTAAGAAGCTTAAGCCACTTCCGCATGAGTTCAATTCCCGCCTGCCCCAGAGGTGACCACATGGTGCGGCAGACCTCTCCTGACCCGCCCGCTGCTCCCCTCAGCAGTGTACTTCGTCGATCTGCCTGTTCTGCTCCCCACTCTGCCCCTGGTGGATCCTCTCACCCTCCGCATCTCTGGCCTGTACCCCAGCTCTGTATGAATAAATAAATAAATCTTTAAAAAAAAAAAGTGACTGGGAAATTGAGCCTCCAGGTCTGAAATAGCTCGGTAGGAGCTGGGAATGTGTCATAAGAGGACCGCCAAGATAGAGAACACCCCTAACCTCATAATGGAGTTTTCCTATGAAAGCCAATGTTAAAATTTTGGAACCAGTTGGTAAATGGGAACTTTAGTAAAAATTAAATGATAATTTCACTCATATGTGAAATACAGAAGAACAAAACAAAGTAACTGATAAAATTAAACCAAAATGGAACCTAGAAATATGACTGGAGAAGTGGAGATACTAAAGGGGAACGGGGTGGGGAGTGCTGCTGGAGAGGGAAGGTGGGAACAGAAGGGGAGGGAGCTCAATGGCCTATGGGGAAGGACTATGGGTGCTTTGATGGTGGCTGGAGGATCACAGATGTCTGAACCTATCCCCCTAAATCATATAATATTGTGAAGTATGGCACTGCAATAGAAAATAAGCATTCAATTATAAAAACTTCCCACTTCACAGCCCAAATGCCCAAAAGTAGATGACTGGATTAAAAAGATGTGGTACATATACACAATGGAATATTACTCAGCAATCAAAAAGGATAAACACATGCCTTTTGCAGCAACATGGATGGAGCTGGAAAAGATCATGCCTAGTGAGATAAGCCAGAAAGAGAAAGAAAAATACCGGATGGTTTCACTCATAGCAGGAGTATAATGGACCAGGCAAGAAAATAGCAAGAATAATGAAAAACCATATGCCAGAGACATTTTGTGGGGGTGGAGTGGGGAATAGGATCAAAAATGGGGGGGTGGGGAGGGAAGTGCACGGGACTATGGTGATGGCACACGGGTGACTTGGTGATGGGAAACCCATGGGGATTACAATTGAGATGAAAAATAATTGATGTAAAGATAAACTATGAGATGAAAAATAATTGATGTAAAGATAAACTATTATATTATTAAAAAATAAATTTTAAAAAATCTTCCCACTTCATACATTATATTAAAAACACAGGTAATACATATTCAAAACTCATCATTTCCTGACTAGTTTGCCACATTTCAATATTGCCTCTGCTTTCCAGGTTATTTTTGTATGTATCTCATGGATGGAAAACTCTATGTGGTATCTACAGCAAAGCTCTTCCAAATTCTGAGTTCAATGATATCACACTGCTATCACAGTGGAAGGATTTATACCACAGAAATCAGCAAACCCTGGGCCCTCCCTGGCGGCGCAGCATGTTAACGCACAGCACTGCAAGCTGGCTGCAGCCGCTTCAGTCCAATCCCCCTCCCAGATGTGACCTACATGGCACAGCAGGCCTCAGCAGTGTACTTCGTCAGTCTGCCCATTCTGCTCCCCACTCTGTCTCTGGTGAATCCTCTCACTGTCCCTGAGCCTCTGGCCTGTGCCCCAGTTCTGTATAAATCTTAAAAATAAATAAATAAATCTTAAAAAAAAAAAAAAAAGGACACCAGCAAACACTAAGAATGACAGCTCCCTCCGACCCCTGGTGGACCATCAAGCATTTCCCATGCTCCATTTCCCGTCAGTAAACTTTTCCTGCACTCCCAGACAAACAGAAACACTGCACCCAGCTCGCCCCCCTGGACTACAGCCATCAGGCTAGTTTCAGCCAGTGATTGGAAAGGACAAAGTAAACATCTCTGTAGATTTTTTTTTCTTATAACCTTTTTTTTTTTTTTTTGGCTTGGAAGATTTTATTCACACATTTATACTTCATCTGTTTCCTCTTTTAATTTCAGAGTAGATTTTGAGAGTTTCAATAACACAGAATTGGCATTTAGGATATGCTGTCTCAGAAAGAATTTTAGGAACTGATGTGGATGCTTCAGTGTTTTTGCTGCCTTCGCCTTTCACACACAAAGCATTACAGAAAAGCTCCCTGGGCGTCCCCCTTCCTAAATTACCTTTTATGTTCATGGTACTGAAGCCCTGTAATTAAAGATACACTAAGATTTCCTCTCAACTCCCAATTTCATTAACCTTATAACTTAATCAAGAGTCCCGTTTAGCCACCAACCCTTGCAATGCTTTTGAGAGGTTGTTAGGTTTGTTCATTTATTTGGGAAAAGTGGCTGAAAGGGAAATCTGCTCAATTACCAAGAGTAAGGTAATTTTCACTTTTCATTCTGTTAAATGAAATGTCACTGGACAGAGACCAGCTGCTCAGTCAGCCTCCCCAAGGGGAGGGTGGTAAGGAAGGCAAACAGAGTTCGATTCCTTCTTCAGCTGTCCGTGCTAGGGTCAAAATGCTGCGATGGAGACAGGATAAGAGATAATCCTGCCGATAAGTTTAGAGAAATTAGGACAGTCACCTATGAATGGGAACCCCAAATTCAGAGATAATTAAGCTGGAGTTTGCAGGTACTGGCAGTTCCAAGCGAGAAGGTGTGAGCAGTTAGGGATTATAATATAATGTTAACTGAATGTCATATTGTGCCAGGGACTGTATCAAGCCTCAAGCGTGTCCCATACATTATTTTCCCAATTACCTTCAGCAAATGGCCCAGAAAAATAAATATTCTTCTCAAACTATCTTTACACCCTTCTAAGAAAGATCTTTAAACAATCTGGTAAAAATAGCAAATAAATTTCAAAGAAACTCTATTTGCTTTATGGCTGCAACAGGATGAGTTTTGTTGGAAAGCCCAGAAAAAGCTGCTAAGCAAAGAAAACAGAATTTATTAAATTTAAAGCAGCAAGAGAGACTACTTGACAAAATCTTGGTAGTCATTCAACGAAAGAAAGTGAGAAAAGGAATATGTATGGGATTTGGGGTTCTGGATTTTAATGGTGAAGGCAGCTTTTTTTTTTTAAAGATTTATTTATTCATACAGAACTGGGGTACAGGCCAGAGATGCGGAGGGTGAGAGGATTCACCAGGGACAGAGTGGGGAACAGAACAGGCAGATCAACGAAGTACACTGCTGAGGGGAGCAGCGGGCGGGTCAGGAGAGGTCTGCCTGGTCATGAGGATCTCCTCCGGGGCAGGCGGGGATCGAACTCATGTGGAAGTGGCTTAAGCTTCTTAGTGCTGTGCTTTAACCCGGGGCGCCACCAGGGAGGGCTGAAGGCAGCTTTTTAAAGGTGAAACCTTATTAAAAATGAGGCAACTTCGGCCCTCCCTGGTGGCGCCGCGGGTTAAAGCACAGCACTGAGGAGCTAAAGCCATTTCCGCTTGAGTTCGATTCCCGCCTGCCCCGGAGGTGACCACATGGCGCGGCAGACCTCTCCTGACCCGCCCGCTGCTCCCCTCAGCCGTGTACTTCGTTGATCTGCCTGTTCTGTTCCCCACTCTGTCTCTGGTGAAGCCTCTCACCCTCTGCATCTCTGGCCTGTACCCCAGTTCTATATGAATAAATAAATAAATCTTTAAAAAAAAAATGAGGCAACTTCATGAGATTACAAGAGGTCATCCACATATTGGGTCAGAATAGAGGTGCAAGGAAATTTAGGGTCTATAAAGGATTAGTCAGGAGCTCAAGGGGAAAAAAAAGTAGAAGGGTGTCTCATTAAATCAAAGAAGCACAAATGTCAAGGCACATTGTTGGCTTCCTCTGGAAATTGTTAACAGGATTTACTACATAAACCTAATCTAAAGGATTAAAGTAAGCATAGCAGCGATTTACGAGTCTAGAATGTGAAATATGATGAAATAGTATTTGGGTTTATTATCATAGGGAAGCAGGTCCTGATGAAATCTATATTCTCATCCCTTGGGTCTCCAGACAAGGGCATTTGTCGAAGGACTAGTGTACCTAATCGTGAGTCTTTTTTAGTAGGCTTTCAACTCTTGGTGTTAGTCCTTTATCTATTGCTTGTAGCAGTTATTATGCAAGTTAGGATAGGGTTGAAGCTTGATGGATTCAGTCCTAAGATTCTACCAATGTAGGCAGAATTTTTAATCCCTGAAGGGTTCAGGACTTCACAAAGATCTTCAATTTGGGTTTGATTTGGACACAAAAATACCAGTAAGTTACTTTCTAAATTAGCTTTTAAAAAAGATTTATTTATTTATTATGCACACAAGAACCAGTGTGCAGGTCAGAGGTGTGGGGGAGGAGGAGACAGGATTTATCAGAGGCAGGATGGGAAGCAGAACAGGCAGAATGACTGAAATCACTAATGAGGGGAGCAGCAGGTGAGACAGGAAAGGTCTGCTGCGCCACGTGGGTCAGCTCCCTGGCCAGAGATTGAGTTCAGGCCACAGTGGCTGGTAATAGCTTGATAGTGTTGAAACTTTAATCCTTGCACCACCAGGGAGGGCCCTCCAAATTAACTTTGACCTGAGTTTGAATACAGGAATCCTTGGGGAGCTCTAGGAAGAGGTCTTCAGAGGAACATCTCACCTTATGGAACCCTTTTGCACATGGATCCCCCTCAAGTCAGCAGGTGTCATAAAGGAAGAAGGAATGTTTCTTTTGAAAATGGAAGTGTGAAAATGTTGGGACTTGGAAAGTGCCTCAGGGTTATTAGAGCCACCCACTGCTGTTGACCGTGAAGGAAAGAGAGCATAACAGTGCCGAGATAGAAAGTTGGGGTGGGGCACTGATTTTTTTTTTAAGTTCTAAGGCCCTCCCTGGTGGCGCAACAGATTAGGGCATAGCACTGCAAGCTAGCTGAAGCCCACTTTAGTGTGCTTTTGATCCCCAGCCCTGGAGGTGGCCCACATGGCACTGCAGACCTCTCCTGTCTGCTCCCCTCAGCAGTGTACTTAATCGATCTGCCTGTTCTGCCCCCACTCTGTCTCTGGTGAAACCTCCCACTGCCCCTGCACCTCTGGCCTGTACCCTAGTTCTGTATGCATTAATTAATTAATTAATTAATCTTAAAAAAAAGCTGTAAAGCAGTTGTTGTAAGACCCATAAGAAAACAGTGTTCTCAGAGTGTGTCAGGCTATGTTTTGCCATGACCTTCAGACACAGATGGCCTAGTGGATAACACGTTGCCTTGTGATGCATTCTGCATGGTGGGAAGCAATAGCCAATACATAACCTTGTTGCATAATTCACATGCACAAAACATACTCCTATAAAGTAGGCCTATGCCTCTACTTTAAACCACATAAAAGCTTTGCCTATAAATCACATAAAAGCTAACATGGCCCCTTCGGGGACCACTCCATGGCTCCACTGCTGGTCGCTGGTGTTGTTGCTACCTGTCTCTCCTGCCTACCTTGTAATAAAAACTTGTTCCTGCTCCCCACATGTGGGCTTCGTGACCTGTTTACTCGTCAGCTGCCATTGAGATGAGGGCAAGCTTATAACTGAGGCCCCGCAGCTGTCATTTAGTGTTTAGAAATATTTTTGCCTGTGGATTTAAGAGCAAATTGCTACTTGGGTATTTGTTTTTCTCAGAACACCTCATTCAATTTTTAAGACAATTGTTTCTTCAATCTTTTCTACTTCCAATATCTATCAACATGTTTACAGACTTGTACCCTCCCTTTCTGCTTCTAGTAGCTTCTCTGTAAGAATATAGTCTAAATCTTCAGACTCCCAAGCTCTTTCAGTTTTCCCCCAAACTGTCACACACCTAGCAATGGGCTAGTTCCAATTTCAGTCTTTGCATGTGAAATTCCCCAAGTGTGGCTTAAGGTTTATCACAGAACCTGAAGAAAGAGGTAGAGTCATATATATTTAGAGTTTTCCCTTGAAAACTATCAAAAGTTTTTGAAAAGTCATTCCTAGAGTCTCCAATGACTTGTTTTGGAAGCCGATTCATGCCAATCAAAAATTGCAGACAATTAGACTTTGCTCGCCTTTTGTTCTGAGATGCTTTTCAAATGAGCAATTGTATTCTTGTCAATCGTTCTCCATGTTCTCCACCGTGGTTTTGCTCACATTCTACTTTATTCTGCTATAACCCCAACCCATAGGCATTAAGTAACAAGATTTCACCAAGTATAACCTATAATTATAGCTAAGCCTCTTCCTGATTCCTACTTTCAGAAACTATGAGATAATGTGCTTGCTGTTTTAAGCTGCTTAATTTTGGGGTAATTTGATAATATACTGACTTTTCACCTGTTTGTTTAAAGAGTAGTGTATGGCATTCAAATACAAAAATATTGTTTATTTTTATTATAGCTGCTCATTTTAAGACTAAAGTTATAATATGTATTTGTCTATTTGTTCATTGACATTTTGATAGGGTTAACTATGTCCCAGGCACTATGTTAAGCCCTGCCCAATCTGATGAAGAATTTAGGATGATATTTCACAAAGAACTTAGATGCACACAGAAAACATTTTATGAGTTAGTTAGGGGTCATTGATATACTATTATTGTCATTATGGGTAGGAAGATCGATAAAATACGTTTTTTGTCTTGCCGGGTGGGGAAATAAGGAACAATCGGTGGATGAACAACCACATCACACAAGGCAAGATCTTATAATACAAGCAAAGTCTTAACATAAAAGAGTTATGTATAAATTGCAGAGGAGGAAGTGATTATACCGTTAGGAGTGAAGAGGTTACTTGGACCTTGAAGGCAAGAACAAATTTCCCAAGACAGAAAAGAATATGGAAAACAATACATACAATGAACCGAATGGATCTGAAGAGTCTTTTCTCACTTGTCCACTCAATAGAATTTTATTCAGCATCTTAATATGCCAGGGTAGAAAAAAAAATTTTACTAGCATTGTTCTGTTTGCCTGGAGCTTACCATTTAAGGGGTGCAATAAATAATAGACAAGGAAACAAAGGCAAATAGCAATAAATACTCCAAAGGAAGAATGCAGAATGCAGGTGAAAAGGATGATTGGAAAAATCTTCTAACATAGGCTGGTTAGGGAAGACTTCTAGGAAAAGTGAGTATTTAAGCTCACATCAGACGGATAACAAGAGATATGTAAACATGGTAAGAATTCATGTTCAAAGCATGTGACATGACCACAGACATCAGGCCCTATGAGGAATTCAGTGCCTCTGGCTGGGGTGCTTGTGCAGAAATACTGCGATGCTAAAAAAGACTGCTCCATGTTTTGATAGATTTCAGTCATTTTTCAGGACAAGTTATCTGAGTCAGCTAAATGGTTTCCCATCTGTGTTGTGTGCTATTTTGGGTGAAATTGTAGAACCCACGTTGTGGGCATCCTGCAGAGAGACCCCCCAATCCTACATTTGGTTCAAATGGTAATAACCACAAACACATCAAAAGGGTATGAAAATGTTTTATTTTTCACATAATGAGAACTTTGGGGGAGAGCAAGTCAGTTACCAGCAGATCCAAGTGACTTGACTGGCTGGGCTTGTCTTGTTCCAAGGTTGGGGGGTGAAGGGGAGGGTTCCTTGTACACAGAGCAGGGCTTGCATGGTTTGAGCCTCCTCCCTGGGCCAAAGGTGGCAGCACCAGGCTTTCTGATCAGCTTGCCCAGATTTGGGAGCACTAAGGGATTGTGGGCTGGCAGGGGGTCCTCAAAAGCTCTTAGCAAACATCAGAAACGAAGCTGGACTCTGCCACAGACACAGAAACTATAATCTTGGCCTACAAAAGCCTATGTTTGCTCAATCTATAAGGCAGGCAAGGTCTACAAACCTGCTCCAGCAAGCAGAGGATGGCAAAAGTGAGTTGGCCCCCCAAACTTTCGAACGTGGCTATGGAGTCTGATGAACAACTGTTTATTAGGAGTCAAACTTGGGACCACCGGGGACAAGGGGCAGGGCGTTTCTCCCAGAAAGCAGACTCAGGACCTCATTTCCACCTGGGCATGGAGTCTCGGCCATCCCCACTCTGTTGATTTTCATCACAGCCCAGGCCATGGCTGCCTGGTCATCATTCTCACTTTTTGCTAACACGTTCATTCCCTTCCTTTTTCCTCTCCATCTGTCCATCTCACTGGAGAAAACATGGCCCAGTCTTCTTTGGAGTTAGGTATAACCATAGTCAGCACTCAAGAAGGAACCAGGAGAGAAATGGATGAAATTTCCTGAAGAAGAAAGTGTTTGCTCCCAACTTTGTCTCTTTTCACAGGCTGCAAAGTGAATGTGCTTTTTGGAGCAAGCTTTAACCAAGGAATGATAAGATCCTTGGCGATGAAACAAACAAGCCAGCCAAGTCCCAAGTCCCCCGATTACCTGGTTAGGTAGCACTGGGCTCTCTGCCTGGGACTTAGCCACCTCTGGCTTCCTATATTAGGAGGGAACGAACTTCTTCATAAGGTCTCTGCTACTATGAGGTCTATGATATAGCACTTCAGACCATTCCCTCAATTATTACAAAAAAGGAAAATAATTAAAATACCAAAATTATTAAGCTTACCTTTATGATTCTAAAAATGTCCTTTCATTTCTTCTAGTTTTATCTTTAACAAATATAAAGAAAGAACTTCAAGTTAACTGGCTGTTAGTGAGAATGACCCAAAACTATTTATGATCTCATCAATTCATTGTGCTTTCTCTTCCAAAGTCAACCTACAAATACAGTCACGTATTCTCGACAGGCCTAAATACAGGCATTTGGTTAATATAAATGTATGAGCAGCAAACTGATAATGAAAACTCAGATCAATATATGTCAATTTTCTTTTCTTCCAACACATACCATATGCCCAATGTACTATTTTTTAATCTATTCTCTGTCATCATTTACTGAGAAGATTAGAATAAAATGGATAAAGGAAACTTCATTTCTCGCCATGTGATGCAAAGATGATGACTGTCCTGATTCCCAGTTTTTTATCACTCTGGGTGCCTCAGAATGGCTCATGGTGTTGCTAAGACAACAGAAGCAGCGGATGCTGATAACAGAACACCAAGACTGCGGTCAAGGCACGGTGGCTGCCTCACAGGATGTCAGCGTGTTCAAGGCCATTTTCACAGGAAAACCTGTAACGCTCGACTTAGAAAAAAAGGATCATACTCATCCAATGTCCTTCCACAAAAGATGCTGACTGTCTCAACCACCTAACAAAACAGCAGTATGTGCTTTCCAGTCAGGAAATCTGTATTTCACTAACGTGTACCTTTCTTAGAACCCTGAGAGGAGCTTGTCCTTAAATTCCTATGTCTTGATTCTACTCAAAGCATGTCTAAAGGGTGTTAGAAGCAAGCTGATAGTATGTCACCAGCTGTTTCTCCACTAAAAATGTACATCTCATCTAAACAAAAGTTTGATGCTCTGTGGCAAATAAGTAGGATGGGTTTGATGTCGATCGATATCTCTGAGTGATATTTGGAACTTCAGTTTCTGAACAGAGGCAAGGAAGTAGTTCTCAGTGAAGTTGGGGTAAAGGCACAGAGCGCTGAGCTGCAGTGGGGACGTGAGCTGGGTTGTGTCCTTGGTTGTCCCAACAAACGTAATGGCGGCAGCAACATTCTGCTGAGACACCAAGGCAACAAGGGAAGAGAAACAAAACGTCTGAACTTTGAATATTCTTTTCTGACCTAAAAAAGAAAGGAAAACAGCACTTCGCTCAGCTGAGAAGTGTCCTTCACATCACGTACATTCTATTGCACCAAGAGAAATCCACTCGGAATCACATGAAACAGATGCATGGAGCAGCACAACACTCTCTAGAACTAGGACACACCTTGTTCAGAATCATCTCCCTCTCTTAAGAAGTAATCTGGCACAAAATAAAGGCTAGGCAGGTGTCAGAGGACATGACTTCCCAATCTCTTAGGGTCCCCTGGCGGAGTCACCAGAAGAGAAGAGACTGGCGTCTGAGTTAATGGTGGAGTCTTCACTTTTCAGCAGGAGGCAGAAAGTACTTTTGATAATGGAAACTGGAGATTCTGTAGTAAGGTCAAGACTTGTATAGGAATCCTTGTCTCCAAGTAAAAGCTTATTCTAGCAGGATCAAATAAAGCCCAGAAGACCCCCTTTTCAAACCCTGGTGTTCTAAGCATAAAAAAAGAAATAGAAAAGAACACAGACCACTCTATTTTAATATTTTAAGTAGCATAAGTCATAATGTTTGTATACTACACTGTACAAGTATATACTGTTACTTTTCAAAGAAAATTAACTTCTTATAGGATGTTCTGAAACAGTTACTCCATTCAGCTAAGAGCTTGATCCTTTCGCCACAGCTAGGACACAAAGAACACAGTCTATGAGATTCCCAGTCTTCCAGCTGTGCCTGTTTCTGCTGCCACTGAGAGAAAGCCTCTCAGTCAGCTGTCAGAGCCCCTTCCCTCTCCTGCGCCTAGAAGCGGCTCTGCAGGTAGATGTGTGCCGGGCGGTCCAGCTTCTGTGCTTTGCTTTCCGCAAGTCTCTCCTTCAAGAAAACTTGCGCTTCTTCATGGCTTCTGCTTTGACTGCCAGGCTCTTGGCACAGATGGTCAGGACCACAATGAGAACACCCACCACAAAGGTCACCAGGGGCCAGAGGAAGCAGTGCAGGAGGACAATCTCATCATGCGTGCGATGCAGGAGCACATCGTCTGGCCTGCAAGACAGTGGGGCACAGGAAAGAGAGGTCAGCCGCCGAGGTGAGGTAGGCACTGGAGACTGTTCAACCTGGGAACTTGTTTCAAACCCAAAATGAAGACCTCACTCTGTTTGTAGGTACTGTACTTTGAGCTTTGAAGCCATCGCAAGTTTGAGGAATTAAAGTTACTGGTGCAAACTTGCATAGATTCATACAATTTATACTATGCAAAGTGTCAAAGGTGTAGCAGTCTCTCATGCTAATATTTCCCCCACTCTCAGTTGCTTAACATTTTTCTCACTCATCCTTTAGTGTCTGTAGGTCAGGTGGTTTGGATTAGTTTAACAATGACTTATGGGTCGACATTCTCAAACAAACCCTACCTAGACCAGCATTTTATTCACAAAAAAGATCTTTATTCACAAAAAAAGGCAGTGAAGGCCGCTGTTTGACTTTAGTAAGAGACCTGTGGTGTAGTCTTCTGGTCAATTAGTTTCAATATGTGGAAGGCTTTTACTAGTGACAAATGAATGTTGGTTTTAATATACTTTTCCATGCCTTTTCAGTGAAATTAGCCATAATTTTACACCACCGACTACATTCTTCTTCTTGTTTAAGATTTATTTATTTATGCATACACAACTAGGGTACAGGTCAGAGGTGTGGGGGCTGAGGGGATCCACCAGAGACAGAGCAGGGAGCAGAACGGATAGATCTACTGAAATACACTGCTGAGGGGAGCAACAGGCAGGTCAGGAGGGGTCTGCTGCGCCATGTAGGTCACCTCCCTGGCTGGGGATTGAACTCATGCTGCAGTGGCTGCAATAGCTTCATAGTGCTGAGCTTTAACCCATAGAGGGGGAGGGGAAGGAAAAGACTAAGTCATGGACACAAGAGTCCTGAAGAGGGTGAGTGTAGCATGTGTGCATCCTGTGAATGTACCCCTACAACGAATTAATAAGATGTTGGTGTAAAACATGAGGCTACATATGTAACCAGGGGCTGAAGCCAGAGACTGTTACAGGTGGCGCCCCCTGCAGGGCGGTGCTGGTGAGGACGAACACCCCCAGGCAAAACACAAAACTTTCTGTAGCCAGCTGTTATTTCTGAAATTGTTTAACTGCCTCCCATATCCAGGTTATTTTCATGATCTCCACTCACTTTTGTCTGGAATGTGCACTTCAGGAAGGTGCCCTAGAACAAGAGAAGCGGCCGGCTGGAACTTGGGGGAATCATGGGAATCCAAACCCTGACGCTAGATTCCCCGAGAGGGAATCCTTTGATCTAAATGGCAAAAAAGCAACTCAAAGGTTGGCAGCACACCCAGGGATACCAGATAAAGAAACAAAGATCTGGTATATATCCTTCTTAATATAAAAAAGATATTTCTTTTGATGCTGTCACAACAAATCAAATTTCTCCCATCCCACAAAGGCTCTTCTGTGGCTAACAGGAAGAGAAAATGGTGAACTGCTTTTTTTAATGGACTGAAAAATTCCTTAATGATTCACGTAAATATCTGAACTTCATGATTACTTGTTTTTATCACCTGATGGTTAATTGTACCAAGCAAGAGGTAAGATTATTTCAAAGTGCTTTCTCCATAATATCCTGTAGGTAATAGAACTCTTTCTAGTATTATCATCGCGGATACTTCTTGTTTATCAAAGAGTGTTAGCTGCTAGAAGGTTAAAATTTTGGCTCATCTCTAGCAAGACTACATGACTGTTCTGTGGCACGCAGACCTGTCATGCTTTCTTTTCTTCACCTTTCTAATTTATTTCAACTTGCTATATGAATCCATAGAACACTCATTAAGTCCTCCTTAGAACAGGCATACCAATCATTTAGGTATCATGTATACAGTAACTTCTGGAAAAATTTCTAGTTGTCTAGGTTTACCCATATTTCTATGAGAAAAAAAACATTACTGCATTATTATAGGAATTTTCACTTATGTATTTTGATGAAATCTTACTTTAAAGTACAAATGCTTCTCCATTACCACAGACATAAAATTGTAGGTATAATGTCAGTCCGATATGCCAGGTCCTTGCTAGAAGCAATACCAAATGATCAAAAATAAAAAATAAAGGAACAATTTCATTCTCACGACCTTTTGAATAAGTGATAGATAGTCCTACTCTAAATCCTGTTTAGTGTTTATAACATGACCTACTTTTAAAAAGAATCTGAAATAGATACTAATGAAAACAAAAGACTTAAGTACAACAAAACTCTTACACTGACAGTAAAAAGCAAGTGCAATATAATTAGAATGAAAAAACTGCTATTTAACAACCCACATTCTCCCATACAATTATTTTCCCCCTCTTTGAAGAGCAGTACTGTATTATTAAATCAGATTTTAGCCAGAAGTGGAGAAGCTTAAAGATGGGCCATTAACTTCCCAAAAGAAGACTCTCAGACTTCCTTTCCATGTTAGCAATGCTATTCCTGGAGAAACATCCTCGGGAAATGAAAATGTTGTTCATGGCGTTAATGTGCAAAATACCCTCTAGGTTTTCAATTATTTATTTAAAGGAACTAATTCTTAAATGTCAAAAAGTACTTGTGATCTGCCAAGTCTGAGAATATAGTGATACTAAAAGGAACCCCCAAAACAGGCGCCAAGGACCAAAGCTCATGAAGCCAGGACAGTCCAGTCTCTCTCTCCCTGAGGAAGACAAAAGAAGAGCTTCCCTTATTTACTTGCTGAAGGCAAATATCAAATGCCCAAATGCAAAAAGTTCTTATAAGAAAAGACTGTAAACATGTAGAAAAGAACCACATGTTCTTTTGTTCATGTGACTTTTACTGGAAAACTTCAAAAACAGGGTCTCCCTGATGGCACAAGGGGTTAAAGCACAGCACTCTGAAGCTACCTGAAACCACTGCAGCACAAGTTCAATCCCAGGCCAGGGGATGACCCACATGGCACAGCAGACCCCTCCTGTTTCACACACTGCTTTTGCTTCCCTCAGCAGTGTATTTCAGTACATCTTTCTGCGTGTTCTGTTCCTCTGTTTCTCGTGAATCCTCTCATCCCCTCCACACCTCTGGTCTGTACCCAGTTCCTGTATGCATAAATAAAATAAATCTTAAAAAACAAAACAAAACCTTCAAATACAGCCTCGAGGCTTCCCTCTGAAGTTCAGTAAGATATGCTACCAGAGGGCTTAAAAATTAAGGCAGTGGGCCCTTCCTGGTCACGCAATGGGTTAAAGCACAGCACTAAGAAGCTAAAACCACGTCAGCATGAGTTCGATCCCCTCCCAGGCCCAGGAGGTGACCCATATGACATGGCAGACCTGTCCTGACCCGCCCATTGCTCCCCTCAGCAGTGTACTTCATCAATCTACCTGTTCTGCTCCCCACTCTGTCTATGGTGAATCCTCTCACCCCCTGTACCTCTGGCTTGTACCCCAGTTCTGTATGCATAAATAAATCTTTAAAAAAAATTTAAGGCAGTGTCTTCTAAGCCCTTCTGAGGCCATCATCCTGAGATCTCACTGTTTCAGGGAAAGGGAGATGGGGTATATATCTAGTGCAGCAACCTCCCAACCTCACACAGAGAAAGAGGTTTCTGAAAGATAACTAACAGCCACATTCTATCTCTTCCCTAAGCTGAATCATATTCTCAGTCCTCACTCCAAGCAAAGAGGACACTGAAAACTAGCAGGAGATATAATCACGGATCACACACTTGCATCGTGGGTGTGAGAAACTGTTTCCAGGGAGAAAATGACAAACATACTGATGCGCCCAAAATATGCACACGAACAGGGATTCCATTGGGTATTTGGAAGGCTGGCAAGAGCTTCAGAATTTGGTTCTCAAGGAAATAGGGCGGGTAAGGAATCCCCCTCCCCCCACAAATGTCAATGTATCTTCTTACCATCTGAATAACACTGGGCATATTGTGTGCTGTTGAGATGCGGCATTTAAAAGGAGGTCGAGAAACATCTTTCTCAAGAGTTGTCATGTTAAATTAAGGTGGCAGGGGGCTCCTGTATTAGGGAAAGTAAAGTGAGGGCAGGGCAAGGAGGGTTCATTCACCTCCCCATGGGCTCAAATACGAAGGCCCCCCACGAACAACCATGGTCTCAGCAGGTCTGTGCAAGCCAGGCCTTTTCCCAGTGGTCCTTGCACATAGAAGATCATCCCAACGTGCAAAACTGGCAGTGAGAGCCAGTCCACATCAGTGCAACAGGAAGGGGTTGAAAAGCCCCTGCCCCAGAGTTAAGTTAAGCAGAAGTGGAAAGTGGAGGTAGCCGTAGGAAAGGCAGAATCTCAGATTTCACAGGAATTCTTTCAAAGGGCATTTATATTTGTTTGGAACTGTAAATACCGTAGATGAATTTGCATAAACAGTCATGTGTATTTGCTTGTGCTTTTCAGATCGTGCCAACTATTTTCAGATAATTTCCAAGAGAGAGTGATCATGTTTACTATTCTTTTTCGTCACTGCAAAATTTATTTTCTTTTCTCCCTGCTGGGTTATTTAAAAACCTCTCTCTAGCTTGCCCAACCCACGCGTGTATAACTGCTGTCACCAGGGGTTCCTGCTCCTTCAGCTCACCTGTCCCACCTCTCCTAGGTGCTTCATCCTCCTAGAGACGATCTCCAACACTGCTGCTCCTCCACACATTGCTGCTTGGGACACCAGAACATGCAGCCCGTGCCTAGTTAGGCCAATGCCAAATGAGCTCAAGCAGGTCAACAGATGTTCTATTTTTTTCAAAGCTCTGAAAAAGATTCTGTAGTTCATGCTACACTAATTCATTCAAACAATTTACTCTCAGGAGCTCAGCATTAATCTCTGATTAAGTTAAATCTAATTCCCTGTAATTAGATCCTCAATGAAGAATAATCAGTCAGTTGCCACAATATTTTTTTAATATCTCTCTCACACCAGTATGGCGTTATTATTTTGGTAGTTCTGAAAAGGGTTTGAAAAATGTAGTGGTGTGGGGGGTAGAGAAGGGGAGGATATGAATTTTATGTCTTTTTTATTATTATGAAAGCACAAAGAGGGTTACCTTATGTTACATATTATCATTCTAGAAGTTTCCCACTTCATTAAAATGTATTATGCACCAGTTATTTTTTAATTAAATAACTAGCAGAGTATATATACTTTGCTGCTGCATGTAGGCAGACAGACACAGGCTAGCATTTCTATCAAGGGTAGCAATGAATAATTCAGCCTAACCCCTAAATTATATAGTAAAGAATGCATGAATAATAGCTTTACATTCCATTTTATTGTAGTCTGGTAAGCAGCTAGTTCTCTTGCTAAAGTGCATTGAGCACATACTGAAATACCCTGTACAGTATAGTAATAGCAGCTTCATTAATTTTTAAGCCCTTTCCTAACTGATAAAATGCTTAAGAACAAAGTTTGATGGAGAAGCATGTATAATGTTAATGACTTGTGATATAATAATGGAATTTTTAAAGCAAGTAATTAAAAAGATCCTATCAGTCATACTGAAAGTTTTGTCTTAAATGTGCCAGCAGCTTAACTGGCTCAGAAGCACATGACAGTTAGAATTCAAGAAAATACAAGTAACTAAAATACAAGTCACTAAAAATGATAGGCCTGGGTACTCCAAGGAGAATTGTTTTCTTTTCACCTGCCATGACGCTAGCAGGAATAGCCCAGGCAGCGGCTACCTTTTCAGAGGTCCCACAGTGATAACAGGCTGCAGAGATGCCTTTGCCCCAGGCAGGCTTTACTATAAGTGGGGGAAATAAGCTCTCCTTGTTATGAGTGACTGAGATTTTCAAGTTGTGACCACAGCACAATTTAGCTTACACTGATCAAAATACAAAGGTATAAACTGGAGATTTTGTAATTTCTCTAAGTAAATTTAGCTGTTATGGTCAAAATTAGTTGTTGCTTAATCGGAAGTATTAAAGCAGCTTGTAGATGCATATTTGGGTTTTTAAAAAATGTTCATTTATTTATGCATACAGAACTGGGGTACAAGCCAGATGTGTAGGGGCAGTGAGAGGATTCACCTGACACAGAGTGGGGAGCAGAACTGGCAGACTGACAAAGTACACTGTTGAGGGGAACAGAGGGGAGAAAGGAGAGGTCTACTGCACCGCCTTGTGGGTCACCTCCCTGGTGGGGGATCGAATTCATGCTTCATCGTGCTATGCTTTAACCCGTTGCACCACCAGGGAGGGCCCCAATATATCTGGGGGTTTTAAAAGGCTTTCTTGGTACACAGCTCTCCTTGAGTCAGTCACTCAACAATATCTGCAGAGCATCTACAAGGAGGCAGGTGCCGGAGCGGGTCTGGGGTGTGGGTGCTCACTGACTGGCTGTCACAGGCCAGGAGCCTGCATTCACCTTACCGAACAGATGCCAAAAACACGCTCTACGAGCTTTCTTAATGTTTGTGGCTTGCCCATCGCTGAACTATATTTCAAAATGCAATAGACATTTGTACAAAGTGCAGGCATAAAGGAAAAGGCATACTTAGGTAAGCCTGGGAAACTGTCATTTGAGGAGACATGAAAACAGAACAAGGGTTTAGCATCCAGATTTCTTAGTAGAAGACATAAGCACAAGAACTTTTCAACTAGCATTTCAGAGTATTTTGTCACCAATGGTATACTCAGAGAATCTTCTAGCAGCCGTCTCATTGATCAGCTAGTAGAGTCCCTTATGTTAACCTATCCCAATACGGGCTGTAATCCTGGGTGATGTCAGCAGTGGTGCAGCAAAAATGCTAATGAGAATGGACTCTGGAGATGACAGCATAGATTTGAATTCTCTTCCTGCTGCTTACAGGCTGTATGATTGGAGAAGTTGCTAAACTTCTTTTTGCTTTATTCCCTCATGTTTGAAATGTAGATTGTGACAATAATTCTTATATAGGTGTAGCACAGGTTCAATGAGATTCAGTGTATAAAGCACTTGAGCAAATTCTCAAACAGAATAAGCATTTACACAGAGCCTCCCTGGCCGTTATGGGCTCTGCGTGAAGTCAGAGGAAGATCATCAATGAAAGAGCACAGTCAGATCACTGTCTAGTCCTTTTTAGCATTTTTATTAATAACTGGATAAGGGGACTGACGTCACTTTGATTTATAATTAAGATAACATCTTATGACGGAAGACATAAATGATGCCTGTCAGAACCAAGAGTCAAAATAATCAAATATATATGTATGTACATAGTGGTTACTTTTAAAATCTTGCATTTAAATCCAGGACACCATTCTCATAAATTTAGAAATGGAAGGAACTGCTTTAAGAGAAGCGTATATGAAACAGACTGAGGAGGGCGGGGTAGCAAATTTGATTAATTTTAAGCTCTGCATGAATCAATAGTGTGTTGTGGCTGCCAAAAAAAAAAAAAAAAAAAAAA
>NW_004567105.1:31232147-31233403 GCF_000260355.1 Condylura cristata
TACATGGGGTGGCAGACCTCCTATGACCTGCCCACTGCTCCCCTCACCAGTGTACTTTGTCAGTCAGATGTTCTGCTCCCCACTCTGTCGCCGGTGAGTCCTCTCACCAGCTCCTACATCTCTGGCCTGTACCCTAGTTCTGCACAAATAAATAAGTCTTAAAAAAAAAAAAAAGTCTGTAAATGGAATGGGTTTCTTCACAGAGATGTAGTTTCTTCACATCCCTGTCACCAGAGTAGTTAAGAGAAGGGACAAACTTTTCACTGTGAGGGGGATTCACTTTGGTGTGGCACAAATGACTGAAAGTTGTGTCCCAAATCGGAGAGTCCATGCATCTCGGAACTCCATGGACCTTCTACACGTGTTAGAGGCTAGTCCTACCCCCATTTTGTCTAAGATGAAACTGAGGAAAGAGCCCGTCAGGAAGTAGCCCAAGGTCACACACCCTATCACGAGGAGCTATGGATAGAACTGAAGTCTCTTGATGCACAGCCCTGCCCTGCATTCCCCCCTCCACCATGGAAGCTGTGCTCTGTGACCTACTTGTCCTGAGGATCTTGTAGTTTTCCTCCCAAATATCCTCAGGGCCGCACAATCTATCTTAAAGTAAAAGTAACTTCATAACATCAAAGTCTTAACTTGTGGCCATAATCACAAGAGTGGTTAGATGAATTTGTAAGCATAACAACCATCAAACACACACACGCACACACACACACACACAACCTGGCCCTCACATTTGTAAGTAATATACAGCTGTCTGGATATCAGACTTCTGATGAACACCAGCAGCAGGGATCCCATATATACTCCGCAGCACACTGGAGAAGTCACAGTAAACACTGCTTAAAAAAGAAACGTCAAGTCTGATATAATCTCTCTTAATATGGAAAAGACTTGATGTGGGTAAAATTCTAGATTTACTGCTTTGTTTTTAAGACTCAAGATGTATCTCTGTACTTGATAGCTAAAGAGAAAAACCAGTATGTTCCTTTAAAAAATAACTACAAAACCAGTGTCTTCTTTAATAATAGTTAATAACGCTATCTGTCGGAGCAAGTGGATATCAAAAGAAAAAAGCTCTAAGAGAAATTAAATTTTTGCCAAATCTCAAGTTTAGTATTGAGTAATTCATTCAAAAGTCAATAAAATTTCCCTCTGAACTTTAATGAAATTCCATTTTTTCAGGGATAAATAAGCATTTACCCCTCCCCATCTGTATCCCAAAAGGTTTGTCAGTAAAGACGAGGTTTTTT
>NW_004567105.1:31233538-31260766 GCF_000260355.1 Condylura cristata
CTGACCCGCCCGCTGCTCCCCTCAGCAGTGTACTTTGTCGATCTGCCTGTTCTGCTCCCCACTCTGTCTCTGGTGAATCCTCTCACCATCCACATCTCTGGCCTGTACCCTAGTTCCATATGAATAAATAAATATAAAAAAAAAAAAACGAGGAAAAATTCAGCAGCCAATTGATTAAACCCAACGTTTAAATATATTTAAGAAAAATCTGTTCTTAGAAAAAAAATGGTTCTTAGAATATTCTAAGTAAAAAATGAATGCAAAAACATTACAAAAATCAACTATAATCAACATTTCCACGCTGATTATAAGTGTATTCAGTGACACACATCTAAACACATAAGTGTACACCTCACCTAACAGGAAATCCAGAGGCAGGCCGGTCAGGGCAGTGACTCAACAAGGGTGCCGGGAACCTGGCTCTCTCTGCCTTTTTGCTCTACTTTTCTTATGCCCTGACCTCAGAATAACACAGTGGCATCTGCACTCCTGCCATCAAGCCACATCTAGCCAGTCTTCCACCAGGACAAAAGTAGAAAAAAAGAGAGGCAGTGGTTTTATATGAGGGAAGCAAAAGTCATGCCAGAAAGTTCATCTTGTCGCTAATACCTTCACCCATGACAGAGTGATCCAACTTTATTCTCTCTCTAAATAAATCTTTTTTAAAGATTTATTTATTTATGTATACAAAAACTAGGGTATAGCCACAGTGGGGAAGGGGAGAGCGGTGAGAGGATTCACCAGAGACAGAGTGGGGAGCAAAACAGGCAGGTCAACTGAAATACACTGCTGAGGGGAACAGCAGGCGAGTCAGGAGAGGTCTGCTGTGCTATGTGGGTCACCTCCCTGGCCAGGGATTGAACCGGTGCTGCAGTGGCTGCAGGTAGCCTCATAGTGCTATGCTTTAACCTGCTGCACCACCAGGAAGGGCCACCTTTATTTTCTTGTTAACTTGAATTATACATTATGTGCATCTCTAAATTTGTGGATTCCATTTCCTTAAAGTCTCAGGTTCATTCCTGCCCTACCTTTCCTTTTTTCTACCTTTGGTCAAACTCTTTTCATCCCTTGTATACAGTGACTCGGTCATCCAAAATCTTCACCTTATCCCAAATACATCATTCTTCCATCACTTCCTCCAAGTATCCTTGCAGCCATCAGCCTGGTCTTTTCACGATAGTCATTACCCCACACCCAGAGAGAATAAAGGCTAAATGTGACTATCACAGAAGCTCAGCATTGTCTGATGCACCCTCCAAGCATATGAAGTTCTTTATATTTCTTCCGGGTGCCTATGATAGTTCAAATCTAATGTTTCTGTACATGCTATTATTTCACTTAAAATCCCTTTTCCCTAGACTTCATTCATCTAGAAACATCCTCTTTCTTTAAAGTTCCACTCACACTCTTCCTTTGTGAAGACTTTTCTCTTTCCACTTCTTAAAGGCCATGTATCATCCACCCATCCATCCATCCATCCATCCATCCATCCATCCATCCATCCGTCCGTCCGTAAAGCATTTACTATAGTGCATTTTGGGTACTTTTTCACACGTTTGTCTTCTATACTAGACAGTGAGACCCTTGAAGTTAGAGACATAGTCTTATTATCTCTGACCTCTACTGCCTGACTTACAACAGGTTACCAATAAATGCTTGCTGGATAAATGAAAGAGTAAATGAAATGACAGAAATTTTATGGCTGAAGTCCAGGACATGGAAAAGAATAACACCATGAAAGAATGAAAGCCATTTTGTGGCAAGAAGGACTTTGTAGTCCCTAAAGTGGAGATTGTTCATTTTTGTGGAGAAGGAGAATATATTCACGGAAGCAAATTTTCCAAATAACTGAGGCTTAATCTTTTAAGTTGAATAAAAAACTAATAAAAATATGAAAATATTATTGATGAAAATGTTTCCCCAAAATGTATTATACATATTCCTTTCCTTCTAAGGAGAGTGTGTGGAACCATATTTGACCTTTTATGATGACTCAGTGTCATCATTATGAAACTCAATTACTGTTGAAGTAGGGGGACTGTCTGCTTCTCTATTACATGGCTCCAGACTGTTAACCATTTCATTCTTTGCTAATTTCCTTTCACTTCTACCATTAGGATTTTATCTAGCATCTTCAGCGATTATAATTGTACAAGGCTTCAGAATCCAAAAATCACAAAGCTATAAAATTTGAGTGCTTAAAGGAATCTTAGAGATCATTTAACCTGTCATTCTCTATCAAGTTTATAGATAAAGTGGGCCTTAAGTAAATGAGCAGTCCCTTTCTAATCGGTTGCTTTTAATCTTCTATTTTAATGACTTTCAAACTGTATTCTGCCAAAGCACTCTACCCAATTTTAGCTCTGGCCATTATGTTTATCTTTCTCTAAAATGCTAAGGGCAGATTTAATTTAAAACTACATACTGCAGGGTAAACATACTTTCAATGAACTTAAACTTTAAAATATATGTTTGTTCAGTATCAGAGGCACAACATTATCAATGTTATTTAACAACATACTCACATTATTTTCACATGTTCTATTGCTTTACTCATTAATAAAATCCCTACTGTTTATTAACTTAATACCAAATAACCTCCAATCAGTGAAAATAATCAGGTTGTTTACTGGTTAGCTGTTTCGACCCTAGTTAGAAACTGTAGTTGCTCTTACAGAGCAACAGAGGAAAAGCACATACGTTTATTAAGTGCTCCCTATTGTGCAGACAGAGATCATATTCAAAAGCCCTCAAGATGGATAAGATTGCCCTCACTTCACAAATGAGGGAACCAAGACTGAGAAGGTGCAATTTAGCCAGTCACAGTGAATAAGTCGCAAAGGAGAAGTGGGACCCAGGGGCTGGCGGTCACATGGTTGCTGCCCTTGATGAATTCATAACCTATAAATGGAACAAGTACTAGTTCAACTAGCCATCTAACAGGTCACAAAGGTCAGAGCAGTGTGGGGGTGCAGGAGAAGTAATTACATGTGAAGAGTGAGCAAAGGCTGCCAGGACCCTGGAGGGAAATCCTTCATGGGAATCGGCATGGCTTAGGCACACGCCATCTTAACACTGGCCTCACACACCACACCTCATACTTGCCCCTTCCACAAAGAGATATGGAAGAAGCCCTCCCATGACCAAACAGGCTACCGGTGTTGTTCCAGGGGCGTCCTATAGCCACTGTGGTGAGCTAATTTCCAGAAATAAAAAACGTGAAGTGTGTTCAGTTAAGAAGAGAGAAGAGGGCAACAGCAGGAGAGCCTGAGAAGCAGAAAGTAACCCAGGGTGACTGGGACAGCTGAAGTACAGTTAAAACATTTCAGTGAGGCCCTCCCTGGTGGTGCAGCGGGTTAAAGCACAACACTAAGAAGCGAAAGCCACTTCAGCATGAGTTCAGGGGTGACCCACATGCTGCAACAGGCCTCTCCTGACCTGCCCACTGCTCCCCTCAAGCAGTGTACTTCTAAGTCGGCCTGTTCTGCTCCCCACTGTCTCTGGTGAATCCTCTCACCGCCCCTACACCTCTGGTTGGCCTGTACCCAGTTCTGTATGCAAAAATAAATAAATCTTAAAAAAAAAAAAAACATTTAAGTGAGACCAGGTCTCCACTCCTCTACTTCAGCCCAGCGCTGGCCACTCAGTACCTTTCAGAGGAATCTAAACCCAACTGGCATCTTGCTCCAGTGTCAACACTCTCCTCTGTCCCTCTCAGTTTCTTTGCCACTGCTGGACTCTCAATTTCTAAAACTCACCAACTTCTTCCTTGCCTCAGTCATTGAAATGGTAGGATCTCATCTGAAATATTATTCTCCCATTTTTAACCTAGTAGATTCTTGAAAATTTGGTTGTCTCAACCAAATTAAGATTTACTCAAACAGATCTTCAAGATTCCCCCCTTGGGGCCTCCCTAGTGGCCTAGGGGTTAAGTCTCAGTGCTGTCACCTCCACAGCCTGAGTTCAGTCCCCCATCAGGGAGCTAACCCATATATGGCGCAGCAGACCTCTCCTGTCTTGCCTGCTGCTCTCCTCAGCAGTGTATTTCAGTAGATCTGCCTGTTCTGCTCCCTACTCTGTCTCTGGTGAGCCCTCTTACTCCCTGCAGCTCTGGCCTACACTTCTTTTATATAGAAATAAATATCTTTTTTTTTTAAATCCCACCTTTTTATAATATCTCCTACTAGTCCTCAACTACCCTTCACAGCATTTACCTTTGTCATTATCTGTCTAGTGGTGTTAACAACAGACTCTAAGCCCAGGAAGGTAAGGACTGTGTCTAGTTCTGTTTCCGTGTTGTTTTGATTTTGTTTCACATGAGTGGCACATAACTAGATGGTGGAAGTTGAAGGTGGAAATGAAAGAACACTTTTTCAGCCAATGGACAATAAGAAGACAGAACAGTTTAATCAAGGATTGTGTCATGAAGAAAGTGGAACTAAAATAGAACAAACTAAAACCTAATCTAGTGTGAGTGATGGACAAGATCAAGGCCAAGGTTGAAAGACCAGCTGAATATTTCAACCACCTATAAGCAATACCGAGAGCCCCAACCCAGATGAAGCCAGGCTGAGACTTTACAGGGGGTGTGGCTGAATCTGTTCACTTGATGAGTGTGTGTGGGTGTTAGTGTTCTTGGTGCATTCTGTGGACTACTATCCATTCTGGATAAAATGAAATTTCAAAAAAGGAAATCTAGATAGACGAGCACTATACTACTTACAAGAGAAAAATTTCAAAAAATATAAATACTGATCATGCTGCCTGACCGGTAGCAGCAAAGGGGATGGAGGAATGAAGAAGCATTTCCCAAGGACGTGGCCTCTTCCAGGAGACGCCAGAGGGACAAAGATGAAGGAAAATTGCTGGGAAAGGCTAACACTACAAAGAAGTTTTCTGACAATGGGATGGGATTTCGGAAGATTAAGGGGAACCGATTGAGTTTTGCTGAGAAAAGATAAACCAAGCAAAGGTCAAGAGATGAAAAAATGGGGCAGGGAAGGTTAGCATGCCCTTCTCTAAGTAAAAACGAGTCAAATAAAAATGTACACGTTGGAAGTAGTTGTGAGCCCCAGGTTTGAGACAGGCAAAGAGCTGAATGTAGCAAGAGCCAGGCTCTGAGCATGTCATCAGCATCCTCCCGGAGTGCAGGAGGAGTGGCCTCTGGGGATGGCCCTTCCCAGTTGGGGCTGCTCTGACCACTGCAGTTTCTACTCTTGAGTAGTGCTTCCCTCAATAAGGCTTAAACAGTGAAAAAACCATGATGATTCCAATAACTGTGGTCTTTGATGTTAAAAATAACATCCTTTTCTTAAAAATGGAAACTTCTCTCCCTATTCTCCCTAATTTCCTGCAGTTGAGTGAAATCAAAAGGTTACTTTACATATAAAGTTCATCTTATCAAGAGCATCTGGGTGTCTCCACAGTATGTCTATTTTTATTTCATATTTTGCAGTAGTAAAAAGTGAACGAAGAGTTGATGACACCAGGGAGCCGCCATTTTTCACACCTCCAACGAGTGCTCTTGTTTCCTCTTGCATATGTCATGATCAAGAGCCAAACTCCCAACTTCTGTTTTCCTGGAGTCACTTAAAATCATGTTTCCTATGCTGTCGGGTTGTGACAGATCACCCCTAACGTCTATTTAAATGCTAACAATTTGGCAGTGGGACATGGTCTCCTCAAGGAAAAACCAGATGGAGAATTGTTTGAAAAGGCTGATACCGTGAATTTTTCTGACAATGGAATGGGGATTTCTCTCCACAGCCCACCAGTTTGGGAATGGGACAATGAGGATAGTACAATGTTCTGAGGAAAGGACAATGGGCTTAAATTTTCTGTCACTAAAGTTAGCACAGTTGGAATATAACGTAGTTAGTTCTTTACAGCCAGTGTCTTTATTCTAAAGAAGTAGTTCTTGAAGGGCAGTGAGGACATTTGGAATTCATGACCTCCTAGGAGGCAACCTTTCTGGGGGAGGAAGAGAAATTGGTGCCTGAGTTTGGGGAGAGTAGGAGGAGAAATTTATTAAAATAACCTGGTGTCCCTATTTGTTTCCAACTGCAAATTCAAGCTCATTCATAATCTGAAACCAGATCACTGGGTTCAGACAGTGGTGGGTTTAATACTAATCTATTGACTGCTGATACTTATTCCCTCTTACCAGACTCCTAAAAAAGAAGAGAAATAAAGAAAAGAAAAAGAAAATAAATATATGCACGTATACATATATGCATACATACACACAAACATATATATATATATATATACACACACACATAAACACACACACACACACACACTCCTATTTCTTAACTTTTTATTTCAGCCTATGTTGCTTTCTTCAGGGTGTACTTCATTTTTTGCCTTACTTCTAATCTATATTCAACGTTTTTCTCTTCCTCAGCAGTTCTGCTATTGCAGGCTCATTTTTCCAGCCATTCCTGCTTCCTTCTCAATTTCCCAAATTCTTTCTCCCCAGATTCTTTTTCCAGTGACAGCAAACTTCTTGAAAGAGTAGTCCGTACCTAAGAATGCCTTCACATCCTCATCTCAGGTGAACAGAAAATGGTTTCTAACCCCATATACTCTGAGACTGTTTTCACAAGAATCAGAACAGACTTGTAATGACCAAAACCCATCATTACTTCTTAGTAGTTTTCTTTGATTAGCCCTTCCATCCCCATTCCAAGATAGTCTTTTTGACTTTCTTCTCATAGTTTAGCCACTCTTTCTTCATCTTCTCCCAGTAACTTAAATGGGAAGGGCCTCAAGAGCCTGCCATTTTTCTTCATGGCCTACATCTTCCCAGTATGCATTCTTCTTATTGCTCATACCCTTGTTAATTTTTGGCCAATATATGATTTCTCCTGTCAGGTGTAGTCACCACAGTCCTCTCACCACCAAAGCACCAGTTATCCATCACCATATTCTCTTGTGCTTCCACTCCCCCTGTCCCCCCCATTTTTACTCTTCCTTACCCTCTACCTCTCCCACTCCTCTCCTGGACACCTCACATCTTCGGCCAGCTTTCAAGCTTTGTCTTTCTCTGACCCTTTGTTTGGCTTCTCTACAGTCCACATATAAGTGAAACCATCTGATAATTATCCTTTTCTGGAAGCCCTTGCTAGAAATCTACTAATATTACCTTAATAGTGTTGAGAAACAAAGTGGATCTGAATTACAAGTGGCAGAATGAAGGCAGAGAAGAGTCATTACAGAGGTAAAAAGAACATGACAATGAAAATAAGTTACAGAGTCCAAAAGGAAATATCACTCTGAGTCAAAAGTTGCAGAGTATAAGAAATCAATCAGGTTTCTGTCCTCAGCAACCACTGGATGATGGTGCTAGTCACCAAGAGACAGAATAGGGAAAAAGACCTGAGGCAATTGTGGAACATCCAAGAACAGATGTTCAGTAGGGAGTAGTGAAGACTCAACAAAATTTGATGACTAAATTACTAAGAGTAATCTGGTGTTCTGCGATGTACCAGTCTCAGGAGCTCTTGTTCAAGTGCATAACTTGTGCCCTCTCTCCAGTATGGTTTTAAGTGCTGTGAATTCATTTCCTTTACACTTCCCAAAACAGAAAGGTAGGGATCTGATGCAGTCTAAATACTGACAGATCTGTACATTGTTTAGTTTATTGTTTTGTCTGTAATTCTCCAGGGCACCACTAGTTCCCATCTGAAGGCACTTTTTGATGTATCCAGAAGGGAAGCTCTATGCCATAAGTTTTGTCTTTTTTTTTTTTTTGGTTGTCAGCTTGCTTACATACCTCCCACCCAATGGCATAAAAGGGAGCTTCCCTAATCACATGCTAAAAGAGTGGAGATTATTTCTGTGCTTTGTATTTTGTCAAGCGAGCACAATCTATGATTTATTAGTGTAATAAACTACCCAGGCTACAAACAATTTTAATACGCACATGTAAATATTGGCTTACCTTTGATATTGATTAAAATAGCAAGTAAACGGCTGGGACCCAATCTCATCTTTCCAGTATTGCTGCCAATTCATGACACTTTCCAAGTTCTTCTGATTTTCTCTTTTACAGGGAGGGATATAGGAACACTAACAGAACAAAACACAGAAAGTAAACCTATTATTCTATAGGATACTCAAATTTAGTCCACTTTTATAGCGATGGCATTATTCAGATAGTAAATTCAATTTTGACCTACTTAATTTTTAATATAACAAAACTGAAATCACTCAACTATACATCAAATTTCTAATTTGGCATAATTACAAGAAACTATCCCAATAACAAAATTACAGGAAAAAAAATATCCTCAGTCATTACAGTATAAGGACATAGTGTAAACAGTTAGGATTTTAGGGCATAATCTATTGTCTGTTTTTGAGTATGAAATCAGCAGAGGTAAGAGTTAATTTTTACCCCAATTTCTGTCTATTAATATGTGCCTTGATATTTTCCTCTCCCACCTCTAATAAATCAAGCTCACAGCTCTTCCCAGATGCTGCTGCTCAACTGTTGAAGCTCCACTTTTTTCCTGATCTGTTCTCCTGGACAACAGAATCAATAGCAAAGCTCCTCTCCAAGTACTAATCAATGCAGCGCATCTCTCTAACCAATGGCTTTGCCTATACATGCCTCTTACACAGCAGTTCTCTCCAGTGGAGCTTGATTACTCTAAGCAATGCAGATCGGCAGAATTAGAAAATTGCTCTTAACTCTTTATGTACAAGGAGGTCTCGGTCTAATCCATTTTGCCCAGTATGGTCTGTGATAATGGCACTGACCATGAAGACACCACCACCTTGCAGTTATTGCTTTTTAATGCTTAACAAGCCTTTAAGCACAGACTTCTTACAACAGCCCTGTAAATGATCACCATTTTATAGATGAGGAAATCGACAGGTCAGTGCTCCAGCTGCAATTAGATTCTGGTGATTTTATCACATTCTATTCCCAGGCATATGAACATGGTGTGTGATATTAAGAACCAGAAAAATCCACATGTTTTATAGGATAATTTGAATTGAATTATTTTAGAGCATAGAATGTGAACACCTTCCCTTTTCTGGTAAGATACAAACTTTTCAGCACGACGTACAAAGCTCTCTGGGACCTGGTGCCCACCTGCCTCACTCTCACTTAAGTCCAGGTTGCAGACACATAGAAACACCTGCTTCCAAGTCTGCCACCCGCTGTCACGCCTACCTGTCTGATACCTGCTGTTCCCTCATTTTGATGCCCCTTTTCCTGAGCTCCCCTCCTTGATGTTGCGGTTCAGGTGTTACTTCTTTTTCTGACTGCACTGCACCCCTCACTGGTGCTGCCACAGGTGTCACGCCCCATGTGATCACACTGGGAATCTCTGTCACTGCCCTCGGTTTTACGTCCACCTCCCCAAATTGCCGGCAACATGGGAACACGGCTCTCCTATTTCTGCACCTTCACACTTAGAACTAGGCCTGGTAACTGTGAAGCTTTGAAAATGCTTGTAGAACTAATTAATAACACAGAGATACATTTTTATTCAAGATGATGAATCTATTTCACAGTGGTTAAACATTTAAAAATAAACAACATAAACACATTTCAAATTTTAATAATTTGGTTATGTTTGGTTATATTTATATAACAAATGCGCAACATGTTGTGTAAACATAAATATTATTTTAGTTATTGAAACACAACCTAACCTCTGCACATATTGTTCCACTTCTATTAATAACCATAATATAAAGTTAAGAGTTTCTGTGAAATGTTGATTTCTGAGTTTCTTCTAAAACAGCAGTTGGTGTGTGAATATGACGGACAGTGTCAGCGAGGGCTCTGGCCGATTACTTGCTTGGTGCTTGATCCTGAATAAATTATTTCCCTTTTCTGGAATGGAATCCTTATTCTCCAAAATAATTTCTACCTCTACACTTCAGTGATTTTATTCTTTGAGGCATATTGAGAATGGGCCCAGTAGAAGACAGGACTACAGCTCTGTTGCTGTACTTCTCCCAGGTGAGAGCCTCCACTGGAGAGGGGCTGGGAAGCCTGACTCAGTTAACTGTTTCAACCAGCAAAGCACAGCGAGGAAGGTCCATTCTTGGGGGTGTCTGTATTTCACATTAGGAAATAAGGAGACCTTAATATTGTGATTTTTTTAATGTCTTATACTATGCTGAATATTCCCTTCTTTCTAGTAAAACTTTTTTTTAATGTCATGGTCAATTAATTCATAAAGTGAGAGTATAAATAGTTGCCAACTGTTTGCACTCTTTGTAGGAAGGAGAAATTTCTAGATTTAGAGGTAGAGCCAGAAGGTGTGTAACCCTAAAAATTTATCAGAGGCCCTTTTGTAATGAGTATACCCCATACAGAGGTAGAAAGTATAACGGGATAGGGGCGTTCACAAAGCGGAGAGAGCACAGTAGATGTCAGCGGTGGGTGCGTTGCGGTAACCACACCTGAAAGATGTAGATTCCTCAGCTTCCAAACTGCTCCTATACTTCCAAAATATAAACAACAATATGAGCCAACTTACCTCAATGCAAATTTTAAGAAAACAAAAAAAGAGGGGACCTCCCTGGTGGCAGAGTGGGTTAAAGTATCAGCATCATGAAGGTATGCCAATGCCAGTCACTGTAGTATGAGTTCCATCTCCCACCAGGGAGCTGACCCAGCAGACCTCTCCTGACCTGCCTGCTGCTCCCCTCAGTGTATTTCAGTTGATCTGCTTGTTCTGCTCCCCGCTCTGTCTCTGGGGAATCCTCTCCCCCCACCCCCACCCCACTACCTGCCCAGCACCCCTGGCCTACACGCCAGCTCTTGTATACATAAATAAATAAATCTTAAAAAAAAAAAAAATGTACGGGCCTCCCTGGTGGCGCAGCAGGTTAAAGCACAGCACTAAAAAGCTAAAGCCACTTCCGCATGAGTTCGATCCCCAACCTGGAGGTGACGCACAATGCGCAGCAGACCTCTCCTGACCCGCCCACTGCTCCTCTCAGAGTATACTTCATCAATCGGCCTGTTCTGCTCCCCACTCTGTCTCTGGTGAATCCTCTCACCACCCCTGTACACTGGCCTGTACCCCAGTTCTGTATGCATAAATAAATCTTTCTTAAAAATGTACATCATCATCATCACAAGTTCTGTTATATCCTCAGAGAACTTCAAGGGAAGTATTTGTTCCCTCTGGTCTCAATTTGGCTCTACGGTTGATGTTTGGTGCCACAGATGTAATTTCCCCTAGGTGATACGACACAATCTCTTTGAACATGGAGGAGCATTCTCTTGGAGAAAAGTTTTTATACAGTTCTGACCTTTTTGTTTTTCATTTGCAAAGGCAGCATTTTCTAATTCTTAATATTATCGCCTGAATAACCTTCACTAGTGTTTGTGTCATATGCTGCCTAAACTTGCATGAAATCACCTTTTTTCAGGAGAAAAAGAGGCATGTGATTATATCCATTTGTTTAATACCTATCTTTTGGGGAATAAAACTTGAATTTTGCATTCATGAACAAAGTTGTTAGAACTGCATTGGCTACTGCGAATATATTGACGTAAAGACTTCCCATGTGTCTATTAAGGGAAGATACCGTCATTACTTGACATGGACTATTTGATCATGTACTTATTATTACTTCTTTGTCCGTTATCTTATTTTAGAGTTTATCAAGATTGATAATAGCATCTTTTTCAGCCTACCACAATGGATTAGTATTTTAATAGAACACTTTTTGAATGGGTTCTTTGTGATAATTGTCTTAAGGATTGCATTTCAATCATGTAGGAAGAGTGGGCAGAATTCACTTTCTTCCTCAACTGAGTCATTTAAAAAAAATTGCACAAAACACGTGTTCTATGTAACTAAACATTGGGGGACCAGGTTCTGTGTTAGGCATTCTCTAAGAACTATTAAAGGAGAAATGGATTTTTCTCTCCAGTTTCTTTTCTGACTCCACTTAGTTAAGGAAAGTAGTATTAAAAAACACAGTACTAGAATGGTTTTAGCTGATTAAGTAGTTTCTAAAGTACATCTGGTTAGAAAATAAATTCGTAAGACATTTCATACTAGAATCCAACCTAGTCAAATTGTATAGCCTTATCCTCTATTTCTGAAATTCTGTAAGACATCTCTGGTTCAGCTATGACTTGTAATTTTAAGGACATTTTGGACAATTGGATGTACAACTAGAAAAGCACTGTGGGATAAAAGTTTAGCTGGGTCATTTATCTCCATAATGTTTCACATGCCTGGAGTGTGCGTTAATTGCACATACACATGCTTTTTTTATGAATAAGCCAAAGCAAACACAGGCAACTGTATGTCAACTGAAAATTTGAATTCTACAGCAGGTAGTTTTAGAATGTATGCCATTTCTGACTGCTAAATGAAAATAATCTTACAAAAGAATTTGAAGGTGAAAAAAATGGCTTAGACAATGTGAAAAGCAAAACTATCTAAGAACAGAAGGTAATATGAACTCTTTGCATAGAGCAGGGAGGGCAGATAAAGAGAAGTGTCCACCCTAGAGCATTGCTAAGCAAATTACGTTTCAGACAATTCGGACTGTTTCTCACAAAGATCCACCCTCTTGAGAGTCTGATTCAGTAAGACTAAGAATCAACTTTTTAAAAAAATATCTATTTATTCGTTCATTCATTCATTCCTTTATTTATGCATACTGAGCTGGGGTACAAGCCAGCAGTGCATGGGCCATGAGAGGCTTCATCAGAGACAGAATGAGGAGCAGGACAGGCAGATCCGACGAAGTACACTGCTGAGGGGAGCAGCAGGAGGGTCAGGAGAGGTCTGCCGCACCATGTGGGTCACCTCTGGGGCTGGGGATCATTCAGTTTCAGAATTACAAAAATAAAAATACAGGAGTTGAAGCTATATACAAATCATAATTTTAAACTATCCATAATTTTAAACTAACACTTTCAAGAATGAAAGTACATGTTAAAATGCGTTCAATGGTTTATAAAGGCCATTTTAAATTCTTGAGGTGGACAATCTTCTTATAACAAAATAGAACACTAAAATGAAATAAAGCCTTAAATGCTCTGCATGCACTCATATATGCCACATTGATGGCATTATTTGTATACCTTCACTATGTCTATATTCAACATTAAAAAAACATTACAGGCCCTCCCTGGTGGCGCAGCGGATTAAAGCACAGCACTGAGAATCTGGGGCCACTTCCGTATGAGTTCGATTCCCACCTTTCCCGGAGGTGACCATATGGCGCGGCAGACCTCTCATGACCCGCCCGCTGCTCCCCTCAGCAGTGTACTTCGTCGATCTGCCTGTTCTGTTCCCCACTCAGTCTCTGGTGAAGCCTCTCACTGCCCCTGAGCCTCTGGCCTGTACCCCAGTTCTGTATGTACAAATAAATAAATCTTTAAAAAACAAAACAAAACATTACAAACATCATTTCTGCCTGAAGGAGATCAACAAGCACTGTCCATGAAAGTCCACCAGAACCTGGATTAATGGATGAATGTTGAAAACTTGATGCTTACTATTTGTGGCAGAATGTATTTTCCAAAGGTGGTTGCACCAACATTTATTATTATTTTTTAAAGATTTATTTATTTATGCACACAAGAACTGGGGTAAAGCCAGAGGTCCAGGGAGCGAGAGGATTCACCAGAGACAGAGTGGAGAGCAGAACAGGCAGACTGACTTTGAAATACACTGCCGAGGGGAGCAGCAGGAGAGGCAGGAGAGGACTTCTGCACCATGTGAGTCAGTTCCCTGGCCAGGGAGTGGACTGCAGTGGCCACGGATAGCTTCCTAGTGCTGTGCTTTAACCCATTGTGCCACCAGGGAGGGCCCTGCACTGACATTTAAACTCTCTCAGATGTTCTTATGTGACACTGACAATTCTCTATTGAGGGGTACAGGTGTATCTTCCCTCTCCCTAGCAAATGGATGAGTCTATCTATGATACAGTAAGAATGGTGCTCGTGACTTCCAAGAGCTTCATGATTATACTGATATTTTAAAATAATATAACCTGTAGTGATGTGTCTAAGTAGTTTTCACCAGCTGTGAAGATTAAGGAATGGACACGGCAGACGACCTAAGAGATCAGAAACTCTACTGTTGGCCTCCATATCACAAATGACATTGGTGACAAAGTTCCTAAACTCTTTATCAATGAGTTACCTTGGTAATTACCAAGGCAATTGCCAAGGTTTTATTATTCCGTAAGTATGTATCAATGATAGCTTATTGGAGCATTATATGTATTCTCTATAATTCTTAGTCTGAAGGGCCAAGAGGTTAAATCACTGGCCTGCAGGGAAACACTTTCCTGTACATCAGACACCAGAAAAGGGTTGCTGCAGCCTTTCCCACTATACTGGGCTTCAGTACCTGCTGTGTGCATGGGAGTGCCTCAGCTGCTCAGAGACACAGAAGATAGTCCCTGAAGTGGAGACCATGGAAGGGGACTTTGCATCCCTTCACCCATGAGCTGATGTCAGCGGGCACAGGGAGGCGGGGGCGTAAGTGCACATGCCATGGTTGCTCCAGTGTAAGCTTAAATGATCTACCCAGTTGTATTATTCAGGTTTTCCTGTGTGTTTCACAGAGCATTTTGCCTAAAGTAACATTCCTGTTTTTTCTCATTAGAAAAGTAAATCACCTTCATAGGAGAAATTTTAGAAGCTGGAAGTAGTCAAAGGGAAAATTACTGGTTTGTGCACACATATCATATATACACAAACACATTTTATTTGAGAAATATGGGATCACACTGTTTTACAGCCTACGTTTTTGTCAGTAGCATGTCACAAACATCCTTCTATGTCAAAAATCTATATCGACAATGTAATTTCACGCATAGTATCTCATCAGAAATGTACGCCTGTGTTGATTCTTATAACCAGCACTGTATTACTGGACATTTAGGTTGTATCATATGTTTTAAATGATACTGCAAGAAATCTATTTATAGCTACCTCTTTCAACACTGCCATAATTTTTTTTTTTTCAATTAGGATGAAAGGTCAGAAATAGTATTAATGGGACTGGTATTACTACAGCAGGATGAACAGTTTCTTCCCTCCAATTCAGGCCTACTCAACACTACAAAATGTGATCTCACCTAAAAAGTGTTTGTAGATATAGTTAGTTTAGATGAGAGCAATAATATTTAGGGTTAAGCCAATGGCTATCTTTAGAAATCCGAGGGAGAGAGCCTCCCTGGTGGCACAGTGGGTTAAATTGCAGCACTATGAAGCTCTCCGCAGCCACTGCAGCAAGAGTTCAATCCCCCAGCCAGGGAGCTGACCCACATGGCACAGCAGACCTCTCCTATCTCACCTGCTGCCCCCCTCAGCAGTGTATTTCAGTTAATCTGCCTGTTCTGTTCCCCACTCTGTCTTCTCACCTGGCCTGTATCCCAGTTCTTGTATACATAAATAAATCAGAGGGAGGAGATACAAAGACATACACAGATGCCCCTGGAGGAAAGATCTCTGTGAAAATGGAGACAAAAACTGAGGAGATAAACTGAAAACCTAGAATAAAAAGGATGACATCTATCTGTCTGTCTGTTTACTATCTTTCTCTCTCCCTATTTATATATCTATCTACCTATCATCTATCTATCTATCTATCTATCTATCTATCTATCTATCTATCTATCTATCTGTCTGTCTGTCTGTCTGTCTGTCTGTCTGTCTGTCTGTCTGTCTGTCTGTCTGTCTGTCTGTCTGTCTGTCTGTCTGTTTGTCTGTCTGTCTGTCTATCTCCTTCTTTCTCTCTCTCTCTATCTGGAATATAAAAAAGGATTTATTATGGGGGTTTGGATCACTGGCAAGTCCCACAACCTGCTGTCTTCCAGTTGGAGGCCCAGGAAAGCCAGTGTTATAATTCAATCCAAGTCTGGGCCTGCAAGCCAGGGGAGCAATGATGAAGTCCCAGTCTGAGTCCACAGGCCTGAGAACCGCATGTGCCACTGTCATGTCACAGCAAGCCATAAAGTTATCACTTACTGGTTCTATCAGTTCAAATGCTGCAGAAACATTATCACAGGCATGTCCAGAAATAATTTTCCCCAGTTATCTGCACATCTGGGCCACATAAAATTAGCCATGACGCCTAGTTTTCTGCTAGAGATGGTCATTTCATGCTAAGCATTCTTCACATGTTGAGTTTTGGGTCAACATATGTTTCTCTACAACATATTCTCTACATTTGTCATTTTTTGTTCAATGTTAATGTTTTTCCTAATTATGTTATTAAATAATTCAGTGTATCCCTTTATAATTTCTGCCCTGGTGGTCTCTAGGCTTTTTCCATCCCCCCAAATTAAGTATATATTTACTCAAACTTTATTTAGTATCATCAGTTTATTTTTATACATTACAATTCTTATCACATCAAAGTTTTTAATTTTATTTTTATTTGTTTCCAAATAAGTTTTATTTGGAAAACAGTTTTTCAATATATGTGTTTTTAAATAATAGGGCAAACTTAATAGCATTTATTAAGACATCTTTTTACATTAAAAATGGCAAAATTTGGCCCTCCCTGGTGGTATTAACAGGTTAGGATGCAACACTACAAGCTAGACACAGCCACTTCAGTGCAAGTTCAATCCCTGCCCCGTAGGTGATCCACATGGAGTGGCAGACCTCTCCTGTCTCGCCCCCTGCTCCCCTCAGCAATGTACTTCTTCCATCTGCCTGTTCTGCTCCCCACTCTCTCTCTGGTGAATCCTTTGACACACGCACCCACACACACATCTCTGGCCTGTACCCCAGTTCTGTATAGATGCATAAATAAATAAATCTTTAAAAAGGTCTATGTCATCTCAAGAAGACACCCTGTATTCTTTAGCTATCAATCCCAATCCTCCCACAGATTTCCCTATTTCTAGACATTGCATGTAAATGGAATCATATAACACATTTTTCTTTTGTGGTTAACTCCTTATATTTGGTATGTTTTCAAAGTTCACTCACGTTTCAATGTGTGTCAACATTTCATTCCTGCATCACACCTCTTGTATGGCCTAGCACATACTATTTCTCCGTTCATCAGCTGATGGGCCTTGGTTGTTTCCACTTTTTGGCTATCGCAGATAATGCTGCCATGAACTGTTGCAGACATGCTTTTGTATAGACACTGGTTTTCACTTCTTCAGGAATGCAACTGCTGAGTCCTACCGTAACTCTGTGTCTATGTGTTTGAGGAACTAGCAACTGTTTCCAAAGTGGCTGTATTTCTTACATTTTTACCAGCAACGTATCAGGGTTCTAATTTTCCCATGGTCTCCAATGCAAGTTACTGTCTTATTATAAAATACAACACATGTCATAGTTCCTTTTCAAAGGAAGCCATATCTTAAAAACAAACAAAAACAGCCGTTTCAACCAGGGACAACTGCAGGTATGTTATCAGGCCGAAACTGCTACAAAAGATTTAGAAGCCTAAGAATGGTGGTGGAGGTAGCTGTTTCCCAAACAGTTACTGATATTTATTCAAAATGTCCATCGGACAAGCCTTGAAGATTGGAAAGCCTTGGAAACACCTCCAGGACCCACGGGTTTCTGCTTCTTCTCATCCTTCAGCTCTGCTACAGGAGCAGCGGCTGTGGCGTTAGTATAAGGTCCGCTTACAGTAATAAACAAACCCTCCACACTGGATGCTTATCTCGAGTATCAACAAAGCTCCTCCCATGCCCAGCAAGAGGATGGAGACTGAAGTACAGGAGATGAAGCCTGAAGGGCTGCCTGGCTGGTGGGGAGCCATTTTCTACTCAGACTGATATTTTTAAAAACAGCCATTCTAGGCCCTTCCTGGTGGTGCAGTGGGTTAAAGCACAGCGCTAAGAAGCTAAAGCCACTTCAGCATGAGTTTGATCCCGGTTCCTGGAGGTGACCCACATGGCGCAGCAGACCTCTCCTGTCTTGCCCGCTACTCCCCTCTGAAGTGTACTTCTTCGATCTGCCTGTTATGCTCCCCACTCTGTCTCTGGTGAATCCTCTCACCGCCCCTACACCTCTGGCTTGTACCCCAGTTCTGTATGCATAAATAAATCTTAAAAAAAAAAAAAGCCATTCTAGGGGCTTCCCTGGTAGTACAAGGGGTTAAGTCTCAGCACTATGAAGCTAACAACAGCCACTGCAGCACAAGTTCAATCCCCCCCGGCAGAAAGGTGACCCACATGGCACAGCAGACCCCCCTCTGTTTGGCCCACTGCTCCCCTCAGCAGTGTGTTTCAGTCAGTGCCCATGTTCTGTTCCTCATTTTGTCTCTTCCCAATACTCCCACCATCCTACATCTCTGGCCTACACCCCAGCTCTTGTATGCATAAATAAATATTTTTAAAATACAGCTATTTTAAAGATTGGAAATGGTATCTTAATATGGGACTGGCTTGCATTTCCCTGGTAACTGATGCTGTTTGATAATATTTCCCTGTGTTGATTGGCCATTTGTATATCTTTAATGGAAAAATAATCTATTCAGTTCTTTCACCCAGTTTTTCATTGGGTTATCTGCCTTTGTTGTTTTGAGTTGTAAATGTTCCTTACATATTTCAGGTATTTGGCCCTTTCCAGATATATGGTTGGCAGATATTTTCTCTTTCTGTGGTTATCTTCTCGATTTCTTGGTATTTTCCCTTGAAGCACAAATAATTTTAATTTTGACTAAATCCAATTATCTACTTTTCCTTGGGTGGATTGTGCTTTTTGTGTCCTATTGATATTTAAGAAGTTGCCAACATCAAAGTCAGAAAGACTGACCTTTTTATTTTCCCTAAGAGTTTTACAGTTGGAATTTTTTAGGATAAACACCTTGAAGTGAAATTATTGGTTTTGTCAGTTTTATAGTTCATTTTTTTTTAAGATTTATTTATTTATGCATACAGAACTGGGGTACAGGCCAGAGGCGCAGGGGCGGGTGAGAGGCTTCACCAGAGACAGAGTGGGGAGCAGAACAGGCAGATGGACGAAGTACACTGCTGAGGGGAGCAGCGGGCGGGTCAGGAGAGGTCTGCCACGCCATGTGGTCACCTCCGGGGCAGGCGGGGATCGAACTCATGCGGAAGCGGCTTTAGATTCTCTGTGCTGTGCTAGAACCCGCTATGCCACCAGGGAGGGCCTTATAGTTCATTTTTAATATGTTTATTTTTCTAATCAGTGAGTATTTTTCCATCAATGAGTGAGACTTGTATTTTCTCAAATCTTCACCAATAAGATTTAGAGACATCTTCATAAATTCTTGATACTTGTTCACTGATTACTTATTTTGCCATTATTTTCTACTAATGTGTAGTTTACATTTTCACTTGACAAAAAATTTAAATATATAGAAACTATTTTAATGTGCTCATCTTATAAATCATTTTCTCTTACAATTTGCTGTTTAAGCCTCATTTTAGAAAATATTTGTTAGTCTTTTTCATAAAGACATTTTCCTATGCCATCTTTTTAAAGTTTTATGGTTTTCTTTTCACATTTAGTTTTCATTCTATTTGGAATTTGTTATAGTGGGTGTGAAGTATGTATCAAATTTATTTATCTATTGTTAAATGTCCATGTATCATTTACTCATTCAATTCGTAAATGCTGCCTTTGACACGTTATTTTATATTTCCTCTTTGAGTTGTTTTAATTTTATGTATGTAGAAGTTATATTTTCAGGTACCTCCCTAGAACTGTTATATTCTGTTGGACTGATTTCCTTTTATAATTATGAAAAGTTCCCATTTATCTCTAGTAATACACTTCTACCTCTTATACTAAAGGTATTCTAGTTTTCAATTCTCTTATTTTTTGGTAGATATTTATAAGATACATATTTTCCCATCTACTATCTGTCAATCTTTCTGTAGTCTTATGTTCTATCTTATGTTCTATGTGTAACTTTTGAAAACAGCACAATTTTCATTTTGTGTTTTCCATTCTAAAATCTCTGTCTTTTCATTGGAAGAGTTGATTCTTTTATATTTAATGTAATTATTTATAAATTTTGGTTTAATCTGCTTTTTATTTGTTGATTCCACCTGTCCATATTTCTTTTGCTCTCTTTCTTGACTTCCTTAGAACTGTTGCTTATAGTTTTTCATTTTCTTCACCTATTACAGTTTGGTCGTTATAGTTTGTTTACTGTATAAATTCTTGACTTTAACAAAAACCTACAAAATCAGAAAATGGGGTGAAGTTTCTAATTCAGGAAGTCTAAGATAGAACTTGAGAAGGCACATTTCTCACAATCCACAAATGATGCTGATTTGCTGGTTCACTGATCACACTTTGAGGACCACTGGTTTGGAAGAGAAAGTGGCCTATGACAGATATTGAAATAATCTAAGTAAATGACAATGTCCTGTTACAGGAGAGTGGCAAAGAATGTTATGATGACAACATAGACAGAAATACAATAGTACAATAGTCCAGGATAGAAGCAAATTGCGGGGGCGGGTGGGGGGGGCGATAAATTTTGATGCATTTTGAAGATGTGGCCCATGTCACTAAGTAGTATTACTATCTGGTTTTCCCTTCATTAAAATTATTCTAAAATAAAGCTGTATTGATAAAGACAATTATACAAATGTATGTATTTATATAGGAAAAAACTAGATTAAATTTCTATGATTTAGGACTTTAATTTACTCTAGTGAAATGTAACATCAATATATATAATGCTGTAACATAGATCATAACTAGTAAACTGGACCTTGGATAAGGCTCAAAGTCTACTTGCTCTATTGCAATCAGTTAGATGAATGATCAAGAAGAATTAAATGAGTGATTAGTCCTTCAAACATGCTTGTGTATACAGAGACCTTCTAGTGGCCAAAACTGAACAAAGCAAATACTTGAATGAGTTTGAATTTGTTTATGTACAAAGTAGTCACAAAAATAAATAATTTTATAAACACAAGATTTTCAATTTATAACTCTTGTTATTTTAAAAGAAAAGATGCCACTACTCAAAAGTACAAATTTTTATACTAATGTATGTACCCTAGAGAATCACTAAGGTACAACATGACAACTATGCAATAATAAAAATCACTTGCTCAGTTTTTAACTGTAAATATGGTTGATTATACATATAAAAATACTATTTATCGAGGAACTAAACTGAATATAAAGCTCTGCCAAAAAGTGTAAATAAAAACAATCCAAGGTAAATAAAACCTCATGAATGAGTGCCAAAAGCAGTCTAGGTAAGCAAAATATATTAACAGTTTACAATAATAAACTTTATAAAGCTGAGACAACTCTGTGATAAAATAAATGCATTCCCCAAAACTATCACTAAACTATATTGGGATAGTACCAAAAAAGTAATACAAATTCTGATTAGTGTTTTAGATACCTAATTTTTGGACAGAGAGCTATAATGTATAGATAGATGTTAATAAGTTCTGACCAAGTCTCCATCTTGTCATATCAGTCACCAACACAGAAACCTTCCTTGGCTCTTTTATTACTTTCCTGTTCTGCTACATCACAAACTTGATGGCTTAAAACAACACAAACTCACTACCTACAACTCTGGAAGGCAGAAATCCAAAATGGGGCTCACTGAGCTAAAAAATCCAAACACCAACTGGACCCATATTCCTTTCTAGAGGTTCTAAGGGAGAATCCACTGGCTTGGAGAGGAACCTGCCTGTATGCCTTGGATGTAACCCCCTTCTGTATTCCAAACTAGCAGTGGCCAAAGAGTCCTTATAAAACTGCACCACTCTGACCTCCTTCTTCAGACTCATGGGGGCTTTGTGCTAACACTGAGCTGACCAGGATGACCTCCTTATGCTAATGTTAACTGAGTAGCAACTTTAACTCCCCTTTGCCAAGTAACAAGATATTGACAGGTTCTGGGGATTAGGATGAGGACTCCTGAGGGTGGCAGGGGATTACCCTTCCCACCACAATTATCAAGGACTTTGACATCATTGGCTCCAACTCTTTCTCCTGCTTCACCTTCGCGAGTCTGCTCTTGCGCCCGGTGTTCCAGTCACACTGTAGCTGCTGAGCATGGGGTGATCACAACCCACCCTTGCACAGCTCCACAGCTCTGACCTGGTGTTTTCTCTTCCTTGATGGTCTTCTCATTCCCTCCCATTTTTCCCTTTCCACCAAGGTAAAAATACTGTTCATTCTCAAAATTCCATGGCAAGTGTTTCTCCAAGCAGCTTTTCCTGTACTCTTTTTCCTCAAGATGTTCATAGATTAAGCCTGTCTATGGAATCTGACATTTTTGGCTTATTTGATAGTTGTGTTCTCACCTCATGTGCTAGATAATGATCTCTGTGGTGAGAAACCCACAGAGGTGGCTTATATTCACTTGGACGTGTGTTAAGAGGACGTACAAACGCCAGGACTCCTCTAGTTTCCCCATCTAGTAAAATTATCACCCAGTGGTGCTTTCCACAGACCTTGGAGTCATCCTCTGCTCCCTTCCCCTCACCCCTCACCTCCAAACCCTCAGCAGCCTTTCCCCATGCTCCCCTCACCCATTGGACCTCCAGTTCCCAATCTTAGCTCTGCATTCTCACCCTGCACCAGCAAGCTGTTTCCACCTGCATGCACGTGCACACTCACATCTACGCACACGAATTCTATTCTCAACTCAGCAGCCAGAGGCAACATTTACATTTTAAAGTCTACATCTGATTATATTTCAGTTCTGCCTAAAGTCAGTCTATCATCATGTTTAGAATGGAACCCAAAGTCCTTCTCATGTTTTGTAGAGTCCTAACCTCAAGTTCCAGTGCTCTTGCGCTGTTCTCTATGGTCCCACCTCACTGCCCCTCCAAGGACCCTCATTCAGGCCTGGCAGTCGCTTGTCTCCCAGCCTCTGCACTTGCTGTTTCTTCAGGCTGTGGTACACTCCGCAGATAGGTTCATTCCTTCATGTGCTTTAGGCTACACTGCGCCCCTCGTGTTCTGAGTCTCTGTGTCAATGTCACCTCCCTGGCTGTCATATGCAAAGCACCCCTCTGCCATCATGTCTACCCTCATGCGGCTCAAGTGTTTTTTACACACATAGCACTACATTGTGAATGTGTCTGTCACCCTCTTGAAGATGTAAACACACGGCAGACAGAGACTTCATTTTGATCTCTATTCTAGTCTCAGAACCTGAAATGCAGACAGAGCAGATGTTTAATAAACACGTGCACATGAATAAACTCTTCTTTGTGTGTCCTTTTGTTTCTTGTCGATTTAGTTGATCATAATACATACTGAAGAAGTATTTGCAGAACTGAGTTTTATGTACACACCAAAAATTATTTAATATAATCATCAATGACAAAACCATAATAAAGTACTTTTTCATGGAGCACTAATGATGGAAGCACAGTCATTACAATTTAACCTATTTACTTTGTTTTTGCTATGATGTACTTTCCAAGGGCACGAAGTATATCACATTGAAGGGTTATTCTCCACGGATGGAGTGCTGGAATTAACACCACCAGGTTATACCATCTACAAAGGGAGTTGCAGGTTGGAGGGAGAAGGGGACATTAGTATGATGTGAAGAATACCAAGAAAGTTACCCTAATCCACAAAGCCTTGTAAATTAGTTTCAAGCGGTACACTTAAAGCCTAAAGCCTCTTCTGGTTCCACCTGTGTTTCTTCTCTTCAATGCATTTCTCTCCCTTTTAGGGTACTGACTTCTTAGAGAATTTGTCCTTTGATTCTAGTTATTTTTATAGGAGATAAAAAAAAATACCTCAAGTACTCACATTGGCAGCACATATATTAAAATTTGGAATGATACAGGAAAAAAAAAAGAAAAACATCTCAAAATCAACATTCACCCACTCTATGCTGTTTCCCATGTAAGAGGTCAGGTTTAACAAATCTTTTTTTGGTCATTCAATGTGTAAATACAAAAGCATATGTCTGGCACTGCATAAGTTTATTTAAGTTTACCAATTTTAAATGACTATTTCCACACTAACATGATTTTCTTCTTTTCTTTCAGAATTCCCTCAAATCTCCACTTTACACTAGCTCCCTATACTCAGTTGGATGTAATACCCTTTAACCTAGAAACACAAATATAAGTCACAATGCAGAAAAGATTAATGCATTTTCTAAGCCACTATTTTTTTGAGATTTGTAATTTATGCATGCAAGAACTGGGGTACAGGCTAGAGGTACAGTGGGTGAGAGGATTCACCAGAGACAAGTGGAATAGAACAGGCTGATTGATGAAGTACAGTGCTGAGGGGAGCAGTGGGCAGGGGAGCAGAGGAGGAGAGGTCTGCTGCGCCATGTGGGTCAGCTCCCTGGCAGGGGATCTGTGCTGTTTTGGCTGTGGATAGCTTCACAGTGCTGTGCTTTAAACCCTTGTGCCACCAGGGAGTCCTCTAAGCCACTTATTTCTATTCTTTCTGTGTTAGAATTACTTGTAGAAATTCAAAACAAAACAAACACCAATGCCCAGGACTAACCAAGTGCAAGCTCCCATCTCTGAGGCCTGATGCAGGCATCACAATTTCTTTTTCAGTTCCCCAGATGAACCAAAGGGGCAGACAGTGGTGAGCTAATACTCTCGGCCGGCACAACTCTTGAGTCACAAAGACATACAATGTGGTGAAAGGAATATCGGCAAGCGGAAGTGGGCCCTAAGATTTTGCTATAGTTAATTCTCAGAGTAGTATATTGTCCTGCAGATAATTCTATCTATGATTAGATACAATGAATACTTTAGACGTAGGAATATGATTCAAAACCAAAAATAAGTTGAATAGGACTAAAAGGTATTTAAAAGAAATTATTTGTCAAAGATCAAAATTATTCACACTATCTTCTTTAGCCCTCGATGGCCTAAGAAACATTGCAATACTCTTTCCTCTTTCCTAGTGTTTACTTTTATTAATGCAGCAAATGCCAGGGAGGAGGACAGGACTTCTAAGTGTGGTTCTTGTGGTAGCGGGACATTAAAAAGAAAAGTTTAAAGAAGATTAGGATCCAGGACTGTCAGGAATCTATTCTACAGAGAGGATGGGTGGGGGGCTTAGGTTTTCAATCAAGCCGTAAGGGAAGGTAAAGAAAGCTCCAGGTATAGGCAACGAAGTTTGCCTAATTGTGATGACCCTGAGGAAACATCCTGCCCACGGACTGGACTCTGGCACTGTGTTTTGGTTATGTTGAATTTTTCTGTACAAGAACTTCAAAACTGAACACTTAATGGTTCAAAAGTAGAAAGGTAACTGTAAACTTATTTTCCATAAATGTTACAACACAATCATATTTGGGTAGAAAGCTTAACTGAATGGACTGGGGTGTAACATAAATATATCTTTCTTCAGTTCTGTACTATCCTGACCACTTTGTAAAATATTCATTTGTTTGGATACCTCTTCAAAACCATTGTTGCTAGGATCTGAACTGGCACTGAAAGAAAGATGATTTGCAACAATGAGAAAGAAAGAATCTTAATACTACATTAAAATTATGTTTCCAAGTGATTTATAAGTCTATGTCTTAAAAATCACAATTTATGTCATCTGTCAGTCTTCAAAATTGCCTGGAATTATAAAATAGCCTTTTTGTAGTAAATTCAAATTTTTCAGTATCTTGTTTAGACATTAGCCATTTACTGATACTTTGCATGATTTATTAGTGATTGACAAATTATTTTAAAGTAATTAGTAATGCTCCATCAACTAAAACACCTCCTAAAGGATGGTATACCATACAATTTCTAAATCATTATTAGTGCTTAACGCTTTTCTTTCATAATAATGGTTTCATCCTGACAAAAAGTGATGCTTTGAAACCCCTTAGATTTCTTTTGAAATCCCTGAGCATTAAGCATGTCAACTAGTCACATCTTCCCTGTGTATACAAGATTCAGTCCCTTCCAGACTGTTTCCCTGCTTGCTCCTCACACACAGTCCTTACAAAAAGGGACAGTGTCAGTAACTTTACTGAAGACAAACACCTTTACTTTGAGAGTGAAGCGACAAGGACAGTAAAAAAGACCAAGGAAAGAAGAGAAAATCCTTGTAGAACCAGGTGTACTACAAAGCTGAATTAGTTCACAGACCCAGGACACTGCTTTTTATAAGTTTTTCCTCTACTGGGAACAATTTTCTGAGTCTCCCTCTCTCTGCTTTCTATCCCTCGAGTCCTAACCAGGTTTTTCTCTTTTCTTTTCTTTTTTGGCTCGTGAGAACGAAAAAAAAGTTGCCAGGGAGAGAATATTCGGTACATTTCACAGAGGGTGTTCTATTTCCAGGGTTTTACCGTTCTCCAGATGGTTCCCGATAGTCCGTAGACACGCAGAGTCACTAGACTCCTCGTAGACCCTTTTGAGAACCTGTTCGTGAATACTAGGACCCCTCGGCGCCTCCCAAAATAAACCCACACGAATTTCGCAGGATCGTCGCCTGTCAAACCTCAAAAACTCACCGTTGGACTCCAAGTTGAAAACGGCTGTCTCGAGTAAAAAGGCAAGGAATTGTCACCTGTCAAGGTGCTAAAAGACACCCTTGACCTCCTGAGATAAGCTTTCCCTGGCTAGCAGGGGTCGAAGCCCACTGCTTCCGCAGTAGGTGGGTCCCCGCTACCCACTGGTTTTAACAGAAGGAAAAGTTAACTTTGGGCTCCTTGCATTTCCCCAAAACCCGTCCTGCAGCGGCCCGCCCAGACCTGGGCGCTGCCCTCAAAATCTGAAACCAGGCAAGAGAGGCGTGCAAAGAAAGCCTCGGGGTACATCAACCGCTCCGCGAGACCAGAGCCTGAGGCTCTTGGGCGTGCCAGCTCCAGCTTTGAGTACAGCTTCGGAGGTCGCGCGTCCCCAGCCAGGTCTAACTCTGACGCTCCCAAACCTCCAGAGCTCCGCAGGGCCGAGGCTTGCTCGCGGGGCGTCCTTACCTTGGGGTTGGTCAGGAGCTGGTGCTCGTCGCTGTGCAGCAGCGCCCTGGAGTTGGACTCGGAGTTGTTCACGTAGACCTGGACGCAGGGGTACTGCGAGGTGCCCCGGCAGTCGGCGCCACAGGTGAAGGTGCACTCGAACACCTCCCCGATCTGCTGCACAGACAGCACCGTGCAGTTGGCCGCCGTGGCTTGCAGATCCTGCAGCGCGGGACTGAGCCAGCAGAAGCCGAAGATGAAGAGCGACACGACGCCGGAGATGATGAGAAACAAGCCGAGCCGGATGCTCTTGTCCTCGGCTTCCGTGTACTCGTAAGCCACCCGGAGCTTCGCCATCGCCCCCCACTCCGGCGGCTGGCGCGCTCCCCCC
>NW_004567105.1:31261276-31321047 GCF_000260355.1 Condylura cristata
CCCGCCCGGGGGCGTCTCGGGTGGACGTGGGGCCGGGGAGCCCCGGCAGGGACGGCGGGGGCTGGCGACTGGCGCCCCGGACGCTGGTTACATCCCCTCGGAGGGGCTTCCGAGGTGAAAGCTTAGGATCAGTGGAACCGCGCCGAAGTGAAAGAGGGGAGAGTGGGTGTAGAGCCCGCGCAGCGGCGGGAATCTTGAAGTCCAAGCGGGGATTGGTCAGCCCGCAGGAAGAGCGAGCTCGCGCCCCAGCAGCGGGAGTCTCCCGGGAAACGCGCCCCGGCGGCGTGGGAGAGACCCCGGCGCAGCCGGGTCGGGAGGACCAGCGCGGAAGCCCGGGAGCCGGCGGCGCGCGCCGGGACGCGCCCCGGGAGCCCCAGCCGCCAGTTCCCACGCTTAGGGCTAGCGAGTTAGGGGCCCGTGGGATGGGATCCCCTCCCAAGGTGTTCCCTACCCCCACAGCCCCCACGCCGCCGGTGAGCGAGGGAACGGTCCAGCGGCAAGGTCCTGGCTCTCGCAACCGCCCCAGCGCTGACCTGCTCAGGACCCAGCTGCTTCCGCCCAAGGTGCGGCAGGGTAGGAGCGAAACTGGCTGAGTCGGGGGGAAGTTGGCCGCGGAAGCAACGCGCTTGGAGCTGGAGCCCGCAATTGGCTACACGGTGGAAACGTGCTGCTTGGGTCCCTGGTGAACCTTGCGAGAATTTGAAGCCTTCTGCATCCGAGATGACCCCAACTCTTTTGCACCAGAGCTGAAGCTGGCTGAGTAGGACCAGAGGAGACGGAAAGACCTGAGCCCGAGACACCACTTTTTTCTCTATCAGGACAGTCCCCTAGCTCCAGGACTTTCGAGAGCAGAATCCTTTCTGTTCTGTTTCCCTCTTAAGGAGTCTGCCACCCTTGGCTCGCCCGGGGATTGGTAGATGAGCTTTCCAGAAGCGCTGTGCAAGGCGACAGTCCCGTGCAGACCCACTTTGGGACAGGTACCGTTTCCAGAGCTGCGTTCTGCTCTCAGTTCTTGTTTTTCCCTCCACCTTTTTTTAATATATGAAAATTTAAGATTCTTCTTTCCCAAACCATATCTCTAGCATATTAACCTTGACTGTTTCGACCTGCATTTTGAAAAATCAGAATGTTCATGTCTTTGCAAAATACACAAACATTAGTTGGGTTGCAAAGCCCAAAGGAATATACTTTGGGTTACATTCAGTTGTGTTCTTGATGTGTGGAAACACCTAATCATGGAGTTCTTGACTTCTCTTCCTTGGATTTTCAATGCTACTTAACTGGATATGTTCCTTCGAGGTACTGCATTCTTTTATGTGACAGGTAACAGTATTTACAAGCAAGGGGCGAATGAAGTTGTTGGTTTTTTCTGTGCAAGTCAAGTTCAGTGACAGGAAGACCCTATTTTTTTTCTGAATAACTAAAGAAGATCCCAGGGAGACACTGTACTTTAACATCTTTCAAGTTTTGAAAGAGTAGATTTCTTTACTTCAGGATCATTATTTTCTATTTTTCCTGTTGGCATAAACACAATTGTTAGTGACTACAGTCCCTAAAAGAAACTGCAGTCTAATAGTTGAAATATTTAATCTGGGGTTTCTGATCTTCACTATGAACCTTTTTTCCAACTGCAGTTTAGTAAGTCTTGCTTTTCAGGAAGGCTAGAGAGAGTAGAATATCTGCGGAAGTGGTAAGTAGATAACAAGACCAGTTATCCTACTTGGTAGCTCAAGCTTAATCTTGAGACTGAATTAACTCTTAACTAGGGCTCGTAGGACATAGGGATGCGGGTGTATAAGAAAAATTAAATACAATAAAGTTTTCAGAAATTCCCGAGCTTGACAAGTTTTGTGAATGAACCCTCTGCCTCGAAGCAAAATGGTCTAAGTTGAGAAAATAAATGTCAGAAAATTCTGTTAATCTAAATTCTTAAGTACTTTTAAATTCATTTTTCAAATTCTGCATTTAGTAGCTTTCCTTCCTTCTAATTATTCTTAAAGTATTTGAAGAAACCACTACCATCTGACCTTCTGGTTTTTAAACATTAACTTTTATTTCCTATCTTTAGCTTGCTTTTCTTGTGAACCCTATGATTATCTTCATGTTTTTCTTGTTGATAATCAAACTTATCAAGAGATTTCACAATTTCTATTTTATTCTTAATGTAATACTGTTTCTGTTACTTTTGAGGTGAGGCTGACCTATCACATTCCCAAGGCTGGCTATGTCAGCCCCTCAGTTTTGAAAACAGGTCACCATTGACACTCAAAATAGTAATAACCCCAGGGACCTCAAAGAAGGTAAGCTCTGAGGTCACTTCATAAGATCTTGTTTCCTGTGGAGGGTTAGCAGCAGCACAGAAAAAGAAGCTAGACCTTTCTTTGCATAGTTTACTACCTATTAAAATTGAGATTAAAAATTTAATACTCAGAATGATACTAATGTATTTGATTACATCATTGTCTGCGGCAATATTACCAGCAGAATCATGGTCACATCATGAAGAAGTTCTGTTTAGAACTAAACAAGAACATTAAGCAACCACTGTTATTTGTAATTCCTTTCCAGAAGTACTGTGACTAATGTTAAAGTTGCAATGTCATATGTATACTTTTAATAAAAGATTCTAAAAAGAACTATCAGAAGAAGGGTTTTGATATTCTAGGAATAGAAGGGAATTTAAAAAAAATTAGGAAATGTTCATAAACTTTCAAAAATTGCCACACTGAAGTTTTTCAATAACTGCATATTTTATAATATATAATAAAAATACATGGTTGTGAAAAACAGTAGGGTATCATCAACTCATCTCACTAAAATTCATATTTTGGGTAGGTTTTGATGTTTGCAAATAGAATTAGATAAGAATAACCATGAGAGTATAAATAATCCAACAACATACATTTTTCCCCTTTCTGTTATAACTCATATATACTTGTAGATATTGTCATAGAAAAACTTAAGTTTTCTCTCAATTTGGTCTGAACATTAAAATACTTAGTTGTACTAAAGCATTTCTAAGTTGCTGATATAAAGAAGGTAGTTCTTATCATACTTCATTGTGAATGTAAATATTACTCTTTGAGAATTTAAATTTCAAAATAAATTTTTTATTTGGTCATTTTTATTGCTTTCCATCCATAAAATTTAGTTAGTACATTGAGGGTATACTTATTATTATTGAGACTACGGCTTAGCATTACTAGATACTTATATTAGAGCAGGAAGGAAGCTTAAATATCACCTAGTTCAGTTTTTTTTTTAAAGACTTATTTATGCATACAGAACTGGGGTACAGGCTAGAGGTGCAGGGGTGGTGAGAGGATTCACCAGAGACAGAGAGCAGAAGAGGCAAATCAATGAAGTACACTGTTGAGGGGAGCAGCAGGGCAGGCCAGGAGAGGTGTGCCTTGCCATGTGGATCTCCTGCTGGGACTGGGATGGAACTTGCACTGAAGAGGCTGTGGCTAGCTTGCAGTGCTGCATTTTGTGCCACCAAGGAGGGCCCACCTCTAAGAAATTTCTATAGTTAAATTAGTGTAGGTAATACAGATAGATTTAAAGATGTGCTTATATACATAAATTCAAGTATAGTTAGGCTTGATCAAATTCCATATTGTGAATCCTGGTTATGGAGGGGATGATGAGTAAGGATGATGATGGAGCCAATGATTTAATTCGGTACTTCTTTAATTTCATGCAAACCCACATTGAAAATAACTTGTATCAGACTCATAGCAAATAGTACTGGTTTATGATGGAGGAGATGAAGTATTTAGGTTTCAGATATTAAAAATTCAAGCTTGGTTCAAAGAAGAGAAAAACAAGTGAACACAGGAACAACTAGATGTTGATAGAAGTCATTAACTCGTTCTAGAGAGAAGAAAAGCTTATCTTCTTCATAATGCAGGACTTTGTTATCATTCAAGGCTTTCTTGAATATTTAAAGTGATGTGGCATTCATTAACTGTTAACCTTTTGATTTTAGATCTTTAAAAAATATACATGTAGTTCTTCCTTGTAAATTGAAACCTGCCTCACTATAATACTCATATAAGGGGCTTTATTCTGCCCTCTGGTGTTACGTAGTTTCAAGATTATTCTGCCTTACAAACAACTCCACTAAGATGTGGAAGACAACTGTCATTTCCCCTGTTTTTCCTTCTAGTGCCAATTTTCCAGTTCCTATAGTATTCTCTTTTGATATAGTTTAGAAAGCAAAGCTGACATCCTTACCCCAAAATACTAACAGAAATAGTATTTCAAAGTTGGAAAGGATACCCAGTTTTAATATTCCCTAAATCAAGAGTCCACATCTTTCTCATTTCTAGCCAACCTGCAAACACTTCTGGGATGAGGGATTTTGCTCTAAATAATTAATGTCATTGTAACTAAGAAGCTAGGAAAATTATTTTGGTTCTTCTTTTTAGACAGAATTTCATTTTCAAATAATGATGTGCTAGTCAGCTAATTTAATATTCAAGCGAAATCAGAGTAAACTGGAAAACAATTATGTAAAATTTTACATTGAAAAAGGTGTATCTGAAAGTAACTGAGGTATTCAATAAAAGAAAATAACTTGTTATATATTTGGATATTATTTACTATTTGAAAATAAATCACTTATCATTTAAAATAAAAAATCAAACATGTCTTAAGGGAAAATATTTAACAACTCAAATGTGAAGATATTTTTCCTGCAACTGTTACATATGATAATTAAAACTACATCTTAGATGTTTGGTATTAACAGATTTAAAGGTAGCTTCCATTCTGGCTGCCCCAAATCTTTATTTTTACATACAAGTTGAAACAGTTTATTATTCTTGCATATGATTTTTTTATCATTGAGCTGTGAATTTTTGAATAATCAATGTTTAAAAGTTTTTCCATTGTCAGTATTGGCAGGGGTGATCCTAAAACAAATCAGCCATTGTTGACATCAGAGTAACCTTGAAATGTGATACATTTCTTCCAAAATGCATAAATGTTATTGCTAAAATTATCTTCAATACATACCAAACAGTAGTTTGAGCAGAAAGACATTAGTTGTTAAAGATTTTAAAAATTAAATTGTGGTCAAAATGTCACTTAGGCTAAATATACATTACTGGAATATTGTTTCATGCTTATGAAAATTAGAGACCAGCTCTGATTCAGTGTAACACTGTGTTTGTTTCCCTCAGCTGGTATCTTCATTGTTATAAGGAACTACCACTTCTGGCATAGTAAGGGCTTTTTTGGGGTTACTATATCTTTCACCTTCTCTAACAATGTCAAAGTTTGGTGTGGTAGATACCTATCAGGTCTTAAGAAAGAGAAACTAAAGTCTCACAAAAAATGAAAAATTAGTTTTGCTATATAGAAGATAAGTAGTTTATTAGCAAAGGAATTTTGGCATATGTCAACTGATGATCACAAGTTATTAGACTGCAATATTTTGGGGGTTTGATAGGAAATCATAACAATGAAGACAACTATCATTGAATTTCAGTATCTTCAAAAAATCATGACTAAGGAAAAACAATGGCAACTATCTAAAAATGATTCACTTTGAAACTGAATTCTTATAAAAAACATTGAAATTATCCATTATATAGGTATAACAAAGTGTGACTAGATTGAAAAACAACTCTCAACTAATGAACATAAAATTGAGAAGAACCTAATGGCCACTAGGTTTTCATGTACACAAACTGAAGTGGAAATCTAAAATCTAGGTTAGTAGCAATACTCGCAGAAAATACAGCTAAGATTTAAAACTTTTTTATACTTGGGAATGAACCAGAATTTCATTGTCTTTGGCTTTACTACTACTACTACACTAAACATTTATACCGGAAGTATAAGTGCTCTGATGCACGGGAATGTATTGCCCTAAGGTAATTTAATTGGACTTTAGCAGTAACTTAAAAGACTTCATTCTAGTGCTTGTATAGTAGGCAAAGTAGTTTCTTGAATTGTAGCTGGGAGTTTACTAACTGGAGAAATAACTTGTAGCGAGTCCTCCTGGTGGTGCAACCAGTGTTAAAACACAGCACTGCAAGGGAGCTGCAGCCTCTTCAATGAGAGTTCAATCCCCAGCCAGGTGACCACAAGCCCCAGCAGACCTCTCCTGACCTGCCCACTGCTCCCCTCAGCAGTGTACTTGTCTATCTACCTGTTCTGCTTCCCACCATCTCTGGTGAATCCTCTCAACCCTCCTGCACCTCTGGCCTGTACCCAAGTTCTGTATGCATAAATAATCTTAAAATAAAAAAAAAAAAGCTATTACAAATAAAAAACAACTTATAGTATTTGCAAATGAGTATGCACATTAAGGTTGAGAATTACCTAATAGCGGGTAACTTTGATGTAAACTATCTCAATCCAAATGGAGTTTTATGCAGCAAATAATCATTTTTTAAGAACAGGAATGATTACTTAACTTTTGTGGTCAGTACTACAGCAGAAAACAGGACTGCACATGAATGAATACTGTCTTCTTCAAATCATATAAACCTGTGGTCTTCTGATGAAATGTATAAATACCCTTGGGCCAAACCTTAACTATAAAACTTTTCAAAAACTATTACGTCACTCTTGAATGTAGAACTAGAATACGTATATAACTGGTAAATAACACACATATGACAATATTTCTTGTGCCTTTATTGTTTCAATACATGTTTTTAAAAAACTGAATAAAATTGTCTTCTTATTTAAAGTTCTTTGTAAAAATACAGCAATGGGGCCCTCCCTGTTGGCACAGCAGGTTAAAGCACAACACTAAGAAGGTAAAGTCAATCATCATGAGTTCGATCCCCCACTATGGAGGTGATCCACATGGTGCGGCAGACCTCTCCTGACCCGCCCGCTGCTCCCCTCAGCAGTGTACCTTGTTGATCTGGCTGTTCTGCTCTCCACTGTGTCTCTGGTGAGTCCTCTCACCGCCCCTCTACCTCTGGCCTGTATCCCAGTTCTGTATGCATAAATCTTAAAAAAAAAATTTCATAAAAAAATACAGCAATGATTTTAAGTACCTTATCTTATTGCCCACAAGATAGCACCTTTTAGACTAGGTCAATATTTAAAAAAAAATTTATTTCTGCATACAAGAGCTGGGGGGGTAGACTACAGGTGTGTGTGGGGGGTGGTGGCTCTGGTGGGGAGAGAAGCACAGTGAGAGAACTAGCAGATCTACTGAAATACACTGCTGAGGAGAGCAGTAGGTGAGACAGGTGAGGTCTGCTATGTCCTGTGGGTCAGCTCCCTGACCCACAAACTAGTGCTGCAGTGGCTGTGGACAGTTTTCACAGTGCTGAGACTTTTAATCCCAGGGAAGCCCAAAACTTTTAAGTATTTTTAGTCCTGGTACCATTTTCTTCAACCTCAGATCAAGAAGAGGGTATCCACATCTGGAAGAGCTAAAAACAGGCCTGTAAATGATCAAATGATCTAGCTTTTTATTCAAAAGGCGGACTTCTTAATAGCAATTCTCATTCATCCAATTTCTGCTAGAACTTCTGTTGATGGCTCTTCATACAACAGTAGAAACAGCATTCTGATATGGAAAGTCTATCTCACTCAACTTCCACTGGCTGATTTGAAACCTGCCCTCTTCCTCAAGTTATTCCTATATTTGAAGTCAGCTCTCATCCCTCCCCTCAGATGTCTTTAGTTGTCTCCAATCCAAAGGTTTACATCTCATCAACTTAAGCTGCTTTCTTCCCATACAAAGTATCTTTGAAATTAGGATACACTGTGATGACTTGTTAATATTGTTAGCTACCATTTTTTCCCTAAGTGATGCACATAATAATGGTGTGCTTTACAATTGTTGGCAATTAGGTTTGCAGAAATATGTAATTTGTCAATTTTCAGGCCATTTTTTTCAATAAATGACAGAGATACTCAAGACCACCTACCCAGTTCAACTCCTTACCTAGAGACATAAAACATTATTTAGCCAGTCTCTCCCTGGTTATGGTTCTGAGGTTGATGTCCTAAAAAAGTAATGTCTCAAAAGCTTATTTCAGTAATTTTCATATTGCACTAAAATATCCCTCTAATTGGCCCTAGTGCTACTCTCTTCACACAAATGAATATGATAACCTGAAGACAGATACTACGTTGTCAATTTATTCCCTAGTGCTAAACAGTCCACTTCTGTTTCTGTGACAGATGCAACTTAACATAAAATGGGAATATCAAGATGTACCTCCTGATGCTATATTGTAAACAGCAGAACAATGGATGTAAAACACTTGGTAACTGTTGGTAGTCAGAAGGTATGCCACATCCTGTTCTTCTGCTACCCAAAATATGGTAGCTCTTTAAATATAGGAACTTCCTACCTGTCCTGAGCATTTCTGTTATTAAAGTGGTCAAAGATTACATTTGTACTTTTGGCAATTTGTCAGTTTGCATGGTTCTACATACATATGAACTACTTGTCAGTCATGTTCACCATCCCTTTTTGGTTTTAGCAACTGATGTGCAAAACTAATTATCCTGATTCAATGCATCCTATTGATGTAACTCAGCACACAAATAACCGGGTTAGATTTAGATCACAATTGTGACTTTTATTATTTGCTTCATATTCTTTGTCTGTCATGTATTCATAGAACAACTCACTAGTAATGCTAGCACATGGAATACCTTCATACATACCATTGAAGATTTACCTTTTAAAAGGGCATGAAGTTTGTCCGTCTTACTCTCCAGAGACTGTCCTAATGGAACCAATTAGGTAATTCTAGCTCTCATCTGTATTAACTAAACAAACAAACCATAGTTAAGAGAACATTAAATACAGACATCCTCTGTTTACACACATGGCATGTTTTCAGCAACTCTTTGCAATGCTGATGTTATTAAATCTGAGTTAAATGAAAAAAGTGAGTCTTCCTTGGCAGCAATGCTTAGATGCCACAGAATGGAAGATCAATAGGTTTTGAATGAGGGATAATTCAGATGAAATATCAACTAGAAATGGTAGTGAGAAAAACTTGAAAGTTAATTTGTTTTAAATGACTCTTGGAAATGAAATTACAGCAAAAAATAGTAAATTATTTTAGAGCTCAATGCTTGAATTTGTACTTATTTTCAAATTGAATTATCAATTTATACCAATCAACGTTTTATCAAAAACCTACATTGAACCATGGTCAGTAGCAAAAAAATAACCAGTTAAGTGGTAAAAAAATTCAAATAAACTTTTTTTATGTTAGATTTATCTAAAGTGGAAACTGTACATTAAAATATCCCTGAGAAAGGGACCTATATATGACTTGAAAACACAGGGGTATTTATCTGATCTATATCATATTCTGTATCACCACAAAAAATAGTTGAAAACGAATAGCTTAAAGGACTCCCTCTGCAATTCAATGGTTTGTTTCAATTAGTGCAATCACAAATTTTTTTCACACAGTACACATGCACGTATGTCACTATATAGGGAACAGTTAACAGAATTAAACTTAAGAAAATGTGCACCATTAGTTCTGTGCAACATCTGTGTGACCATAAGATATAAAGCTAGATGTGTTAAAATTTAATGTAAAGATTTCAAACAGAATTTTAAAACTTGAAGAGCATAGTGATTTCTGATATTAACAAAAAGTTCACTTACATGCAGTTTTCTCATGTGATTCAGAATAAAAAGATCTGGAACTCTGTGGCAGTTAAAAAAAAAAAAGAAAAAAGTCCCAAAACTACAGTCTAGGCAACTAATCAAATATAAATGACTTTGTACCAGTCAGGATCATGCTTTAATTGACATTGTATTGACCTGTTTGTACAAGAAAATGGTCTGTTTTCATTTTTTGTTTCTACCTATTTTTTTTATGGTTATGTAGGAAAAGTTACACTTCATACAATGGTGAAAAAATTTTTTTACAAAGTAAATCATGAAAATGTCATTTTTAAAAAAGAAACTGATTCCTAGTGTTTGACACTTTTGTGTGAAAAAGGTGTGTATTCTGTGAAGGGATTTTGCACAAGAGCTTCAACTTTCCCGTAAGTGAGATGGTCTGCTTTAAATCTGAAAGATTTAAAAATCCCGATGTCTTCCATTTTATGTATCTCAAAATGCATAGAAAAAGTAAACCTTACGTGATTTTATATTCTTGATAAAAAGTAAAATGCTTCATTTTCAAACACAATGCAATAAATGTCAAACTTTCCTCTTCACAGAATAGCTTTAAAATGAAAATATAAAGCTTCAAAATTCACCTTTAAAAGCTATCTCTAGTGCTGCTTTTGTAGCTTTGGTTTTCAGACATGCTAAAATACAGCTTTTTGTGTTTAGGTGGATAAGAATCCATCAACTCATAAGTATGCAATATCTAGCTCAGCAAATTGAATTTAATTAACATCTACACCAATACCACTTTTGGCTTTTCTTGTCTATAACCTCCTAAGAGATTAAACGTATCTTAAAGGTCAAGAAATTTCTCATAAATTTCCACAAAAGTATTTTCACTGGTTCCCAAGAATGTTCTGAGAGTTTGATTTTTAACGTTGCCATAATCCACTTAAGTTTTCTGTCTTGAACTTGGACTAAGGATGTTACACTTTAAACCAATAAGTGAAGTGGTATACAATTCCTTTAAGTTACTTGTCAAAGGTTAAAAAGAAAATGACATTTTATGTTTAGTGACATTTGAATGGTATTTGTAAAAGTTTGGGTTTCTTTCTCTATTTTTCATGTTGAAGAAATAACTTCACAAACTCAAATCAAAGTCAACACTGCAGTGAGGAGAGCTTTTCTACTTTATTACAAAGAGAAGAAGCCTTTATGTGGTCAGAAAATACAAGATTGATCTTTTTTTTTTCTCTTCCTATGAAACGCTGCTGTTCAAACAGCCAGAGTGAATCGTCTCAGTTCACTTCTTCAAGTCCCATCACATTCACTTGGGTATGGATGTCCTTGGCTGCTGAAAATCTGGCCCTTTAGTGCACAGGGCGACAAAGTCCCCTGACCAGCAGTTCCAGAATGTCCCATTTTCATATATTGCATCCATGCACACCTCCTAAAAATGAGGTACAGCAGGGCAAACATTTTCCAAAATAGATGTCATATATATAATATATACACATTCGTACATACATACCTTTATTCATGTGATGTCCAAAAATTTAAAAAAAATGTACACATTTATTACAAAATCGTAACAAAGACTGGACAGTGTTTTGCTCATTCTGGAAAGATGAAGCTCAGTAATAACACAACCCTGGAAACCATCCAGAGATTGTGGCAATATCTTTCTTCTAAACAGTCAGATATTCTTGCGTTAAGCTTGGCGAAACTGCCTTTCAAAAACAGAAGGGGAAGTAAAATGAAGGAAGCAGACCTTGCTCATCTTTCCAAATGAAATACGAGAAGGATCTTCACATAAAAATGCACAAACATTTGTTATTTTATTACCAATAGTGCTACAATGAACAATGCAAATTTTGTGGTCTAATTTTGTTGAGTCTTTTGTGGATTTTCTTTACATTTTAGAAACTAAATGGTAAACTTCTGTCAGTGTACTTGCTTGTCTTTACAGACCCAAGCCTGTCTGCTGGCAAAAAAGAAAATAAATGAAAAAATTCAGACCCTGCTTGAACTAGAGAAAAACAAATTACAAATTTAGTTGTTGGGCAGCACATAATTAGTAAGGCAGGACCTCAAATGGTGACCCTTTGCATAAGCCAATTGCCAGATCCTCAAGGAATTAAAACCAGGGTGCCTGAGCCACATCAGTTCTGCAGTTATGTTGAGTATTGTGCTGAGACAGCCATACCCCAAGAAAAGGGAAGTCTTTTTAGAAGGCTTGCTGAGCAGGGTTGTAGTTGAAGGTGGATGGCAGGTGAGGTCGTTCTTCTAATTTGTCATATTCCAGATGGAACTCCTATAAAATCAAATTTAAGAATTTAGATGATTTTCTCTTCCTCTGATCTTATATTTTTGTCAAAATATATTAATATTTGAACAAATAAAATACCTACATGTGTGAAAATGAACACAGATATAGTTTCAAATCTTTTTTTTCTCTCTAGGTAAACTATAGATTAAAGAAAAAGTGTTCTGTAGTTTCTGATTAAGAACAAAATACAGATTTTCTGCATAAAGTCAGGGGTTATTCATTGAGATTTATTTTACAGCACTGAAATTCTGTGTATTCTTTTTACTTAAAAATGTCAAAAGGGGTGGTGCAGCGGGTTAAAGCACAGCGCTAGGGGACTGAAGCCACTTCCACATGAGTTCGATCCCTGCCTGCCCCTGGAGGTGACCACATGGCACGGCAGACCTCTCCTGGCCTGCCCGCTGCTCCCCTCAGCAGTGTACTTCATCAATCTGCCTGTTCTGCTCCCCACTCTGTTTCTGGTGAGGCCTCTCGCCGCCCCTGAGCCTCTGGCCTATACCCCAGTTCTGTATGCACAAATAAATAAATCTTAACAAAACAAAAAAAAAAAAGTCAAAAGGAACCAATCACTGTATCGCCAATAAAAAGCACTGCATTTTATAGGATACTTAAAATAAAGCTGCATTCAATGAATATACAACCTAAAAATTAATCTTTCCTATGAAGAGTTTGGAGGTCAAGAATTTTCCAATTTGCTGATTTGTACATTTTTCAAAAATCAAACATAAAAAGTTACAGCATACCTGGAATTTACATGTTATATTGAGTGACATGCTACTTTAATTTAAAGTTATTCTAACCTCATTAAATGTGAGGAAAACAATGAACTTAGAACCTGCATTATCTCCAAACTTCTCACAAATCCTATTACTTTGACTTTAAGATAATGTAACTGTTACCTAAACCCAGACAGAGATTTTGGCTGCAGGCACATTTAAAGAGTTTTTATAAAACTCAATCAATCAAACTTTCAAAATATCATTAACAACATCTGAGTTTTAAAATTTAAAAATGGTAAAGCAGTTTTTTCCTCAAATATTTCCCAAGACCACCTTTATTAAGCTAAAGGGCTTCAAAAACTACTAACTCTGGGACCTGAATTCAGTCAGCACAAACTATTTTGATAAATCCCATTTTAAGAACTATAAACCTCACTAGGTATCATGTATTCATTTTACCTTATTTGCTTTATTTCTAATCTATCAATCATAGATGTTTCTGTTGTTATGTGAAAATTTTATAATGAAAACCTAGGCCATGATTAAATTTTGAGGTAGAAAAACCAAGTATTCAAAAATTAAAGATATCAGCAGCTGCAAGTATAATTTATCAAAGCTTAATATGTATCAAAACTAGAGAACAGATTCTTTTATGACTTTATGACTCTGCAAATATGTCATACTTTCATTTTGCACTGAGGAAAGTAAGATTTCAAGTAACTTGCCAAATTCTTATATAGAAGATCTAGGGTTAGGATTTGGTATGTGGAACCAAAGCCCTTGTCTTTTCTTTTTTATGTAGAACACAGTAAATATTTTTAGCCTAGGTTTCCAAAATGACATCACTTCATTACATCCCTATCCAGAAATGCTGGAAAAAAAAAAAAACAAAACCAGCCTACTGACAAATATTTATAAAGAAGGTACACTGTGAAGACTGTATGCTAAAATGGTTCACTTTACTAGAATAAGTGTAAATAAGGCACAGTGGCTCTTTGCTTATCAGCAGAACCTAGTGAACAACAGGATCACCACCGCCTTACAATAAATTATGTGAGCATCATTCTCTCACACACCTCTATTGAGACATTATAAGAATTGTACTGTCTTACTGAAGACTAGTAGTTATTAGTGGGGCAGAGCATCTTGTTACACCATTCTTTAGAAATTAAATTGGCATTTTGGTTCCAAAATATGTGTAGACTAAAAATTTTATGAATGACTGTGACCATAAACCACACTACCTAATCCATATAAAAATAAAACTGTTCAACTGTCCTGTCTTCATCATTGTAAACACTGGTGAACAGCATTAGAATTTAAACCAATTTCATCAATACACCTAATTTTGTCCCTCTCTAGTTAAAAAAATCAAGTGTAAAGCTAGATATAGTTAAGAAAATCTCAAAGACCTTATATCGAAGATTTTAGAATTCATAAAAGCAAAATTTGTCTTCCATTTTTTAAAATTATTTTCTGGTCTTCCATGTATTTTTAGTTTTCTTAAAATATATAAAACTGATAGTATACCGCTATCTCTCTGTTCACTTTATTAAAAACATCACTTTTACGAGTTTGTTTACACTTTTGTATAACCTGTAGGAGCAAGAAATGGAATAGTGTCAGGCCTAGTGCAGGTGTGTAACTAGTAGCTGATGAATTAATAAACACTAGTTATTGCCATTTTAAGAAAAGAATTTTAAAAATATTCAAATTTAGGTATTAGGAGGTGTATGTATATATTTGCTTTCAATGGAAGAGGAGATATTTGTTATATTAGTTCTATGGCTTAAAAAACTGAAAATATTTCTAGATCTTTTATTTAAATAACTTGGATTTCTTAGCTTTCCTATCAACTAAGTTATATATTTGCCAAAGATCACTGTGAAGTGGAATTGAAATATATGCACTGGATTCAAAGGACCAAATCATTATACAAAAGCATGAATTGATATCACTACACAGATATCAGTGCATATCACTGATAATGCACTGATACCACTACAGAGAAACACCCACCAAAGTAATGTTTTCTCAAGTACTCAAAATGCCAGCTTTCTCTTAACTAAAATACTCAAGTTAAATTTTAGGAAATAGCAAACTACCTTAAATAAAATTAGAATTTTTTATTATTTTGGTGAAAAGCACATGTTACTTTTTAAAGTATAAAGAAAGGTATACTATCAGTAAAACCAGTGCAAAATAAATTTATATGAGGTTATGATGAGATTTAGAAAATCTTAAGTATTAAAAATTCTATATAGTGTTGGACCCACAGGTGAAGTTGTGTTCCAAAGAACTGTTAAATTTTGCCTTTAGTTTTAAGAAAATAATTGGTAACAGATACATACCCATTTTATCCTCCCACTATAAGAATTCTGTGGATTAAAATAAAAACTTAGTACGATTACAAACACACGAAAGATTACACATACTGTTTGAAATATCAAATTTAAATTGGTGGATTATGAGTAATCCTAGCTAAATTATATTGGACAGAAAATACAGCCTAACAGGATCGTTTAAATGGGGAGTGTGAACAAAGTGTTAAAATTTTAATACACATACATTACTGACATAAGAAATTCTTACTTAAGTATACTTGGGCTGGATCTTAGAATGCAGACACAGAATTTTTAAGGGAAAAGAAGTATTTCTGCTTTAAATCATCTAACCCTTTAGTATTACAATTCTTTGTGTCTGAATATACTAAGTGATTTGCATAAGAGAATGATAGAACTTCATCTAAGATATTGTGAAATGAGACTTGATAATGGTCTAGATCAGGTCAATAATTTTTAGTAATACGATATTATCAAACTATAATAATATCAATTCATTCTGCTTTTCACAGTAAGTTTAAGGTATTGAATGTACATTCTTTACCTCTGAATAGTAAATCACAGTCAACTTTATAGATGTGAGGATAATGAAATTTATTTGTAACAGTCATTTAACAGATTTTGAAGAGACTCAAGAAATCTGTTAATAAACATACTATAAATGGAACTAAATTTCTTATTTCCAAATCCAATTTCTGGGAAACCATTGAAAACACACTCAAAACAAAAAAGAAAGAAAACAAACCAGAAGCCATTCTGATAGTTAATCTGAATTAAGAAGTTTTAAGTTCATGCATCTGTATTTTGATATAACGAAATAAAGTAGGCTAAATCAATACTTGATAGAAATTAATAATTATGCTTATTTTCATCAACATGAAAATAGCTCTGTTGAAAAGTGTGCACATGGCTAGCAACTTGAGAGCTTTTTTTTTAAAGGATTTATTTATCTATGCATACAGAAGTGGGGTACATACTAGAGGTGCAGGGGCTGTGAGAGGATTCACCAGAGACAGAGTGGGGTGCAGAACAGGCAGATCGATGAAATATACTGCTGAGGGAAGCAGCGGGTGAGACATGAGAGGTCTGCCATGCCATATGGGTCACCTCCGGGGCCAGGGATCAATCTCACACTTAAGTGGGTGCTGCTAGCTTGCAGTGCTGCATCCTAACCCACTGCACCACCAGGGAGGGCCTATCTTGAGAGATTTTTTAAACAGTTTAGTAATATGCTTCAAATTTTATTTTCCATTGTCACAGCTAAAAATCTGAAAGGTAATATATAACAGCTCAGCCTAAAATTATATAGATATAAATAATATATAGATATAGATACATTTATATATAGATATAAATACACAGATATACAGATACACACACAATTTTCTTTAAAATGACATTTAGCTGAATAGGGAATTGGCTTTTATGTGAAAATAAAGGGGCCCCATTAATACTAAATTGTTTTTTAAGTTTATGGGGAGAACTTATTCTTGAAATAAGTTATCTTTTCATATAAGTTGACTTTATCTATTATAAACATTCATTTTCTCATGCATAGGTATGTTTAGAATAATTTACAAAAAGCTTCAAGTTGGAAAAGAGTATCAATTACTTATTCATTTCTATATATTAGTAGATATTTCCTCTTCTTTCGAAACACTTTTTGTTTAGAATCATTCATTGAGAGATTCTCACTCATTGAGAATCTCTCAATGAATGACTCCAGACAAAGACCAGCATAATCAATGACATCCCTTGGGAGGCTGTTAGATATACAAATTCCCAGATACTATTCGCAGATTTACTAAATCAGACACAATGGAGACATAGTCCAGCAATTTGTGTTTAAACAAGGCCTTCAGTAATTCTGATGCAAGGTAATGTTTGAGAACCATTGACTTAACAGTGGGTGACAAAATCTGCATCTTTTGAAGACAATTACTAATAAGCTATAATAATAATCATTAAAAATGATAACAAATTACCACCACTACTCTTCTATCTCAAATACTTAAGACATGGCAAACACTATACATTTTATGTGTATAGTGTGTCTATCTTGTTTAATCTTATATGACAACTAAGGCAGATATTTCAATTTCAAAAGAGGCATGGAAAAAAATGTACATAAAGTCAAATATAAATAGAAATAGGAGTTACATTCAAATCTATGATACAGACTCTGGCTTTCTATTATACTATGCTTCTTAAAGACAGCTAACATATCCAATGTCTCATGTACTATGTGTAATTAAATGAGGTCACATATATTCCTTTTGAAATCAATATGAGTGTTAATTACAATTGTTAAAATAACTCAAATATACTGTGAAGTATATATGGACTTGGTCTGAGGAGAAAAAAAGACTCCAAAATAATATTTAAAAAATGTAATTAAGCACTTATGTATGTCTTGCTTTGGTGTTTGCTGTTTTCCTATGTCTCAAGTTTTATGTTCTATCTTCTTTTGATAAATAACTAATATTTATTCAGCCCTGTTTTAGTTTATCATTTAAACGAGTTTATTAAAGCTGATCCAAGAGAATAAAAAAGCTCAAACCAACAACTAAAATGTGCAATGAACTGTGAAGTATTTTTCTTATTTTTAAATTTATTTAAAAGAAACAAAAATAATCTTTACTTTTTAATCACAAGAATCATTAATGGAAAAGGCATTCAGAAAAACCTAGAGTAAGAAAATTAGGTAATTGGGGTTTATATTCTCTCCTATGAAGGCTTAAGTACAACATACATAAAACACTAAATACAGATGTGAACTATGTGGAGACACTAATGAAATTTACATGTGGGACAGTTAGATGTTTTTATCAGGAAAAATTTGCATGCTAAATCAAACCAAAACAATCAACTGTTTTTACATTTCTCTTACTTCCCTACTACTCAGCATACTAATCATAGAAATGATTATGGGTAACACTTGTAACTTTTTCCTTTTATATAAAAACTCAGGCATCTTTCCTGTGGTGAATGCCAATGTTTGAAAGAGTTAGTATCTACTTAAATGCTGGTTTTAGGAAAAATCTCATACTTGCTTAATTTAACATAACAATAATGTAAGAATACATGGCTGGAATTGCAAGAGGGTGTAACTTTATTTTACAACTGAGAAGACAAACATTTCAAATATTACCAAAGCTTGTGAAAGATTACAAAATCTCTTACCAAGTTCAATCATTTTCTTAACTACTGGTGAAAACGAACTGTTTCTGGACATTGTCCTAGAGTTTAAATCAAGACAAGAGGTGGAGACAAAAGACTTAGCAAAATATCTGGCGCATCACTGAAATAGATGTACTGGGTACGCGTAAACAAAAAAGAGGACATGTCTTCAAAGTCTATTTATACATTTACACATGGAAAAAAATATACCTTAGCTACTTTCCTCCAGTTAAGACAGTCAAAGAAGTAATATGTTCCCCTCTCATATGTATTGGTTTTCATTGTTGGCTCCATGCCTGGTGCCCTGGTAATCCATACTCGTTCTTCTTTGTGGTATCTCCAATCACGGTTAAAACTTCAATTTTTAAGAGAAAAAGACAATTAATTTTTCCTGTGGCTCACATCAAACATTTTCTACATTTTGTAAAACTTCTCAGAAGATAATTATCCATAAAATACACAAATATGTGTGCTTCCTTATCCTGAATTTTATTGTTATGAAATACAGCCCCAGTGAAATAGTAAGAGGAAGATAAGTTTTTTAATTTGCCCAAAACCACACATTCATTAATTCACACATCTTTAGTGGAAGAACCTTTTTATGCAAACAAATGAGATCTTAAAAGCTCTATGAGCAATGTGATAAAAACTTAAGACAAAATAAAAATACATTATGTCCCAGAAACTTTAGTCCTTTCTTCTTCTTCTTAACATTCAATAAAAATTGAAGTTATCCATTAAAACAAATAAAACCCCAAAGTATTTGTACTATTTTGTAAGTATTAAATACATATTCTATTTGAATTATTTCAATTCACATAGTTCTATAACTGTTGAAAATAGAAAATTCATTTTGAAGATGTTTTATTTTTTACTCATATCTCACTGATCCTAAATTCTTCAAAGATAAAAGATGACCATCAGAATTCATGCAAGAATCACTGAGGATTTATATCACTTGTAAATGGGGGAAGTAACATCCAAAGGAGGTAAAGTGCTACAAAAAAACCCCACAAACAAAAAAACCAAAAAAAAAAAAAAAAAAAAAAAAAAAAAACCCCACAAACAAAAAACTTTCTGATAGAATGAACCTCCAGGTAAGCCGATTCTTTCCTATCAATACAATGAAGTAATTTTTAAACATAAATAAGATATGAAACAGAACTGCCAGTGATGGATGGATGAATGACTGAATGAATTTATTTACTTGTAAATTATAAAAGGAACAAATAACAATCGCTATCTTACAAAAATGAAGAGAAAACATGGGGAAAAAAACAAATTCTCAACTAGAAATAAAAAACAATTTATTATAATACAGTAAGCTTCACATTTTAAAGTATCTGATCAAGATTCTTTATAGAAATGTTATTAAGATTGTGAAAATAAGTAGGTAAAAAGGTCTTCAATATAATGTCATAAATTTTCAGTAACAAAACATTCTATAGTAAACATGATTAATAAAATAGCCTACTGGTGACAAAATATGTTACTGATTGGACATAGAGAAATGACATAAGCCTTATTCTTATGTTAATTTCAGTTGGCCAATAGGCTTCTAAAAAGGAAAGCAGACTTTATTTTATCAACACTTCAAAACACACAACAAATAATCACAGTGTCTTACCCATATTATACTCAATAGATGTTTATTAAATGAAGTTCACTGTCATTAACATATGTGGTTCCACAGGAATAAGATGAGCCACAGTTATGAAACATATCTTATACTTCCATATATAGATTCATCAAACTCATCAGTCAAGTAGATTTTTGTCATCTTACAAATTTAGGGTTATTTAAGTTTGAAGTTCCTTTATGTATACAGTGATTATGAAGCCACAGATTCAATCTAAATTGAAAATGCTTCACTAAATATAAAACAAATTCCTTGAATAACTATTTCCAATTTAAAAACAAGATAGAAACTACATCCATCATCATTTAAATAAAGAAGTTTTCAGAATAAACAAGAGCCACTATAATACAAAAGTGTTTGAAAATACTTTGAACATACAGCTCTACTGCAGCTAAAAGTTGTAATACGTCTCCTCCATTCATGTAATAGAGATAGAAGAGAAGGTCTTCTCCATATCGGCCAAGTTTTATTGCAGCCAGCTGAAAAAGAGAAATAAATTATTTTGAAATGAAAGTTTTAAAGTCCTAACATATAATTGCTACCACTGAAATAGCAGATAATACTATTAACATGATTACATAGGTACTTCTAAAATCAGTAGATAATTATTTCTAATACACTTACATGCTAAAAGGAAAAGAAAGCTAAATAAAAACTAAGCAAGACAAATGCTAGCTGTCTTACTTTAGAGATAAATATTAATACCCATTGTGGTATTTCATAGTGGAATCCTCTGCTCAGAGGTGAGGGATTCTATATTCTATAAGTAGGTTATTATTTACTAAAGTGGCCATCATCATGATAATGTCCCTGAACTTTAATTAGAAAAGGTGTATAGTGAAATCTATAAGGATTGCTAAGTACAATAAATTACTGTTTCTGAATGTATCTTAGCATAGTGACTGACACACAGATTTATAAGACATGTTCACTGAATCTACATCTGACAATGATTCATGAATTAGTTCATTATGCCTTTTAACAAATCAGATGCTAAATACAAAAATCATAAAGGGACAACTCTTCCATTTTGTTTAAATGGATGCCTGAAAGAAGACTATTCAAGCTATCTTCCACAAAGCAGAAACATAACTACCCACCAAACTACAAAGCTTGAGTTCAATAGTCACAGATTCTCATACTAAGCTAAACCTTTATTAAAAACGAAACAAAATGCAAAAACACTTTCATCTCCACCTAATCCTGTATTCACAATGTTTATTTGACTGTTACACATTCTCTGTAATTTTCCCCTTCCTTCATCATATTATCCCTGTTCAAGGCAACAGTTCCAATTTTAACAAATTCTCCTAAAATGGCAAAGCTTAAATTGCCATAAAAAAAGTAGGTTCTAAAATACTTAGGTAATAGGAACAAAAGAGTTCTGTAGTGGAGGTGGCAACAAATCACACAATTATAAACAAAAAAACTAACCCTCTCTGTCTCATACTTCTTGTCTTCCATCTACTCAAGCATTAAAAGATATATTGAGAAGTGTATCTTTTTGTCTGTTTACAACATCAACATCCATTTGATTACAAAACTGTATGGTACAGAAGCAGAACACTATTATTTCTATATATACATACTTAAAATATCACATACATTTATAAATACATGTATTAACATTAGTATTTTGTACTATATTCTAACCTTTTGGTCAAAAGAACAAAATGTAGATACTTCTTACTTCTTTCCCTAAAGCTAAAAAGCATTTACTATTTTATTTCTTAGATTAAAAAGAAAGCAGATTAAAGCTACTATGCATTAACAGTTACTTTATAACTAGAAAATTAGGTAATTCAAAAAATGGAAAAAAAAAAAGCTAAAGGACTTAGCTTTTAAAATATGTATCTATTTCCATTAAAAACACTCTAAAATTTATAAATAAAAATCTTTCCAATTGGTAAGGGCATAAAATGAGTATCAAAAATAAATATATCAAATTATCCAAGTTATTAGTTTATTAGTCCCATCAACTGTAGCTATAGTTGGACCCTTTCATCAATATCTGTAAGAAATATTCTTTTAATCTTAACATTGGTTGTTTTGAAAAATTAAAAATATAACTCAGGACATCATCAAAATGTTATAATTACTAACAAAAGTAGAAGTAAAGTTGTTACATCTAGCTCAATGGACATATGAAAGCATTATCAAAACCACTGATTATTATTTCAAAAATATTAACTGTCTAACTGAAAAACAATGCCTGAAAAATAAAGTCATATTGACTTAGTAGAATAATAAAACTACACTCACCTTATCCCTAATGTGAATGTTCGTTAAGTATTCAGATGGAACATGGAAGTCTGGATAATAAAATGAAAAAAGCCTTATTAACTGATTCTCGGTTACAAATGTCTTTTAAAAAGGTATAAACACAAATAGATTATCCTACCTATATCTTGAGGTCGACAAGGTGAAGATGCCCAGGGCGATGCGAATTTGGGGTAGAGATTTCTGAATAAGGGGAAAAAAAATACTCAGAAGTCCAAAGTAGAAAAGTGATTTCCAATTTTATTTTCAGAAATCAGGAAAAAAATAAACCCAGCTATTTCAAATATAAATTGAGCATATTTACTTCTAATTTCCTTTTTTGTATATGACTTACACAGCAGGAAACTAAAACAAGGTTAAATATATACTATTTCAAATCAGAATATACTTTAAATTCATGTCCCCACATAAACCTATATTCCCATTTATATGGTGAGAAAAAAATCAGCAGTTAAAAGCAAAAGTTCAAATTCAACAAGTATTTAATAAGTGCCCATTTTAAGTGTGTCACATTTGTAGCTTATGTGGTACGTCAGGGAACAAAGAAAAGATCGCTGACAACATGAAACTTACTTTCTGGTTGAAAAAAAGTAGATTGGAAGGAGGCAGACAATATATACACACACATATAAAAACAAAAATTCTATGTTAGTGAAAGCGTAGGTGAAGATGAAGATGGCTGAATAATTAAACAGTAGGTAGAAAATTATTTCTCATTGAAGAAGTGGGATGTGAACAATGTGAGGGATATCAACTATTTCTCAGGAGATTATTTTAAATTGAGGGAACTGCTGCAAAAAGTAAGGCAGGAACAGAACCAATACGTCTGAGGTATAGCAAGTAGGCTTGTAAAGTTGGAACAAACTATTGAGGAGAGGTTAAGTGTAGATATACAGATCATGTAAGATCTGCAAACAGGTCTGTAAAGATTTTGGGGTATTTAATCATATCAAGCCTCCTATCCTTACTGGGTATTGAGCTGAAGATGAGTTTATTCAAAACTCTTTGTGCTATACACAAAGAGGAGATTGTAAATGCTTAAATGAAATGATCCAGGAGAAGAGGGGTGATTCAAACCAGGTTGGCCACAGATTTAAAGTATTAAGAAGCAAGAAAACAATGATTCAGCTATGTAAAAAGCTCCTCTACGAGTTCCTAGAAGTGAACAGTGGCTTTAACAACTGAGATTATTCAGTGAGCTTGATGAGAAGTGTTAGTAGAGGGTAATGGGTAGGTGGCAATTTCTGAACCAATTTTTTTTTTTAAGATTTATTTATTTGTACACACAGAAATGGGATACAGGCCAGAGGCTCAGGGGCGGCAAGAGGCCTCACCAGAGACAGAGTGGGGAGCAGAACAGGCAGATCGACGAAGTACACTGCTGAGGGGAGGAGCAGGCGGGTCAGGAGAGGTCTGCCACGCCATGTGGTCACCTCCAGGGCAGGCGGGAATCGAACTCATGCGGAAGTGGCTTTAGCTTCTCAGTGCAGTGCTTTAACCCACTGCGCCACCAGGGAGGGCCTCTGAACCAAAATTTTAACAGAGAATGGGAAAAGGCAAACTGGATACCAACATGGTCCTTTTTGGGAAGTTTTGATTCAAAGGAGAATAAAGAAATGGGAAGGGGTCATGATGGCAGTAACTCAGAAATTGAATCAATAGAAGGTATTTGTTAATATGGAAGAAGTAATGGCTATTTGTATGCTGATCTAACAAAGTGTAAACATCTTGCAAAGAACCACATCCTTAAGTTTTCACAAGGAGTTGTTAAACAGAAAGTATGCAATTAACTATGGTAACAGGGTGTAAGAAAGAAAATGGTGGGTGGGTTCAGATGGTAGCAAGTAGCTACACAACTGATGGCAGAAGTACACTGACATTCTCTTTTGATTTATAGCCATCTTTCTTAGCAAAGTACAAATAAAGAACATCACCATTTGAGAATAAGGACAGAAAAAGGAAGTAGAAGAGGTTTGAAGAGGCAAATGCATAGGAGGGCAAAAGAATGAATAGAGTAGGCATACCAGATACTGGGGAGAATTAAGGGCACATATTTGAGGTTCCTGGCCATGAATAAAAGATGAGATCAGGCAGTGAAAATGTTTTTCTCTAACCAGCCTCAGTAGCATAGGTCAAGAGTGAAATAGGCAGATATTAACTAGGGTTATGGTTGTCAAGCAAGAATGAAAAAACAAGAGAGGGACAGAACAGTCAAGGACATATGTAAATGAAAAATTATGATTTAACTGGATAAGAAGGAAGTGAATTCATCACTGGAACAGTGATGAGGCTGAGGAACAGTGAAAAGGTTTGAAGAATCAATGAACTAAAGGCCTCATATAATTACAAGAGCTAGAGTTATGGGGGGAAAGGGAAGTGAGAAGTGACATGAAGAACAGATTTTAAATTTCAGAACTACAGTAACTAGTAAAGGTAAGGTGAAAGGGATGACTAAAGAAAGAGAGGAGCTGAATTATATAGAAAGATGCCAAAATTTCAGGATTTTGGAAGGATCATACATGTATTATAACTACCAAATTACAAGAGGAAACATGAGAAATGATTAAAAGAATCAATAGAAAACAGTAACAGTGAATGGTGACACAATTTGAAAATATGAAATTAAAAACTGGTAGGTATTACATATACATTTGGAAGGAAAGAAAAATACTTACTCAGGAGAATTCAGATTGAGGCCTAATGTTGTTAAATCACTTCCTAATGCAAGATGTACCATTCCTGGATCTGTCTCTGCTGCCCTGATAAATGTTAACAGGCCAATCATCCCAAATTGGTCCGTCACCATCCCTTGAGGAATGTTAGTAACCCGACCTGGATAAAGGACAAAGTCATTTTTATCTTTGCAGAAAAAGTAAAGAAAATACATTCTATAACATCTTTTACAACATATTCATAGAGTCCCACCATCAGGTAACACCTGGATCCCTTTCTTCTGCTGGTTATTATTTTGTGTTGTTGAACTTTTATCTCCAGGGAATTTGGGTCCATCTGTACTTGAAGTTGTCTTGCCAGATGTATTCAAATTCTAACATGAAAAAGATTAAATATGACATAAATACTTGTTAAGTGTAAAATATTCAAGTTCACATATTAGTACCTTGTAATTCATTATTTTATTTAAATTGATAATAAATCATTACCTGTTTAAGTTCTACATTATATTTTGGTTTCCATAACACGCTTATGGCATACAATGAAATCCTGTATCACCCACATTTGAATATTTAAAGGACAAGAAAAACGTGGAATACACTTTTATCTATCTTGGTCTTCAGTAAAAAAATATCTTTCTTAGGGCTACACTGAAAGTCTGGCCATCTCTCAGTATTTTTATTTAAAGGAGAAAATATATTCAGTACATTACCTAAAACAGCTCCATACCTCCTCCAAGTCAGTGAGAATATATGAACTTTTAAAATTCAAATGTAATTCTTACCCAAAAACCTCCTTTATCAATTATTTTAATAATATCCAAAAATCTCAACACACACCAAAAAAATTACTTTCAGTTAAATGTGGAAGAAATAAATACATTTGTTCAGGCAGAAAGAGGAAGCTGAGTTGGCTGAATCAACACAGGGGTAAAAATGTGTATAAAGATTCTTCAAGGAGAAAACTTACTCAAGAAAAACACAGCTCCTTAGAAGGCTATAATATCAAACTTCATGGGATCCAGCTGACAGGGACTACAATAAAAGTCTAAATTATCTCTGAGAAGTTCAACAGAAATTTGCAAACCTATATGAAATAGGAAAAAAATAGGCTATCTTCTACGTTATAAAGGTTTTCCACATTCTTCAGAAGTTAATTACAGATATTCAAGATAAACAACTTTCTAATAGTATTTAGTAAATCCTTAATAAGTCTATAAAACTGTTAATACAAGAGAAATCTGAAGGGAAAAACTGTATCACTCAGAGATATAATGTTCAGTTACTTACAGATTTACTGTCATCATTACTTGATGTTGGATCTTTATAACTGGAACCAGGTAATGCTGGAAAATCTTCGTTGTGTATTGAGAAGTCCTGGGATTGCTCATTTGCTGGTTTTGTTACCATTCCAACTATGTAATGAAAATAATCCAGAGAATTGTAATTGATATTTATGATATTTTGCTACAACTATAAAAAGTTAACTTTCTCACAAGATACCAAAAGGTCTTTTTTATAACACTATGAAAACACACTTAAAAAATTAGTTTCAGGATACTATGAAAAACTAAATTTTTATATGCTGATTAATAACTCGATACACAAAATAACACAAGGGCAATAAGTGGTATCCTACAATTATAATGTAATGCCATACATAGATGTTTTAAAGTATAATTTCACATTAACATTTTTGGCTTAAAACTTGATTTCAAATTAACATTTTTGGTTTAAAACTTGATTTATTTAAATTTGACTAGCTAATATATATACCAGTTAATTGTCAAATACAAATGAACAAAATAAATTGTAAAAGAACATGTCAGTATTCTACTTGAAAGTGACTTACAGAGTGAGCAAATTGCAATCAATTATAAAACAACTCCGTATTATTTCTGATTTTCTTGGACTCCATGTATTAGATGTAAAACATGCAAGAACTGGGAAGTAATCCTCCCACTATACTTGGCATTAGTCAGGCCCTTATTGGAGAACAATATCCAGTTTGGGGCTCCACAATTCAAGAACGATATGGAGAAACTAGAGATGGTCCAAGGAGAGCAACGGGAATGATTAAAGGGATGAAAAAATGGACCTATGAGGAAAGGTTAACAACATTAGAGTCTGAACTGAGAATCAAGTAGCTAGGTACTCAACTTCCAGGGCAGATCATTTTTTGGTTTTTATTGGAAGACTGATTTGGAAACTTCAGTATATGAATAATAATTTTTCCCCTTTTCATATATTAATATTTGCATTCATACTCTGAAAGGTATGAAAAATTCTTCTTGGCTGAAAATGGGAAAAAGTTGTTTTAGAAAAGGAGTGAGCTGATTATTCTATGTGCACTGTTGCTACTAGTGGTCTCTATCAAATTTTCTTAACTGGAAACAACTAAGTGCAAAGGATAAAAAATAAAGTATTGCTTGGTTACATTGCTGTTACATAATTTTCATTTCTAAATGTTACTGCATGCCTGCATTTCATGCTCCCCCCCAATGCCTTAATTTTGAAGATAGTTAAGTATTAACGGTAACCAAAAGTCTTCAGAAACTATGCATGACTCACAAGCAGTGGTTCCCAACACAAGGCAATTTATTTTCCTCTCACAAGCCAGTGTTTACAATCATTTGTGGTTGTCACAATGAGAGTAGGGAAACAGGACAGTGAGTACTACTGACCTCTACCAGGCAGAAGCCTGTCAAACATGGGATGTTGCTGAACCTTCCATAATACACAGGACAATCACCCATTCATAAGGAATTATTATCCAATTCAAAAAATGTCAGTATGGAAGTTCAAAATTAGCTTTTAAAAATAAAAAACCTTTAATATACAGTCAGTCATTATTAATCCCTAGAATGTACTTTTTTAAAGAAATGTGTGATAAATTGAGAAGAGAACTGGGAGAACACAAAATAACCTCTTGATGTATATTATAGCAGAGATACCAGGAAAAGTAACTTCTGCATACCAAGGAAGATCTCCTTTTGAGGTTTCCATACAAAGTCAGATTTCTCATTTAATTTTGCTATCATGACATTCTGGGAGGAAAAAAACAACACTTTGTATATATTAACTCACAAAATTATACTGATCTTAAAACACACACACATATGAATGCACACACATGCATTATGTTATGTCTGGAAATGGTTAAGTTTCTGACAGTCATCATTAAAAAGCTTAATTACCGTAAGGAGCTCTTCCAGCCAAGGGGTTTATTAACGGAGTTGGGTTACCACTTCCTTCCCTTCTGTTTCGGTCTGCTAATGCTGGAAAATCTGAAAGGTCCAATCCTGTCACATTTTCACTTCCATCTAAGTAATAAGAAAGCATACCAATTACTGACTGTACAAACATTTTAAAGCGATCACACAAGACCAATCATGATATAAGTTGAAATGACAGTTCATAATGCAAAGCACAGTAGTAGATATGTGTAGGTACTCAATACTTGTGGATTTATTTCATATGAAAGAATTTTATGAATAGTTCAGCAAAGCATTATGTAACCAATATAAAAATCCAAAATCCTAAAGACTACAGTCTTATTGGAATGAGATGGTTTCTTATATCCCCTATAAAAGATGATAATTTAAAGTTATAACTGTTAGTTAACAAGAGGGAGATTGCTGTAATGTAACTGCTCTTTTCCAAGTATCAAAGCACAAATTCTGTATGGAATGCCTGGAGTTTTTGTTATGTATCTGAGGAACAGGCAGAAGCAGACGCCCTAAAAACTGCTGTCCTGTGGTGTATTAGCCCCACATAAAAATATGTACACTCGCATGCATGCACTGTATATTTCTTTCCGTGTTTTGTAATTGGGGGGTGTAAGTAGGACAGAATGGATAGGGTATATATAGTTTCCATATCTGGTAAATGGTTAGGAAGTATGGAAATATGATTCAAAGCCTTAAAGTTTAAATTCCTATTACATAGTAGGCGCTCAATAAATATTTATTAAATACGTTTTTATTTTAAATTTGAAAGGTAGACTTGCTTCCTGGTTTTTAAAAACCTTGTTTTTAACTTTGCCTATTTTTAATCATCCTATTGATTTCTTTTTAACTTTTACTATTCTTGCAACTTGAATTCTTAAATTTTGAAGAACTTCATTTTCTACTTTAGTGTTAGCCTACACTAATTTTTCTTTAATCTTTGTTTTATCTAGTATTTTATAATCACCGTCAGTTTATTTTGCCTATTTTTTTACAATTACAATTAAATTTTCACTTGTCTGAAGTTTAACTACTGGAAGATTCTTAGAAGAAATTTATCTTATTAATATGTTGACAGAAAACAACACACACTATATTAACATTTCATGTCAGGTGACAACTGTAAAAGAAAATCACTTATACTCATTGCTTAAACATATCAGTTTAAGAATTTTAAATTAAACTATTATATAAACAAGACATACAATATAAATTAACAATTTAGTGGTTTAATTTACAAAGTAATCTCAAATTATTTGATTAAAACTATAAACTGAATATATATATATATTAAAATACATGTTCAGGACCTCTAAGATGGAATTTTAAATTATCATATAATATTTGAGAATATATTTTCCCTGAAAGTTAAAAAATCTCTACATTTCTATTTTTTAGGAAGAAACTTAGAAACTAATTTTCCTAGTATAAAATATACTTAGTTAAAAATGAATTGTAAAAATAATTCTGAATTTACGGGTAAACCATAAATCAAAATATAAGCTGGCACTCACTGTCAGACTCACTGTTATTTTATGTCCCATTTAGGAAAACAACTTGCCAATTGTGATATTCAGCCATATTTCAGAAATAAAACATGAAAAAATGTGTTTTGTATAAACAATGGAGTACTCAGATTATTTTAATTTACTGATCACAAACCTGTAATTTTCAAAGGCGAAATTTAGAATTTTAGTCTCATTTACCACTCTATACTACAAAATAACATATTAACATTTAAAATTTAAAAGCCCAGAGCCACAAGATCACATTTCATTTTAAATCTTCTCTTTTGCTTCTACGTATGTTTCATATTGCTATTTGTTTTTCCATTTCCTCTATATTTTTCAACAATCTTATTTTTGTTCCTATGGTCAAAAATCATTCATTTCCTTTTTCAAAAAGGGTCTGGAGAGAAGCAGAATAGAACAAAGCTTCCTGTCCTCTTCTGCCCGAGCAGTTGAAGAAAGAAATAAATCAACAGATGGCAAGAACTCTATACTGTGGCCATCAGAATTAGTTGTCCATGTAACTAAAAAATTAAATTTTACACATAAATTTGGATGAAAAATTTGTACAGGTTAAGGCCAAAATCAGTTTAAAATTAGTGAGAAAAAATGGGGAGTATTCCATAAATTTAAAGATTCCTTACAATCTGGTCTTTTTAGTTAGAATGTCATACCACCCAACCTAGTTTAGACTGTAGTTCTCAAGGAAAAGACTGATGGTAGGAAAAGTTCTTGAAGCAAAAAGATTGAGGCATAAATACAGACTAAGGTAATATTTAGGCTCCCTGTACATATTAAAGGGAATAATCTTGATGTTTTAACATCATGCCATTACCTCACCAGATGAAAAAATAATTCAAGTATCTTTCAGCTATCCACCAAATTAGTCCTACTCCTGTCAAATTTTCACTAAATCAAACTCTACCATTTAACATAAAAAATTCTGTACTTTAAGACCAGTAGGTTGAACTGCTTTATATTTTAAAGCTCTACTGTATTTTTAATAGGGTGCTAGCTCCGGAATAAGCTTACCTGTTCCATTAAAAATGTTACTTGATAAGGAGTTATTCATTCCAAATGCCTGATTCCTGTTCATTCCAAATCCAGACATACTGGGTACATAGAAAATAATTTTAGATATACAGTAAGAACACTAACTTACAGATGAAGAAAAACAAAAGTGTACACTTTTGATCTTCTCATACAAAACACTGTTTAAAAACAAGTACTAATTTTAAGTTTAATCTTAATTTTTATTTAAAAAAAAAAAAACTTCCTTAAAGTCCTTCCACGAGCAACTGAGAACCAAAACATCTTAAACAGATTTAATAAAAAAATAAAATAAAATCAAAGAATGTATATATATATATATATATATACGCCTTGAAGAAAACAGATTAAGGGTACCTCTGTGTACTTAGAGAGTCAATTTACTACTGAATATACTGGAAGAAGTAATTAACCTTAAAAACACAGTTTAGTGAAAGGCTAGTCTTAAATATTTGTTCTGCCTTTACTAATGATGGACTGTGCAATTATTACTTTTCATAAAGTGATCTTTTATACAGACTCTGACTAACCCAACTAGAATATAAACTCTTTATGGATGAAATCCATGTCACAGTTATCTTTGCATCCTCTACCTTTAATGTCAGGAGGATACAACAGACCCTTAATATTTAGTTGAGCTGAATTAAATGGTGCGTTTTCTTTAAATGATGCTGAATTAAATCAATTAAGCATTCCAAAACATACTCTAGATAAAAAAAAAACAAATAAAACTCCCTTCAGTGCCCTAGATTAACTTAATGCACAACTGGTACTGAGCAGTCACAAATGCCTCCCCCCTTTTTTGCTGCAAACACCTAAACAGGTGTAGGAGAGGATACTAAGACTGAACTTAAAAAAAGACCAGAATTAAGAAAAACAAAGAGAATTGTCAATATCAACTCTATAAATAAAGTGTACATCTTTAACATCAAATAATTTGATAAAAGTATGTGTATCAGTTTTATGAATAGGATAAAACGGAATATAGGGTTTTTGTCTAGATCTGCTAACTAGTTATGGTCAAACAATATTTTCATAAAATATGTAGCTGGTGAAACCGTAATACTATAAAGAATAGGAAAGTCAACTGAAACTTTTGCTTATTAATAGCATACTGGAAGTGCTGAAGATATAAATATACCCTCAAACATTAAGTGCTAAGATATGAAAACATTTTATAATAAATACAACTTGTTAATAGTTAAAAGCAGGAATTTAGAAACCTCTATTTCATGGACAATTTATGAGCAAAGTATTTTTCAGAAACAACTGAAATGTGAAAAATATGGGAAGGCACAATTTTAAACATACATTCAATGAACAATACTAAAAGAATGCACAAAAAAATTGAGATAAAAGCCCAAGAACTATTATATGATTAGGAAGTTATCAAGGAGATGAAAAATTTGGTGACCCTTTACAAACAATAACATTTAAAAAAAACTTAAAAAGCAGTAAAATTATAAAAGGTATGCTCATCAGTCTAAATAGATGTAACAGCTGGAGCTTATGGGATGAAGATTAAATAGGAAATGTCCAGACAGCCTATTTTAATCAGATCTTATAAGTATTATATGGAAGAAAGTAATTTATCAGATATGACAGTAACTAGATCAAGGCCCCTTTCTTTCCCCAAAGCTCCCTATTAGAAAATAAACTGGCAAACAAACTCAGTACTTTAATAAGAAAGCCTTATATTGTAGATTAATCTCATAACATAACTGATATGCTTAAAAATTCTAAAAAAAAGTGGATAACTGATCTTCATATTGTTAATATTTACACAGTAGTATATGCAATGGAGCACAAAGGAGTGAAAAAGCACAACAGTTTATTTTGTCTTAAATCCTAGGATGTAACATTCTTCAAACACTGTAGATATATTTTGATATATTTGGATTTTAGTCATCAAATCTCTAAAACACAAACTAAGTTTTGGCTGAAAAGGTATACTTAACCATAAGATAATTGAAGTAAGGTGGTAAAAATCAAGCATGTCTCCAATCCTAATAACTCTGGAAATCTTACCACACAGATGACCAACCTTACTTAAAAGGCCATACTAACAAAATTCTGCCTGATGGCATCATGCCAACAATCCTTTTCTAACAACAATGAAAAAGGTTTAATATGCTTTTGAAAATTGAAATGGTTTTCCAAAAAACTTATCTTTAGGAATGGTCAAGTTGTGATGTGAAACAGAAAGAGAATCTTTGGTCATAAGTATATGATGAACACACTTAGGAAACAGAAGAAGTCAAGACTCAAGAGACAGAGTGCTGAATAGGAAAAAGTAAACTTTAAAATACCCCCAAAGACAATTATACACAGTATCAAATTGCATCTTACCTGTTCACAGTAAAAGGCTGTCGAGAAGGCTGTTGCTTTGGCATACATATTATGCTTGGCGAGCTTCTGTTGGGGCTACCTAACCCTGAACTGCTCATGCTATTTGTCCTGCTAGGAATTCCAATGCCCTGACCAACCTGGGAGTGGTTCATCATATTCCTAGGATTCATAGGCAAAATACCCCTGGAAAGAGAAGTCCATTATACTAAATAAGCTCTCTACAATCACTCATTAAAATTCTATATAAATAATTAATTAGTCTAAACTTAGAAACTACTCAAGTATACTTTCAAATTGTACTGTTATTTATTTACTTCTTTGGTCATTCTAGTTCTTTGAAAAGAAAAATTAGATCAACAAGAAAGGACAAATTATAGTGAAACTAATATAAAGGTGGTATCTAAGTTGAGAAATAATGTGACTGGGTGAAAAATACAAATTCTGTACTTATATTGTCATTCCAAATGTATGTCATTTTTCCTACTAATATATGTCATTTATATAACTGTTTTATTTTACTCTGCTGATGCAATGATGTGTGGTTAAGGGAGCAATGATGACAAGTATCTGAGGAGCAATTTTACACTGCACATCCTCCCTTGAGGAAAGAGCAGGCTTCCAAAGAGATCCCCAGGTGGCAATTAACCCTTCATATCCACCCAGTTGACAACCAGTTCTAGCTGCAGGATAAACACATCTTACACTATACTTATCAATTTGCAATGAAATAAGCATAGGGCATCAACTTTCTTTTCCTCAGTGAAAGGCACTGAACCAGAAAAATCAAATTCCCTTATTGAAAAACTAGAAAGTATGCTTATTCTACAACGATACATTTTGAAAAATATTCTGGTCCATCAATAAATACCTGCTTGGAGATGGAGGCGTGTGAAGTGACATTGTTGGTACCCCTGTTGTTGGCGTGACGTGGCTCGGTAACTGAGTGCCTTGTGATAAGCTGCGATTTAACTGAGGGGTATTGTTGCTCATCCCCCTCATTGGAAGGCCTAGTGCACCTATTAAAAAAATTCAGAAGAAGGAAATTCATTGCCATCAGGAATGAAATTGTTATCCATCTTCTGGAACTGGCAATTTAAAACAGCTTTAAATGACTTAATTTGTAATATAGTATAAAAATTTTAGAGATATTTTCAATTCATTTCAAAGGGAACACTGATTTTAACAAAAACATACACTAGTCTGAAATTTATTTTGAATACTACCCTATTTCAATTTTCATATTTCTGTTTTACAACAAACTGTCAATGGTTGTAAAAAATTAATGATTTCAATAAAATCATTGTATAAATAATATGCAAATTTATGATCTTGTGTTTTTTATGTTTTAAATCTTAACTGAGGTATACATTTAACCCTGTTTTACTGAAGTAACTATAATTTTTATATGATCTTTTTAAACAGTTATGAAAAAATATTTTTAAGTAACATAAAATGTCAGCAAATATTAAAAACTCAAACTGAAGCAGATCTATAAGACAAAAATTTCAAATATTTAAAAGGATTTCAAAGTACAAGGACCCTTTATTTGTCTTGTGCTCCTGGGGTCACATAAATGGATGGCTGTGTTTCATTTGGTGTAATTTTTAAGACTACTGAGAGCTACCATTCCGACACAAAGCAATTAAAAAAAAATTAACCTCTTGGGATTAATTTATTTAAAAAATTCATGACATGCTTTCTACTTTTTAAATTAATGACAACTATATTATGAAACAATAAACTATTATTTTTCAAATGATCCAGAATAATTGTTATTGATAGCTAGTGTTCTTTTCCTGCCTTTTAAATTCCTCATAGGATGTTCAGTTGCCGCTTATACTATCATTCTATCTGATTATGAATGTTTCTATGCCTTTAATTTTCTAACCAACAACTTCTAGCACTTTGTTTATCCTCTGCTGTAGAATGGCATACCAGTCAACAAAACTTACTCTGAATTAGAGATTAAATAAAAGCGAAAACATGGAGACCTAATGAGTAAGTTGATGACTTGTGTGCTAGGATTTAAGGTGACATTTCCCCACTTTTGGGTCCAATTTTGGATCCAAGAATTGCAAACACCTGAAGATTTTGAAACTGTAAGTTCCAAACCACTGTAGTACTCTTAATATAGCTTTGCAAAATTTACCTTATGTCATGTCCATGTAATAATGCCTTCAGTCCTAGAGATAACAGTAAGTTTACTGAGCTTACTGAAGTACTACTACAATCCACCATGCTAACTATTTAGCTTGTAGTCTAAATTTTCTTCTCAACTGAGTAAGGCCAAGGAACCTGGTTGAATACAGATAGCTACTATATTCCAAATGTACTCTTCCTTTTCATAAGGATCTGAGCTTGGTTTTGCTTTTTTTTAAGCCACATGAAGGGAACTGGTAACAGACTATATGTTGTCATATTTTGACACAACATTAATGCCTATGTAGTTATTACCAGTATTGTGACCATGAGCTTGCTCCTTAGCTGTGGCCACTTTAATTGAATCTGGGACAAAATAAAAAACAACAAGAGATTACACTATGAACCTGTATTTACGATTTTCTTCAGAAGAAACCAGGTTTTTCCTTCTCTCTTTTTCTATAGGCCATCTAGATGCTCTCCTAATAAATGACCAAAGCGATACTTTTAACAATTTTCATTCAACAAATACTTACTGAGTGCTTACTATGTTGTACAGCACTGTGCTAGCTGCTGGAAAAAAGAAAAAGGATCCTAGCCTCAGGGAGCTTACACCTTCTCCTAAAACATGCTGTTCTAAAATCAGCTATAACTACAAATTTCCCTACTAAAACGTGTTTCTCAGTTACTGACCACCAAGAAATACTCCACAATTTTAGAGTTGAAAGGGAATCTTAAAGATCACCTAATTCAATGTTTGCATTTTACAGATAAAGATCTAAGTCTCAGCTAAGTTAACTGATTTTTCCAAGGTAATATAAAGAACCAAGACTATCCTAGATCTCTTTACTCCTTAGTGTTTTTAACAGTAGCATGACAGGACTCCAACATAACAATTAGCACCCTTGTGGGTGCGTACTGAATTATATTAACAACTCTTTATTTTCCCTCTTTTGAAGATGTTTACTTTTCTCTAGACTTTCCTTAAACCTCCATCTCTTGTTCTCTCCCATGTTTTCTTTCTCTTTCTTCAAACTGTAAAGTTTTCATTATTCTGTATCAATTTTTCCTTTCCTTTACTACGTCTTTACCATTATAGAAAACATGCTTTCCAAGAAGCCTGCACTTCTGGCTCTTTTCTAATAACCCATATAAGACTACTGCAATGGATTTACTTCATAAACACACACACAAAATATACATTAAAAAACACGTAATACTATGCTACATTACAAAAAATTATGATTTCAGAAATACTTTAGAGACTGGAGATTCTCTGAACACCAGCACAAAATATTTTGGAGAAGGAAACAAGAACAGTGAAGGTTATTTATATAGTCAAATTAGGGACTGGCATTTTTGAATTAATCTACAGTGCTGAAAGTAGAGGAAAATAGAATGAAGAACAAAGATTTTATATTTATTTTTCCTCAACACTATTTCATAAAAGCACCTAATAAATTCAAAAGATTTTATTTGTACTTTGTTGAAACAATAGGTATTGAAAAACAGAGTAGAAAGCACTACACGAATTTCAAAGTAATAATCAATATAGGAATACTTAACAACAACCAAGTTACCTTAAATGTAAATTAAAAATTCAAGTTGCCTTTGAATGTAATTTAAAAACTAATTCCTTTAGAACATAACGACTGTTACTGAATAGGAACATATGGAGATTTATTTTTTTGGAAACCAAATACAATGGAATCATTAAATTTGAGTTAATCAAAACTAGTACAAATGGGTAGGATCAGGAGAAGAAAAAAATATTTTTCTATTAGTATAATTAGAAACAATCACAAGAAAACATCTCCAATATGTAATATCCAAAAGACATGTAAAACAAAAGGAGGAAAGCAGTTTATAGTTTTTTTTTTTTTGCCACAAAATAACTACAACAGGTAAAAAATAAACATGAATGCAAATATATTTGCATGAGCTTGTGTATGGATAGGTAACTTGGAAGCCAATCGAATTAAAATTTATCAAGCACCTAACGAATCAGATGTGTTAAGCAATATGCTACTTCATATTCTTTCCCCTTATAGAAATCTTATTATCCCCTTTCATAGACAAGGAATAAAAGAATGAACAAAATACAGTTTAAAAGCAGTTTTAAATGGCTACAATTATGAGTCAAACTTTTCTTTCACTTCAACTAATTGATAATACAGAGTAACAAACTATTGGGAGAAATATATGGAGAAGGTACTCTAAGTAGATCTGTATCACTTATTTGGCAAAGTATTAAGAAGGAGTTGGGATTTTATAAATAATTTTTCAGAAAACTCAAAGAATATGATGCAAGAAATGCTTCAATGAATTATTTCCATCTCACAACTGATAAATAGCAATTCTTTAAACACCCTTGACAAAAATATGCCACCCTTTATTTAATCTTTCAGTAAATAATAAAAATGTAAGAAAAACTTAATCACAACAACCAAATTACTGAATAGTCATAATTAAATCTCCTAAATCTTTTGCTAAGGATAGGAGATAAAATATTTAACTGATGCAGAGGTGTTCAAAGTATCTCCCCTTTTAATTCCCAAGGAATTCACTATCCTGCCCACAACAACAAAGAATAAATCATCTTACCTCCAATCTGTCCTGTACTTGCTGGTTAATCTTCCCTGTAACATTATTTCACTACGCAATTTCCTTTACTACAATCAAAAGATTTTGGAAATACAAAATCCTCCAGAGATCATCCAACTAAGTTACTGATGGAAGATCATAGAATTAAATTATAGCTGAAGACTTAACATCAGGCATTAAATAGCAATTACTGAAAAATAAAAATAATAATCCAATTTCTTGACTTCTATTTCTATTCCTTTTTTCAATCAATCACTTTCTTAGTGGTTGCTAACTTTTGTATCACTTGGGGAATTTTAATTATTTGGGCCCCATATTCAGAATTATGACTTACTCTGTATTTGAGTAATTCATGAGCAATGAGATTTTGCTTTCAAGGTGTTCCTAGAGCTAAGGTGTTTCCATGTCAGGAGTAAAAGCCACTTTCTACAGCATTAAATCCAACTCCAATTTAGTTCAAAATATTCTCTGACAGAGCCCCAAAGAGTCTGCTATCTTTATTTATTCCCACCTTTATTGAGACATCTTTGGTACCTGAATCTTCTAATTTTAGTTTTTTCACTCACCCCAATACAAAACTCTATTTGCATATTACATATTTTACTTACAATCTACCTTCTTTCTCCCTCCCCCAATCTGCCTCTGCACTTTTACTCATATCCTTCAGCCCACCTAGAATGCTTTGTTCTTTTGTTCTACAGATACAATGCGCACGCACACACTCAAACTATATATATATATTAACTCAGATATGAAGACAGAATGGGCCTGAAGTCAGAAAAGGTTTCCGGGAGGAGACAGAATATGAAATAAGCAATTAAAGATATTTAAGTCAGTTATTCAATAGTGGTGATGAGCCAGGTTGGTAAAAATGTTATACCAGTTCAGCCAGGAAAACAAACAGCAAAATGTATGGAATGAGGTCAATGGAGGAGGAGTGGACTTGCTTCTGGGTATGAGATAATAAGCATATATTGAGCTAGCTGGCTTCAAAATCAAGAACTGTAAAAACCAGCTAAATGTCCCATATAATATTTAGCTGACTTTGCCAAGAATTGGCAACCCCAGCCATGCAGCAGCTGTGTGAATTGTCTACATAAACGCTGTGCATCTTCAACCTAAATTTCCTCCATTATAAAGGGAGTTATAAATAACTCAATTAACTAAATAAATTTCCTCCATAATAGATTAGTGGTTAACTATTCACAAAGTAACGCATGCTTCAAACCTTAAAAGGGAAAAAGAAAAAAAAAAAAAAAAAAAAAGCCCTGCTTCCTCTTCCTCTCATGTCCTACACATTCCCAAACAATATCGGCTCTATTTCCAAAATATCCCAAATATCATAGATCTTCATTCATGTTAGGTATTGAAACCATTTACTCAAATTCAAGTTCACAGATTTACTGTATGCTATAACTACACTCTTGAACCTGTAAAGTATCTAAGATTATGAGACATATTACTCTTCAGAATTCTTTAGATTATAATTCTTGGCTGAAACCAGCCAATAGCGTAGGAGGTTTCCTTCACCTTGTAAACTGAACCACTCCCAAAATCTATTCCATGCTATGAATGTTGTTTCCCCTACTAAAAAAAAAAAAAAAACATACTGTAGTAGTCTCTTGAAGCCAAAGTCAAAAATAATTTCAGATAAATCCTCCAAGACATATAAAGTACTCTTGCCTTTGAAATAAATAGACAACTCTATACGTCTGCTATGCTTTGTATAACTTATTCTATTAGACTACATGTATTCTACTTATATAGTCAATAAACATTTATTGAGTGCCTGTCATGTACAGACACTGAGGATACAAAGGCAATGAAACAAGTGCAGCAATACAACAGTAAAATGCACACTGTACCAAGATGGCATGAAAGTGAGTGATCTCTAAAACATATCTGCAACATCTAGCTTCATATACTATGCATGGTAGGCTCTCAGTAGCTGTTGAATTCCATTTCAACTTCTTTTTTTGAAGATTCCTTTTACCACAAGAGCTTACCATGTTTTTCTCTCTAAAGTGTAAAAGTTTGCCTGTACTCTTCAATAATCAACCCTTTAACCTATATACTAGAAGTATAGGGTATTACTATATAACATAGAGAAGTATCTTGACCTCTCTAACTACAATGTGTGCTTCTTGAGAGTAGCATTTATTTGTAAGATGGTCCTACAGGTTTCTTGACACTGCCAAATTGTGCCATATGACTGACTATGCTGTCACAAGTATCACTTCCAAACTAACCACCTTTGTTCAAGTTTACCAAACAAGTAGTCTTCATACAGTTGTTCTTAAAACAGGACACTAAGGGGTTGCTGAAAGGATGTAGCTCTGATACTGCTCTCATCAAGGAGTCTGAATCCCAGAAAGATAAGCTTATTATTTTTTTTTAACCAGGCAGAGACTTAATTCCTTTGAGAATTTCTGATACAAATAGGAACAATGGATTACTCTAGACAACTATTTATGTTACTATAAAATAATGGGCACATAAGGAAGCACCCAGCAGTTATATTTTCCTTTTCCTCTTCCATGGTACTATATTTTGTTGGTAAGTAGCAAAAGTAACTACAGCTACACCCACTTAATTTCAATGCACTGACTATTCAAAAGAAATTAATTCCTGGTGTCCTGTTCATTCCAACTTACTAGACAGCTGCTGGATGTGAGGGGGCTTTACATCTGTAAATATACCTTTACACTTATGCATATATGGCAGACAAGTTTTCACCTGGTGCATCTTGTACAGATGAAGCATTAAGTGAAAAGCTACAGATTTGGAGACAATGATACTATACTAGAACCTGTGATCTCACAAAAAAGCACCAGTCCAGCATTTTCTGGGTACCTTTATGAAAACCCCACCATTTCTACTGAAACCTGGAAAAATGTAGGTTTAAGCAGCTCTGTATCCATTCCAAGAGGAATTCCTTCCCTTGTTTAGCCTCAGTGAGTCGCAGTTTTGAAGCAGGCACTCTTTCCTTCACCTGTCCAAGTCATCAAGAACACAGAACAGTGGTACATTTCCATTTTAATGGTATAAATTCCTATTGAACTTTGCCAATTTGAATACAGTTGTGGTGTTTTAGTCAATGCACTTGGGAAGCAAGTGAGTTTTGAGTTTTCTCAAACTCCATATACAATTAAAAAGATGCCATAAGAGTATTATTGCTAATCTACTTACCCCATTCTTTATTAAAGTGAGCTCTTCAAGTTTTATCAGTCTAACTTATTCCACATCACACCTGTTGTTCTCTCTGACAAGCTAAGTATTCAAACTACTTATCAGCCAAATAAACTACCCAACCCTCTCAGAGCTATTATAACACACAGAAACTGGGAATCCAATCTGTCTTTTTTGACTATCTGTAGGCTTCTAGATTGTATCCTGGAAAGGAAATACTGTACCCACTCTTGAGATATTTCAGTTCCAGTTGCTCTAAGGTTCAATTTTTCTGTAGGCTAATACTACAGTGCCAATTGAAAGAATGAGCCATATGTGAAAGGACTGGTTCACCAATGCTGCAGGAATATAGTCATAAATACTCTGAACTCAAAAGGAAATATTTATCATATGATTTCTTTTTAAACCAGTAAATACTCTAAAATACTTTTTCTAATGAAAATAGCTTCGCTCATTTATTTTTGTTATTTATATTTGTATTATCTTAATCAGTACAATCATTTACACATTAGGAGGTCAATACATGTCTATTGTATTAATAACATAATTATTCAATACCATTCCATGTCTTATTTTAGACCAATATGATTTCACATTTGGAGCTAAAAAAAATTAGATCAGATTTTAAAAATCCATACAGCTAATTATATTGTAAAATAATTGTCATTCTTCTTCATAAAATAACCTTACCTTCTCAAATACAATTTCCCCTCCATTCTATATCTACTCTCTGTTGTGACAAGTTGTGTTTTAAAAAGATAAAATCTTTGCAGTTATTTCACAAAAGTAAAGGGTAGCTTTAAAATAATTAGGTAATTTCCATGGGAAAGAAAGGTGAAATAAGCTAGCTAATAACTCCACAAGTAGTATAAACATTTATGGATAAAATGTAAAACCTTTACATAATAAAGTGTTTTTAAAAGGTTTTCCACCTATCTAGGGGAAAACTGTTAATATCTATAGGCAGATTAATAATTTACTAATTCTGTATTAACAAACTTGTGTTCCATACCAAATGAAGAAAGCCACATACAAAAGATGGAGAGAAAAAAGTAGATGAAAATTATGTCTTTCTAACAAATTAAGTTTCTTCCCTCTACTAAACTTCAAAATTATTTTGAGGAGTAAAATGATATGATAAACTAGTTTGACACCTACTAAAACTTTGCCTTTTATTATACTGGTAAAGTCAAATAACTGATTGTCATTTGAAACTGGTTAAGATACTCAGTCATTAAAGTTGTCATCTCCAGTTTAATCAATTATTCCATAATCTTTAATGGGAATTTATATCACATTTAACACTCCCCTTCCCATTAAGAGATGAGATCAGCAGTCTCTGACAGTAACAGAGATGATAAAATCTTATATAACTGGGAAAATTAATTTGACAAAAATAGCAGGATTTTGTAATTTAGTTTTATAAAAGTTTACATGATAGTAGATAACATTTATTGAGCGCTTACTATGCGCCAGGCACTGTGCTAAGCGCTATGAAAGTATTACAATACTTAAAAAGAAAGAAGTATTTCATATAGAATAAGCTTTGATCTGTAGGTCAAAACATAAATTCTGTGTCTCAATTGAGCTAAGGGAAGGGAAGAAATATTTGCTAAACAAAGAAATATTTCACAAACTGCTAAACAATGGGATTTATAGCAAAAAAAAAAGAAAAAAAGGGCCAAGAAACAAAAATAAACAATGTAATCAATCGATTGCCCCTCCCTGAGCAAAAAATACAACTGTAACTTCCTCTAATTGCAAAAGCAGAGGATGTCTATTTTTAATTTGTTTAGCAAATTCTTCTTCAAGAACACTGCAAATGAATATATAGAAACAAAAGATGCAGAAACAAATTTCAATCTATCCTATATCTAAATAAAAACAAATGATAAGTTAGAAAAAACTGAATGAGGTTTTGTTATGGGAAGTAAAATAAAGAAAACTAAAAATTAATTATCTTTCTTTTTACACCCTTGGATATACCACAAGGGCAGTTCTATTTGTCTTTTATTTGGCAGATTTTTTTTTTTCATGAAATAAAGTATTCCAGAATAAATACAAAATTCTTACTTTGTTGCCCGTATAAACTTGCCCCAAACTGAGACAGCTGACCTGATGTAGATGGTGATGCCAGCATCTAGAAACAAATTAATGATATTAGAGCATAAAAGAAAGTACACAGAACACTGCATTTACACTTTACAAATCTATACATATCATGTCAGTAAAACCTATGTTTCTCATTGTTCAGAAAAACATAATACAGTTCATATTTCTTAACATCAAATTGGATGAAATCAATTAGTGTAAATGGAATGAACTTTAAATTACTACAGATTTTTTTTTTCAAATTACTTTATGAAACTGTAGGAACACTATTATTTAGCTTAAAAAATAAAATTAGGCTAACAAAAACATGAAGACAATATCTTTAAAAAGTCAGTCTATATAAGTATGTAAGTGAAGTTACTTGTTTCTAATACATTAAAATTCTAAAGTCAGTTTATTAAACTCAAAACAAAATCACCTATATAGATAAGTTCTGTATTTTGTATGAGCATCTGACTTTTCTATATAATAACTGATGTGTATCAAACGGGTAGAAAAATCTCATAATTATACACAACCACACAATAAATGGAAAGAAAATACAATATTGAAGGACAAGTAAAAAACACTGACAAAAACATAATTTTTCATATGGTGGTATATAATGTACACTATACTATTTATTAGTTAATTTTATGGCAACTGCCTTTAAATTGAATACATCAATGTAATTTTTTCCTACTAGAACATAAACTGTTTGAAAATATGTAACATTCTTGGAATGTTGTACTTCCTCATAGAGACTAGCATGGAGTATGTTAGTGTATACACATAGTACATTTTTAAAGTGAGTAAATGGAAAAGTACTGATGCATGTTTGTGTATTCTGCGTATTATATTAATAAATTATCAAAACACCTTAAATACAGCATGGACCATGTATATCATCAAGAGGGTTATAATGAAAGTGGAGGGTTATAGTGGGCTACAGTGGAAGAATATAATGGATTATGCACCTACTTCATACTAAAGCACAATGTAGTAAATGCTCTATAGGGAATATAAAATATCACAGGATGAAGATAATTCTAAATAAAGGAGAAGTAACAGAATTACTCTGTAGAATAACATCGGATGTAGGACATGTATTCCAGACTATGAAAATGCAATGAATTCAAGTATCATTAAAGTTAGTGATATAATCAGAATACAAGTAAAATAAGAAGTATGAGTGACTAGACAATAGGATAACTGGGGAAAAGGGATAAGGTCATCACTCCTTTGCACAACGGGGCATAAAAGATGAGGTTGTATGGTGAAGAGTCTTTTCAAATGTCATACAAAGATGGCTACCAACTATGGTAATGAAGAGTGGGAAAAAAATTAAGAAATGACATGACCATACTGCTTTGAAAAGGCAATTTCAGATGCAGAAATACATGGAAATGGTTAAATACTGAGCTAAAACAACAGAAATGGAATTACAAAAGAAAGGTACTCTGGTGGTAGAGCAAGAGTAATTGATGTCTGCTGAAAGGATGAGGTACAGAGAAAAGGAGATGGGTGGAGAAGTACCAGGAATAGAACTATTAGAGGCCATTCTGTGATTTCTTTCAGAAAAGAACTATACTAACAATGACCACATTAAGCCATGAGGAAAAGTACTTAACCAATAGAGATTTCATACAACACTAATTGTAGATATTTTCATGCCAAAATTAAACTGTTTTAATTATTCAAAAATTCACCAATGATATACTTCACTCTAAGACAGAATCAGTCACATACCTAAAAATAGCAGCATCTAAATATAATTACAACTTCTATTTTTTAAAAAAGCATCAAAATTTATAAATATCACTTTTCCAATCCAAAGGGTATGCAATCTAAAATTAACCTGAATATGAACTTGTACCTGATTAAATTCTTTTCCTATGTATAATCATCATTACAGTTAAAACATAACTAGAAATATTTTAACTACATTAAAGGTTCATTTTCAGACTGCAAGATAAAAAGGCAATGTGTAATATATAATGAACTTTCATTGGTGACAGAAGTAAAAGGTTTACTTACATAAAATTCTTAAGAATCATGGCTATTATCATCACAAACTACAAATGATTAAAGCTGTTTCTATGACCAGCAATGATTTGGAATAACCCATAATGTGATCATTTTAGACTGGACCACTTAAATGTTTAACACATATTTATGTTTAATTTATGTATTTATGTTTAACACATAACTCCAAAGAAAAGACCCTTGCTTCTATTTTACACATAGTCATGAATGAATTACGGCTGTGTCGAAGCTGGGAGGCACAGCTGGTAGAAAGGGGTCTGAGATGTAGGGCCAACTACTTGAGACAAAAAGCAATAGGGTCATCTATTTACCAGTATGATGTACTAACACTTTCCTCTAGATGCGTGTACATGAAAATTAGTAAATACTGAATTACATAAATATGAAAGTAGTCTATAATGTTAAGTTTAAGAGATTATAATCTTCAAAACATCTATGTAAAAAAAACCATTACAGTGTTCATATATAATGCTTCAAATGTGTCCAAAATGCAAATATATAAATACTTATCAAATAAACCCTAATCATGTGTATTTTTAAACTCTGAACTGTATCAGTGCTAAAAATGGATTTTTAACAGAGTGGTCACCAGGAAAAGGGGAAATTCCAGGTTCCCTGCTCCACTCCAAAGAGGGTGGAGCTAAGCAGAGAAGAAAAGAATCTGGAGAGGAGATTGAAGAGAAAGCAGGATGGAGAGCCAGAAGGAGACCTGAGGGATGCACACAGAGCGGAGAGACATGTGAAGAAGCGGCTCTTGTTTCTTGGCCCTGCACTGGTTGAACAGATGGGGGTAAGAGACCTGTGGGGAGGTTAACTATGGCAGCTTTTATCTTGATTTTGCTCTTTTTCTTAAATAAGAATCTCAGATCTTGAGTGGGCTCACAAGAACCAATGGGGTTTCGTCTCTGGGCCAATTCCATCTGGGGCCTTCTTAACTCTGGAGTGATGCACCCAGGCTTTTATGCCTACAAGTTTCAAAGACGTATGCACGCTCAGGAAAACATCATGTGTACCAGTCCAGCCAACTCTTGAGTAAGAACTGATTTCCAGGTGTAAAGGGATGTAACGGTTCATCAGGAGGCACAGAGGTCCTCGAATTGCAAAGCTGTGGATTTTTGCCAGAACTCCCGGATGTGTTTCACATACTGTGTGATCCTGCAATCTTGTTCTATTTCTGGAGTGGCTTTCTGATCTAAGGGTCTTCCAAACACAATTTCAATGGAGCTTAATTGTAGCCTAATTCTAGGTGCCATTCTCACCCGAAAAAGGGCAAGGGATACCTCGTCCCATGTAGTGTTTCTTGGCAGTTTTGCCAAGGTCTTCTTTAAGGTGTGACACATTTTTTCAGTTTGTCCAGAAGACTGTGGTCTCCACGCAGCATGCAACTTCCAGTTGATCTTAAGGCACTGCTTACTGCATGAGTAATTTCTGAGATAAATGCAAACCCATTATCATTCTGAATAGAATCAGGCAATCCAAAGTTAGGGATTATCTCCTTTAGCAGCTGTTTTTCGACCTCTGAAGCTTTTTCTCTCTTGGTGATGACAGCTTCATCCTATCCTGAGATACCGTAGGTATTTGAAACTGCCTGTGGTTCTAAGCATTTGTTTAAAATCCACTTGCCAGTCCTCAAAAAGGCACTTGCCCCCAAAACTGAGCCCCAATGACTTTAGAGGAAAAGAGCAAAATCAAAATCAAGTTAAAAAAAGCTGCCATAGTTAACCCCTCCATGGGTCTCTCACCCACATCTGTTTCAACCAGTCCAGGGCCAACAAACGAGCCACTTTTCACATGTCTCCTACTCCATATGCCTCCTTTTCTATCCTCTTTCTTTACTCTTTTGTCTCCAGATTCTTTCTCTCTCTGCTCAGCTCCACCCTTCTTTGGATGGGGCAGGGATTTTGGAACCTCCCCTTTTACTGAGGACCACTCTGTTACAGAATTAACTCACAATCAAGGACATTGATGAGGGCAATGCTACTTATGAAAGCAAACAAATACCCAAGAAATGTATGATGCTTTAACAAATACACTTAATAGACAATAAAAAAAGCTATAATTTTTATAATGAAATGTAATAACCAGAAGGTAAACTTCTTAGAAAAACAGAAAACTTCAGATCAACAGACACCTTAAGGCAGGAAATGTAGCTTAATAAGAAAAAAACCCAGCTTAAGTTAAGGAGAAAAAAATGTGGGTCTGAATTCTGATTCTGCCACTTAAATAGGGACAGTCTAGCCTGTTTCCTTCCTAGCAGACTGAAATATCACTAGCTACCTCAGAAAGTGAAGATTAAAGGAAGTAAAATATGGCAGTTAAGTGTTAAGCAGTAGCTGCTAATAAGCCAATCTTCCTTCTAATATAAAGCTCCTTTTATCAGCAGTCAGAGAAGGACATTCAGCTTTTGGGGAATTTATTGAAGAGTACTCTAAAATTATATAAATTTTTGTATAAAGAGTTAAAGAAAAAGGTTGAGCACCACAAATTTCTGGTAAAATTAGAACTTAATCTTCTTGGGGGGGGGGGATGGCAATCAAGAAACATTAAGTATCACATAATCAGTAGAATATTAAAACATATTTACCATGGCCTAAAACATCGTAACAACTGTACATTTGCTCATTTCTCAAACAGGCTATAACATGCACTGTAGTAAAATAACAATAAAAATCAAGAAGTAATTAAAAAAAGGAAGGTAATATGAACCAAATTATTTCCTTGAAGCAACAAAGAACTCTTTTATCATTTAAGTTATAGGATGTCAAGGAAAAAAAATTAGAAACTTAAAATTCTTCCATTTTTACTAGATACAATTCTGAAATCTAGGATTATAAAACACTAAAATCTTTGTTTAGAATTCAAATATTTAAAAACTTTATATAAAGCAAACCTGGCTACTGCTAGCAACCCATAACACAAGTTTAAATAGTCAGTAGTACTCCTGCTGATAGTGGTTATCTTTCCAATAAATGTACCTTCAATCACAACACATGTGAAGAAACATTCAAATCAACTTGGTAAGAAATTTTCTACATAAAAACAATTGATTTCAAAATGCAACGAAGTTTTATTAAGTAAAAATTCCCTGATACAAGTCATTTAAAAATTAAATACATTTTCAAATGTTCTTTAAAATTGCATTGTAGAATTAAATGTATGTCTGTAATATTAATTCCTAAAATTTTATTATTATTCCAGAACAAAATGCATCAAAGATGTATGACTTACTATGCCGTAAGTACCTACAAATTTGGAAAAGAGACAAAGGGAGAAGAAATTCTAAATCTGGGTAGAATCTGAACAACATCTTAAAATGAAAAACAAGTCACTGAATTCTGAAAACAAATATCACAAACTATGATTATTAATATCCTTAAAAATCCAAGAGATAAGTAGTTGAAATAGTGATTAAGTCACAGAACCTATGAATCCAATATGAACAAATTGTAAGTTTATAAGGTATTTCAAGTAATTTTGATTAAAACATTGTTTCCAAGAGTATTTTCAAAAAGTGTAGTATAAGCTGTAATTGTCAATAATTATGCTCTATTGAACATTTAACATGCAAATTCTTTACTAAGAAAAGTACAGTAATGAGCATTGTTGTATTATAGTGTCTAAATTTTAGAGTCAGTACAAATTTATAGAAAGACTTATGCTTAAACAATAAATGTGTATTTTCACATAGAGTTATGTGTTGGGACTGCTAAAATTCAAGAAAAAGTTTAGAATGATAGTGACACTAATACTGATAATATCAGTATATAAGGATACTTAAGAGTGATTACAGAGAAGCTTACTTAGGTAAAATATTTTAGCAGACACAGTGAGAGAGAACCATTTATAGATCTGAATACAGAAAGTGCCAATGTCCTGTGACAGAAACAAATTCAATGAGCTGCAGTGAGCCAGCAAAACTGCAGTATATAGTTAAATACTAGTCATGAGTATGACAATGATACCAGTAATCAAAAAATCCTTATTTTATGCTAGATTTTAACAAAATATTGTTACTAATTGTTCTGAGAGAAATCCTAGTCACTGTAACTGCTGAAGGTTAACAAAAGCACAAAAGCTAGGTATAAATTCAAAATGCTGTTTTATCAAAATAAGGAAATAGTCTGCTCTTATTAATTTTAAGACTTAAAAAAAAAGTAAAGTGTCACATTTCATTTATCTTTACAGACTGTATTAAAACAAGGGGAAAGAAATTCCCATAAGCCTGTGCTTCTAAAGTGATTATGCTTCAACTCATCAAACAAGTATATAAAGAAATACAAAACTAGATATAGAAAACATTAGCAATTAAAAATACCATTTTTTAAAAAGTCTGATTTATTCAATGGTGTAAATACATTTAAGTAACATAACTAATACTTATAAACTACTTTTATACTTCAAATTGGCAAAGTCAGCATTCCATAAAAAGACATGCACATATAAGCATTTCCTGAAATAAAGGCCTTGGGAAACAAGTAGTAGTCCTGAAGTACTACTTTACAATTTAATAAGTACACAGTCTCATATATAACAGTTTCCCAAATACTTATATAGCCATGCATAAGACTCAGAAACTGTATCTTATGTTTTATGAACAGGAAAAGTCAGGAAATTGATTGGGCTTTTTGTTTGTTTTTGAACTGATGGCTTCAAGATGCATTCAACCACTGATCAGTTTTGCTGTATATTTAAATCTTTTCTCTTCAAAGGTATTAAGAAGGACAAATGACAATTATCTGCATGACATATAAAAAACGTTCAAGAAAATCAAAGAAATAATGTTGTACATTTATTTTTCACATTAATAACATTCAGCATTTATTTTCTGACCTAAAAGTTTTGTAGTTATTCATTCAACTCTTCTAATAATCCATAAGTCATGTACTATTATTTATTTTTGTACAGATGAGAACACTGAGACACACTGAAAAACTTGCCCAGGATAATATAGCTAGTAAATCATGTAGGTAAAATACAAATTCATAAAGAAGGATTCCCCAAAGTCCACACTCCAAATTTAAAAAACTAATAAAAGTTCAGTAAGGAAGTTGATTACAAAACACACATACACACACACACAACTTCTATATATCCATACAAAACCAATCAGAAAAAAATATAATGAAGATTACAACTATAATATCCTACATATTAAAAGGCATTATCTCACCCTTTACAGAAAACTTTTCTACTTGTGATCTTAAGAAACAACTAGAAAACCTCATGGAAAGAAGGGCATAATAAATTCATTTCTTAAATCAAAATAAATTTCTTTTTTTAAAAAAGATTTATTTACTTATGCATACAGAATTGGGGTTCAGGCCAGAGGTACAGGTGTGGTGAGAGGATTCACCAGAGATAGAATTGGAAACAGATCAGGCAGACTGACAAAGTACACTGCTGAGGGGAGCAGCAGGCAAGATAGGAGAGGTCTGCTGCGCCACATGCACCTCCCTGGCTGGGGATCGAACTCATGCTAGAGTAACTGCGGCCAGCTCCATAGTGCTGTGCTTTAACCTGTTGCGCCACCAGGGAGGGCCCCCAAATACATTTCTAATGAACACAGATTATATGCGCAGAATAAAGCACAACAGTGCTAAAAGGAAATTGTTGAGAAAGGTCCAAGTATGATATTAAAAACAGAAACCATTTTTTAAAAAGATTTATACTTCAAATTCAATACAAATGATAAAAAAGTAATACACAAAAGAAGGAATAATAAATGGCCAATAACTACATGGGTAAGACTTACTACTTCCTGTGTGTTTACATGTGACTTATAAATTTAGCAAAAATTTATTTTGTCAATATACAAAGAACTGATGGAACTCAACAAAATAAACAGCCCTATCAAAAATTGGGCAGAAGAGCTAAACAGATACTTCTCTAGAGAGGAAATGCAGATGGCTAGCAAGCATATGAAAAAATTTTCAGCATCACTTGTAACAAGGGAGATGGAAATTAAAACCCAATGAGATACCACCTCATACCAGTAAGAATGGCACATCTTAAAACAATAGCAACAGCAAATGTTGGGGAGGATGTGGAGAAAAAAGAACTCGGCTGCACTGCTGGTGGGAATACAAACTAGTAAAACCACTCTGGAAAACTGTTCGGAGGTTTCTCATATTGCTAAAAATGAAGCTTCCATATGATCCAGCAATCCCACTCCTAGGTATCTACCCAAAAGACACAAAAACACTGGTTCAAAAAGACACCTGCACACCCATGTTTATTGCTGCTTTATTTACAACAGGAAAGACATAAAATCAACCCAAATGCCCAATGGTACATACACACAACAGGATAATACTCAGCAATCAAAAAAGATAAGCACATGTCTTTTGCAGCAACATGGATGGCGCTGGAAGAGATCATGCCTAGTGAAATAAGCCAGAAAGAAAAGGAAAACTACCTGATGGTTTCACTCATAGCAGGAGCATAAAGGACAAAGGGGGTAAAGAGTAGTAATAATAATGAATGACTATATACCAAAGACAATTTACAGGGGTGGAATGGGATAAAAAAATGGGGTTGTTAGGGGGTGGGGGGAGTGCACTGGACTTTGATGATGGCATAGGGGTAATCTGAAGATGGGAAGTCCAGAGGATTACAACTGAGATGTAAAAGGCACAAAATGATGTAAAAAGAAATTTAAAAAATTTTTTCTTTTGTCTATTCGCAAAAAAGAAAATAACTGGTATTCTTGAGAGCATGGTGAGAGATGAGGAGAGCATGATTAAGTACAAACTTTCTAGTAGAAAGTCTTACGCTCCAGATATTTAAATTATCATCTATTTTTAAAATAATATACTTAAGAATAAAATCAACGGTAAATTATTATTTCTGGTTGGTAACATAGGGTTACTTACTGCTTTCACACATCTTTTCTAAAATTGTTTAATATCACGGTACTATTTTGCAATAGAAAAAGTATAGCCAACAGCAGAAATTTGTATATAGCTACTATACTATTATTCTCATCAATAGATAAGAAAATTGAATCTTCCTGCTAACTGAAGTTCTTGCTAAACATCCAAAGTCAAAACACAAATACGTATCTGTATTTACTTAGAGCCCTATTTCTTAATGTTTGTCTTATTATATTCTTAATTTTTAAAGGTTTTGTGAAACAAACTATTTAGAATTATTTGTGATAAACAACAAAACTAGAATGACAACTGACATTATGTGTGTGAGCATCTGTAGTAATTCTGACTAAAAGTCACTGACATGTAGTATTTTTGTCTCTAGAAGATCATAACTCTGACTGACATCTCTACAGTGTACTCCAGATTTCAATCTGAAAGCTTCCTATTTCCCAAATAAATTGCTTTTTTCATCTATAAGCAACATTCCATTACCATTTCCCCTTTGAAAGTAATTACACTGTAGAATCACAGTAAAATACACAGGTTAATTTTATAGTGAGGTATACCATAAAGACACCTCAAATTCTTTAATTATAAGATCAATAGTTAAGCATTTATATCTATGCAAAGAATAATTCAATTATGACTTAATCAAACAGCAAATAGCTAGAACAGTAAAACAATAGAAAATTAGATACATTACTCCACAAACTATTCAATTGCATTTTAACTGTAAAAAGAGCGAGCTATGACACATACAATTTAAAGAATGCTAATGATGCAACTGACATAATCTTCAAATAAAAATAAAGGATACTGACACTCAAATAGAAAAAGATAGGAGGAAGAAGGTAAGCAGAAAGGCTGGCCCATTAAAATATAACTTAAATCTTGTTAAGTCAATTTGCCTTATGATTTACTAAGATATCAACTTTAATGAAAAAATAAGGGTGATCATTATATATCTTAAAATTATAGAAATATTTTAAACATCAGCAAAATTCACATCAGGCTAATAACTAGAATAGATTACCATATAGATAGATAAAATAGGAATAGCATATCTGTAATGGTTGGAGAAGGGAAAAAAAACTGGGCAGGTACAAAATACAAGAATGCAACTGGTACATAGTGCATTAATTCAAAGTAGCTTACCAGAATTTTAAAATAATAAGTCATCTAAAAATATTTTACCAATTTATTGATTATGACTTGACCAAGTTCTAAATCCCTTTCATTCTAAATAGGATTACAATACTAACCTTCCAAAGCTTGATTCATGCTTCTGTAATATAACATCTTCCATTATTTTGTATATAGTTCTTGAAAAATCTGTCTATTGTAGCATCCCCATGATTGAAAAGAAACATGTTCTTTCTATCTGAGGTCTAGGATTATAGTTAGGTCACAAAACAAAAGTACAGGATCATTTATGCCTGCAATTTACATCTGTATAAGTCTATTTTCTATGGCATGTGTACACTGTTATTTTAAATTAAAAAATAACAAATTACTTTATAAATTAAACAGCAATGAATGTTTTAAAAGTAATACCATGTTGATTCATGTCTTTAAGGACTTCCTACCGCACAGGATTTCCTTATCCCAACTTGTGAATCATTGGGCTTTTTGTGTCTAATTAGCATGTAAATTTATCATTTTTGTATGCTCAGGGTCCAGCAGTGTGCCTAAAACATAGTCATTAAATCAAAGATGCAGTTCCATATACTGCATTTCAGAAAAGTCCAAAGGAAACAGACATACACTGCTGAGTAAATACAATGTAACTGATTAACTTACATCTTTTTCTGATCGATGTGGAAACATAGAAGACTGGCTGTAGTACATGTTTTCATCATGGTAGTCACCGTCGACCCCCTCTACAAACTTCTTTCTTGAAGCACCAAACATGCTGTTTGTCACCTAAACAAAAACATTACTTTTATCAAGTGTAACATTTTGGGAAATGTCAGACTTACTCGTGTGAAATACAGAAATGAAGGAAGTATTTCTGTGATAAAGAATCAACTAAGGGCTGATGATACACATGAGAAAGCTGTAATGCTCACTTTAACAGAACACTGTATGTTTTTCCCATGTTCTAAGAGAGGAGAAACTTAAAGCCTGTATCATGCAGTAAATGCAATTACTTAAAAAAACAAAAACTTACTTTTGAAAAACAGCACACCCAAATATCCTTAAGATTTTTTCCTCAATTATGCAAATGTTCATATGCATCTTCAACATCAGACTTTGTTATCACTATCTACTTTTAAAACTCTCTGTATGCCTAAATAATCTCAAAAAAAAAAAAATAAAATTTATCTATTTTCCAGAGCATATCCTCTTCACTTATAGTCTAAAGTTATTAGCACTATCAGAGTGCTGCAAATTGTAAATTTTTGATCTCCTGTGTATATATAACCTGCTTACTCATGTGATTAAGTTTTTTTTTAATATGTAACACTAGTAATTTTGATCTGTCACCAAGAGAAATACTAAATCTGTACTAATTTTCATTTCACCTTTTTTTTTTTTAAAGACTTATTTATTTGTGCATACAGAACTGGGGTACAGGCCAGAGGCTCAGGGGCGGTGAGAGGCTTCACCAGAGACAGAGTGGGGAGCAGAACAGGCAGATCACGAAGTACACTGCTGAGGGGAGCAGCGGGCGGGTCAGGAGAGGTATGTTATGCCATGTAGTTCACCTCTGGAGCTGGGGATCGGACTAGTGCTGCAGTGGCTTTAGCTTAGTGCTATGCTTTAACCTGCTGTGCCACCAGGGAGGGCCTCATTTCACTTTTTTTAAGGGGATCTACAGTTTCCAAAACGATGACTGAGCTGTTGAAGGTCACTGTGTTTCCCCCCACCGCCCCCAACAAGATGTGTAAATATTTGAATATACATACAATTTTGGAAGGAAACTCACATCAAATCTGACAGCTATCTGGTACATTATGACTAGAGGTATCTTCTTTGATTATAAATACAAAACAATTGATTTTCTCATTTTAAAATGAAACACTGTAGTGAACATTGTTTTTAAGGAGATTTGGTAAACTGATTTTGCAGGCTGTAATTTAATGTGCAAGTTTGTTTTAAGCTATTTTAATTACTCTGTATCTTAAGACCTCTGTTAAATTTGTAGGAAATGCAAACATTTAACTATGCTTCTGAGAAGTCATTCAGTTAAATCTGAACAACAGTCTGAGGACATCTTAACCACAGCTTTGCTATGTTTTGAAGATATTAGTCTCTTTAGGTATGAAACATTTTTGAAGGGTCTATTTATTAAGAACACAACTTTATTTGGACAGTGGTCTCCTGAGGAATTCTGCATGCAATCACAAGGACTAGCATTCCACACCCTACCCACCAGCCCCCTAAAATGTCCTGACTAGGGAAAAAAGAATTTTAATGAGTTTTATTTGACAAAAGGATGAAAAAAATCACTTTATATCCTGTAAGCTAAGACTCTATAGCTGAGATTTTTTCAAGTATGTTTTGCAAAAATTAAGGAGTCATTTAAACTCTCTTTGAAGGAAAATGCTATTAAATTCTAATTCTATGCTAGACAATTGTGAGGAAATTGGCATGGAACTTAAAGAATGTAATAAAACTTTAAGGGACTACCAGGGCATTTCTCATTAAATTTTGCACACATAAACTACTCAAATGGATACAAAGTAAACATCTCTTTTGACAATTCTTGTATGACATCATCAAAACTAATTATGAGCTCCTAGAATTCCAATATTGAAACTGTATGGAATAAAAAAATGCTTCTTGTTGTACAAAGAACTTTTTACTATTTTGAAAGCAAAACAAAACATAAAATATACCTGAAAGGAAAACAGAAATGTTAATCTTTCCATCAATACCAGATCCTCTCAGATTCACTGTATCAGAGAAAGAATACAAATATACATAATTTTTTCTTTGTGTTTCACACAGAAATTATACATCAGTGAAAATACTAATTCTTACATAACTTCAGAAGAAAAAAAAGCTTGACAACACCTCAAAGAACTAAATATGCTCCTGTCCAATTAAACAGAATTCTCTGACGCCTGACAAAATCAGAAAGAAAGCCAGATAACTTAATGAGTTTTTCATTAAAGCTAGCTTTAAAGGGGCTGTCCTCTGTTCCATATAGATTAATGAAAGGGGACAAGAAAGTATTTTAGAACAGTCAGAAGGGGTGAAACTAGCAATAGCTATCAAGCAAAGAAGTAAAAGAACCAATCATGCAAATGCCTGTGTAGGAAGAATATTCAGTAAAGAGGGAACGGCAAGGTCCTGTGTAGTGTGGTTCAAGCAATGTGAACTAAATGTTGAATGGTAGCAATTGAAGTCAGAGCAATTGGTGGAGCCCAGGTCCTGTGATGCCTTATAGGCCTTAAGTGGCCTTATATTTTATTCTATGTGAAATAGACAGTAAAGGGAAGTTTAAAAGTGACATAGTTCAGCATGCATATGCATACTCACACAAGTACATATTTTAGTGATTACAATTACTCTATGAAGAGTGAGCAAAACAGAAGAAATAGGCGGTAAGAGATGACTATGGAGCAGAATACACTGTGGTAATGACAGAAGTAAAAGATATATTTTGAAAGACAGCTGACACAAATGAATGCTTGATATGAAAGGGTGAGGTATTTAAATTGCCTCCTGGATTAAGAATAAGTAACCTCGAAATCAATTTTTATCATTTTAAAAAGGGTATGTATGTCAATACTATGTACATATTACAGTCAATTTGGTAAATGGAAATTTAAAAAACAAATTTAAAAATAAAATTACACTTTATATTATATACAAAACTTGGTGAACATTTAATATGTAGTTTATCAGGTACTATCAAGTGTATAGATCTACTCTTTGTTAATTATCTTTTCTCTCAACAATCATACCAAATATTATAATGAGAAATAAAAACTAAGCTTATAACACAAAGGACTATAAACAAAAGAAATGCATGCACCAAAGGCAACCTTTCTTAAGCCTTTTTTGAGCAAGATCTAAAACATTTAATCAAAACACTTCATCTTCCCTTTGATTCCACAAAACTAAGCAGAAAATATACATATATAGGTTAGCTTACACTAATTTGTTTGCTCAATCTGACCCTAAAAAGCTGCCTTCAAAATAAAGTAGTAAAGGGAAATAAGCTGACAAGTAAAATGGAGTGACTACTTTAGGTTGAATTTTCCCAACATAATTCTTCATTATTTAATTTGAATAGGCTATGAATGCCTAAGGCACAAAACTCAGTATTTAATGTAGTATTTCCAGGTAAAATGGAGTAAATAAAAGCCATAAGAGAAAAAAGTCATAAGAGAAAGTCATAAGAAAAAAAGTTTGGAGTTGCAAAACTCCAAACTTAAGATCATCGTAGCAAACAACTTCAGAGAAGTCCAGGTAGGATTAAAAACAGAAGGGCTAAGGAAGGCTTGGAGTTTTCCAAATGATCTGGGAAAGAAAATTACAACAGTTTATAACTGATGCGTGAATATGTATGTATGTGTGTAAAGACAAACAGGAAAAGGTTAAAAATAGACTAAGATTATGATTCAAACTAAAATATTTAATGTTTACAAATTTCCTTCAGCAAGACTGTATTTATTGTCTAAAATGTTAGGAAATGTGTGGCAAGGCCACACATTAAGTCCTACTTCCCAAGGAACAGAAACATATTCCAATTCCAAGAGTGGTTGTTTTCCTACTTGTAAACAAATGCAGTATAATTTCAAAATCTATCTTCAGTCTTAATTTAAGGTTCTAGCTGCTAAACATTTCTCCTTGAGAGGCACAAATGAATAACCAGTAATATTTAAAAAATTTTTCTTGAGTTATTTCTCTGCATTTGTTCTATACTTCAGAGTAGCTTTCATAACTATTTTTTCAATACTGCCAATCATCTGGGACTAAGCTCTAGAGTACATTTTTTTAGTCTATTACCTAGTCTTTCTTCATATTTAAATGACTACACTAAGAGTATACTTTCTGAATTATGCCAAAAAATTTTGCTAATAAAGACAAAAGCTGAATAAGTATTAATTTCAAGTTTTTAAAAAACTCAGCCTAGCTTAGAGACAAATCTGTAAATAAACAATGGCAATATTAAAAGCATATACAGATGCTCTGGGAACACAAATAGGGAATAACTAACTTAGAGGGGCAAAAGACTGATTTTATTATTAAAGAAATGTCTGAAAAAGGCCTTGATAAAGAAAAAGAAATGTGTGGGAAGGGAGGAGGAAGCAAATTTTGACTTAAGAGACAGCATGTACAAGATCTCAGAAAGGGCAGTAAACAATATTAATTTTTAATATAGCTAATATGGAGAATTTCTAGGAGGTGGTAGTGATAAGAAAAAGGAGGTAAGATTAGCAATGTCAGATGACGACAAGAGTAGGCATGGAAATCAGGCACAAAATCTAACTAAACTAGACTTCAACTAACACTTATTGCAGTGTCGTGTTAATAACCACTGTTATTTACTTTGTCAATCTCCTGTTTTCAGATTTCTTGTTAACTGGCTCTATGCAGAGGATACAGACCAAGATACCAGAGATTGTGACTTCACATAACCCTGAAGCAATAATTATCTCAAAATCTAACACAAACATGATGCCTAGGCTTAATTTGTACTGTTCACTATTGCTCATAGTCATGATCATCACCTCTAAAAAATCCATTTGTAACTGTGATCCTGAGCTTAATAAAACTCAGATTGATCAAACTAATGTTAAATATCTATTAAAGTCATATTTTCCCATCAAATTCAGCAGAAATAATGAAAGAATTTCCAGTATCCTTAAAACAGGAATCAGTCTATTCTTATTCCTCTTCAGTCTATTCTCCCACATCAGAGTAATTTCTAAAATAAAAATTTTATTTAATTTCTAAAATAAAAATTTCATCTTGACCCTAGTGATTGAAATGTCCTGACAGCTTACAAATAGGGTGCAATAATTACAAGGCCCCAAGTAACCTCTGTGAAGATGACTCTCCAGAAGTGCCCAGATATTGCTAAAATGTTGCCACATCTTCAGTTAGTCAAACAAGTAATTACCCTTAGCATTTTGCATATACTAACAACTCTACTTAGAATGTTTCTTTTTCCCCATTCTTTGAAATATTCACACTAATTTACAGTTGATGAAAATATTTTTATTATAAGTATAAATTTATATAATAAAAATACTTTTATTAGCCATGTATAACACACCAAAACGTAATGCTCATTATTTACTTAATAATAATTACATAATTTATTTGATGTAATACTCATGTATTTACTTACATAATCCTCATTTCTAGATGAGAAAACTGACGAGAGGTCTGGGTTATTTACCCAAGCTCATATATTTATTGATAATTTGCCCAAGATTACATACCTGATAAAGTGACAGATATGGGATCTTTTTTTTTTTAAAATTCAACAAGTGAGGGAGACTTGCTTTTTTTAATTTAAGATTTATTTATTTATTCATAGAGAACTGGGGTACAAGCCAGAGGTGAAGGGGCGGTGAGAACATTCACCAGAGACAGAGTGGGGAGCAGAACACACTGAGCTACAAAGTACACTGCTGAAGGGAGCAGTGGGGTCAGGAGAGGTCTGCCCACCTTGTGGATCACCTCAGGGGCTGAGGATCGAACTCTCACTAAAGCAGCTGCAGCTCACTTGCAGTGCTAGGTACTAACCCATGAGGGAGGGCAGATACGGGATCTTAATGCAGATAACTTAATAGAATTTCCCCTTTTACTCAGTATAGTATACTATTTCACATCTATACAATACTTTCATGTGTGTTCTCCACAAATGGTAAGCTTCATGAAGGGGTTAAAAAAAAGGAGAGGGCGGCCCTCCCTGGTGGCGCAGCGGGTTAAAGCACAGCACTAAGAAGCTAAAGCCACTTCTGCATGAGTTCGATTCCCGCCTGCCCCGGAGGTGA
>NW_004567105.1:31321147-31403179 GCF_000260355.1 Condylura cristata
TCTGCCTGTTCTGCTCCCCACTCTGTCTCTGGTGAAGCCTCTCACCCTCCGCATCTCTGGCCTGTACCCCAGTTCTGTATGAATAAATAAATCTTAATAAAAAAAAAAAAAAAAAGGAGAGGGCTATTTTGTTGTGAACAATGGTTAAGAAGATGCCACAATGAAAGGTTTGTGCAAGTCAAAAATAGATCTTAAAGCTCAAATGTAAGAAATAAAAGCTAGTGTTTACGAAACTAGACAGTATTTGTTTTAGATAGTCATGTTTAAAAAAAAAACACCATTATGCCAATTAAAAAAGTAGTTATTACTGAGGGAGTATTTTAGAGAAGTAGAAATATTTAAAAATTATATACATCTTGTTCCCAACTAACAAATATTTTAAAAGTTCTTTTTAAATATAATGAATATAATCTAGTCATTCAAAGAATTCAGATGATTCTAACAAACCACTGACTTTCTTTATAAATGCAGACACTACAGCATTAAAGTTTGTAGATACATCTATAAACTGGGTGAAAAATCTTGTGGATTCTCTCTCTAAAGTAGCATGTTTTACCACTAGCATGCTTGAAACAAGTTCTCCTATCATAAAATCAACAATTTTATAAAATCAACAACCTAGAAATATTTATAACCCTAGGAATTTTGTTTTAACAGCCATTTTTGGTAATAGGATTCTAAGCTCCAAACCTGCATCACTACTGTTATAAACAATCCTAATTTTATTTCACTACTGAAAAACAAATAAATAAGGAGACTTAAAGGAGAAGATGGCACATGTCATGAACAAAACCTAGTTAAACATAAAAACTTAAACATAAAAACCTGGAAATCCTTTAGTTAAACATAAAAACCTGGAAATCCTTAGAAAAACAACGAATTATTTTCTTTGAGAAACTCTTTTTAAATAACTTCCATACAATCTAACTTGTAATTTCTTTATAATTTTTGACTAGGATTTGCTATATCATATTTCTGCTGGCATTTGTGGGTAGTATGTTTTCATATCTAAAAAGTCTTTTTTATGAAGGAAAACAAATTGTCCCTGAAATCACAGTTTATGGGTTGAAATTTTCAGAAACATGCAGAAAATTTGACCATTATATCTTCATTTAGGAAAAAGTCTTTGCTTAAATTTTGTTATGAAGAACTGCTTAAATCTATGTATAATTTTATACACACAATCAAAATACACAATATAAATACAATTTTATATACACAATCAAAATCAAGTATTTGTATTAATTGTATAAATACAATTTTATATACACAATCAAAATCAAACAGTTATAGATTAACTACTGAATAATCATATCTTAATAAAGGAGGACCTGTAAGTAGAAAATCAGCTATTTCTCCAGGTTCTGGTATAAGGAAGTTAATGTAATATGTTAACATTTCTGAAAGTTTCTCTTTTATTTTTCTATTTCTTTATAAAATACCTGTTAAGAATCCTTTTCAGCAATTTCCCAAAATGTTCTTAATTATCATTGTACCACTGTGTCTTACACTTGCTCTCGATGAGGCAAGCAAGCAAGCTAGACAAACATAAAAAGTTGGGGTCTACTCAACAGATGTGTTCTTGTGTGGGAATCACACACTTTTTCTGAAACACTGAAGCATTACTTTCAAGAAGTTTTAAATTTCAAATCTACCTAGTCCATATTTAATCTAGAAATGTTGGTTTAACACCAAGCCACACCAGACCTTTTAAAGTTCAGTGGCTGTGATATAAAATTCTTCATTGTGTTGCACCAATAGAGAAGTACAGTGTAATTCTCCACTATCACTGGAACCACTGTGAAATGAAATAAAGGCTTTGATATCGTTGCTAGCTCAGATGCATATTCTTTCACAGTTTTATTCAAAGTGTATGTTCACAAAAATTAATGAAAGAATCGTATGAGTGATGTATAACTTGTGGAAGTAAGAGGCAAAAATCCTCAATATCATTTTTTCTTGTTGGTCATTACATGCCATTAGATTAAAAGATGAATTCCTTTTCTCTGAGGACCACATTACTGAGGTATTTAGTGTGTTTGTTTTCTTAATAGTTTATTTTTACATCATTTTGTGCATTTTCCACCTCAGTTGTAATCCCTGTGGGCTTCCCATCACCAAATCACCCGTGTGCCATCACCATAGTTCAATGCATTTCCCTCCCCATTCTTTTAAGATTTATTTATTTGTGCATACAGAACTGGGGTACATCCAGAGGCTCAGGGGTGGCAAGAGGTTTCACCATAGACAGAGTGGGGAGCAGAACAGGCAGATGGACGAAGTACACTGCTGAGGGGAGCAGCGGGCGGGTCAGAAGTCTGACACTCCATGTGGTCACCTCCGGGGCAGGCGGGAATTGAACTCATGCGGAAGCGGCTTTAGATTCTCAGTGCTGTGCTTTAACCCGCTGCGCCACCAGGGAGGGCCACTATAAGAAACTTTTTAAGTCCTATAATCCTATAGTTCTAGAAAATGGTGGCTTGATTAAAAAAAAAAAAGATTTCATTTATTTATTTTTGCATAGAACTGGGGTGTAGGCCAGAGGGGCAGGGGCATGAGAGGATTCACCAGAGACAGAGTGAGACTGGGGAGCAGAGAGCGAGACTGGGGAGCATAACAGGCAGGTTCACTGAAATAGCAGTGGGTGAGACAGAAGAGGTCTGCTATGCCATGTGGTTAACTTCCTGGCCAGGAATGGAAGTCAGGCCTTCTCTGTGGGCCTTCGCAGTAGTAGCACTGAGAATTAACCCACAAGGGAAACCCAGTGGCTTGATATTTCTAATATGATAAATGTAAATAGAATAATTTATGATCTACTTAGGGTGATTCTAAGAAAGTTGAGAGTTTAAATAAACTTTGAAGGTAGAATTTTATTTCATCCACTTAAAAAGCATGAAAATAATTGATTTTATATTTTTAGCAGATGCAGAATGTCTGATAAACAAGCAATAAAATCCATAGTGAATACTGAAAACAGTTATACACATGCACAGAAAACATGTGTGCCTGTGAAAGGTGATTTAGCAGAAAACCATCAGTAGAAGCCTATATGAATATACCCACAAGTACTGTTTTGGACAGTAGGTATATATTCTGGCAAAGGAATATTTTTAAAGAGGTATTAATAATAATATAAAAAACAAACATGGGGTCCTCCCTGGTGGCGCAGAGGGTTAAAGCACAGCACTAAGAAGCTAAAGCCACTTCAGTGAGAGTTCCATCCCCACCCCTAAGGTGACACACATGGCAGGGCAGATGGCTCCTGACGGGGCCGCAGCTCCCCTCAGCAGCGTACTTCGTCAGTCGGCCTGTCCTGTTCCCCACTGTCTCTGGTGAATCCTCTCACCTCCCCTGCACCTGTGGCCTGTACCCTAATTCTGTATGCACAAATAAACAAATCTTTAAAAAAACAAAAACAAAAAAAACAGGGTAGCCCCACATCTCAGAAAATAAAGGAGCACACAAAAGAGAAGACCAAATAACTCAGCCTTATCCAAAAACCTTTCACCTAGAATATGGTACCTGCAGTTGTTTTACTCAGATGCTATTTCCAAAACCATCCCTTTATATAAGACCTCCCCCCTCCAAAAAAAATCTGAGGTCTCTGAGTATTACCAACGCCTCTAAATGTCCCTATCACTTTACTCTGATCTAGGGAGAGCCTGTCAGGTATGCTTCAGCTTAAAGAAACACATCACATTTTTTCCAAAATCTAACAATCACCTGTATCAATATGCCTTATCTATTCAGCTCTAACTAGCAACCTACAGACTTTAGAAAGTGTATTATTATAAAATTAAAACTCTGAATCATTCAGAATGTGCTAATCCATTTTTTAAAAATGGGTATGCAATCATATACCCAACTTATGAGTAGTAAGCTAGTGTTAGCTCAACTCAACCTGACCAAAACTGAAATAAGCAGCATTTTATCTCCAAATATTGACACAAATTTATAAAATAAGTGAAAAATCATCTAATATTAGAGAGTTTTTAAGTTTAGATAAAATAGAAAACAAATTCTCTAGTCATATAAGAAATTTTAAAATAAGGTTCAACATTTTAAATCAATCATTAAAGGTGGGGGCACATAAGGGGTTGGCCCATTTAATAAAGAGGTAGGAAGGATGGGATTGCAGAAGAAAATGGATGTATGGCTGGGGCTATCTATACAAATTTCCAGTATTAAAAAACAAAAACAAAACTCAAGAATTAGAAGAACAAGGTAAACTACTGATGCTATATTTTAAGACCCCAAATAACAAGTAGTTGGCATTCCAATCGCTTTAAGCACAACACACTTTCTCTGATGAAATGTTAAACAACAATCATATGCCACAGTGGTCTACTTTTCCTGGGTCTACTTCTAAGTATCATTTTATGTTCAAAGGAATCAAGAAATCATGTAAATAAATTTTATACACGATAGACCAGAGAAAACTAAAAGTTTTAAAACTTTCTAAGAAAGAATAGTCTAAGAGGATAATATTAGTAAGCAAAGCAGTGCAGACCCAGGCTACACAGTTAATAATTACTTCTAAAAATAATAAATTAAGGAAAAAAAGCAAAGTTTGATCAAACCAATGTTTGATTATATTTAGGTAGAAAGACAGGCAGAAAATGCCAGAGGTATTGGCATTTTATATACATGCATGCTCTCTTTGTCTCTCTCTCTCCCCACTACTCATCCACACAAGGATTTACAAGTATTTGGTGAACTTATAATTCAACAAACATTTGTTGAACACTGTACGAGATACTGTGCCTTCTACACTTGCTTCTATACTTAACTTCTGTTAACCTAAATCTAAAGAGACTAGTAGAAATGTTCCAGTCGTCCTTGCTATACTTCCAAGAAAAGGATGTTTGAAATTTCCATTCCTGCAGAAATTAAAAAGATACTTCCCTAAAATGTTGAGAAAAAGAAAAACAGTAGATCTAAATAGAGATGGTGAGGTAAACTAAACTTTGTCTCCTACTAAGATTGTCACACAAGTCAAAACTTTAGACTGATACTATGTTTCTTTTTTATAAGCTTCTTCTGAAAGTGAGTTTTCTAAATCTGCATAAAACCTGGTTAAAATAATAATCTAACAACTTTTGCATTATAATATCAATGGCTTATTTAGTTTAAGGTATTCCCTGTTTCATACCTGATCAGAAGCAAAATTATTTCTTAGAACACTGCATTTTTTTTTGTAACTTAATAATGAAATAGCTTATGACAAAAATAATTTGTAACAAACTTAAGCAAACAAATAACTTGCTGGTAAATCTACCTCTGAAATACTAATGACAGTACCACTTGTTCCCCAGCCTTTCCATCACAAACTTACTTGTACAACTTCTTTCAACATTTGCTATTCTGGGGATTGGTAAGATCAGAGCTGGAGGCTTAAGAAGGAAAGTTTGGAGGTTGAGCCTTGGCACCAGCACCACACCAGGAGTTCACCTGAAATACTATAACAGGGTTGACACTATAGCTCTGAAGCTCAAACTCCAGCAAACAATAAGGAGTCCAACCAGAACACAAAAAATAATGGGATTCTTCTGCTCTTTGGAAAATTAGGAAGTCAGGGCCCTCCCCAGTGGCACAATTTAAAGCACTATGAAGCTATCGTAGCCATTAAAGCATGAGTTTTGATCCCAATTCCCGGCCATGGATGTGACCCACATGGAGGGTGCTCCCCTCAGCAGTGTACTTCCTCAAGCTGCCTGTTCTGCTCCCCAATGCTGTCTCTGGTGAATCCGCTCATCCCCTGCACCTTTGACCTGTACCCCAGTTCTGTATTTATAAATAAATAAACTTTTAGAAAAATAAGGAAATCATGCTATAAAGATTTGAATGTCTACTTTCAACATTATGATTCCCTGCTTATATCCTGATTATTCCTCAACCCCACAATCTTCTCTTATATTGATTTAAAATACCGTTCAAGACAGGGGTTGGGGAGAGACCAGAGCATTTTATAAACTCACACTTTTCTAGAAAATGAAAGAATAGGGCTTACCTGGCCATCATGAAAATATCTAAGACAATGTTAAAATACTCTGCCTATCCACTCAATTTTCCCTTGCACTCCTAAGAATTCAACATTTAATGTAAGGTTCTTGTACATGTTAATAACATCAAATAAGAATGACTACTGGACTACATGGATATTTAAATTTCTGAAAGTACAAGAGTGAGCCTATAAAAAAACAGGGCTATCTTTTGGCATAGGTGTACTATTTGGAGAGAATTAATTTGTTTAAAGCATATTACTCTGATAAAAACAAATAAAAAAATCCTCAAGTTAAATAATTTTAACGATACTAGATGATGATAGGGAAAAAAGGACTTAAATCAATCAAGTTATGGGATTTAAATAATTTGACTTCATGTTATATAATATAAAAAAAAGTAAATTACTGGGAATAACTAGATTTTGACTACAATGAATGCTAGTGAATAAAAATAGATGCTTGAGGGTTTTTTAAAATTTTTTAGTAACAGTTTATTTTTACATCATTTTGTACATTTTTTTTTCATCTCAATTGTAATCCCTGGTTTCCCATCACCGAGTCACCCGTGTGCCATCATCACCATAGTCCCATGCACTCCCCCACTCCCGTTTTGATCCCATTCCCCACTCCACCCCCACAAAATGTCTCTGGTATATGGTTGTTCATTATTCTTATTATTTTCTCACCTGGTCCATTATACTCCTGCTATGAGCGAAACCATCCAGTATTTTTCTTTCTCTTTCTGGCTTATCTCACTAAGATGCTTGAGTTATTTTATGATGTCTATCCAATAGCACAAATATTACTAAAGTGGCAAATATTTTAAGGAGTAAATAGCATTCTGAACTAAGTTATATAAAGCAGTTAAAAATGAAAAAAATTCCTCAGTAAGGGACACAGTAAGGGAATACTTACAAACATCTTGCTATATAATTCAATAAATATTCACTGAATAACTTCTACGTGCTCAATGTGTTAGATACTGCATGTCATATTCTCCCTCAGTCACTGAGTCATCTCAGTGAAGGTTTCCCTGTCCTATTTAAAATTACATCTTTCCCCCTACCTTTTGGGTGCTCTCTGTTTTCCATTTTATTCTTTCCACACAGCACTTATCAAGATATAATATATATTTCATTTTATTCTCTGTCATGTCTTCCCATGTCCTAAAAGGTTAACTTTGTGACAACAGATTTTTTTTTGTGTGTCTGTTGTTATTTTGGTGTGTGTCTATTGCTTACTTCTGTCTTCAGAGGACCTGGAATAGCGCCTGGCACAAAGCAGACCCACAGCATTAATATGTCCTTCTTTTACTCCATGCATGCTGTAACTGAGTGTTATCTGACACTAACTGACCAATACAACACTATTAGTACATACAAAAGGAAAAAAGAGACTATAATCTTAAAAAGTAATGAAATTATGTAAAAATTAAGTTTTATGTTTATGAAGCATGAATAATATTGTTTAATGTTTTTTCCCACTGATTGACAATTACTTCCAAAATATCAAAAAGACTACCAGAACCCTCCAGTGGTTAGCATGTCGTACTATGAAAAGTACAATAAATTTAGAGATTTAAATTTATTTCATTTCCCCAATATTTTTCCATCAAGTTAGGTTACAATTAAAAAAAAGTCTTGTTTCAGAGCATTTCAAATGCCAATTTAGTATGATGAGATAATATGTCTCTTTTCAGTAACAAAATCCCACTATAAGAATTATACTGTCTAGAGCCACTGGGTTGCAGTGTAGTCTACAAGAATATGCACTCCCTGGCTGAACAGTCCTGCCTAAACAAAGAGTTTAATAGCGGCCAAGCCAGTTTTTAGTACAAATAAGCATTAATATATATTGAATGCTTAATCCTAACAAAATTTAAGGTTGACACTATGAAAGCGAGGCCTTCCTCAATGCAATAGCTACCTCAGCTATCTATTATAAAACCCTATCCATACCATTTTAAAAAAGCAAACAAACTGCTATCTGGAAATAATTTTAGACTTATAGAAGAATTGTAAAAACAGCAGAGCTCCCATAGGAGAGCCCTTTCCCTAGAGGTAAAAAGCAATTATCAATATAAGAAATGAACAACTAAACATCTTTATATAGATTTTAACAGTTTTTCCACTCATGTCTTATTTTCTATTCCATTATCCTATATGTTAAAGTTAGTAATGTTTCCTTAATCTTTCCAACATCTAACTTTACCTCAGCTATCCTTTATTCGTCCCCAACAATAATGTCATGCTAACTACAATATAGACTGTCCTACATTTGCGTATGTCTAATGTTATTTTCATGACAAGAATGCGATTAGGCATTTTTAAAGCAATACACCAGAAATGTATTGTAGTGACAGACACATTCCAATATGCAATTACAGTAATGTTAATGTCTTACTACACAGGTGATAATAATGATGATTTGGCTAAGGAAGTCTACTTGCCAGTTTTCTCCACTGTGAATTAATTTTTCTTTTTAAATTATAAATAGCCTGAAAGACGTACTTTGAGAGCATGTGAATACCTGTCTGTCCTCGAATTTTTGCCCACCAATTATAGCACTTACATGTATGTGGTAGTGCAGCTATTATTGTGAGATTCTAATGATAATTTCTATTTATTATTTCTTTGATATTTGTTAAGTGAATTACTCCTCTAAGTAAATTAATCATCTTTTAAAGAGCTTGATCTTAAATATGAATACCTAACTGGCCCAAAGTGATACAGTTACAAAGCAGAGAATAAAGTCTCAAAATCAGGGTTCAGCACTCTACCAATTCTGTCAGCTTTTTTACATTGTCTTTAAAAATTTTCATATAAGACCTCTATGTTTTCTTTTCCTTGAAGAATTATCTTCCTACTTTCATTAAAATGTGTACGATAGCATCTTTAAATTTATTGATCCATATTAAACAACAGAGATAAAATACTATTCTATGCTACAGATTTTTTGAGTATGGAATATTAACTAATAAAGTTATTACCTCAACTGAGAAATGAATGGCTACATTATTTGTGGATCCATTAGATTCTAGGGAACCTTAAGGGCATGAATTCAAGGGCATACAAGGGAAATAGTCCAATTTTTTGGTTCACATAAAACAGATTCAAGTCTATGAAGACTCTATATAGAACTATATGAATTCTTTTACTTACTTGTACTATTTTCTGTTTCTTTCCAAAAGATATTAAGTGCTGAAATCGGATCTTATTACTTCTGCATATTGTAATATACATAACAAAAACTATATAAGCCTTGGTTAAATACTGATATAAAGTCTTCTCTCATTGATAGGAATGATTTTTTCATCCATTGGCTCAACCAAAATATAAGTTAAAGAAATAAAACTTAATGATTCTTAAAATTTCAGCCAAGATGAAAGGACCCAGCTATCTCCTGCACCAGTCTTGTTTGCAAATAAAAAATGGATAAAATACAGTAAACAATAATTTTTAGACATCAATAGTACAAGATCACTATGCCTGAGAGAAGAAAATATACCGATGGGAATCCTACAACTGACTTCACATATACTTAAGGAGCTTCCAGGTTTAATGCAGGGGTAGGAAGTTCTAGTGGAGTCCAGAAATCTTTGTGAAATGTGGAAGTGGAGCTGAGAGTCTAGGTATGCCAAGGCAATTAAAGTGAAACAGCAAGTGTACCAGACAAGAGAGACGGGGGCAAAAAAAGTACTCTAACAGATGTAGAAAGACTTTTGAGACTTAGCTAAGTACTGACCAGAGTATGCATTTAAGGAAATTACCAGATGCTTGGAAAAGAGACAATAGAAACAATCTGACTCAGATAGGGCTGGCTATTCCAACAAATAAGAGTAAAAAATACTGTAAATTAGGGGGCACCGGGTAGTGTACTAAGAAGAATACAGTCTCAAAAATTAGGAAAAACTAGCCCTAGACCAAAGCCTACTGTGGTTCTATGTAACAAAGTTTCAAATTAAAAAGACAAGTTTCAAAAATCTCAAAACAGCTTTTAAGTAACTTAACTGTACTCCAGCTAAGTTCAAAAGTATTAACAGAAAAACAAACAAGAATAGCATTGAATAGGCAAAATTTGCAAGTACTAGCATCCAAGCAAGCTACCACATAGACCACAAAGTAGTAAAATAAAACACTTAATGGTAAAGAAATAAAAAACCTAACAATCTATATGAAACAGATCCAGAAATGACAGTAGAGACTAGACAATAACTACATATTATAAATACATTTTACATGTAATTATAATATAAATTAAGTAAAATGTTGTATTGAGAATACTGGCAAGAAGAAAACAGTGAACTTAAAAACACAATAAAAAACATTCAAAACAGAGGAAAGGAATAAAAAAAAAAGCAGCAATAGCAATCCATGGGACTTCAGGTTATCTAATATATGTGTAACTATGGACCTCAAAGGAAACAGGGCCAGAATAAAAATTAAAAGAATGGACAAAACTGTCTAAATTTGATACAAACTGTAAACATATAAACTCAAAATGTTCCAAAAATCTCAAGCACAAAAGTCATCAAGAAAATTTCACAAAAAGATTATAAAAGTAGTCACAGATTTTATATATATATATAAAATGTAAAGAGGACCAATGATAAAATGATTGATAAATAAAGTTTTTTCCTGGTATAGAAATCTAAAGAGAACTCATCACCATGAGAAATGCATTATAAAAATATTTTGTAGTTGAGGTCTATCCCAATGGGTCTTTCTTTATCTGTAGGGCCCATATCTGGAAAAGATATGTACTCTTCTAGAGTGTGATAGGTTAAGCAGTGAAAATTATTTTAACTTATTCATGTTTAGAAGATGTCTGAATTTGAGAACATGGCATAGTAATCTATTCTTCAAGCATAAAAAATGCTTGAAGAAACTGTATCCAAGATTATAGGGGCAGATATTTTGAAACAGTGATCAGCATGTCCATAGTCATCTAATGATCAAAGAAGCCCAACTAAAAGAATTATGAACTGAATGACAAAAGTTCTATTTAAAGGGTTATCTTAAAAGTACAACTTTGTAGGAACTATGGTGAAAACCAGTAAAGGGAATTAGAACATGTGAAAAATTTTAAGTGAAAATTCACCAACTTTTAATAATTTTGTGTAAGTTACATATACATTAAAAAAAGATATATTTTAAATTTTTCCTAAAATTCCTTCAGGTAGAAGAATTATACTATAAACAAAAAGAATTATACATACTATATTTAAAGGAGGAAGAAAGCAAGAGGGGGAAGAGAAGGGAAGAACTGCGGTGGAAAGAAAAAATAAAAGAATGGGAAGAAAAAGAATCATTTAATTATGGAGTAATAACTGCATTCAATAAAAAAAGAGCAGAAAGAATACTACTCACCACCAACCCCCGCCCAGTGAAATTAAAATGAACCATGAGAATAAACAGTAAATATCAAGATGGAAATGCCTCTCTTAAAAAGTGAAATTTTGTCCACTACTCAATGTAGTATTGGAAGTTCTAGCTAAAGCGACTAGACAAGAGAATCTGAATTGAAAAAGAAGTAAAACTATTACATAATATACTACACATAGAGCTCTCTCAAGACTTCGGGGAAAAATTAAATAAAACAATCAGTTTAGCAAAGTGGCAGGATATAAAAATCAGCTGCCTTCCTAAATACAAATAATGAAATAGAAGAGGAGAAAATTAAGAACATAACCCCATTTACAATCACACACACACAAACAAAAAACAAAAAAAACTAAGTATTCAAATCTAACAAAAGAGAGAAAAGAAATATACAAAGAAAATCATAATTGTTAAAAGTAACAGAAGACACAAAACAATTCACCAAGAACAAGTACTTATAAACTTGACAAAAGATTTGCAAGTTCATTATAAAACTTTATTGAGAGAAAATAAGGAAAACCTCAATATATGAATTAAAGGAGAGGAAGAATACCATTAACTTAATAATTATTCATTAAATGAAAATAAAATCAAAGCAATTCCTGTTATAAGCTTAATGCTTTTTAATTCTAACTTTAACATTGAACAAAAAGCCACAAAAGGGCTCATAAAGAACAAGGTGCACAGACAGGCATGAAGATTTAATGAAAAGCTATAGTAGTTAAATAACTATGCCTATTACAGACAAAGACAAACACATCACAGTAACACAATGGAAACATATCCAAGAATATAAAGAAAACCGATTAACAACAAAACTAGCACTGTTGATTAGTTGAGGAAGGCAAAACAAATCAATACAAGATGCTACTATAGTTATTTTTAGAAGAAAATAAATTGGAATGTCTAACTCATACCAATTTCAGTGCCTCTCTGGTGGTACAGAGGTTAAAGTCTCAGCACTATCAAGCTATTATCACCAGCAAGGGTCTTGCTAGGCCAGGGAGCTGACCCACAAAGGGTAGCTCCTGTCTCACCAGCTGCTCCCCTCAACAGTGTATTTCAGCAGTAAATCTGCCTCTTCTGCTCCCCACTCTGACTCGGGTGAATCCTCTCAACCCCTACAAGTATGGCCTATACCACAGTTCTTGTATGCATAAATAAATAAAAATAAATCCAAATAAAAACAATTTTAGAAAAATTTAATTATGAAAGAAAACAAAAATATCTTTTAAAGATAAAGAATATGTTCATCTGCGTAATTTCAATCAGGAAATAAGCCTCAAATACCATCTAAATAAATTTTAAATAATTAAAATTTGAAATTATTAAATGTCAGAGCAATATGAATGTGATGGCAGTTGAAATTGGTACAAGCACTCCTAAAGCCTTTGATGAATTTAACTTTCCTAAATTTTTAGAGTAAGGCTTGGTTCTGAAGGTTTTCAAACTTCACAAAGCTACCTCTTGTGTTGTTTTCATGTAATGTCTTCTCATTTTTATCTGGACCTTCTCTTTCCTCTGTTTGTATATCCTGCTCAATTTTTATTTCACTAGCAGAAACTTCTCTGGATTATCCTTGAAGAGGGACCCTGATGGGTCAGTTTTGAAAGTTCAACAGAACAAGTCACTTTGGGTTTCAAGTCTCTTACATTGATCAAATAAAGCAGAAAACCTCTCCCAATTTCAAATAGGCTATTCACCACTTTGGAATGCTTCCATTCTCAGGTCTCCACACCTTAATGATTCTCTCCACTTTCTTATGCAGAAACTAATAAATGCAGGGGTTTTGTTAGTTCTATCCACTCATATTTTGTAATTCACAATATTCATTACCAAGTTTTGGTAAAAATATTTTCATGGGTTGTGATTTTGCTTCTACTTGTCCTATTTTTATGTCGGAATTCAGAAAGACCAAACCTATGCTGATCCATCAGCACAATCATCCCAGAATCTAAGCAAGACCTAACATTTTATTTTTAAAGATTACTTTTTACTTCAATATTTTCCTTGATTCAAAGAAATATGTGCACTAATGTTTCAACCACATATAATGCTGAAAAAATCCCGTATTCAAAATGAAGACAATTTATTTAAATGTGAAGTATCTTTATAAAACAGAACACATTTTACATAGAAAACCCTAGGGCCTATGTCCTCAAAAGAACCAGCATAGTGAACACACAGGAGTGCAAAGAATTATTTTATTTATTTTTTTGTGTGATGGTCTATTTTTAATGTATTTCTAAACAAAGAAAGTCATTATTTTTATTTTTTTCTTTATTGAGGTAACATTTGTTTACCACACTATATGATTTAGGGTAATAGGTTCGTATCTCCTTAGATACCTATTACTACCACTCCCACCATCAAAGCATCCGTAATTCTTTACTCTGGATTTACTACTATAGGCAGCTTAGGCCTAATTATATAACAGAGCTGTTAGTATTTCTTTAGGCCTAGGGACATATAAAAAATAACTGCCAAGAGAACTGCAATTGATAAACCAAGGATCTTGGCAAAGCTTCTTTTTGGAAACCAAATGTCACCTCATTTGATAATTTTAGATAAGGGAATAAAGTACCAGGACATATAATGCATCCAAAGCATTATATAAAGTCTAACACTGTTAGCATCATGTAAGAGTCTACCAATAAAAAACCTAAGAGGTCACTTAACAGTACGTTCTTGGAATGGTGAGAGGAAGAGGAAAAAGAGCAGACATAAATGATAAATTAATGACCAAATGTGTAAAAGAAAAAAAAAATTAAGTCAGTCTAATTTAAAATTACTTTTGGAACTAATGTGTTCATAACATAAGCCAAAGAATCATATTCAAAGTGTAATTATAAGAGAAATCTCATTTTAGCAGGTGCTGGATTAAACTGTAAGAAAGAAACTTAAGTCATCTACTTTGAATTTTTTCTATCCCTTTGCTTTATTTTTGGCCAGAGACAGTAAGGCACTGCCATTTGTTTCTAAGAATTTCAAGAACAAAGAAAAGTAAACAGTGAACAAGTACACTGGTTCAGCCATTTATGCTTTCAAGTAATTTCTTATTCTGCTCACACTTGTTTCACCTCAACCTGACCAAATAGCAACACTGACTAAAATTTTTCTTCTCTAGGGACAGATCCACTCTGACAACTCTTGAATTGCTAATACTTATTCTTAAAAAGTCTTTGCTTGTTTGTTTCCTCATTATAGTTTAACATATATAAACAGTAACAGATTTTAATATGATTTAATACCTATTATTTTTATACTAGGAGGTTTCAGCAAGTTACAACCTACAACTAAAGTTACAACTAAGATTAGGATAATTCTAGATGCATCCAAATAGTAAAAAGACAAAAATTTCTCGGTAATGCATAACTTACAAGAAATAGGAGTATTCCTTTGCTTATTTACATTTTGTTTTACTGCACCATAAGGAAAGATATGTTAACACCCCTTGATTACTAAATGGAAACCTATAGACCAATGTACTTTCAAAATAAGTAACTCATGCTTTTTTTTAGTATTTTCTTTTATGAGAACTCTGGTAAATTGTAAAATAGGTGATGAGTTGGCAGTAAAAGGCAAATTGTTTATGGTTTGGATAAAATATAAATTTTTTTTCCTATATTAAATAACTGAGTAACTGAATGAGGACTACTTTACCAAAAGTCACTGCATTACATAAAAATATTTCTGTATCTATTGAAATTCATATAGATAAAAATAAATATTCAAAAAATTAAAAACAAAAGCAAGCTAGATTATTGCTTCTCAGAGAGGAAGCACTGAAAGGATAGAACATGGTAACATCTCCATTAAATGTAATATACAAGCTGTATAAAATGCATGTTTACTAAAAACAAAAGCAGATCACATTTTCACCTACTTAATCACATGAAAAGATGGGCCCTCTCCGGTGGTGCGAGGTTTAAAGCGCAGCACTACAAAGCTAGCCTCAGCCAGTTCAGCTCCAGTTGGATCCCCTGCCCAGGAGCTGACCCACACAGCGCAGCAGACCTCTCCTGTCTCTCCTGTTGCTCCCTTCAGCAGTGTACTTCACCAATATGCCTGTTCTGGTTCTCACTGTCTCTGTGAAACTTTTCAGTGCCCCTGCACCTCTGGCCTGTACCCCAGCTCTGTATGCATAAAAAAATAAATTTTTTAAAAAGTGACTTCATAGATTTAAACAACTATTTCCAAGGATATTTCATGAATAACAAAATGGAAGACAGAAAATATTTTCAGCCAGAAAACGTGGCTAAGAGTACATTTTTCAGAAAGGCTCCAAAACCTGGATTGTTTGTAAACAATGTGGCTAAAACAATGCAGTCTTTTTACAGTATAATAAGCAAAATTAGGTATCTCTTCACATGTGAGATACAATTTCATTGAATTCCTTTCTTAAGGACAAATCTTGGAATTTTCTACAATGATTAATGAAATGAGCTTAAATGCATAATCAAAGTTCCATATGTAATACTTTGTAAATTGATTAAGAGCACTGAAAAGTCACATCTTTAGAATCACAGTGTTCTTAAAGTAATTTAGCAGAAACTATTAACAGATCCAACAGTGTAAATAGTGTGATTAGTTAAAATTTTAAGAGTCAAGGTAGCTGGAAGTGGTTGTAAGGCAGGAAGAGCTATCGAGCAACTATAAATAATTAGCAATGGCCTTATTGGTGACACATATAAGAACTCATGACAAAAAAGATTAGAAGGAGAACCAGTTTAGCACAGCCATTCTGTCTATTTAAAATCATAAAGCTTTGGCAAGAAACTTCAGACACCCAGTTAGGTGAAATCTAGAAAGTTTAAATATGACACTATATTTAAAAGGGACAGTGCCCAAAGTAGAGCCTAAGTCTTATAATTGAAGGCTCTTTGCTGTTACACACCATGAAGCCCTACTTACAATTTTCTCTACTGTTCACTTTTCCAATTTGAGAGGAACAAGTTCATTGGACTAAAATAAATGACCAGTAAATAAACTGCTGCTATCACACTAGGTATCTTCATAGTCTAAAGGAAATGAAATCGGTGGGTGGAAGGGGGAGAGGGAGGTTGGGTAAGTATCTGTATAAGAAGTGTACAACTTATTTTTACTTGAGCTTTGAACTACTCTGTATTCTAAATCACTACACAATTTGATAATAGAGTATCAAGTGAATAAAGCTGATTGTTTTGGGGGGAAAATGAATTCACAGTTTATGTATATTTTAAAAACCACTGTTTTATGCTACTATCTTTAAAATTCACCAATTTTAAAAGCTTATAAGGAAACAGAAATATACTTCAATCCAAAGGGATAGAATATTATTAACCAACTTAATAATAAAAAAGATCAACAAATAGAGCCCTCCCTGGTGGCGCAGCAGGTTAAAGCACAGCACTAAGAAGCAAAAGCCACTTGCGCATGAGTTCAATCCCCGCCTGCCCCGGAGGTGACCACATGGAGTGGCAGACCTCTCCTGACCCGCTCGCTGCTCCCCTCAGCAGTGTACTTCGTCAATCTGCCTGTTCTGTCTCTGGTGAAGCCTCTTGCCGCCTGATCCTCTGACCTGTACCCCACTTCTGTATGTGCAAATAAATAAATCTTTAAAAAAAAAAAGATCAACAAATAACAAAAGAATTCAAAAGAATTGGGATGTCTGGGTTTTTCATTTCTATTTCTTATATTCTCTATCCAATTTTGTCTATATTTCTATGATGTTCTATTACCCTGAATATAGTCTGAAAAACTTATGGGCTAATATTCCAAGAATATGTATTAATACTTTGCTGTACAGTCTACTAGCTCTTAATCAAATCACGAAACTATAAATTTGTGTTTTGACACTAAAAGAATATGTATTTATTAAAAAATGTTTCAAATTTTGAAAAATGTGCCCAACTATTTCAACTGTTAAACCCAATGCATGAATTTATATTATACCCAAATTTTCAAAGTGAGCTGTATGTATCTAAGCGGCTAGTTCCTGTTAAAATACAACATATTAGTTGAATGCAGACTAATAGAGAAAAAAGGGGAAAAAATGTATCTTACCTGGTAGTTTCTTTTCTCAGATAATGTATGTCCATCAGTCCTCACCATAGAGTCGTGTCCTTTCCTCACAGTACTGGAGGCAATCAAATAGAACTGTCACTCAAGGGTCGTGTCACAGGAAGGACCGCCCACCAGTTCTCCCTCTAGATGGAATTATCCAAAAGCCATCAAAATTACTAACATGTAAATAAATGAACAACAGCAAAAACATCCAATATGATACATAGAAAACAAAAGTAACTTCTTATATTGTTAATTGATCTCCCTCTTAACCATCTAGGAAGGGCTAGACCAGCAGACACCCTTCACTCTTTCTCCCCAATTAAAAACTTCACACATAAAGAAGAGATATAAACTGAATAAGAAGACAAATGTGACTATACCAGATGCCTTGTCTTTCAATTTTCCCCTTCATGTATGCTCTACTGGAACTTTCCATTTTCCATTAGAGCAGAAATAATAAGTTCAAAAGTGAGTAGGTACCATGCACAAAAACATTACTGAAGCAAAGGTGATATCGACCAAACAAGCTAACTCAAAAGTAAAAAACTACAGTTCAAAAATTCAGAACTGTTATCTACAAAGAATTTGTAAGTACACATGTTAAGGTCTCTCCCTAAGTTTTTTAAGAAAAACGTTTACCCAAGGGAAGTAGTAAGATACCCATTAATGTTGCTAACCACTAAAAATTACATTCAACTAGAGCATTATTCAACATATGAAATCTGCTTTAGAATAAAAACACACAATTCAAACTATAAAGCATATAAATCTACTTTATTAAAACTAACAATCACAGAACTATATATATATATCACCACTTAAAAAGCAACCCAATAAGAACAGAAAACATTTTCAATGAAACAAATCATAAAAAATTAATTATTATTAGATTTGAAAGAGCCCACATGATGAAAACCAATATTCTGGCTCCTATTTTATGCTTGATCACAAAATAAGTGAATGCTATTTAATTGGTAAAAATTTGGTATCTTATATTGTATGTATTTAGATGACATGTTTCAAGATGCCTGGCTCTGCACCCAAAATATAACTACTGTTTACCAAATATAAATGGGAGGTCTGGAAATAAATTCTCTGGAAATAAATAAGAAAGGAAAAGGGTCTTTAACTCAAAGTACATTTACTGCTATAAATATAATCATTACCACTTACCAAGGAATTAGGTTATTCTTAAGGAAAAATTACCAAGCGAATTGAAGTCCAAGAATAGTTAAGTGACACATATTCAACTTGAACTTAAATTTTCATTGTCACAAAATGAGAGCAAAACTATTTTATTAGGCCTACCCCCAATTTCTCCCTTGTTTCAGTATTATGTTTGGTAATGTTATTAGGTCTGAAATAAAACCACTGGGTTTATTATTAATGTATTGTATTATGGTACCTTGAATTCAAAAGATAATAGCATAAAATTTTCAGCTTTCTTTTTTTCTTAAACAAGGTATGCTTGAATTAAAGTCTTTGCAGAGCCTCCAAATTATATTAGTTTTGTTAAAAGAGGATAGAAATCTAAAACAGGTAAGGCAATTTTCAATAGCATACTCTACACAAGTAATTAGGCCTTTCTGTGTTAACTACTTAATTAAAGATAAAAATTAACAATGTAATTTGCAAATTTATCAAATAGAAGAAAAATACTAACTTTTGGAGCCCTATGGAGAAATTTAACATTTTTGGATTACTTTGTTTCTCTGGAGGTAATTTCAAATATTTCATGGCTTGGGGTTTCAATTAATAGCCACTATCTGCATTAATCAATTAGAGGAACCAATATTCTATTTTGAACAATTACCGAGACTCATTATCTCCTTTTAGTAAACAAAGGTTTAAAAAGACCGGGGCACTGGCCCTCCGTGGTGGCGCAGCGGGTTAAAGCACTGCACTGAGAAGCTAAAGCCACTTCCGCATGAGTTCGATTCCCGCCTGCCCGGGAGGTGACCACATGGCGTGGCAGACCTCTCCTGACCCGCCCGCTGCTCCCCTCAGCAGTGTGCTTAGTCGATTTGCCTGTTCTGCTCCCCACTGTCTCTGGTGAGGCCTCTCACCACCCCTCAGCCTCTGGCCTGTACCCCAGTTCTGTATGTACAAATAAATCAATCTTTAAAAAAAAAAAAAAAGACCGGGGCACTATTTTCTCCTGAGTATACAGGAAAATCTAGTATTTATCACCACTACTGAGTATTTTTTTCAAAGTTCAGTAATAAATTGTGCTGATACTTGTAATATCAACTAAAGGATACACAACAGATGAAAACAGATGAATATATATGTGAACAGAGTATATGAAAAGGAACAAGTATGAAAGAACACCTACTTGAGTTCCCTAAATTCACTTCAGATTAGACACTTTTTTTTCATGTAATCCTATAAATTTCAAAATGTGAGAAAGACAAAATACAAAATGACAGTGAAATTTTCTATAAGGTAAGGAGGTTTTAGGGTTTCCATGATGGAAAAACAAGACTAAATTTATCCTTCTATTTTAAATAACCAGAAAAATAGATAAATTATGTAAAACAATAATTTTCAGACATTGGATGTCATCTCAAAACAAAGAGAACAATGAAGTAAACCTTACTATCTACAAAGTAATAAAAGCAAAACATCATGATTAGAGGGCTCACAGGAAAAGTTCAAAGCTAGGCTAGTTCAAGATTGCTAGAAATTGAAGGAAAAATGGAAAGAAGGAAGTACCACAGACAAAAGCTACAGTGATCTGAAGCAAGATTCCCTCAAAGTTTAGCTGAATAAGGATCCATGCACACATGTGGAAAAACTAATATTCTGGAGAAAAAGTCTATGAAAAAAGAGTAGTCAGAACAGTCTCTAGAGTTCATATTCCCATCAACCAAAGTAGGAGAACTTCTGAACACATGTGGCACTGACTGGGGTCCAGAAGGTAACTTGATAACAAAATCACATAAGCTGTAGACTAAAGAATGTTCTGGACCAGCGCTGTAACAGAATTTGAAATCAAACTTCAAAGGAATCTAGTTAATTTGAAGACAATGTACCCTAAAACAAAGTCGAGCATTATTTAAAATGCAACAAATTCCAACATGAAATAATGTAAAAATAAAAATCAATACCCAATCAAAACATAACAGCCACGCTAGGGAGATAATAAACCACTAATAAGGTAAAATACAGTAAATGAAAATAGATAGAGATGCAATGATAGAGAATTAGTAGACAAAGGGTTAATTAAAACAGGTATTGTACATAAATAAATTTCTAGACATTCAAGAAGATAAAGAAAAATATGAGCATGGTAACAGAAATGCAAGGCATTAAAAAGAATGCTACAATGGCAGCACAAAGAAATTTCTTTATGGTGACAGAAAACTTGCTTGTTATGGTAGTCACATGACTCTATACATGATAAACTACTACAGAATGATAAACAAAAAGGTAAATGTATGCACAAGTAGTGCAGAGAGGTCCTTTGTTCCTATGACCTGTCATTTTCTAGTGATGTCATCTTTAGCTTTGCTGCATTATCAAAATGACAAATTGCTAGACTATAACTAAACTACAAATTGAATTCGTATTTTATTGTTTTTGCATACATTTACCTTTTTGTTTATCATTCTGTAGTAGTTTATCATGTATAGAGTCAGACCATGAACTGTGACAGGACAATATCAAGCAGGCTTACAGAAAGATTCTAAATCCAGCTAAGTTATCTTTAAAAATGGAAATCAAATACAGCAGTTTCTTCTATAGTAGAAGTTTCTTGCAGTAAAACGATCACTATCTGCAGATGGCATAATAAATATAGAAAACCCTGAAGACTCCACTAAAAACAAATTGAAATAATTTATCAATACATTTATGTTGCAAGGTATACAAAACCAATTTACAAAATCAGACATATGCAAATGATGAGCTACAAGATCAAGAAATCAAGGGAACAACCCCATTCATAATTGCAACGAAAAGAATTAAATACTTACTAGCAAACTTAAAAAAGCAAAAAAGAAACCTATACAATAGAAAACCTAAAACATGGTGGAAAGAAATATGAGACACAAAAACAGATATTCGCAGCTCATGGATTTTAAGAATTAACATCATGATTATGGCCATCTTACACCAGGACTCTAGGCAATCTCTACCAAGGCACCAATGGCAGTCTTCAAAGAAGTAATATATTACTGAAATTCATATGGAAGCACAAAAAAAATACCCAAAACAAATTTTGCTTAATTTTCCTACATTAATGTTCACTGTATGTTATTTGATTTCTCCCCTCAGGTGTAATCATAAAACTCCCACCTCACCTGTGAACCATCATCATAGTTCCTTGTGCACTTCCCTGCCCTGTCCAAAACAATTTTAATAAAATAGAATAAATATGGTGGCATCACATGACCTGACTTCAAACTATACTATAAAGCCATATTACTCAAAACAGTATAACACCAAGACAAAACTATACACACAAACCAAAAATTAAGTAGCCTAGAAATAAACCTGCCTATCTATGGACTGACAAGCACACACTGGAGAAATGAGCACCTTCAAGAAAATGGTGTTGGAAAACTGGATGGTGACAGGCAAGAAAATGAAGCTAGATTACCATCTCAAAATTTATATAATAATTCACTCAAAATGGATTAAAAATGTGTACTTATGACCCTAAATTATAAAATACATTATAGAAAACCAGCAGAACATTCCATGACATTGGCTTCAGTGATGTCTCATGTCAACTCATTTCCAACAGGAAGAGAAACAAAACTAAATATAAACAAATGGGATTAAATCAAACTAAATTTCTGTAGGGCAAATGAAATTCAACAAAACCATCTAATGAATGGGAGAAAATCTTTACACATCATACTTCAAACAAAAGGCTGATAGCCAAGATATATTAACAACTCATGCAACTAGCAACAACAACAACAAAAGAATAACCCAATCAAAATACAGGCAAAAGAATTGAATAAACACTCCTCCAAATGCTCAATAGGCACATGAGAATGGTGCTTATCAAAAAGTCTGGAAAAAACAGGTATTAGAGAGGATGTGGAGAAAAAGAACACTCATACACTGTTGGTGGTAATATAAACGGTAGTGCCCCAATGGCAAACATGGAGATTTCTCAAAATATTAAAAATAGATCTACCATGATTCAGTAATTCCACTCCTAGGTTCTATCCAAAGAATGCAAAAGCACTAATCACAGGAGTATATGTATTCCTATGTTCGTTGCAGCACTGTTTACAATACCCAAGTTATAGGAACAATCTAAGTTTCTAAAGAATAAAGTGGATTAGAGAAATGTGGAACAACAGAATTCTACTCAACCATAAAAAAGATGAACATTTGCAACATGGGTGAAACTAAAGTGGATACAAGCAAAATAACTGGAAAGAGAAAGACAAATACTGGATAGCTTCATATGTATGTGGAATGAAAGAAATAAAAGATCAGATATAGGGCTCTCCCTGGTGGCGCAGCAGGTTAAAGCGCAGCACCAAGAAGCTAAAGCCACTTGAGCATGAGTTCGATCCCCGCCTGCCCCGGAGGTGACCACATGGTGCGGCAGACCTCTCCTGACCCGCCTGCGGCTCCCCTCAGCAGTGTACTTTGTTGATCTGCCTGTTCTGCTCCCCACTCTGTTTCTGGTGAATCCTCTCACCCTCTGCATCTCTGGCCTGTAGACCAGTTCTCTATGAATAAATAAATAAATCTTTTAAAAAAAAAAAAGATCAGATATAACCAAACCCTAGAAATCTGACTGTGGAATTGAAGCTACAACATGGTCAGGGTAAGCAGGAAAACAAAACATGAAGGGTTCACAGTGGATTTTGGTGTAGGGCTGAAGGTGCCCTCCTGGTAGAGGTAGTGATATCATTCTTTCTAGACATGTGAAAGTATTTTCCTTAGTGTTTACTGAGTTGAATCTAAAGTTCTAAAACCTTAACGTATTTAATATTCATCGAATATAATTTATTTTTACCCAATCTGTAGAAGACACTAAATCAAATGTTTTGGCAGACTGTTGAGAACAGCAATTCTTAAACTGGATCCTTTAAAGCAGTTCATCAAGTGAGGTGATAAAAGATGGTAACATTACCCTCTACCTATCATTGTTACCATTAGAAACCAATATACTTTTATATTACTTTAGTTGTTCCATATCTAATTATCATTTATGCTCACTAGTAATTTAAAAATTATTACACATCACTCGACTTTTAATATGCACATAATTGAATGTTTGATATTTTAAAAACTATAATATAATATTAATAAGTATATGTATTTAATTTTGCACAATTAAAATACTATTTTAAAAAGAATGAGTTTCCAGAGAAGTTCATGACTGCAAAATGGAAAGGAACTCATGAGTATATCAGAGTATGGATTAGTCTGTTTGCAGAGAATAAAATTTGAAAAATTTTTCAAAGCAAATTAACTTGAAATTCCTTGTTTTAAAGATAAGCTAAGGTGGCATGGTGGAATAAGTGCCTTCTTCAAGGTCACACACATAGCTAATTAATAAAAGAACCAGAAAAATAGAATTTATGTTTTCTGGCTCACAATCCAAGGTTAAATCAACTAAGATGTGACTTGGCTGTAAGAATGAAAACAAAGCAAAGAAAACTCTGCATATACATGCCAAAAATTTATTATTAAAAAAAATTAAACAGGAAGTGTTAGTCTGAAAAATGAAACGATGGGATGAGGGGTTAAAGCATTATGAAAATAAAATTGTACAGCATGATATGTCAATCCGAATGTTAAAAGTGTAGTCAAATGACAAATTGGTCATCCTCCTTTCATGCTGAACATGCAGAAATATTCTGACTATTCCAAGAGGTACTAAAATATATTGCCTTTCCTACTGAAATGTGTACTTCTGGTTCTGTTTTCCCACTCTAGAGAGACATGGATAAAGGGAAAATTTTACTTCCCTCCTGGATTTAGGAAAAGTAGTACATAAGCAAAGACACAGTGGTAAATATCAAGTGACAGTTGCACACACCAGTATCAAGAAAACAACAGAAAGCAGAGACAAACTGGAGAGTTTATGAATCAGTTTAAAAAGGCAATTACTACTAGTCAACTTACCTAAATGCTATCACATACAGAACTTTCAACCCAAAATTCTGTACAGAACAAATACTTCAAAAATGAAGATAAATACTTTCAGATTAAAGAAAGTGATGATAATTCCTTGTGAGCAAACCTGCTTTAAAAATAGGAAAACTTCTTTGCATAAAGGAAAATAATACCAAGAGGAAACTAACACCATTTCATGAATGAAAAACAACAAAAATGGTAAGAAAGAATAACAGCAGGATAAGAAACCTTTCCTATAAAGGACCAGCCAGATAGCAAATATTTTAGGCTTGGCAGGCCAAACAGTCTCTACTGCAACTAATCAATTCTGCATTGTAGCATAAATTATGCTATCATGTGGCTGTATTCCAGTAAAATTTTATTTACAAACGCAAGTGGCAGTCTGGATTTGTCCCACAGTAGTAGTCTGCCCATCTCTATGATAAACTTTTCTTTTTAAATTCTTTAAAATATGCAAAATAATTTAGAACTAAATTTGCATCACTGTCTGAAAGAGTATTGGAAGCCATTTTGATATTATACATACAATTCAAATAAAAAGGGGAGTCAGGAGAATAATTACAGGGTGGTAAGATTTGCATATTGCAAAGTGGTAAAACACAAATTGTAGGTAATCTGGGTTGAATTATGTACCCTAAGAATATATATTCAGATTCTAACCCCTGGTACCTTTGACTTTAACCATATCTGGAAATCATATCATGTCTTTACAAAGGCAATCAAATTAAGAAAAGGTCATTTCAGATTTGGGTGAAGCTTAAATATGATGACTAGTGTGAGAATAAGAGGAAGACACAAAAATACAGATAAGGAAAGACAGGTAATTCAGAGGGAAACAGAAACAGTGGTGATGTAGCATAACCATGAACACCAAAAATATGGATGATGAAATAAATTTTTCCCAACAACATTCAGAATGATGTTCCTACTATGATCTAACATCTAAGCCCCAGAACCAAGAGAAATAGTTTTACATGTAATTTAAAATTTTTTAAAAACCCTCCAGACTGAGAGTTTACCAAGCATATTAAAAATAAATAACAATGGGACATAATATCTTCTAGAAATCAGAACATGGAGGATTACTGCCTTACATCATTTTTATGAGGCTGACATTACACTGATTAACAAAACCAAACACAATACAAGATAAAAAAAAAAAAAACAACTTTACAGGCCAATATTCCTCACAAACATAGATGCAAAAATTCTCAACAAAATATTAACAAATCAAACTGATTAATAAGTGATAAGTAAAGTAATAAGGCTTATTAGTCTGTAAATACATTTGCTCTCTTTTCTTCTCTTGGTTTCTATTAATAACATAAAATCATAAGAAGTTGTATTTGTAAAAATTTAGTTGCAATATATACAACTATAAAAGTATAACAGAGGAAGTTAAGAATAAGAGGTTTAGAGGAGTAAGATGTCTCAATCTCTGTAGAATTGTATTAGCATAACTCTAGATTCTGACAGTTATGTAGCAAACCCTAGCACAAGAACTGATTATACAAAAGAATGTTGTGAAAATATTATCATTAATATAACTGAATGTTACACAAAAATAAAACCACTAATTCAAAAGAAACCCATAAAAGAGGAATAAAAAAAAGGACATGAAAGAAAACAAAGCAAAATGGCACACATATTCAGCCACACCAATATTAACTATAAATGATTCAACACCCGATCAGAAGGGAGACAGCATAAACAAAACTACATGCTGTCAATAAAAAAAAAAACTTTGTCTTTAAAACCAAGCTGAATGGCCTTCCCTGGTGGCACAGCAGGTTAAAGCACAGCTCTAAGAGGCTGAGGCCACTTTAGCATGAGCTAGATCCCTGCCCACCCTGGCGGTGATCCACACAGTGTGGCACACCTATCCTGACCCACCCTCTGCTCCCCTCAGCAGTGTACTTTGTCTATCTGCCTGTTCTGTTCCTGCTCTGTCTCTGATGAATCCTCTCACCACCCCTGCACCTCTGGCCTGTACCTCAGTTCTGTATGAATAAATAAATCTTAAAATAAATAAATAAATAAAAACAAGCTGAATGTAAATGGTAGGAAAAGGTATGTCAAAAAAAAAAAAGAATTATGAAGCTGGAATGGCTAAATAAAACAGATTAAAAGTATTAAAGGTAAATAAAAACATTTTATTATGATAAATGTATCAAGAATAATTATAAATGAGTCTAACAATGGAGACCCAAAATAAACATTTAAATAATAAAGAGAAATAGTTCAACAACAGCTATGAGACTAATACACAACTTTCAACAGATGCAACAATTAGACACTAGATCAATAAGAGACTTGCAAACCAACAAAAACTGATCTTATAAACACAGCACATACAGTAACAGCAAAATACAAGTTCTTCTCAAGGACTAATAAGACATTTTATAGAATAAGCACAGGCTAGTCCTAAGCCAAGTCTAAGTAAATTTTAAAAGACTGAAAACATACAAAGTTTCCCAACCAAAAGTGATGAAACAAGAAATAAATTGGTATTTGGGAAATTTACAGATAATGTGGAAATAAAAACTACATGATTATGAAAAATGCATGAGTGGGTAAAGGCAAAAAAACTTAGAATGGAAACTACAAAGTACTTGGAGAATGAAAACAAAAAATAAGAGATACCAAAACTTAATACTTAAGGAGACATTCACAGCTGTAATATAAGACACTAACATTTAAAAAGATCGGTTCACTAATTTATGTTCCACCTTAAAATATTAGAAAAAGCTAAGCAAGCCAACCAAAAGCAAACAGAAGGGAGCAAAATGAGCAGAAGTAAGTGAAATAGAGAGAGTAAGACAAAAGTAAAAAAAATAATTATAAGAGCCAAAACTTATCAAATAATACAATAAACTTCAAAATTTTAGGATAAAATGACCAAGAATATAGAACTCAAAATACTAAAATCAGTAAGAACACATTACTACCAACCTTGTAGATATACAAAGGGTCATAAATGAGTAATGTGAACAATGGTAAACCAAATAAATTAACTGGATGAAATGGATAAATTCCTAGAAAGTCACAACTTAAACTGTATCATAAGAAATGATCTGAATAGACAATAAGAAGTGAAAAGACTGAAATTAGTAATTTGAAAAAAACTTCCTAGAGTAAATCCCAGGCCCAGATTGCTTTACCAGTGAATTCAACCAAATATCTAAGCTTTACAAATTCTTTCAAAACATAAAGGCATATACAACACTTTCTAACTTCATTCTGAAGCCATTATTACTGTTCATCAAAGACATCACAAGAAATACAAATTACATACTAGTCTCATTTATGAAAACAAGACACAAAACCCTTCTCCCCAAAGTAGTAAGAAACCAAACCCTGAAACTTACAAATGGAATTGTACACCATGACCAAATCAAATTTATACCTGGAATTTAAGATTTGTTCACCATCCAAACATCAAATAGCACAAAACATGACATTAATAGAAGTCAAAATTAACATGATCACTTCAAAAGATACAGAAAAAGCATTCAGAAAAACTCAAACAGCCAGCACATCATATAAAAACTATGAATAGAAAACCACCTCCAAAAACTGATAAAGGGCACCAAGGGGGAAAAAAACCCACAAGACTGTTCACTCTCACCACCTTCTATTCAACACTGTACTTACTTACGGTTCAAGCTAATAACAGTAACTAAAGCTAAGAAGAACCTTACCAAAGTTTTCCAAAACAAGCTTTCTATGAACTAGAAATAGACAAAAATGTCCTTAATTAACAAATTTATATCTATCACTACAGAATGGTAAAAGACTAGATTATTTCACACTTTAAGATTGCAGATTAGGAAAGGATATCCCAGGCAATGCAATAATACAAGAAAAAGGGGGAAAAGACAGATGAATTAGAAAAACAGAAAGAAATCTTTCCTATTTGCAAATAAGAAATGGCTAAGCAAAATATGCAAAACAAACTATCAAAATAGTTCCTAGAACGACTAAGTGAGTTACACAAAATCACAGGCAAAATGAGCATGTGAAAAAATTCTAACTACTCAAAATAATCAACCAGTTTAGTAAAGTAGCAGGATATAAAAATCAGTAGTCTTCCTATATAGAATCAATCTGAAGATAAAGAAAACCATCCCTTTTAAAAGTGAAACCAAAATAATAACAACAACAATACGGGCAATAAACCTAACAAAAGACGTGAAGTACCTATAAAAAGGAAATTATAAAACCCTATTAAAAGAAATAGAAGAAAACACCAAGAAATGGAAAAATATCCCCTGCTCATGTATTGGAAAAATTAACATTATTAAAATGGTGATCCTACCAAAAGTAATTTATAGATTCAATGCTATTCCAATAAAACTCTCAACATATTTCAAAGAAATAAAGCGAATACTGAGGAAATTCACCAAACAGCCAAAGCTCTACTGACAAAAACAAAGGAGAATGGCAGTATATACTTCCAAATTTCAAACTATACTACAAAGCCATATTAATTATAACAGTGTGGTACTGGAGCAAAAACACACACACAGATCAATGGAACTGAATACAAAGTCCAGAAATAAACCCACAATTATATGGACAATTAATCTATGACAAAGGAGCAAAAATAGGCACTGGAACAAGGACAGTTTGTTCAATAAATGGTGCTGGAGGACCCACTCCGGTGGTGCAGCAGGTTAAAGCACAGCACCAAGAAGCTAAACCCACTTCAGCATGAGTTTGATCCCCAGCCCTGGAGGTGATCCACATGGCACAGCAGACCTCTCCTGACCTGCCCACTGCTCTCCTCAGCAATGTACTTCATCAGTCCTGTTCTGCTCCCTGCTCTGTCTCTGGTGAGTCCTCTCACTGCCCTTACACCTCTGGCCTATACACCAGTTCTGTATACATAAGTAAATAAAAAAATCTTAAAAAAAAAAAACCAAAAAAAAAAAAAACCGGTCCTGGAAACAACATAAGCTAACTACCTACCTAACACCATGCACAAAAATCAACTCACAGTGAATAAAAGATCTGGGCACATAATCCAAATAAACCATAAAATAAATGTAAGAAAATATGAGTAAAACATTACAGGACATACATTTCAGTAACATCTTTAAAGACTCCATCACCCAAAGGAAAGAAAATGAAGGAAAAAATAAACACCTCAGACTATATCAAACTGAAAAGCTCTGTACAGAAAGATACATTAACCAAAACATAAAAAACACCACACTGACCAAAACATAATGACACCGGGACTGGCAGGGGGCTGGAGGAATCTTTGCACTCCATACAAGGGATAAGGGATTGATCACAAACATATACAAAGAACTCATAAGACTCAACAAAACAATCCAGTCAAGAAATGGGGAGAAAAACTTAAAAGACACTTCTCCAAACAGGAAATGCTAATGGCCAATGGGCATATGAAAAAATGTTCAACAGTTTTTATAATCAGGGAAATGCCCATCAAATGAGATACAAACTTACTAAGAGTGGCACACATCAAAAAAAGCTAGCAACAACAAATGTTGGGAGGGTGTGGTGAAAAAGGAACTCTATATTGCTGGTGGGAACGCAATAGCAGGAACCACTATGGAAAGCTGTACGGAGGTGCCTCAGACCACTAAAAATGGAGCTACCATCTGACCCAGCAACTCCATTTCTAGGGATCCACTCAAAGGACACTAAGACATTAATTCAAGAGGATACCTGCACCTCTACTGCAGCACTATTTACAACAGGTGAAACCTGGAAACACTCCAAATGCCCAAAAATAGATGACTGGATCAAGATGTGACGCGTGCAAGGGCACACACGCACGTGCAAGCACGCGCATATGCACACACACACACACACAATGGTATACTACTCAGCAATCAAAAAGATGTCACTTGCAGCAACATGGATGGAGCTAGAAGGGATTATGCTTAGTGAAATAAATTAGAAGGAAAAAGAAAAATATTGAATGGTCTCACTTACAGGAGGAATATAAGGAAACCAAATAAAATGGGGGGGGGAATAACAATACCAAACACCAAAAAAAACAATTATAAACCAGAGACATCCTGCAGGGGAGGGGATGTGACAGTGTTCAAAAGGAGGGAGGGAGATGCATAGGGGACTGTGGTGATGGTGCACTGGGTAAGGAAATTCTATGTGCCTACTGGGAGGGGGGTAAAATTGTTTTAAAATGAACAATGATGTAAATATCTATAAATAAATATAAATTTAAAAAGAAAAAGTCTACTTCTATATGCTAGGAATAGCATATAGTAAATATCAAGTTTTGTCAAAATGAGCTACTTATGTATAAATATGAGATACATAATAGTAAATCTAACAAACCACATTGGGAATCTGTATGCTTAAACAAGTAAATGAAAAGTAATGAATTAAACCAAAGAACCAATAAATGGTCATACACATGGTATCTGTGAACTGAAAAACTCAATATAATTAAGGTGACAACTCTCCCTTAACTGATCTATAGGTCAATAATTGCAATATTTATCAAAATCCCAAAGGATTTTTTTTTTTTACAGCTAATGAGACACAGACTTCCATTAGTCAATAGGGAATTTCAAAATTAAAGTGACAATGAGATGCAAACTTTCTTGAATGGTTATGTTCACAAAAACAGAAAAGAACAAGTGTTACAAGTGTCAGAAAGGAAGTAGGAATGATCTCAATATTGCTGGTGGGAATGAAGCACTGTTCCGATGGTAGAACAAGATACTAAGTAAAAAAAGGCAGGCAAGGTACCTGCTCTCTCTTAGAATTTTCATTTATTTAACTTAAAAAAAAGAAAAAAGATTTTTGATAGAGATAAATGTTAAGACAGAGGGTATTGTGATATTCTGATAAGAATGGCAAGAGGTACAATAGATGAAAGTAATTAGAAATGACTTTCTCACATTACAACTCAAAGGATGAGATGGCTGTATCAATTACTTATATATAGACAGATTCACTCATTCAGTAAGGAGTGAAATATTTTTTCCCTCCTCTATCTCTATTAAGCAAAAGTGACAACTACCAACAAAGGATCCTAATCTACCAAATATGACCACTATTACCATAAATGGATTTTTTTTATGAAATCAAGAACATTAAAGCAGTCTCATTGTTAAACTCATTAAAGTAATTAATTTTCATTAGGAGTGATTTTTTTTAAGTACTAAATAATGATTGCACCCAATTTTCAATGACATTTTTTGGGATTGTCATTATAACCCTATTCAACATCCCATTTGTACATGTTCACTAGCTTTTTAAAAAAAAAAAACAACTTTTCTTCTACATTACATCTCTTCTGCTTTCATCTAACATTACATTCTCTATTGAATGTGCTGCTATAGTGTGTATGGTTTTAACAGTTACTAATAAGACAATAAATCAATTACACTTATTTTGAAAATGTGATATATTGGTAAAGTAAAATTTTAAGTGGGGGAGAAAAAAAACACCAAAAGACAGCCTTCAAATTTTACTTTGCCACATATAGGCACCACAATCTATTATCCCACCCCCCTTTTTTCTTCCCAAAGGTCAAATCTAATTTGATAAATGCATAAATTGGAGTGACTTAAGCCATATCAATGCTTATGTTCAAAATATAAACTTTTAATAACCTTTTGGCTATTTAGGAAAGTGAAAAGCTATCTTTAGGACACACTACTGATTTAATCTGCTGAAAACCACATTAACTTTCCTCACTTCAAGGCCAAGTCAAAATATTAGTATATTAAGCAAACACATAAACATTATATAGTGGGGTTTAAGTGCCATGCCTGAAACGGAACAAGGGTCAAACACACACACATACCTACATAACAAGGGATTAAGCACATGCGCGCACACACATTAACAAACCCAAAAGCCCACAGAGACTTGCCCTAGAAAAGATCTGGTACCTAATAAACATTAAAATTTACTGAATGAATAAATGATATCTGGAAAGCACCCACTGTAGAACCTGTCTGTCTCAAATACATTTTCCTGCTTGCTTTCTCACTATTGGCATATTACTATTTGAAAGAATTATCCATCAGTAATGAAGACTCAAGGATACTGTTGCTTTTATTCTTTTTACTACACTAAGCCCCTTCAAGGTGTTAAAAAAAATGTTTAATAAATTCCAATTCTAACTATAATTTAAATTAGCAGAAACTTACAATTCTGTGCCCAAAAGTAAACTAATCAAGACTTTAAAAATCACTTCCAATAGTGAAATTTTTAATAAGCATAAGCATGCATTTCTTCAAAGTACTAATAAAAACTAGAAAACTTCAACTTTGAGTGCGTACAATTTTGGTAGTAGATTTGAAAAACGCAAGATACCAGCACCCACAATCATCACTGAATTAAATTACTGGTGTTCACAAATCTAATATGTGTGTTACACATACAGTACCTTTAATACTTCAACAACTATTCAAGGAAAGAACAATCACCTTCATTTTAGAAAAGAGGAAACTACGTCAGAAATGTTAACCCATTTGTCTGTAGATACATAGGATGGTGGAACAAGGATTTATGACAAAATCATTTACCTGTAAATCTTGTAAATTTTTCACTGCTTTAAGTCTAACAAAACGCACGATTTAGAAAAGGATTTTAACATCCTTGAGAGAGAAAAAAATGCAAAAGCGTGGGTAAAGGGATATTTCACTGGCCAAACATGTTTCAGGTGCCAGTTATTAGCAAAACAAAATACTATCCGGATAAAATGACTGATACATGAAATATTAATAAAAAATTATGTTGACTAAAAGATGTACAAGTCCATTTGTTCAAACCTTTTTAAAAAAAGAAAAATCTAATCTATAGTGACAGAAGCCAGATCAATGGTTGCCACAGGCTGTAAATGAGAATTGCCTGTAATAGTAAACTTTGGGGGTGATGAAATGTTTCTCTTCGGATCAGTGACAATTACACAGGAGTATAAAGTTGTCAAAACTCACTACAAAGGACACTTAATTGGTTGTCTTGTTTTATATGCATTTCCCTGACAAATTATTCAAAATAAAAATGATACTAACTGTACAGATACAAAAATGAAAACAGGCTCTGCTCCGAACAAGAGCAAGCTCTTGATACACACACACACACGATTTTATAATCGATTATTAGAAATTAGTAGAGATGTGGAAATAAGAATGGTTAGCATGGTATGCTGGCACGTGGTTTTTTTTTTAAAACTTCCTTAAAATATTTAAGTAGCTTACTAACCTGGCTTTGTAAGTGACAAAACTCAGAAATACTAATGGCAGCATTACCTAATTTGGTCCTAGGTGCCCTGTCCTTTTACTATAAGGTTTAATTCAACCATGAAAGTTTCCTTACTAAGTTATAGTTTTTCTGCAAGGAATTTAAATCATACATGAACTTGCAAATACCATACTGATTTTTATGCTCTCCTAATTGCATTAAGTTTTCGCAAACAGCTAGTTTTTTGATACATGGATTTATTTTTAAGTAAACAAAACAGCTATATGTTAGGATTATAATTCAGTCAAATTTGGAAATTCCAGAGTTTAGAAATACCTTACTGTAATTTTTCAAATTATGGTCTCCATCAGTGGGCAATGAAATCAAATCAAAATTAACATATTTAAAAACCTGATATATAGCAGGAAACATCTGAATGTATCTTGCAGGAAGGGAATTGTTTTCTAAGCTTTTGTTTCCCCACCACATACATATGCATGGAAATGAACACTAGATCCACACACAGATCCTGGTTTATGAGGGGGAGAGCAGGGAGTTAAAAATCTCAAAAGTATGCTAGATCAAGAAATGTGATAGTGTAATGAAAAAAAATTAAGTCTGCTAAGTTCTTATCTTTGCCCATGACCTTGGTTTAACTATCAACTACACAACAGAACACGTATTCAACTGTAAAATGGGAAGGCACTAGTTATGTATAATACAGACATGTCATGACTTTTTCTCTATGCCTATACCATGTTATACCATAGTTCATTTTCTTATTGTATACACTCTCTAAGCCTAGGAACATGGTTATCACATAATAGTAATTAAATGTCAAGTGACCATATAAATGAGTAACAAAGTATCTAATACAGTACCTAAATGTTATTTTGCCCACTCCCTCAGTAACAAACTACTTATTTTTTTAAATTAAGTCCAGAAATAAGCTGAAGAAAATAAAAATACAACCTGAGGTTTATATTTAACAAAGTCTTGACTACATTTTTAAAATTTTAAATATTTATTTACTTATGCATATAGAACTGGGGTACAGGCCAGAGGTGCAGGGGCGGTGAGAAGATTCACTAAAGACAGAGTGGGTAGCAGAATAGGCAGATGGACGAAGTATACTGCTGAGGGGAGCAGCGGGCAGGTCAGGAGAAGTCTGTCACGCCATGTGGATCACCTCCTGGAGCAGGGATCAAACTCATGCTGACGTAGCTGTAGCTTGTTAGGGCTGTGCTCTAACCGGCTGTGCCACCAGGAAGGCCCTTGACTACATTTTAAGTGGTGATACAATAAATTTAATTAAGCAAAAATCGTCTTGAACTTTTACATTATTAATTTATCCAATTTCAAATACTTTGTGGTTAATTTTCATATAGTACCTTCATATGTTAATCTAATTGGCACTTGTGTGATATTAAAGATTATTTAATGATGCTCAGGAAGGAATAAAGGATTATAACACTTTATCTGTACTCATTTTTATTCTTTTTACTATTGAGAATGAAGGCTATGTATAGAAAACACCTAAAGTACGAATTACATCTTTTTTAAAGTACAAATTTTAAGTTATAACTTTTACTTTAATGTTTAGAACAATTTTTTTACATGACCATATTCTGTTAATCACTGACCAAAATACTGAAAAATATAATTCACACATAGATGGTGTGGATGTAAAGTTGCACAGACTTTCTGTAAGGGAAAAAGGAAATACTATAAATATTTCTAGGTTTGGAAAATTACCTTTCATACAGTACTCAACAAATACTTTGTTAGTTCCTATCTAAGGTTTCAAATAGAGACTGGTAAACAGGAATGATCCCTACTGAAGATCTAGTAGTAGAATGCAAGAAAAAATTATTAAAATATGATAGATATGGCCCTCCCTGGTGGCGCAGCGGGTTAAAGCACAGCACTGAGAATCTAAAGCTGCTTCTGCTGAGTTCGATCCCCGCCTGCCCCGGAGGTGACCACATGGTGTGGTAGACCTCTCCTGGCCCACCGGCTGCTCCCCTCGGCAGTGTACTTCATCGATCTACCGGTTCTGTTCCCCACTCTGTCTCTGGTGAAGCCTCTCACCGCTCCTGAGCTTCTGACCTGTACCCCAATTCTGTATGCACAAATAAATAAATACATTTTAAAAAAAAAATGATACTATTGGAAGAGGGATCTATTTAAGAATTAGATGGATCCAACCTCTCTGAAAGGTATCCTGTATACTATAGCATGTGCTAAATGCTGAATACACCACACACATTTTACTCTTTTTATCAATCCCATGAAGTACATTATTATACCAATTTAACAGGGAAAAAAAACCACTAAAACTTAAAAAGTATTTTGGGCCCTCCCTGGTGGCGCAGCGGGTTAAAGCACTGCACTAAGAAGCTGAAACCACTTCCGCATGAGTTCGATTCCCGCCTGCCCCGGAGGTGACCACATGGCGTGGCAGACCTCTCCTGACCCGCCCGCTGCTCTCCTCAGCAGTGTACTTCATCAATCTGCCTGTTCTGCTCCCCACTCTGTCTCTGGTGAAGTCTTTCGCCACCCCTGAGTCTCTGGCCTGTACCCCAGTTCTGTATACACAAATAAATCTTTAAAAAAAAAAAAGTATTTTGACTGAGGACACAAAAACATTATTTCCAATATTTTAAGATTATAAAAATTGTTTTGTCAGGGTCCTCCCTGGTGGCACAACCAGTTAAAAGCACAGCACTATGAAGCCATTGCAGCCACTGAAGCACAAGTTTGATCCCCAGCCAGGGAGATGACCCACACAGCACGGCAGATCTCTCCTGACCCACCCGCTGCTTCCTCAGCATGTACTTCATCTATATGCCTGTTCTGCTCCCCACCCTGTCTCTGGTGAATCCTCTAACTCCCACCTCCACCCCCTGCAACCGCACCTCTGGCTTGTACCCTACTTATCTGTGCATAAATAAATCTTAAAAAAATAAATCATTTTGTCACAATCAAATGTGTAAACAAAAATTCAGGTATAAGAATGTTCACCAAGTGCCAGTTATAAAAGTGAAATATCAAAGTAAGATTAAATGTTCAATAATAATTAACTGTTAAGTCAATTATGCTTTAGCCCAGAGAATCATGTTTTGGATAAATATTAAAAGACACTGTAAAGTGATTGCTATGTAAATTTTTATAAAAAGTACATGTTACAAAACAGCAAATGCAGCCCAATTCCTTTTTTACAAAAGTGCAAATAGTGGTTATTTATGGATGTTTTTCCTACTTTTGTGCATTTTCTTAATTTTTTACATTACACTGTGTTACTTTAATAGTCAGGAAGAAAAACAAAACCTTTGAAATGAAGAGAACAACAGATAAGTGTTTAGACAGACTAACAGTTCTCTAAGGAATTGCAAAGTGATTTTTATTTTCTTCTTTTCCTCATCTTTACTTCCACTTTTTCTATATGAACATGCTATCGTTAGTACTTCTATCATAGGCTCCTCAACATAACAATTTTGATTACTTCAGATTTTTAAAAAATAACAGTACTATTTCCTTAGTATGCTGCAATAATATATGTGTATATTCAAGAACCCAAATGACAAAATAGGTAGCTTAGAGAAATCATTTCTATTACAAAAGTCAACCCTATGGGGGGGGGGGGGACCTTAATGTCTCAAATCATTAATTTGAATATTAGAAACTAAGGAAACTTAGGATTGTCTTTTTCTGTGTCAAATGGTAAAACAGTCCAATTTTCTAAGCACAGAAATACTTATCCTGCCATGTTTTGAGGTTTTTATTATATACATCTGCCCATACAAATAGGCTGGCATATATAACAACTAAAAATAACTATGTAATTTAGGATACAGATTAATCTAAAGAATTATCCAGTTACTTCCAGTTAATTCCAGCAAAATATGAAAGTTTTTGGGAATAAATTTTTTTCTGGGCCCTCCCTGGTAGCACAATGGGTTAAAGCACCATGAAGCTACCCAAGGTCACTGCAGCACAAGTTCGATCCCAGGCCAGGGAGATGACATGGCATGGCAGACCTCTCCTATTTCCCTGCTGTTCTGCTCAGCAATGTATTTCAGTAGATCTGCCCATTCTATTCCCCATTCTGTCTCTAATGAGACAGAATTCTGTCTCTGTCTCACCCTCTGCACCTCTGGCCTGTACCCCAGTTCTTGTATGCATAAATAAATAAATCTCTTTTAGAAGTACTTTTCTAAAAGGTATAAATAAATTGCCCCTTTATTTGAACAGCCAACATTAACAAGTATGTGATACCTAAGCAAACTGTTATACATAATAATCATTACTAAAAAAAAATCAAGAAATTATGAAGGTGTGTATCTTGAGCAGGATCTTCAGATTTCTAGAAGTTTGTAAGTTTTACATTATAAAAATGTTTTATAAGTAAGTCCTAGATATAAGTGGGGTTTTGTTCCATTTAAAGTTTTTTGCCTTAGTTAATATGAAAAAAGTTGGAGGGATTACCTAAGGATTTTGGGTAGCAAGGTTTAAGTTTATAAAGTTTATGTGTATGCTTTTAGAAGGTATTTAAATTGAAAGCACCTTTTTATATATGAGATCACATAATTATTCAATAACTAGATTTTACATTGATGACACTAAAACCAACACCTTTTAGTAGGCATTGTTTGGTTAAAAATGATCAAGAGGGCCCTCCCTGGTGGCGCAGCGGGTTAAAGCACAGCACTGAGAAGCTTAAGCCACTTCCTCATGAGTTCGATCTCCGCCTGCCCTGGATGAGATCCACATGGCGAAGCAAACCTCTCCTGACCCGGCCCGCCGCTCCCCTCAGCGATGTACTTCATAGATCTCCCTGTTCTGCTCCCCTCTCTATCTCTGGTGAATCCTCTCACCCTCCGCATCTCTGGCCTGTACCCCAGTTCTATATGAATAAATAAGTAAATCTTTAAAAAAAAAATGATTGAGAAAGCATAAAGAAAAAATAGGAAGAATTCAAGAATATTCATGATCTTTCATCCTTAATGAATAGGGAATGAAAATGAGGTAAAACTGCTATACATTTCCACTTATATGCACGTAATTTTTAACTAGCTTGCTATGATAAACATAGTAGAATCACTTCCCCCCAACTCCCTGTTCCCAAATGTCCAATAAATCAGACAGTATTATCGAAGTACCACAAGGAAAAAGGAATCGCAGTACCACAAGGAAAAAGGAATGAATGAATGAATGACAACTTAAGAAACTAGTAGTTTTATTATAATTCTTACAGGACAAGATGAGGGGCATCCCAGTACCCCCTAACCTGCCTGCTCAAATGGGTTCTGTCATCTGCCACATCAAAATAAAACATACTTTAGTGCATGAAACCTTTAATGGGAAGGAGTATTAATAAAATTATTGTGCAACAAATACAAGAAAAAGAATACAGTTTTTAAATCAAGCATCCAAAGTTACCCGTCCCTTTATGGGTAAATGTCTAGTCAAATAGGGTTGGCCCAAAGTAGGACCACTGAGCCCCAAAACGGTGCCACAAGTCTAAGGCATCTTCTGGCAGGGTTCTATAGGAAAAGGGTAAAAGGGGCCCAGAACATCTGGGACAAAAGCTGCCACTGTTAAACTCCCAAAGGGTTCTCATCCCCATCTGTTTTAATCAGTCCAAGATCTAGAAGCAAGTGCAGGTAGCTTTTTCACATGTCTCTACTACAGATCACCTTCTGGTTCTCCCTCCTTCCTTCATTCTTCTGTCTCCTCTCCAGCTTCCACTCTTCCCTGATCAACTCCACCATTCCATGGATGGGACAGCGAACAGGGAACTTCCCCTTTTCCTAGGGAACACCCTGTTAATCACTAATAAACAGAAGTCATTACCAAAATACTTTCATGTGTTTTACTGTTTTACTGTTAAGCACACACTTTTGCTTTCATTACTGTAATTCTCATCAGCACCATTAGTAGGGTATAATAACCAAAAAGGTAAATGAAGGAGGCCTCCCTCCTTTAACCAGAGGTTAAAGCACAACATTATGAAGCTATCAGCAGCCACTGTAACATGAGGTGACCCACATGGCACAGCAGACCTGTCCTGTCTCGCCTACTGCTTAGCAGTGATCTGCTTGTTCTGCTTCCCACTCTGTCTTTGGTGAATCATCTCACCACTCTTGCACCTGTGTGTACCCCAGTTCCTGTATGCATAAATAAATAAATCTTTTTTAAAAAAGAGGTGATTTTTTTCAATAGTTGCCATACAGCTAATAAATTTATATAGTCCAGACTAAAACTCATCTTCTGAATCTGGGTTACCAGATTCAGCTATTAGCAACCAGGTATACTTGTTTTGTTTTGTTTTTTCCCAGAATGATATTATTATCTCTATTATGACAAGTATATATACAAAAGTAAATGGATCTTTCTCAACATTCAAAAAAATAATGATAGGTGGTTAAGTATTTTCTCCAGAATTTTGCAGCATATACTCTTCAGAAAAAAATACAGACATAGGAAACACCACCACTAAGAATTTATTACCAGACATCTTTTTTTTAAAAAAAGATTTATTTATGGGCCTTCCCCAGTGGTGCAAGGGTTGCACACCACTGCCAAGTGAGCCACAGCAGCTTCAATGCAAAGTGGATCCCTGACCCAGACCCACCTGATGTTCCCCCCCGGCAGTGTACTTTACTGACCTGCCTTTACTGACCTGCTCCCCACTGTCTCTGGTGAATCTGTGCCAGGGGTGCAGGGGTGGTGAGAGGATTCAGAGACAGAGTGAGCAGAACAGGCAGTGACAAAATCTGCCAGGCCATGTGGATCACTTCCCGTCTGGAGATTGAACTCAGGTTCTAAAATACACATTAAGGGAAGATCTATTATGGAAATCGAAATTGAGGTAAAGAGAATTTGCTACAGATGACGCCAGGAAACTCAGGTTCTAAGTGGGAATATACAAGTCTGAGTCCAGTCCCTGTCCTTACCATTAAGCTGTATCCCATTTAACAAAGGTATTATTAAATGCTTATCATGCGCCTGTAATGTGTGCCAAGTGTTTTAGATAGAGCAATGTTAAAGCTTTATTTGTGTTGCTTATAAATGCTACATAATATTTAACACAATGCCAACTAAACAAAATTCCTGGCACACAAAAAAAATGTGTCTAGACTCAAAGAGTAAAACTGTATCCTTCTTGTTTATATTTTTTCTGTTATAAGAGCATCTTGCATTGTGAAATAATTGTGGCTAATTCTCATTTGCCTCAGAAACACATCTTTAGGTTGCAAGTATTACTCGTCAACAAAAAACAAACCTCCCTTAGAGCCTTTACTACTTAAATCAACTCTATGAAGTATTATCTATCCACATTTTGAGACTGAAAAAAATGAAGGACAAGTCACAAAATGTATTAAGAGAGTAAACTGGTGGTTCCAATTCAGGATGGCTCCAGTACCTGAGACTTTAATGACGTGAAGTTCTGGCACAACTCTTTACTAGGAAATAGTTATATTCAGCTCCATTTTATCAGCCAAAAATGTACCAGATAGCTAGGCAATTTGGGCTGTTCTAAGTCATCATACCAGAAATACTAATTTTTAAAAAAGATTTATTTATTTATGCATACAGAACTGGGGTACACGCCAGAGGTGCAGGGGAGGTGAGAGGCTTCACCAGAGACAGAGCAGGGAGCAGAACAGACTGAGAATGTACACTGCTGAGGGGAGCAGCAGGCAGGTCAGGAGAGGTCTGCTGCACCATGTGGGTCACCTCTGGGGCCCGGGATTGAACTCTCACTGAGGCGGCTGCAGCTCGCTTCCAGTGCTGCGTACTAACCTGTTGCACCACCTGGGAGGATCCGAAATACTATTTTGCTATGAAAAAAAAGGCATGTAATGCATACCACCAGTTTAGTATTTAAGTCAAACTGTATTTTTACGAAATCATTTTTTTCTATTTAAAGACATTTGGGCTTTCTTCTTTTGCATGTCAGTAGTCATAAATATTAACCTAAAATAAATACAAACCTGTTATGCATGTGTGTAACACGTTATCTTAGCATGGTAAAATAAGTACATCTAGTAATATAGGTATATCAATTCTTACTAAGAATGTCGCTCATTTTTTGTATTCTGTGTATTCAAAGAATGTTAAATCTAATGCATGCAAATGTCAAACAACATTCAAATTCTATCTGCTATAAAACTTATAAAACAAATTCCATCCATTAATGTAAAGAAAACGTTTTACTACTAGCATCCATTCATATACAGAATGAGTTCTTTGGAAGAGACAAACTATTGTTTCTAAGACATGCAGTTCCTAATAAAACCTGTCAATAGGAATACAAACTACTAAATTGGTATAATAGAGATAAAATACTTCTAAAAAAACTTTTACAAATAATTAACATGCTTGTAACTTTGATTATACATCAACTATAGGAGTTAAAACTTCCTGTGAAGCACAAATCTGGTTCATTCTCAAGTGTTTAAAAATACTGGTTACTCTTCATTATGCAAAAGACTTTCTCACACTATGGCCAGTTCTTTCATTCAGCCAACTACTCATAAAGTCCAGAACTTCATTAAGAGCCATAACAGATTTCTTGCTATTCTCCAAATCCAGCACATTTCTCAGGTTCTGTGGATTTGCACTAGTGATTCTATATGCTCTCCCACAAAATCATCCTTCAAATCCAGCTCAAATATCACCTCCCTAAAATCAGCTCGTTAATTCACTTAACAAGAAAGACTACTCTATTCCAGTATTATATCCAAAGACTGCCCACACAAAAAAAATTATTCAGCATACTATTAATAGTGAAGTGCACACAATATTTATTGAATTTTACAAATGTGATAAAATATGAAAGCCACTGATTTCTAAGAATCTACTATCTAAAACTTAGCAAAACTAAAAATTCCTAAGGTTTTAATAATTCTATACAAGCACCAAGATGTTTTATGCTTGCTACCCCTTTTAATTTTCCACTAATAAAAATGGACACCTTAACTCCATGATTTGGAAACACTGCCACCGTCTCCTAAGGAAAAAGACAGGGATTATGTCTCAACCATCTCTTCCCCTCTAAAACTTACCCCTATGTATGTAGGAAGCACTAATTGCTTATGAAACTTTTTCTATCACCCAACATACAAAACTTGACCCTGTATTAAGTATTCTTTCTGCCTGCAAAGTCATATGCCCAGATTTTTATATGGTTTCCTTTTTCAACTGCTCAAATGCCACATACAACTGTTATGCCCTTATTTTCTTTAAGATGACTACCACTAACTGAAATTATTTGTTTACTTGTTTATTTTTGTTTCCTTCTTTAAGGACGTTACGTCTATGAAAGGAAAAATTTGTCTTTCACCATTATATAGATTCCTCTACATATAGCAATAGCTAGCAAAGAATAAACATTCAAATTACTGAAGGAGATAGTTGAAATGCCAAGAACGCTAACATCCAGGCAGTGGAGCCTAAATTTCATTGAAGTAATTTCTATCTAAAACCACTAAAAAATACCCGAGTTCTATAAATTGCCTTTGCAAAAAAGAAAAAAAACAACTTTAAAAACAGAGAATTTTACATTAGAGGTGATCTTAAAGACATCAAGAGATTGGTGTTTTCAAACTATACTCTAAAACATCTTAAGTGCTGTCAGCAGAAAAAATTCCCTTACACATTGGACTAGAATTGTTTTTTTACATACATCTATTTTAGTATGGGTGATTCATCCACAACACACAAAAGTATTTTACATACAAGATTTAAACACTTTGAAGTCTTATCTGTGCTGCTATAATAGTTTTGCTACAAAGTTCAATAACATGACTCTCCATAATTTCTTGTAAGTGTACATACATTTACAAAGGTTACAGTTACAACTTTTTCAAATCTAAGGCCAGGCACACTGGCACACATAAAATCACAGAACATAAAACCACAAAACGCAGACCCTTCATCACCCTTAAAGCATTATTCTGTGCTCTAAATCATGGCAAAACACAAGGCACATCTGCTGAGGACATGGAGCTTCCCAATTAGTGTGCAGTAAACTTCTAAAATGTCTGTAAATTTAAACATTTAAAGTTAAAAGTCTGTAATGAAACTTGTGAAATGTGGCATGTGGTAAAGTATCACCTATTTTCATTTTAATAGAGTTATTAAGTTTTGGTTTTTCCTGATAAATGTTTAGAAATTTAAAAAATATGAGCATCTGGTGGATACTATCAGAAAGTCAAGCTCAAAACAAAATTTTTCAACTATTTATTTCAAATATCTACTTCAATTTTACTGTCCTGAATCTGCAAGATGACCAGTTGAAAGCTAAACAAATCTTTTACTTACACCTTAATTTGATGTATCAGGATTTTCTAATAGATGATGAGCCCAGTGTAAAGAAAAGTGGACTTCATAAACTGCAATTACTAATTTTCGTATTAATCAAAAGTGTGATTATTTAATCTATGTATTAATGCTAAAATTTAACCTGATTAACATCAAGATGGCTATCATGTAAAGTTGAGATAATATAAATGAAAGTGTTTTGTAAGCTGTAAAGCACTGTTTAAATACTTAATAAAGTCAAAAGGAACCAGGTCCTTTGAATGGCATGGTAAAACATTATTAATAATTTACCAATTAATGAAAAACAAATTGAAAATTACATACAAAATTTGTATGAATAAGCATGATTTACAGAGTAAAAAGTAACACTAAAAACACATTCCTGCCAAATGTGACACAAAACCAAATGTTCCTTTCCAAACACACTCACTGTATTACATAACCGGTCATTACATTTTGTCCAGATGCTGATATAAAAAAGGAGCTATGCTTCAACATCCAAATACATAAATGGCAAAATGATTTATCAATATGATTGAAAAAAGGCCAGCATACTATTACTTCAACTACCAGGACACAGAATTTTCTCTAGTATATGAAAAGGAAAAATTTACTAAATATGCATTCTCGCCCACTTTACATAAGGAAATACATTTCAATTCAGTAAAAGCAGAGACTGATATCCTGAATACTGGTCCAGAATCTCATGTAAAACATTATCCTATATGTTTAGCAGTTTTAGTTTAACTTAGTTTGATATGAAAACAAGCATATGGAAAGATATCTAAAGCCCCAAGTGACAGAGTTATTAACAGCTCCACTAAAAACAATTATAGGAATTATTTACCCTGTTTTGATTTCTGTATTTCTAAAATACTTCCAATTTAAAAAAAAAACTGGTGTATTGGTGTTTGAATTTTTTAAGGCTAGATATGCTTCTGAGAACTGAATTTTTTAGAAGGTGAAATAGTATATAAATTATGCCTGACCTCCCACCTCCTGGAATGACCTAGGCTGCACCTATAATCAAATACATTAATATTTCTGCATTAAGATATTATAAAATTAGGCAAAGAATGTAATTAGTCTTCAATTTCAGGTGGACTATGCCACCACAATTCCTTAAAAAAATAAATTTTTAGGGGCTGCTGGATATTAAGTTACCAATGAAGAATCATTAAATCATCACACACAATTTTTGTAAGAGTTATAGTTAAACTAGAGAAAGTACTCGTACTATTTTGCTTAATGCCTGGGATTAAGGAGTCAAGAGTTTAAAAAAAAAACACCTAGTCAAACTTCAAAAAGCCCAGCTGAACAGGAGTTCTCAGTTAAACAATAGTTTTATATATATATGTGTATGTACACACACACACCATCACCTAAATACACATACAAACTCTCTTCAGCTAATGCTCTTAATCATACAAAATATGGCAAGCAATGCAGTCCTAACCATTCTGTAGGAAGAACTTTTTTTTTTAACTAACATACTTCCCTTATTTCTGCATTCAATCTACACACATTTACCTAAGATGCTGGTTACCGAGTTTACCATAGTCATTAAGAAGCAAAACTGTAAGAAAGGACTCAAGGAAGTAAAGGATATATGTCCTTTTCACCATCCTCTTTTCCAATCTGTTATTTCTTATCTGTAGAATGGGAGACAAAGCTCTCTGATGGCATTAAGTGTCAAGTAACAGTCAAGCACCAGGTCAGTTCACTGCCTATCCACAAAGTCTAAGTATTCTACACTACAGAAGGTGTGTAAAATGTAAATATAAACAAAATAAAACCCTACCTCTAACATGCTCATAGTACAGAGGTTACAATAGATGGCAGGGGACAGACAGACAGTTAAATACAATACAATGTGACACATTCATAAGAGAAGTTTGAAGAATATAGCAGTACAAAAGGAGTTTGAAAGTAATGCTAGAATAAAGTTCCAAAGAGTAAGAAATATGTTAAGTAACAGAGAAATTATATGCACAAAATAGCTACTCATGTCTAAACAAACTTAACATGTTGGGTCTAAAAATTACTAAAACCAATAGTCTGTTCAAGCAAAGGAAATTTATTTTTCTAGATAATTCACTTTGCATTTCCATATTATATAAGCTAAGAGGTCTTACCAAAATATATATATTATGCGCTATTTTATTACTTCATAATGCAGCATACATCCAAGATGTCTGCACCTGAATTTTTGTGCACTATCAGAAAAAATATTTAGGGATAGCTTCCCACCTGATCCCTAACAATATAGACAAAGTAAATGAACAAATAAGCCATGTCAGTATGACTTGTCATGAGAGGAGTTTGAAGAGTTTTACAAGGGATGCCAAACAAAAACTAAAGCAACAGGAAATTAAAGGGTTCAAAAAACAAAGCTAAGATAAAAATTAGGATAAAAAAAACTTAAAATTCTAATTTTTGCTCTTTCTTTTTAAAGCAGACTTTTATATATTAGCATAACTCTTCAAAATAGGTAGTGAAGTCACAATAAAATTCAATTCCTATAAGTATCACAGGTAGAAATCATCCTTTAGTAAGTATGAAAAACTTTGTATTGTCAACCAGAATGACACCTATCATAACATTAGATATCCCATGATATCAATGCTGTAATTCTATGCAAACATTACAGTGCAATTCAGATTAACTGCCTCTAGGTTAGGTACCAGGTTGTGTGACCCAGGTTAGGTACCAGGTTGTGTGACCTGGTACCTAAGTTTCTTTTGCTTCTTTGTGTTACAAAATCCACTAGAGGACCAGGAAACAAAATCTTATTTAGTAGTAGCTTTTCCTAAAACTGTATCGCTATTTGCTGATCTTAAATACCTTTCTTTCCAAGGATGTGCATGGAAAATTTGCTTTCATCTAATTTGAAACAAACAAATGTTAACAAAATTACTTTCACCAACCTATAAATTGTCAATTATTATTTCACCTATAGATGCAAAGCATAATTTTCTGTATCAGAAAATCTCATGAAGCAAATTTAGTACTCAAATGGGTAAAACTGAAACTTCCCACACACTTTGTGAAAATTTCTGAGGATCTTTCAAAATACAAATACTGCAAATACCTATTTTTATTAAAGAGATGAAAACCAAAAACAACTAAGTTAGAGGCATTTTCAATGAAACCTACATATAAAAGTATATGCTTTTGAACAAAGGAATTTTCAGGTTACAGGTACAGTATCTCTGAAAAATCAAAACATAAACATCCAAAGGGGAAAAAAGCATAGTTAATTAGTTCTCTTGACGAACACGCTGAATTTTATTTTCAAGCAAATACTTCTCAAAGAAGAGAGTTACATAATTTACTCATGCATTATACTTCACTTTCTTCCATGTGAATTTACCTTCAAAGAAGTATAATAAATTTTTTTCAAGGTTGTCTTTGTAGCTTGGTGAAGCATAATGACACTTCTTATTTCCCAAGAATATCATATTAAGTTATAGATATCTCTACACAGAAGTATTAAAGGGTTCTACCAGCAAATGATGGATGAATTTATATTGATGTAGCACTCATCAGGATGTAAAACATGAATTGCTGTTTTTCAATTTCATCTAAAACACAAAGAATTCACATAAGCACTACTTTCCTCAGGAAAAAAATGAAAAAAGTACCTTTTTAAAATTATTTATGGGTCTTTTAAAGTCAAAAAAAGAAGTGTCACAGTAGTTACATTTTTTATGGTACTTCACTACATTTAATATTTCAAAAAGAACTGCACACAAAGCAGTTCACAACTTACTAATGGTCTAGGTACTCTAAGAAGAATTTCAATGAAGAGAGAGCTGAATGTAGACACCTAACCACTTGAACATAGTCATTTAACTATTGCAGTTCACTGCGACTCTTAACCAACCCTCTAAATCTGGTATGAAGTTATCTTCCAAAAGTGCAAGAGATGTGTCACTGATGTCTGTCTGAGAAATAACTTTTGTCAAATATACCAAGTACTGCCAAGCAACATAAACCTGGTAACTTTCTATCCCCCCATACCTTGTATTTTCACTAACGTTGTTTAAAATTCAAATAAAAGGGTGTACTTACAATTCTAGAGCTCTAGATATTCCAATTATCAAGCAAGACAGTCGGAATGTTTTCAACTTTTAACTCTAAATTCAAGTCTGGCCTCCATTGTGAACAGATTTTGATCACTGAGTACTTTTCTACCATTTGTCAAGAATCTAGGGGTGATATTAGTAACCTTCCAAAAAAATTTAAATGAAGTAAGATTTTTGAACACGTTTATGAAAATGAAAGACAACGTGTTGCATTAGGTCTTCTGGATATAGAAAAGTGAAGGCATCTCCTAATATTCGAAGGAAGTTGATGTTTAGTTTCCTTCTGAGAGGATGGTACCCGTATGTACGATTTTGGTGGCGGTAATACGGTACCCACAAGGCCTGTAATAAGTGCAAATTCTAAAACCTCAGAAATGCTTCCTAAAAAGAAAACTACCACTCGCACTCGCTAAAGATAGCTACCAAAAGTTACAGAGGCTTTCTCTTCAGATAGAACAGAGACATAAGTAAAGAACCAAAACGGTCTCTTTTAACCCCAATCATTTCTTCCTTGAAACTTTTAAGTTAGACCCAACGCAGCAAAAGGTGGAGAGGCGCTAGCGGAAGTAGAAACCCAGGGCTTGCAACTTCACAGACAGCAGAGTATCGGGTTCCTCCGCCGCCCTAACACTATCAGACTCAGTCTCTACATCACGGAAGCTGCACCCTCCCGGTGCGGTGGCAGAAGCATCACAGCTGCACTCCTCCTATCATCCAGAGCCTTCGGTATCCCAGGGCCTGGAGACTCAAGAGTCCCGTTAGCCAGTACTATGTGCCCCATCTTACACACACACACACACTCTAAGTCGCAAGTGATGTGTGTGTACTGAGAGAATGTGAACAGTCAGATCCCGTAGCAGCTGTTGGGAAGGCGGCAGCGCGGTCTAAGCAGGCCTGGGCTCCTTAGCCACCGCCGCTGCCGCCTTCTCTTTTCCCCAGGAAGCAGCGCGGCGGAGGCTCCTCGACACTGGCGGGAGCCCGAGGGAGCGGAGTCTGGGGAAAGCCCCATCGCTCGCCGAAGGGACCAGGCCTACGATCCAGAGCTGCAGCTGCAGCGACCCAAGTACAGCGACGCTTTACGTCCCGTCCACCACCCTCCTCATACACACCCCCTCCCTCCCTCCACCGCCGCCACCCCCCTCCCCGCCCGCTCCGCTCTCCCTCTCTCGATTGGAGCCGAGACAAAAGCAACGGGAAGCGGAGGGCCGGAACGCTGCCCGCAGACCCCGGGCGCGACCGGCCCGGCCCCGAGGCATTCCCCCGCCTTGCGAGGGTCCCGAATCCGCCGCCCCCGCCGCGCGCCCCGCTGCCAGACTTCCGAAAATTTGCCAAAAACTCACCGCATGAATTTTCTTGTCCCGCGGATCCAAGATGGCGACGTATCCACCGCGGAGGCTGCTGGGAGCAAGACCTTTACCCTCTGACCCCCGCCGTGACCCCCGTGGTTCCGGCTTCTCTCTAGGCGGCGGCGGCCGCAGCGACAGCGGCGGCGGCGGAAGGTGGGAGCGGCGTGGCGGATGGTACGGGGCAGGAGTTGGTAGATTGCTTCCCGCGCACCCGAGATGTGGGTGGAGAGAGGCGCTTCCCTCCCTCTGCGTCCGCTCCGCGGCCTCCACCGTCTCCCACTGGTTCACGGGGAAGGCTCGGAGCTGCTCCGCGGCCGTTATCTGGAGCGGGGCCTCCGCGGCCGCAACCAGACGTCTCCCTGCGGCCGGGTTGCTTCTCACTGGGCTCGGCTCCCCGGCCCTTGGGGCGCCGCGGGGTCCAGGGGCCGGGAGTGCTGAGGTGGCGTCGGTGCGCCCTCCCCGAGGACGGGAGCGTGTTTGTGTTTGTGTCGGACACCCCGCCCCCTTCCCGGGTCGGCCTTAAACGTCCCTCCCCCGGCTCTCCCCCGGTGCCGCCACCTGAAGCGAGTCTGACCGCGTCCGGGCTCTCCTGCTCCAACCCCCCAGCCCCCGGGGTCGTGCACGCACTTCCAGGAACCGGCAGCGCGTCAGCATCACCTCCAGAGAAGTGAGTTCCCTCTGCCGTGGCCACTGGTGTTTTCCGTTCAACACCCTTCTTTCCTTTTTTAAAAAATGGTTAAGTTCGATGGGAGGGAGCTCAGTGGGAAGCAGGTTTTTTAAGTACTTGGATGAGCCTCCACTGGCCGAGTTCTAGCCCCTTTGGCGCCTGCTCTCCGGTCTCCACTAAGCCTGAATGACCGAACGGTAGGTGTATGGGCGAGACGGCCAGAAATTTCGATGGCTTTGGTGGAAATCATTGCCAATCAGAGTGAAGGGAGATTCGTTTCCGTTGAACTTTTTATTCCTTTGTATATCGATAAACGCTTCCCGGTTTGTTATTACTCGACATTTTTGGACTCCAGGGACGCTATGTATGTGCATGTTTGGAATGGTATACTTTCATGAAGTGAAAATTGGCGGTCCTTTTCTGTTTGCGTGACAGCTCTCATTAATGTGAAATAACATAGTTCATGTGAAGTAAATAAAATTTCTGCTTTTCTCGATTTTTTTTTGTTTTATAAAATCACCTTTTCTTTCCAAGAAAATTGTTGTAACCAAATTTAAGATTTATCATGGAAGGTCAAAAGGCATAGTAGGTCATTAATAGTGAGAACAGTATGCATACTTTAAAATTAAAGGTGACTTGAGTTTCAGAATGCAAGGAATTCTGACTTATTGTTAAGTAGTGTGTGAATTTATTTAAACTTGAATGGTAGTGATGTAGCTAGTGGGGACTGTTTGCCTGATATTTCACTTCACTAATTTTTCTGTTTTACTGTGTTTTTTACTTAAGGATAATTCAAGGAGGAGCAACATTTCTTTTATTACATCCCCTTTTTTTCCTCTTTTGACAGATCCTTCTGCTCTTCAGCTTTCACTACTATGTAAGACAGTGTATTAAAAGTCTAAATATGCTTCAAAGTGTATATAATATATGTAGGTATCTAAATATATATACATATCTTTATGTATTACTGATGACTTCCGTCTAGCCTAGTAATTTGAAAAAGTAACTTAATATTTGGAATCCTACGATGAAATGATAAAAATGGGACAAGCTTATTTTGCTTTGCACATACAAAGTAGCATCAAGTATTACTTATTGTCCTAATCTATTGGTTAAAACTTTGTTAAGGCCAAGAAATAGGCTTTATTCTTAACATCTGTATTTTCTAAGCACAGAATTTGAATAGCATAAACATTGATAAAATTGGACAGATCACTTCCAAAAAATTAAAGCTTTAATATAAGGGCTTTCTTCTATCAGGAAAATATTTTACTGAATGAAAGGGAAATACATTTCACAATAAATTTGTAGGATATGAGTGTTAGAAAAAAATACACTGATAATATGGTTTTCTTAGGGGCACTTTGTTCAGAATAAATATACTGTGAGCTTTATTAAAGAACAAGTTTTTAATTGTACTCTTACTGATCTAATTTATTTTTTATAAAGATTTTATTTATTTATGCATACAGAAATAGGTACAGGCCAATATCTACCTTAGAGATGGGTTGTAGTTATTTATATAAGTGAACTGAGAGTTTATATATATGAATTTTAGTGAGCACTCCAAGTGATATGTCTTTTTAATGTTATTTTGCATCAAAAGCTCATCTTTATTGCCAGTTTTTTATCAAATTTGTTAAGTAGCTGGTTTTTTGGTTTTTGTAATAGGAAAAAACCTGTTGCCTGTTTTGTGCATTTGTTTTTGTGCATATATGAGGTAAATTTCACATTCACTTTTAGACTGATTCAGATTAAGAAAAAAAATTCCAGGGGCCCTCCCTGGTGGCGCAGCAAGTTAAAGCACAGCCCTAAGAAGCTAAAGCCACTGCAGCATGAGTTCAATCCCTGCCCGAGAGGTGATCCAAATGGCGCAGCAGACCTCTACCGTCTGGCCCGCTGCTCCCCTCAGCAGTGAACTTCATCAGTCAGCCTGTTCTGCTCTCCACTCTGTATCTGGTGAATCCTCTCACCACAGCTGCACCTCTGGCCTATACCCCAGTTCTGTATGCATAACTAAATAAATCTTTTTAAAAATTTCCTTATTGAAGAAAGAATGAGTTTGTTTATAAATAGCAGTAGAAAGGTAAAGGGGGGGTCTCCCATTTGCAGAAGGTTTGGACAATACTGAATATCTTACACTGGCAGAGATTAAAAGCACAGACATCTCAAATTTAACATGTTGAAACAAAGTTTGAATATAAACTGTCTGCCCATAGTCTTATTGATTTACATAAGCCAACTGTCCACTCATTTGCTCAAATGTAATCTAGGACTCTTCTGTAATTCCTCATACCCTAGGTCTGACTCATCTACTATCATCTGCACTTCCTTTTTCCCCCTGAATTCAACCATTTCTCCTCACTTCTAATGCTCCCACCCTGTCCAAGTCACTATCATGTCGTGCAGTAGGATCTGCACTATCCCTTTGCTTTCACTTTTCCCTGCACCCCTTCATACCATTCTCTGCATATTAACCATATTACTCTTAAAACATTTCACTAGGTTACATCACTCCCTTGTTTAAAACTGTCCCAAGGCTTCCCTAGGGATAAAGTAAAATCTATTTTCTTTCCATGACTTTTAGAACTGCACATCTGGCTTTTGTCATCCTCTTCATCTTGTAGTCACCCTTCTCATTGCCTCCTATTTCTATTACTTGCCCCAACTCTTTCCAGTTTTAGTAGAGACAGGTGACTTCCTAAAATTTCTCTATTTTTTTTTTTCATACTTACCCCCTGTAAGTCATGTGGTAGTTTTAACCAATGGAACATAATCAGATAAATCATGTGGGGCCTTTCCAGAATCATCTTTAGAAGATAAGTGAAGTATACCCTCAGTGTGTTCTTTTCCTCATATACTGCATTCTGGAATACAGATGTGATAGCCTAGAACTCTAGCTGTCAGTTTGAACCACATTCAAGAGCCCTCATCCTAAGAAATGCAAAGCTTTAAGTTGATAGAAACATGGATTCTTGTCACCTTGGGGGAGCACCTTAGCTGCCTGGCTTTCCTTAAGTTCAAATTTTTATGTGAGAAAAGATAAAAAGTTCTGTCTTATTAAAGCTGCTATTTAATTGTTCTCAGTCTCATTTAACTGTCACTGAAATTTCTTCTAGGTACCTTTGCATGCCTGTGTTTTCTTATGCCTGGGATGTATCTTTATATGGCTCATGCAGTCTTGTCCTCTGACTACCATTTTATTTCTTTGACCATCTATTTTTTTAAATGTATTCTCATTGTCTTTCATTATCATTTATCTCATATTTCATTAGCTGTTGTATGTTTTCCTTTACCCTGCTGGAGATATAAGTTCTAGAACATCGATTTTACTCACTCTCTGTTCCCCCCTTATAGTAGACATTAGACAATAAACATAGATCTTTGAGTGAATGAGAGATGAATAAGTGAACCATTGAATGAATGAAATAGATCCTTATCAAAGATTAGGTAGTTCCCTTCTTTAAGTAAATGATTGAAAAAGTTTCAACTCGATATATAAAATCTGAACAAGGAAACAGCTGGGGAAAAAGTAATAATTAAGATATATACATTTTCCTGTAAAATTTATAAGGTTGTTAAGAGGGAAAAACTTAATTGGGAAGGCAGCCTGGCAAATACAAAAAAAGTTCACTCATATCCTTCAAATTTATTATGAAAATTTATGCTCTATCTCATTCACTTAACTTATTATAGATCTCATATTACCTATATAGGTTTAAGAACCTTAAACTTCACATGGTAACTTCAGAAAAATTTAGTAACTGCATTTACTGAGTGATGAAATATGTGTTACACATTAATTTGGTCTTTGAACACATTAATTTGGTCTTTGAGTTTTATCTTTATTATTTCTTAATCATAACTGGCAAACATTTAGAGAAATAGGGTTTATGCTGCTGAGAGTATAAATTGACACATTTCAGGAATACAGTTTGGCAATATGTATCAAAAGCCTTGAGCATGTATTTTTGACCCAAGAAATCCTCTTCTAGAAATGCATCAGAAGTAAATAAGGACATGTACAATTTGACTGCAAGAGTGTTTATTATTGCTTTTATTTTCCTTTTTTTTTTTAGCTTTCCCAAGAACTTTTATTTGCACAGAACCAGATGAGAACCCTGAATCTAAATGAAGGTGTTGGACCTCTTGGTGGTGAAGTATGGTTTGTGCTGCTGACATAAGACCCAATTGGGCAGTGAGAACTTGATCTTGAAGCCATGGTACTTTTTATTATACTACTTAAATAAATTAAGCTACATTCATATAGCAGACTAGTATTCAGCCTTTAAAAATGATCTGAAGTAAATTTTATTGACCTGCTATATTAAGTAGAAAATTTTTAAGTACAGTTCTAATTCTGTAGAAATTCGAAAGTCTGAAGTCTGAAAGGGTATGTATAAGATATTAATTCACTCTTTGAGAAGTGCCTTATAGTTATACTTTTTATAGTTTTTAATATTTAAGAAAATAAACTATTTTTTAATGCCAGGAGGCTACCGTTAGCCTCTCAATATTGAATGACTGGGACATAGTACCACTATTCAACTGCCAAAATTGAAAATCTTTTATTTTTTCATCTTCCCTACACCCCCCAATTATCGACTGTTATATTTTATCTTCTAAAAGACTAGGATAAGGGTCCATCCTTAACTCTCATTCCTTCAGCCATTCTTTTAATCATTGCCTCTTAATCTTCATTTAAACTTTTGAAAGTCTCTTTTTTTAACATATACAAGAACTGGAGTACAGTCCAGAGGTGCAGAGTGGGGGCGGAGATGAGAGGATTCACCAGAGATAGAGTGGGGGCAGATCAACTGAATACACTGCTAAGGGAAGCAGTGGGCGAGAAAGGAAAGGTTTGTTGTACCACATGAGTCACCTCCCTGGCCAGGGATGGAACTCTTGGCTGCTGACAGTTTCATAGTGCTGCACTTTAACCCCTTGCACCACCAGGGGGACCCAAAAGAGATTTTTTTTAAAGGAAAGTTTTAACTCTGTCCAATCTTCCAAACTACCACCATCTTAGAATACTTCCCTGCATAAAATCTTTGATGCTTCATCACTACTGGATAAAAGTTCAAAATCCTTTCTATAAGGTTTTATGCCCTTCCTACATTTACAGCTTTTGATACATATTTGTATTCCAGGCTGCTTCATATTTTGTGTCCTTGTGGTTTTCTTACCTCTGCCTTGAGTGACCTCCCCCCCAAATATCTTAATTTATTTCTCTTCAGTCTTCTACGCTGGTTTTAAAATTTTGTGTACAAATTCTTTAATATTCCATTCTTCAGGATTTGGAACTGAATTCACCTCCTAACTATGCATTGAGTGTTGTCACTTGTAATAGAATAAGGTGAAAATGAAGTCTTCAGGATTCCTCATACATACTCTGTGGAGTTATTCTGAGAGAAGCCAGTTGCCATGTCATGAGAACACTCAAGCAGCCTAGAGAGAAGCCTGTATGCCAAGGAAGTGAAGTCTAATAGCCATTGAAGAACAAGAGCCTGCCAACAACCACCTGACTAAGCTTTGAAGCAAATTCTTTGGCTCCCTTAATAAAATAATCACCCCAGTCAGCAGCCTACCTGTAAATTCATAAGAGACCCTGAGCCAGAATCACTAAGGTAATACTCCCTTGAATCTGAAATAATAAGTATTTGTTACACAACAATATTGCAATAGAGCCTCAGGACTCAACTTTTTTTTTTTTTTTTAAAGATTGATTTATTTGTGCATACAGAACTGGGGTACAGGCAACAGGCAAGAGGCTCAGGGGTGGCGAGAGGCTTCACCAGAGATAGAATGGGGAACAGAACATGCAGATTGACGAAGTACACTGCTGAGGGGAGCAGCGGGCGGGTCAGGAGACGTCTGCCACGCCATGTGGTCACCTCCGGGGCAGGCGGGAATCGAACTCATGCGGAAGTGGCTTTAGCTTCTTAGTGCTGTGCTTTAACCCGCTGTGCCACCAGGGAGGGCCCAGGACTCAACTTTTGTGAAATTTTTCTGAGCCCATTTTTTTCTTTACTTAACCTTCCTGTAGAATTGGGATTTCCCTTACTAAACGGTAAACTTAAGAGCAAAGACTATGTTTCATTTCTCTTTTTTCCCAAGTTTTATCATAGTTCTTAAAATGGTAAGTTCTTAAAAATACTTTGCCAAAAGAAAGTGAAAAATTCTTTGATTATAAGCAACCTGAGTATAGAAACCATGTATTTTTGTTCATCGTATCTTCCTAAGTGTAGTGCATGTACATAAGCAGATAAATACATGCTGCAGATGTCTTTGTAGTAAATAAGGCGAGTCCTAAATGTTTTGTACATAAACATGTTCTTAGCATTTAAATGCCCACTATTATACAAAGTATAATAAGTAGGGCCCTCCCTGGTGACGCAGTGGGTTAAAACAGCCCTGTAAGCTTGCTGCAACCATTTCAGTGTGAGTTCAGTCCCCCGCCCCGGAGATGATCCACATGATGCAGCAGAGCTCTCCTGACCCCCCACAGCTCTCCTCAGCAGTGTACTTCATCACTCTACCTGTTCTGCCCCCCACTCTGTCTCTGGTGAAGCCTCTCACTGCCCCTGCACCTCTGGCCTGTACCCTAGCTCTATGCATAAATATATCTTCAAAGAGTAAATAAAAATCAAGGGAAACCAAAAAATTAATAATAAATAACATAATTTGATTAAAGAAAGATGAAATTAGAAAATGGTAGTAGTAGCATAAGGGGTAGCAAACTCCATACTAGGCACTGTTTATTCTTACCTTTGTTAACTCATGAAATCCTTACATTAACTTTATGTACCAGAATTTGCTAAATCTGTGATTCAGACTATAAACTCACAGCTAGGTTGGAAAAAGAAAGAGAACTGGCGTGTTAGGGGAAAATAACTTCACCAAGAGACTATTGAAGTTCCATGTTGGATAGATATGAATGATCGGAAGGGACATTGTCAGTGAGGCAAGTAACATGAGCAAAGGCAAATCATCTTAATTTTCAAAAGCTGCCATCACGTGCGACTGACTGGGCAACTTAAATTTATTTCCTCACAGTGCTGGAGTAGATTCTACAAGTTCACAGGTTTGGTTTCTTCCAGAGACTTCTACTCTTAGCTTGTATGTGACTGTTTCATGTTCACATGGTATTTTCCTTGTATGTAGGTCTTCAGGTTTCCCCATTTTTTAAAAGACACCAATCATGTTGGATTAGATCATACCCACATGACCTCACTGAATGTAATTACCTCTTTAGAGATCCTATCTTCAAATACAGTCACTTTCTTAGGTATTAGGATTAGTACCTCATAAATTTTGGATGACATAATTCAGGCCAACTCAGCAGAAATGATTATGGGCCAGTGAGATTTATATAGAATAAGGTAGTAAGATTTTAGATTGTTTTAAATCCCAGGCAGAAAAGTTGATAGGAGTGACATTAAGTAAACCACTGCTAATCCATACCCAAGGTGTAGTCAGCACCCAAAAGGAAAACAAAAACAAAAAAAAAACTAGCAAGTTAAATAGAATAGTTTGTTTAACATGTTTGATCACATCCACTTTTTATCACCTAACATCTCTGCTTTCATCCTGCCAAGATAATTACCTTAAATTATCTGTGAATCATCTCAACAATAATGTGAAGTTTTTCCCATTTAAGTAATTTCATACAATAAAAGTTTTTTCTCTAACATGTAACGAATCAAGAAAACCTTTTATACTCTGCTTTCTCAACTATGTCAACATTAGCATATAGTTTAGCTGTTTTCTTAATAAAAACCCCAATTACTCTATATATGAATTAAGTTCTCTTCCACTTAAAAGTAAAATTACCTTCCCCCAAAGTCCCAGACCCAATAACTGTATACTAGTAGTTCTATTTAAAACTGACATAAACGTTATTTTCAGCCAATCAGCTAATGTATTATTTTCCTGCCAATGAAAACTTAAATCTGTTAAAAGTGAAACATGAAAAAAGAAAAAAAAAAAAGTGAAACATGGATTACTAAGTAGAATGACAATTTTTATACACACAGTAAGTCAATAAATCTGTTTACTGTTGACTGTTTGGGTTCTAAATGCTAACCTGTTTCTCACTGAGGAACTTAAAATGAATATACATTCAGTATAAAAGAAAATAAAGATGAAGACAGACAATAAAGATGACAAGGTATATAGACCCCCCAAGAAAACCTTGGGCCTAGATGGAACAATCTAAATACTTTCTACTTCAAGCTGATTCCATCCTATTTTAGTAATTCTTCTCTCAGAAACTTTTTTATGTTTAACCTAGATCTTTTGCACTATGATTAATTTTTTTATTCCTCTAAACTGCCCATATTGTCTTTGTTCATGTATGAAATATAAAACGGAGCAGAGCTTTTACTACAAAATTATGATATATACTTACTCAACTTTCTGATTGTTCATAAATCATTTATCACAATATGTAAAATAAACTCTGTGAGGCATGCTCCAAGGTATAAAAAATAGGCTAAATATGAGCAAATAAATTTACATTCAGGCCATCATAGTGCTGAATGTTGGCAAATGTTACAGTGGGAGAAATTTTTTCAATAAGATACAGTTCATGGGGCTTACCTGGTTGGCCTAGGGTTTAAGTCTCAGCACTATTACCACTGTGGCCTGAGTTAGATCCTTGGCCAGGGAACTGACCCACAAGGCACAGCAACCTCCAGTCTCCCCCCACTGCCACCATCTGCTTATTCTGCAACCCTGCTCTGTCTCTGGTGAATACTCTCACTCTCCCAGCCCCTCCTGTGGCCTACACCCAAGTTGTTCTATGCGTAAATTAAAATAAATCTTAAAAAAAAAATACAGTTCAGTCCTGAAAGGGTTAAATAGAAATCTTACTAAATTATTTCTAACTATCTTACAGTTCTCAAAAAATCTGTTGTAGTATTAATTGTATAATCTTCCCCATTTTTAATATGGCACATATATGAGGCAGATGTTCAATTTTGAACTCATTTTGCCTTTCACATATTTTCCATAGATAGAAGTTACTTTTTACTCATCACCTTTGGAATTGTTTACATCAATATTAAGGCCCCTTACTCTAAACCAAACAGTAAACACTCCAGTGCTTTCATGGGTCACTATCATGTAAAAATAGCTTAAAAAGAAAGGCTAAAAAAATGAGGTAACCAGTGGTGAGTATGTAAAATCTTCAGACACCACAAAGTGGCTTGCAGTGAGCCAATCTGCATAAGAAAAGTTTAGGACAACCGTAATTAGAAATAAAATGGGAGGTCAGTATTGGTCTCATAATAATTGTGTTTGAAATCTACTAAATGCACACACCATGATTAATGTGATTTCACTCAAACTACATAAGTGAGATGCTATTTAAATTTTAGAGATGAGGAAAGGGAGATGCAAAAGAGGTGGTCTTAGATTACAGTTTATTTCTAACTCCAGTGCCTATTGAATTTTTAAAAATAATATGTAATGTTTAAATACTTACAAAATACTCATTTTTGTGGAGAGAAGGTCCACAAAATTTCCATAGTGGAAATAAAAGGCTTGACTACTAAAACACCTCACTGAGAGGCCAGTGCATTTATTATGAACAAGAAAGTAACTGTACAGTTTAGCTGAATCAATCAAGTGAATAAATAATAAGAACCTAGAGAAATGAAATTCTGATTCAACTAACTTCAAGTTGCCAGCCTAAGTATCTCAGCTTTACTGATTATACTATTTTTCAATCTAGTACACTTTGTAAGAGTTGTTAGTATATCCAGTATATATATGACATTTTATCATGAAGTTATAATATGTGCTACATATAAATTGAAAGCTTGGTATAAACCTATGCTGGTAACTTTTTTTTTTTTTAAAGATTTATTTATTCATCTAGAACTGTGGTACAGGCCAGAGATGCAGAGGGTGAGAGGCTTCACCAGAGACAGAGTGGGGAGCAGAACAGGCAGATCAACGAAGTACTGAGGGGCGGGCTGATCAGGAGAGGTCTGCCACGCCATGTGGTCACCTCGGGGCAGGCGGAAATCGAACTCATGCGGAAGTGGCTTTAGCTTCTCAGTGCTGTGTTTTAACCCGCTGCGCCACCAGGAAGGGCCATATGCTGGTAACTTTTAAGTATTAAATTGGAAAAATAAGAATTGAAATGAAATGTACTGCTTAACAATATTTTCATGAAACTAAATCATCACTGGAAATTATACATCACAGATTCAATTTGGGATACTTACATTGCTGTAATAGCTTAACTTCCCACCAGTTTTCTTGATCACAACTTTAAAAAAATCTTTTGTACAGAACTAGTCACAATATTTGACCTTTACCATCATGTATTTTTTCTTTCTACTCTTTACTGCAGCCCAGGACAATTTAAATTTTACAACTTGGCTCTAACTCAGTTATAAATGCAAGCAAAAACAGGAGACTTAAAACAGTTGAAAGTATGTTTATAGTGATTTTCTTTTGCTCCAAAGTATAATGACAATAATTTCTTTTTTTTTTTTTTAATTTTTTACTAGTTCCTCAGACTCATCCCATGAGGTACCAGTAAGTGTTGTTTAAGGGGGATAAAGATTACCATTGTAGATTAAGCATAGGGAATGGTTAAACCAAATAAGTTTCATTATCACACTTGCTGTGACTTTTAATATGCTAATATATATCCATATATGCATTAGGTTTTTTTAATGAAGACTTAATTAATACCTCATAAAACTATAAACTAATTACATTTAAGAAAGTCTGAATTAGGGTCCTGTAATCAGAATTTGAGGATTCTCTATCAGCTTTGTTAGAAGGAATTGACATGTGACATGAATTGGGTACCACAAGATATTTGAATAGAACCAAATAAATTTCTGTAATTCTCTTCAAACAAGGTTTACCAATACATTAAACAAGGACTGACTGACACGACATTTACTATCACAACACAGTAGTTCTTGGTGAATAGTTTTGGGGATATTTATAATATATGGAACAGCAATTTTCCTGTTGCCCTACTGTTATGCACCAAAGCTGAAAATAAATGTGTCAAATGTTCCACATTGTGAGTTAAAATAGCTCTAAGTAGCTGTGCAGTCTTAACAGAGTACTGTCACTATCAACTATCACCTCCAATTCTGTCCACTTTTAAAGTGAGATACCAAAAGGAAATCTTTGGGGTAAAGCAGTGTTTGTGGACAAGTGGTGTCCCCAAAATGAAGTGGATGAGAACCACTTCTAAAAATTGGAATAATAAAAGGGAGACATTTAATTTTTCCGCTGAATGTTTGACTACAAAACTTGTTGATCTCTTGGAGCTGAGAGGAAGAAAGATTTAAATCATAGACTGAGAAGCAAGGAAGTAGCCTCCATATCCATCATTTAATGTGGCAAGAATGGTGGAGTATCCTAGAAGAGGTATGAATACCAGAAAAGGTAAGTGAGCTTGAGCCATTTTGTTAGTATGAGCTGACCACAGCAAGAACTGCTGCAATAAGAGGAATGAAAAAGGCCCAATTAACTGGAGCCAGGTAACCATCATCAGGAAACTAGTTAACTCAAAGAAGTCTCACTGGATATCCAACTTGGGACACTGTCACACGGAGATTAATAGTACCTAATCAATGAAAGTTGCATCCTTCAAATACAGAAACATTTGCTCCTTTCCCTGTGTCATAACCCACGGTCATCAAACCTAGAAGAGGAAGAACTCTGTTTCTGAGATCCAGATTTCCCCCCACCACTGACTAAGTTCCTACAGCTTTGCTTGCTGTAGTGTGGGTAGGTGGTGGAAGGAGACATAGTAACAATTCTATATTCTCAGGTGGCTGACAATCAGGATATATGGAAAACATTAAAGGAGCCATTACTAGATAATAGGAAAGTTCTACCTGGTATTCTTGGAAATTTATTTTAAGACATCTATGAACTCTGTAGTTTTTTGCTTAAATCATATAGGTATAAGTTGAATAACTCAAAAGTTTTAGTTTGTTATATTTAATTAAAATATCTTGGACTTCCCTGGTGGCGCAGCGGGTTAAAGCACAGCACTGAGAAGCTAAAGCCACTTCCGCATGAGTTTGATTCCCGCCTGCCCCGGAGGTGACCACATAGAGTGGCAGACCTCTCCTGACCTGCCCACTGCTCCCCTCAGTGTACTTCGTTGATCTGCCTGCTCTGCTCCCCACTCTGTCTCTGGTGAAGCCTCTCAGCGCCCCTGAGCCTCTGGCCTGTACCCCAGTTCTGTATGCACAAATAAATAAATCTTTAAAATATATATATCTATCTATCTTCGGCCTTCATCCCCATTTCCTGGCACAGAGCTCCTGAAACCCTTGGTGATAAGAGAAATAAAGGTGTCTTGCTATTCAAAACAAGTCCTTGTCAACTACTCCTGGATTTATGACCGACTTTTATAAAATCCCTAAAGATATGGGTTGGTTTCCAGGGTGAATCAACTGTATGTGTATGCAACGGGAACTTTTAACCCCACACCACCCCCAGTCTCCAGGGGCCTGAGGTGGAATCAGTTGCCACTGACCAGTAATTTAATCAGTCATGCCTGTTGCAAGGGAGACTTCTTAACTCAAAAGGACAGGGTTTAAAAAGCTTTCAGGTTGAACATGTGGAGGTATTGGAAGGGTAGTGTACCTGGGACAGGCCTGGAAACTCTCTATGGCTTCCCCCAGACTGTGTCCCATGGCTCTCTTCCATCTGGCTGTTGCTGAGTTGTATATAATAATCACCAATTATAATAAACCAATAGCTTATTGAGTAATTGGTTTCCCAACATCTGTGAGATGTTTTACCAAACTGATTGAATCCAAGGAAAGCATTGTAGAAAACTGCTTTATAGCCAGTTGGTCAGAAGCACAGGTTGCAAGCACCTAGACATGCAACTGATCTCAAATATGGGTAATCTTGAACTCTTATCAACCTATGGGATTTAGTGTTATCTCCTGGTAGATGGTGCTAGAAGCGAACTGAATTGTAAAACACGGAGGTGATATCGGCAGAGAATTGAAAATTGATGGGGTGGGGGATGGCAGGTGGGGAAGGGAAATCATTTAGATACATTTGGTATCTAAAGAGAAATGTGTTTTGTGTAGAGAAGGAAATTTTTTTTTGCATGTATATACACATCCATAAAAACATTTTTGATCTACTTGTATCATAATGTAGTTCACAAAGTTATGTAGTACTATATTCAAATTGGAGTCTTTCGGTTTGAAAGTGTTTATATAGCATGTATCCCTTAGGGAAAAAGAACAGTTGGGTTTTCCACACCATTCATCCTCTCTCTGGCAGGGGCAGTTGCGATTCTATTTCCTGAAAAGTTGTTCAGTCAAACTGGCTGTCATCAGCTTTTAGGTATAAAAAGTTGGTCATGGGCCCTCCCTGATGGTGCAGCGGGTTAAAGCACAGCACTGAGAATCTAAAGCCGCTTCCGCATGAGTTCGATTCCTGCCTGCCCTGGAGGTGACCACATGGCGTGGCAGACCTCTCCTGGCCCGCCAGCTGCTCCCCTCAGTGTGCTTCCTCCATCTGCCTGTTCTGCTCCCCACTGTCTCTGGTGAAGCCTCTCACCACCCCTCAGCCTCTGGCCTGTACCCCAGTTCTGTATGAACAAATAAATAAATCTTAAAAAAAAAAAAAAAAAAGTTGGTTATGAGGAGTGCTAGGTAGAAAAAAGTCTAGCCCCCAACTGGTTTAGTTTTATTGTCGTTAAAATGTTACTGATTTTACATCAACACAGAGGATTCAAAAGATAAGCTAGTGAAAGGGCACCATCCTAATACTGTCCCCTCTAATCTGCACAAATACAAGAGAAATAATGCTTGTAGCCATTCGGCTTGTAAAATATGAGCACTATGAAAAGAACTGAAGCTTTAAACTGAAACTTTTAAATTCACGACTGTAGGTAGTGCAGTTTAAATGACCCATACAAACATATTTTGCCAGTTTTTTGCTGTCATACTTCTTGGCACCCTACTTTCAATCTCTGTACACACTCTTCATGGAACTTACACTAAATGTGATCTCAAGGTCAGGTGATTCCCTACTTTAAAAACAGTATCATATAATTAATTTGATAATGCAATCAGGCACCAAGCACAGTGCTCCTGTGCAAGTTACATGTCCCATGTAAGCTGCCCCTCTATAAGATTATTATTCAGTTTTTATAAAAGATAAATTTTAGTAAGCAGTCTCAGACCTTATTTTCTGGAAATTAATGGCATCAGCATAAATTATAGTTTCAATAAAACATTCTTTTAATAAGTAGGTATGGTAAAGAACCCTAACGTTATGTGTATGACAACTGCTTTTTCAACCTAATCATTCATCACTAGACTGTTGGGGAAGGGGAAATGACATGACATTTCACATTTGTCAGACAAACTGACTTTATAACCTAAAAAGTGTATCAGTTAAGTTGCAATTTGCTTAATCAAGCTTGTTTAGTTTACATACTCTTATAATGTGGAAAATGGAATTTGACCAAGAACCTTTCAACCTAATCTTTTAGAATAGATTTAATAGTATTTCTCTCTTTAAAAGCTTTCAAACTGGGGGGAAGGAAGTGTACTGGACTATGGTGATGGCACAGGCTGATTTGATGATGGGAAGCCCATGGGAATTACAGCTGAGAATGAAAAAATGTACAAAATGATGTAAAAATAAACATATATATATATAAAAAAGCTTTCAAACAGTTAAGAAAGCCAAACTTTTTTTGTCCCTTCTAGTTTGGATTTTTAGGCTGGTTACCCGATTAGTGGATGAAATGGATAGACTAGCATTATACTTCCCACAGGCAAGAGGGAAATGCAAGGGCAAAACCCTGGTATGTTCAAGGTCCAACAAGACCAAGAGGATTGGAAAAGAGTAAAGCAAGTGGGTGCAAATTCAGTATGCCATAGTTAAAAGAAGCAAAGAGGTGAGAGTTGAGAATTTTGTGGACTAGGATACAGAATTTCAGTTACAGTCACTGTGAGCTATTTTGGTACCTGGCTTTTACCCTCAGTGAGATAACAAGGCATTGGAGGATTTGGAGCAGAGGGGTGACCAAATATGTTCATTAAGATCGAATTAGGGCCATTCCTAGTGGTGCAACTGGTTAAAGCACAGCACTAGGAAGCTAGCTGCAGCCACTTCAGCGCAAGTTCGACCCCAGGGAGGTGATCCACATGGCCCAACAGACTTCTCTTGTCTCACCCACTGCCCCCCTCAGTCTGTCTGTTCTGCTCCCCACTCTGTCTCCGGTGAATCCCCTCACCACTCCTTCCTGTACCCTAGTTCTGTACACATAAATAAATAAATCTTAAAAAAAAAAAGATCAAATGAAGTGGGGGCAAGAAGCAAGAAGGCCTGTTAGGATGCTATTAACAAAGTCCAGGTAAAAGAAGATGACTCAGACCACAGCAAGAACAGAGGAGGTGATATGAAATGATCAGATTTGGAATATAGACAAGAGATTCCAAATCTATTTAGTTTATCATTGATCAAAATATTTAGATTATAGTCACTTGTATTACACATTTTCATGGCAAAATACTGTGATTGTTTCCCTTTAACTTTTGATTGTTTCCCTTTTACTTTAATAGTCTACCTTTATACTAAGGGTTTGCACAGTCTAGTCTGCATATAGCATAATTTAGCCATTATATGTATAGAACAATTGATTAACAAGTTCTCTGTTGTTATCTATCTAGGCATTTTCTGTTTTTTCTCTTATAAATACCATCAAAGTTAACATCCTCATTGTTAGAGCTTTGCAAATATAATTGCTATGAGTCCCTTTTTTCTTTAGGGATAACTGCCATATTTGAACTAGAAAGGCATAAACTAGAAAAAAGCAAAATTACTACTACAAACTGAAACTTTGATTGGTATTTTTTTTCAGCTATAATTCTAGAGAGATGAGCATCTACACCAGATGCACATTGATAGAGTTTAGAGAGTATCAACAATATTTGAATGTGAAATATTTGTAAATTCCTGCTCAAAACTGAATACACATTCATGTATTTCAAAATTTGTTTTCTATTTCTGATAGACTCCCATCATTATTAGGAACAGATGACCAATTATGAGAACTGTCACCATTTTAACATTCTACATGAACTGTGACCACGCTGGATTTCTGGCACCTGGACTTTCACAGCTATCTGTTTTTAGGGCACTATGCCCACTCTAAAGGTTTATGCCCATTTCAAAAAAATCATGTGTAAATCAAAATAGGGGATGTATATACTTTGAGATATAAAACCTTCCTTATTTAATATACTGAAGTAGGATTTTAGAAAAATATTTAGCTACTTACTAATTTGAGATAACTTTCAATTAGATATATAGAGAGAGAAAATAGAAGTAAAAATGTAACCTTAGGTAATAAAAGGCTTTAGCATGAGAAAGGCGAAATGAAGAAAAGTCTTATAACAAATTTATTAAAGAGTTTTGAATAACTATATGATGGAAAGAAGCTAATATTTATTTAACACTTGCACAGAGCAAATTTATATACTATTGCTTGATAAAAGGGAATGGATCTGTTTTTATATATTTCTCTGTCTCTGTCTCTCTCTCTCTCATACACAGTCCAAATTTATATATATATATATGTATATATATGTATATGTATATAACATCTTTGTTTTGCAAGTTTCTTACTGGGAAAATAAGTATCCTGATTTTTCAGCTAAGAAACTAAAAAAGTGACTAAGAATCACTCCTAGGAGATTACCAAGATAATTTCAAGTCTGATTCCAAACTGCCTCCTAAACTCATGCTCTTTTAGCTATATGATACAACTTAAGTGGCGGGGGTCCAAGTGTTAGAACAAATTGGCAAATATGTAATACCGATTTAAATTCAAGGAGTTAAAGTTGAAATAAATAATCAGCCAAACTAGTGATTATTTTACTCTTAAAATTCTAATAAACATTTCAAAGTACATGTGAGGATGCAAATTAGCTTTCATTATTAGGAAGGCAATACTAAATAGCAATTAATTTGTTTTACTGTAAGAAAATGCCTACTGAGGCAAAATGTTTATGAGAAAAATCTGATGAGCTGTTTGCTTATATGTAGACCAGTGATATTAACACTATTTTTTAAAAAAGTGATTTCTTTTTACCAAACAAAACTACAAAAGATAAATGAGAATAGTTGAAGTGAGAATCCAGATAGGAGGTGGAGGTCATAACTTGGCTCCCTACCCAATTTTTTCCCCAAGTCTCTTTGAAACTGCAAAGGAATACTTACAAATCCCAATTCTCAGAACCTCTCTTAAAGTCTACATTGTGGCTGGAATACTTGGTTGGTTGATTTTTTCAATTGTTGATTCACTTTGGGTTACTATTGATCACAATAAAAAAATGATTTGAAGGTGGTGGAAAGTATTCTGGGACAGTGGCTGAAAACTTTATGATGAATTATCTTTACATCTCAGCCAGAAATCCATTAACTCATTCATCCATCAAATGTTTTTTGAACCTTGACTGAATGCCAGGCACTATTCTGTTTCCTAATTTCAGAACACTTGGATTCTATTTGGAAGAGATGGGTAATAAAAGAAGTGCTAAGAAGAAAAGACATTTTTTTTAAAGATTAATTTATTTAGGCATACAGAACTGGGGTACAGGCCAGAGGTGCAGGGACGGTGAGAGGATTCACTAGAAACAGAGTGGGGTGTAGAACAGGCAGATGGAGGAAGTACACTGCTGAGGGGAGCAGCAGGCGGGTCAGGAGAGGTCTGCCGCGCCGTGTGGGCCACCACCAGGGCAGGGATCAAACTCATGCAGAAGTGTCTTTAGCTTCTTGGTGCTGTGCTTTAACCCGCTGTGCCACCAGGGAGGGCCAAAAAGACATGTTTTTAATAAAGAATGGTTATGTGTGTTGTACTATTTTATTTTTATCTTACTGGTAAATTACTTGTATTAGATTGATCATGGCCCCTCAAGAGTTTAGAATGTGCCCTTGGAAACCGGGTTTTTGCAGTGTAATTAGTTAAAAGGAAGTGATATTTGTCTAGACAGCCTTAGTGACTAGTGTCTTTTATAAAAAAGAGTAAATGGAGACAAACACAGGGGAGAACACCATATGAAGAAGGCAGAGACTAACGTGATAATCTAAGTCAAACAACAGCAGGGACTGGCAGTGACTCCCAGTAGCTAAGGAATGATTCCTCCAGCAGCCCCGGGAGAGCTAGGGCCTTCCCCTGACTTGATTTTGCATTTTTGGCCTCCAAAACTGCAAGAAAGTAAACTTATATTGTCTTATTTCACCCAATTTGTGTTAATTTCTTATAGTAGCCCTACAAAACTAATATACTACTTCAGATAGAATTTCTGATATGGTTGTCAAACAGAACAAAAATGATAAATTTACTGTTATTTCACCTTAGGGGTAAATACTCTATAGATACTGAAATTACTAGTTCTAAAACAAAGTCATTTTTGCCCTCACTCCAAATGCCTTTCCTTTGCATAAACTATGTGAAGTAGAAATTAGTATCTTCACTTTTCATTTAGAGGTTAAGGGGCTTGGGCCACTGCGTCTAGATTCAGACTCAGGTCATCTGACTTCCAGAACCCAGATTTAGCAGATTATCCTGCATTCTTTCTCAAGCTTTCGGCACCATGCTTTCATTCTGTCCACAGACTTCCACAATTGTCCTTTGTGATCTTCTACTTAATCTATTCTTGTACATGGATTGTAGCTTCTCTTGTCACCTACTTTTCACCCTCTCCTTTGATGCTAATCATGACTGCTAAATTTATCAAGCACTAAATGTGCTAGTTCTCTTGATCCAAGCAACTACCCCATGAGGTAAATATCCTAATTTTCCAGATGAGGTTTCTAGGGCTTAGAGAGGTAACATGTAAGACCTTAACTCTGGTAAATGGCAGACACTGTCTAACTTAAAAGCTCTCATTTAAAAAAAATTATTTTTATACTAAGATGTAACATATATATAATAACATGCACAATGTTAAATATATAGTTGTATAAATTCAAGTAAATTAATATGCCTGTGTAATAATTAGCTACCGAGAATATTCTCAGCTCCACAGGTTCCCTTCCAGCAGATAATCCTACTAATTATCTTATTTCTCTATGGATTATCACCTGTTCTTGAACTTCCTAAAAGTGGAATCATACAGCATGTACTTTTTGGTGTCTTCTTTCTTAACAGGTCCTGTAACCTATTGCCCTAGGCTCTTGCTAAATAATAGCTGTTGGTAGAATAAACTAATTCTTCCCAAAATTTTGGTGGTGTTACTTTTTAAAATAAAATAATTTATTATGTCATATCTGACCTTAAGCCTAGAAGAATGACTACTAGGGAAATTCTAAGCATCTGAGAGACATTTTAGAGGAAAAATAGAGAAATATTATTGGTTTATTTTTAAGTTTTAATACATAATTTTTAAACTAGTAGACTAGTTGGGGATCTTTAAAATTTCTCTCTAAAACAAATCATGTCTATGACTGCAACTGAAACACAATAGGTAAACTTCTGGATGCATAAAGAGAAAGGCTATTTTTGAGATTAATAAGCATTTAAGTTGGGGGCTCTGTTTTCTGCTGTGCAACTTATTAGAGAACTTTCATTTAAATCACTTGGAAGAATTAGTTTGGACATCAGATATGATATGAAATAAGCTAATGTATATTAAATTGCTACACAAAATCTCATATGATCTTATGACACTTGGCATGAGATTACCTACACGGATAACTTTACAATCCCACTTTCATAAAGAGTTAATGTAAGCAGTTAGTATGTCAGTGGGTATATGTGAAACTGAATATGACCATATTAGTGATGCTGTTTTTGAAGGACTTAATTTAATAAGTGGACTGCCAATGTCTTGATTCAAGATTCCCAGATCTCTAAATGAGCTGATTTCAGAAGACATACCTGAAATTTTTCAAGTTCCTTTGACTTTGTTTTTATGTTTCACCATTTCTCAGTTCTGAGTTTTGTTGGAATGCAACATGTAATTTTACTTTTACTCTCAGGAATTTTTGTATGTCACAATAAGCTTATCTAGGAATTTTTTATACAGTAATTTATATGCCATGTAAAAATGTGAAGAATTTATTGGGAATAAAAATGTGAAAATATTTTTTCGCTGATAAATTAATCTATAACCAATTAAAAATTCCTAATTAATCCCTAATTAATCTATAACCAATGAAAAAAGGGTGGGCATGCAAAGAAGAGAGTGGGCAGTAACACTATTGCAGCTTTACTGTGGAGCGCCACCTGCTGGTAAAATAAGTCCACTAGCGTGGCAAACAAAGATAAGAATTGTGTTGGGAGACAAAACAATCGTACATACTTTGTATGTAGTTTATACAACGAATATAATAACTACTAGAATCATGGCAAGTGATAATTTTATTCACTGACTCGGTGATTAAATTATTAAATATTGGCCCTCCCTGGTGGCGCAATGGGTTAAAGCACAGCACCGAGAAGCTTAAGCCACTTCCCCATGAGTTTGATCCCCGCCTGCCCCAGAGGAAATCCACAGGGCCAGGCAGACCTCTCCTGACCCGCCCACTCCTCCCCTCGGCAGTGTACTTCATTGATCTGCCTGTTCTGCTCCCCACTCTGTCTCCGGTGAATCCTCTCACCCTCCGCATCTCTGGCCTGTACCCCAGTTCTGTATGAATAAATAAATATTTTTTAAAAATTATTAAACATTTTTCAAGGCTTTTTAAATAATTTCCTCATTTTAAATTCTGAACTCTGTTCAGAAAAACCACTTATCACTAGTATATACTGAGGGTCCATGATATTAGTCAAACATTTAAATGTTTCTGCATCACACAGTGCTAGATACTGCTAGGAGATGGTGTCTAGGGAATGGCGAAAGGAACAACTAGAATCTTTCTGCCTTATGGAACTAAGAATAAGATTAAAAAGAAGTAAAATGATAGAAGCTAGGAAATAAGATGAATAAGACAAGAGTTAGAGAATACTGGTGGCTGAGGATAACTACTTTCGATGAGACTTTTCTGGATATTTTTCTTTTTTTTTAAAGATTTATTTATTCATTTATGCATACAAGAACTGGGGTGTAGGCCAGTGGTAGAGGGGGTGAGAGGACTCACCAGAGACATAATGGGGAGCAAAACAGGCAGATGTACTGAAATCCACTGCTGAAGGGAGCAGCAGGCAAGACAAGAGAGGCTGCTGGGCCATGTGGGTCAGCTCCCTGGCCAGGACTGTAACTCCTGCTGCAGTGGCTACGGTAGCTTCATAGTGCTGAGACTTTAACCCCTGTTCCACCAGGGAGGCCCCCAAAGGCACTTCTAATAACACCTTTAACACTTGTTCTTTGCTCTATTCCTAGAGTGCTGCACAGTGCTTAGTACACAGACAATCTTCAAGGAATATTTGTTAAATGTAAAGACGAATGACAGTGGGTCATAACCTTGAATAGAAGCAGCAAAGAGAGCTGAAGCATCACTAGCTTTTTTTCTCACTCTGGTCATAAGGACATTGGTCAGCCTAGCATAGTGAAAATGTTGTGGAAAATAATGCAGGACAAGGCTGGAAATATATACAGCATAATCTTTTTGCCTTGCTTCTGGGCCTGCTTGTAAAAATCTAATCTGGTTCAAAGATTGGTTGAGAATGATGACTCGGCTGCAGGCTTTCTCTCTAGTTTACTTTCACTTTAGTTGACCATGAAACCACTAAACAAACAGTCCTGAGGGCATATACCAAATAAGGATACAAATGAGCAGCTGCAGTGCTCTAATGCCTTTCTGGTACTTCACACATACCTGAGATCAGTCATGGAGTCTGTGAGGACATATCAGAAACCTTCAGAAGTGCAGTTTGATAACATCAGGCTGCTTGAGCCGTCACAGGGAGGACTGAGGATTTGTTCTATTATAACATAAAAATGTTCTGCAGTCACACCTCTCTGCAGTTTGTTTCTTCTGCCCTCAGTAGACCTCTAGGCCTACCAAAACCTTTAGTTAAGCTAAATCTATGTGGAGCGCCTAGAGGAGTACACAAACTTAGATAAAACAATTGTTTGCTTATGACTGAAGTAGGAATTTAATGAAAAAGAAAGGAAATGCCTTGCTTTGTGTTCTGTCACATCTTGTGAAATTTGCTTCCGCTGAAAGCCTTTCAATAGACCTAGCAAATACACATGTATCCTTTCTCTACACATAAACTTTATTTGTATAAATAACACACTACACATACACTCTATCAGTATTAGTAAGTCTCCTTCAATAAGTTAGGTATATTCATTTCTGAACCTCCAGTTCTAGGAGTGACCGTGTGATGAGTTCCTGCCAATTTAAGAAAGGTATTGTGTGGGGGCCTCCCTCGTGGTGCAAGGGGTTGAGTATCAGTGCTATGAAGCCATAGGCATCTACTGCAGCATGAGTTTGATCCCCAGCCACGGATGTGACCCACATAACACAGCAGACCTCTGCTGTCTCAACTGCTGCTCCTCTCTGCAGTATACTTCATTGATCTGTCTGTGCTGCTCCCCACTCTGTCTCTAGTGAATCCTCTCACTACCCCTACCCCACCTCTGGTATGTATAAATAAATAAATATTTAAAAATATATATTGTGTGGTTTCTCTGAAAGCTCTTGAAAGAATAATGTATACCTATTGTTTCCCATTCATGTGTTGCTTGAAATTTGGCTGTGGTGACTAGTGCCCCAAATTCATAATGAGGGAGAAGACAAGGGCTCTCTTTACCTGAGGCAGAGCAGCAGAAACTGAAAGGATCATGATATGGTGTAGTCACCATAACTGACCAGACTATCTCTTGATTTCTCTTAAATGAGGAAGAAAAAAGCATTTGTTCTATTTATGACATTGCTCTTTGGAGTTTCTATTACTCCCTTTTGAACTTTATCCTGAGCAATTTCGTGAGCAATGTAGATTTTGCTGGTGTTTTCCTGACATCTGGAGGGGAAAGCAGCATTTTAGACCGCAAAACAATTTTTTTTTCATTATTCAATTCCTCTCCTGGTCTCTCTCCAGATCCAAATTCCTGAGACTTTCCCCTCTCCCCCAGCCACGTGTGACATCATTTTCCTCTCTGGAATCATACTCCTATGTCTCAGATCGTATAGTGGTACTGGGGTGGGCATACTACTAGCCTCAGCCCTTCTCCAGGAATTCTTTGCCCTGTGAAGCAGAACAGTCACTTTAGCTGAGCTTTTGCTCAAGGAACATTTTGAATATCGTGTGGCTGGCCACAAGACGACAGTAACAACATCAGTCACCACCCACAAGGTGAAATACTTACATTGGACAGTCATTTAATTCTCACAACAACCCTATAAAACATTTCCTGTTTTACAGACAGGATATGTAATCTGCTTGTGGCAGAAAATTCATACTCTTCATGTGCTAGAATAAAATACTCTTTTAATTTTTTAAAAAATTTCTTTGTCCTTCCTGGTGACTCACGACTTAGAGACTCAACACTATCAAGCTATTTTCAGCCACTGCAGTACAAATTTGAACCCAGGCCAGGGAGCTAACCTACATGGCACAGCAGACCTCTCCTGTCTCACCTGCTGCTCCCCTCAGCATGTACTTTGTCAATCTGCCTGTTCTGCTTCCCACTCTGTCTCTGGTGAATCCTCTCATCCACGCACACCTCTGGCCTATACCCACCTCTTATATGCGTAAATAAATAAATCTTTAAATCTTATATCATTGCTCATTTTGGTACAATATTTGATTTCTCCCCTCAGGTGTAGCCCCCCAAAATTTCCCACACATCACATATGAACTGTTACTATAGTCTTGTGCTCGTCCCTCTCCTGTTATCACCCCATTTCTCTCCCTGTCTCCTACTGGATGCCTCAGATCTATAGTTTGCCTTCAAGTTTTGTCTTTTTCCTGACCCTTGTTTGGTTTCCCTGAATTCTACCAATAAGTGCAACCATCTGATACTTTTCTTTTTCCTCCTGACTTATTAAACCCAGCATAATCCTTCACAGCTCCATCCATGTTGCTGCAAATGGCATGAGTTTATCTTTTTTGATTATTAAGTAGTATTCCATCGTGTCTATAGACCACATCCTCTTGATCCATACAATGATTAAGGAATGGCAACAGTTGGACATGAGAGTAAATATTTTCTATAATCACGGTTTTCTTTTAAAAAAGTAGATTACGTGAACTACACAAAATAATTTTTTCTCCAAAAATAGTTATACACTGTTGTGCCTAGTTCCCCCCCATACTGCTTGACCTGGTCACCGACCTGCTCGCGGAGAATGGGTGAAGCTGGCTTCAAGGAAGTTCCCTTCTAGGTGAACAGGTGCACTGTCTCCATTCCTGCCTTGTTAAAAGAATTAAGACACGTAACTACTTGATTTGTTAGGCCTCAAGAATCTGTTGCCTAGTAAGCCAAGATTAAAATGACTCTTCCATGAAGAAATAATATTGAATTTTGTAATTTTTAGTAACAGTAACTTAATGTTTCTCGGGTAACAAGTAGCTGTTTTCCATAGTACGTTGATATAATAAATATGACTAAAGTTTCACCTTCTTTCCCAGAAATGTAACTAATCATGTAATGCTTCATATTGCTCTTCTGTATGATCAAAATATGGACATGATGGGTATTGAGAAATAATGCCAAATTTTACCGTATAAAAACCCTGCTGTCCGGGCAATAAATGGAGCAGTTTCTCCAAGCTTTGGAGTGTGCTGTCTCTCATTTTCTCTCTTACAGAACCTCAGCACTGACGCTTTCTCCACCCTTTTCAGGACCAGAAACAAAAGTTAGGGCTGGTCCCTGACAATACACAAGAGGGGAATATAGGTTGCTGTTTGCTTGGGCCTTGAGACATTTTTTGATGTGAAATGATGTATATAATTTGAAATCTGGCTTCAAATGATATGGACAATACTTTTAAGCCATAGATCAAGAATGAGTCTGTTGTGTCAAGTGCTTGGTAGAGTGTCATAGGCATCACAAAAGGTCATGTTATTCTAATGGATATTTTACTCCTTATCTGGACTAAGTAGGAAAATAACATCATGAAGTCTACTGGTGATTTAAATTAGGAGGCATTGTTCATGTGAGTTAGGACAGAGATGTAAAATAAAAACATTTTGATTTATATGCTAGGGAAGATTCACTGGAGCTTCAATTCCAAGGAAACCTAACAGCTTGGAATGGAAATGGATTCCAGAAATTCTAGGAATAGGAAACTCAATAGAAAATGATAACAACTAAAAAAGAAAATGGAACTTCAAAATGATACAAAATAAAGTATGAAATAAAGAAAAAATACCCCAAACCAAAGGTACCACTATGCCTTTACACATATTCACATAAATCTTCCATCTCAAAACCTGAGAACAGAGAGACTTTTATTATTATATTGGCAACATAAACATTTTTTTGATGATGTATTGAAGATGGCATCAAAATAACAAATCAATGAATTGCCTATAAAAATGTGAATGCAATGTGAGGGTATGTGATATCTTCAGAATCTATTTTTAAAGGCAAAAGAGGAAAAGTGGGGAAAAATAGATAAGCGAGAAGAAGATTGCTATTTCTTTTTTCTCTCTGATATTTCATTGAGGGAAAAAAAGCACTTATTGTCTTAATAAATCCTTATCCTTAGTCTAGGAAAGGGCAGTCAGGTATTTAAGCTGAAGCTTGCTCGGTAATCCTATGAGCATTCTTGGTATCTCAAGAGACCAGAGCTGGTATTGCTTAGTTTTTATCACTTGCTTATATTTTTCTTTTTAAAGATGTATTTATGCCTGCAAGAACTGGGGATAAGAGGATTCACCAGAGACAGAATGTGGAACAGAACAAGCAGATCTACTGAAATACACTGCTGCGGGGAGCAGCTGGCCAGACAGGAGAGGTCAGTTGCACCATGTGGGTCAGCTCCCTGGCCGGGATCGAACTCATGCTGCAGTGGCTATGAAGAGCTTCGTATCACTGCACTTTTACTCCTTGCACCACCAAGGAGGCCCCATCATCTGCTTGTAGAACTAGAAATCTCTCAGTGTCATTATCAGGGCATATAATAGTCTGTCCCTTGCTATTTAATGTCATGATGAAATTCCTATGTAGCAAGGTCCTTAAAGAATCATGTGTAGCTACCTCTACTGATGGTAGAAGAATTCCACTAAAGATCACAAAAGCTATTTAAATTAAAAGGTGAATTACTCAGAAATATTAAAGTATCCAATACATGCATGCTTACTAGGCCACAGGTATATAACAGAAATGTTAAGTGCTGAGTGTTAGTAAATGGAACAGAATTGTAAGGAAAAAAGAGATACTTCTATGATTTTTAGTAACTCTTCTCTAGTTTTAAGAAAATGATTAACCTTACAATGAAGTAATCAATATTTACAGTCAGGACTTTAAAGAGTTTAAAAGCAACAACTTAAGGTCATCTCCCAGGAAAAGAATTAGAAATGATTTAGATACTAGATTTTCCCTTTCTCTACTTGAAAGTCTGGCTGTTTAAAAAATTCAGATGTAACGTAGCCATCTGGAATGCTCTGCTCTTTCCCAACCAGCACATATGCTGCTTGTGATCATTTTCGTAGACCAGCAAGCTATTTTGATAGAGGGCACTGTGTCAGCATTAATTTCCTCCTCTATCCTTTCATGAACTGATCCAGGGAATCCTAAACCACATTCTCTTCCCTTTGCTCACACAGTTCAGTCTATATGAGAGATTTTGGCTTACAAAGAAACTCAATGAAAACCCACAACTCTTCAAATTTACAGAACAACAGTATTGAGTATGCTGTCAGATTACCAGGGTCTGTGAAGGTACAATGGTCATTAAAAATAATTTATTAAAGGCATCAGATAAAAGTCATTATTGAAAGAATTGATTTTATAGTTAAAGACTTTCAAGTAAATGTTTTATAGTTGAAGGAAACCTATTTCTGAGTCAACTAATATTTAAATGTGGTTTATTGATGGGTACCGGCCAAATGGTCCAGGTGCTGTTTGTTTAATTTCAGTGTAAGTAAATACCAAGTATTCTGCAAGTGCTGAGGCTACAGGATGAATAAAGCCTAACCACTAACTTCAGTAGGTTCACAGTCTAGTTAGGGAGAGTCTAAGTATAGAGTTCAATTTCATAACAGTGTGTGGTAAGTGTAATGAGAGCCCAGCAGGGAAGTCTAGAGAAAAGTTTTCGCAGGAGGTAACTTCTGAAACAGGTCTGTAAGGTAGAGAAGTTGCAGCTTGAGTGAGGACTATGATTTGGGAAACAACATTTCAGCAGTACTTGGGAAAGAGTAGGACAAGGGAATCAGGAGAAATGATGGCTGACTAATCTAGCAGAGTGCAGTTCAGGCACAATCTCTTGGAAACTTAAATATAATATTAAATATAACACACAAGGCTATATATACAGTTTCTGCCCATGAAATACTGTGAAAGATCATCTTTCAGGACTAGAGTTCTGACAGGCACACTTTGGGAAACAATGAACAAAAATCTAGGGGAGTTATTTAGGGCTTTACATAGATTGATGATATCATCAGTTTTACATTTCAGAACACACTGGTTGCATTTCAGAACTCTAGCAGCAGTGGAGGAGACAATTGTAGGGGGACAAAAATTGATGGCCACGGGACCAGTTTGAGGCCATTGCTCCGAGGTAATAGAACAAAGATAAGCATTTGAAAAATGTCTAGGAGGTGACACTGACAGACTTGTTCATTGATTGAAGGTGGGGAGAAGGAGGGCAAGATAAGATTCAGTCTTTAACACAGATGATCAGTAAATGGGGTTTCAACAATTGAAAATTAGAAGAGGAGGGGTAGATCTAGGCAGTATACCATGAATTCAGTTTGGAAAAGTTGAGATTGAGGATATCTACATCACATCTGGTGGACATTTCAGGAAATAGTTGTATGTGAGTATGAAGCTTCTGTTAAATACCTAAATTTGGTACCCAACAGCGTAATAGATGCTACTGAATTGTGACAAGTAACCAAATTATGACAATATTAAAAATCATCCACAAAGAGCATTACAAAACTGGGTCAAGAATAAAAAATTTCAGGGAAATTTGAATAAAATACTTATGTACATACTTCAAAACCTTGATCAACCTAACAAACACAGTTGTATTTAAAAATATCACAGGGGCCCTCCTTGGTGGTGCAAGGTGTTAAAGCACAGTACTACAAAGCTAGCAGCAGCCACTTCAAGTCTAGTTCGATTCCCAACCAGGGAGGCAACCCACATGGTGCAGTAGACCTCTCCTGACCTGCCCACTGCTCCCCTCAACAGTATATTACAATATATCTGCCTGTTCTGTTCCCCTCACTGTCTCTGGTAAATCCTCTCACTACCCCTACACTTCTGGCCTGTACTCCGATTCTGTGTGCATAAGTAAATAGATCTTTAGGGAAAAAACCAAAACTACATCTTTTGATGTATTTCAATGATGACTTTATATTCAGTCTGTCTTTCATTACTTAGGCTTTATATTGGCCTATGTCAAGTATTTTAACCAGCATTTTCCACTCTCTCCTATAAAATTACCAGAATTTAATTTTTTTTTTTTTACTTCAAAGAGCTTTCCTCTTTTTTAATTACTCTTTGATAACAGAGAGATTCAACAGCAAATGGAGATCTGAACCGAGACTGTCAAATTCAAACCTATGATTTTGCTGATTGCTAGTGGGACTCCAAACTTTCAACAGAAGAAGCACTTGAGCAGGCAATCTGCTTGAAAGAAAACACTAGGGCAAGGTTTATATATGAAATGTTTTCACAAGACTGAATATTTCTTTAAGGAGATTCAGGACTGATGAAAATTACGAAGGGAGCTATGTTTTCCATCATGTTTCTACTTGTATCCATGACTGCTCTTTACATAAATTAAATTGAATATCTAGTTGTCAGTGTTTTCAGTTGAGAGTAAAATTGACCTTGATAGAGCATCTTTTGCTTTAGTGGGCTTTTTCTTTGGTTTACTAAAACTTCTTGTTTATTTTTATTTTTTATTGGTTTATATCATGATTTGTATTTTAGAGGTAAAAAGAATACAAATAAACTAGTTAAAAAAAAATAGAAGAAGACAATAGACACTTTTCTAAAGAAAACATACAGATGACCAACAGGTACAGAAGCTTTGTAATCTGATGTGTTCCCTTTTTTCCTCCTTGTTAAGTTATGTCCCCAGAGACAACTCTGAAGCCAATACCTCAGACTATTTCACTTGTGTTACCTTCTGTATGTTTTATAGGTTCAGGCTTTACATACAAGTCTTTTATCCATTTTGAGTTAATGTTTGTGCATAGTGTGAGATAATAGTCTAGTTTTATTTTTTCATGTGCCTGTCCAGTTTTACAACATTATATTTTGAATAGATTCTTCTTTCTCCATTGTATATTCTTGGATTTTTTGTGACAAGTTAACTGTCCATATAACTGCAAGTGTATTTCTGGGCTCTCAGTTCTATTCCATTGAACTGTGTCTATTTTTATTCTAATGCTGTTTCAACTCTTCAGAAATAGTTAATAATTAAGGAGCTCAAAGATGGTGCTTTAAAAATGATTATTTGTGTATAAAAAACAGTAAGAACAGGAAAAAAATGAATGAAAAATAAGAGTAGGTAGTATCAATTTTGGAGAAAAGATAGCCCATATCTTTTATTTCTTGTCACAAAATAAACCCCACTACAGTCCCTCAAGCTGAGATTTCGGTTAATGGGATTTGGGGTATATTCATTGCTATTTTTAGAAAAATTTAACTGGTGTTTCTTAGTAATCTCTTGAGAAATTATAAAGTCTATTGTTATGGATGCATAATGCAGTACTTATGGGGCCCTAACACCCCTACAGATATCAAGCCTTTCATTGATATGAATTCCCTGGTTTCAAATGGAAAAGGAATCTAAGAAGATGTGAGTAGAAAGGCTAAAGAGAATGCCAAGATTCTGAAGGGCTGTTTCTATTCCTCCTTCCCAACCTTCTCTATTCATTCTCAGAATATGAACAATACAAGAGATGTTAGTAGGAAAAGGATCTAAAAATTTCATTCAGATGGATGTATGTAATAATTTTTTTATGAGTCTTCATTCATCAGAGATAAAGGCTTTATTTGGGCCATTTTATGAAAATCAGACCACATAAATGACAAGCAAGTGCAAACAGAAACAATCTTGATAGGTTTTTTATGTTTAAATGTGTATTATTTAATCACTTTATAGTAACATTCTACAATAAATTGTAGATTCAGTATTGGTTGATTTTGAGGTAATACTGATATATCTGTGTTATTTCTAACAATATTTTCAATTTTAAGTAATGGCTGGTTTTGGTCATAATGTAGTTTGCTTTTTATCTTTTTATATAGGTAATGTGTAATTATTATATATGTCTGTATTATACAAATAATTTTAATATTCACAATTTTAATAGTCATACTGTTTTAATATTCATATTGAACAGTTAAGTTTTAAAATGTTAGTCTGATTTTGCATGTAAACACCGATTACTTAGTTAATATCTGAATGCACATGAGAGTTCTTCCATCTCCATTTTATTTTTTCCAATTTTCTCGGTAGCCATCTCTTCCAGTTGGTACCTTCACCCTATACTATATCTCCCTACTCTTGCTAACTCAGGTTGGAATGGCATTGCCTAGGAAATTATGAATTCATATGAAGTAAATTAGATTTTCCAAAAGCTGTGGCTAATATTTCTATTAATAATAATAGTAATCTTTAGAATAATTTAGAACAATATTCTCTAAAGCAAACCTTCAGGACACAGGTAGATGCCAGGTGTTCCCTGGAGTATGTGATTAAAGCTATTAGTGAGTGAGTCTTTCTTTGTGTTTCCTTTCTCTTGAGAATTTAAGCTTGGCATGTTTTATAATGTAAATACAATATAACATGCATATAATATATGAACATGAATATACTAGTAAACATATTTTACTGCTGGGGTGTAAGTCAAAGAAATTAGAAAATTAGGAGTGTGAAGATTAAAAACACTTGCTTAGTGGCCTGATAGATTTAGATTTGAGTAACCTTTAACCCTTGCTGGCTGTGTGCTCTCTCTCTCTCTCTCTTTTTTTTTTTTAAGATTTATTTATTTATGCATACAGAACTGGGGTACAGGCCAGAGGTACATGGGGTGAGAGGATTCACCAGAGACAGAGTGGGGAGCAGAACAGGCAGATCTACTGAAATGTATTGTAGAGGGGAGCAGCAGACGGGTCAGGACAGTTCTGCTGCGCCATGTGGGTCAGCTCCCTGCCCGGGGATTGAACTCTTGCTGCAGTGGCTACAGACAGCTTCATAGTGCTGTGCTTTAACCCGTTGCACCACCAGGAGGGCCCTGCTGTATGCTCTTAAGCAAGCTTCAAAATCTGTGCCTCAGTGTCCTCCAGTATAGAATGGTAGTAATCATGTAATGCATAACTCACAGGATTGCTAAAGAGCAAAATGACTGATGAATGAAAAGTACCTGGTACCTCGTTTATACTAAACTATGTAAGATAATTATAAAATTTTAAAAGTCTGCATGGAAAACTTCTTAATAACAGGGCTAAGCTAAAGGTTTCCTTTCTCTTTAACTCACTGATTAAAGTTTTGATATGGTGTGAGAATTATCAATGATCACATATTATCCAGACAGATTATTCAGATTTTAAAGAACATTGACCACAAAATCACTTTTTAGAGACCAGTAAACTAGTGCTTGGTTTCCTGAGTTGAACACAGTGTTCATTTCAGTCCCATTCAAAAAACACTATTCACTCAATATGTGTAGAAATTGAGTTCCAAGTACATAATTCTAGATTTGCAGGCAACAAGATTTTTTTTTTTTTT